>NC_063273.1:10407500-11607500 GCF_910591885.1 Bombus terrestris | reverse complement strand
TAGACAGAGAGAGGGAGAGAGAGAAAGTCTAGAAACTGGAAGAGGAGAAGGTGACCGAGGGGCAGTAAGGTAACCGACAGGGACTGGTTTTCGGAGAGGAAGATTTAATTAACGTTTTCCCCGTGAAAACGGGACTGCTCAGGAGGACAGAGACAACGACCTCGCCGACACTCGTTCGTTTTTGCTTGTTAACAGCGCAAAACATTGCGCCGCGTTCAGCTTTTGCTCTTCTTTGCTAACGTGGATTGCCGCGACTTAGAAACTGCTAGCCTCGTTAACCGGTTATGGTCATAAATCTCGTTTGGTCTGTTTGCTTAGAACGGAAGGACTGTTGAAAGAAAGGGGTAGGAATGGTGAATAATATCCAGGTGTCTTCGTGCTGGTGCGTTACTATAAGTAAGTGCTGGGTGTTACAAGTATCCAACCATTTGGAATGTCTCGAGGATCGCATGTGCTTGATACAATTTAACGATCTTTTAAAGTAAATGATAATTTCAAAGTTCACGCTACGACATTCGCTTGTGCCAAAACTGTTTGACCGAAAGATTTAAGTTTAATCTATTTGCCATTTACCCCCTTTTTAGATTTAGTCTCTTGCATTAGAATGACCGACAATAACAATAAGGAATGCGATAAAGGTGAAAATTAAAGAATCTCTTTTGTTTTGGAATTGATACATTTTACGCTTTCATTCGACACAGGAAGTTAGTTCAATATAGTACTCCATTAAGAAAGCCATTAACAAAACTCTCTTTTTACAGTCGGAGAATTATTCTATTACAAAAATCATAGAAATGATCGTTGAAAATCAAAAGGTGACTTATATACAATTATATACAAAAATGCACTTATATACAAAGGTAACTTATGCACAATATAGTCTCAGAAATGTAGGTATAGAATTTTAAAAAATAATTAAAGAAGATATTTTATAAAAACTACAAGAAGTTTCATAAAGAGGAAGAAATCTTTTCGCTGTCTAGCTGCAGACAGTTAATAAGATACTAAAAGATCGTCGAAAGAGAAATTAATACCTCGACGAACTCTACAAAAATCATATACCTTTATTTGTTAACGCGAACGAGCGAGAGAACGAAATTTCATGGAAATGGGGACAAGATCCACCGTTCACATGCATAATTAAGGAATATAATGAACGTTTTATTCGCGAAAATTTCAGATGTCATTTGTAATTTAATACCCTCGACAGCCGTGACTCGTTCTGATGAAGAAACACCGCATTTCATTTCGGATGCGAGCCGATGTTTAATATGACTGAAATTGCATTCAATTCAAGAATGGTCGCTGAACTCGTCTCGAAATATCGCCTGACACCAAGCCTTTAATCCTTTTAATCCCTACAGTCCTAATCTTCTTAACACCGTCAAACTACACGAGTCACGTTAATTTATGCATCCACCCTGATTATTTGAATCTACCCCAACCCCATCACAAGTCTTCGCCATTTCACAAATATTTATTTACAAGGTGAACGCTTCTCACGCTCTGAACCAAACTAAAGGGAAATTTGCGCTTTTGCATTCGAAGACTGCGTGGGGAACATATAATAAATCCATTTTTGATGATTTTTTATCTTACTACTTCTTTCTAGATCGGTAGTATTCAATATATATGCATAAATTTGAATCGTTCGATAGTCAGATAAGTTCAATATCTATATAAAATTCTAGTACGTTACGTTTAGGTCTTATAAAAAATTACTTAGCAATTTTAATTCTGCGCAAAAAAGAAGTACAGGTATTCCCCGCATAACACGGTATTCTTACAACGTAATTCGCTCTAATTATTTAAAATATTAATTATAAACATAATGAAAATTTGTCCTAATTTTTTCGGACATTCCTTAGTCGAGCAAACGTGGTATGTTGTCTCGAATTTGTGTATGGAATTCTTTTATACTGAAATTTTTAATCTATTCTTGTTTGTCGAATATACTCGAAAACTTTTATACTCGAAAGCTTTTTCGTTATAGGGACTGTAATGAAACGACTGCAACATAAATAAGCAAGTAGGAAATAACATAAACAGTACTAATATGTAATACTTGAAGTTAATTAATGTTTGTCTTAATAAACATATTTCTCTTAATGATGAGGAAATAGTATATGTAGGCACTTTTGTTAACTATTGAAACCTAATCACGATTTTTGCATTAATTTTTTGTATAACACGGTACTTTTTCGGAACCTAGCTACCGCACTATATGGGAGATACATGTACAATAAATTAGATGTTACGCCATACAAAATTCTTCATTATAATCCAGCCAGTGGACACTCGACATTTCATTCAACCATCAAATTCACTGTGAACCAATTGTTCACAATACATATTCAATGTCTAAATTCGCCCTAACCGAAACTTTCCTCGTTTTTCTCCTTGCTGTTTTCGTAGCGTCGTTACACGCGTCCTCCGCGACCACTCCTTCCCTCGTTGGATTTTATTTCGCGTCTGCACAAGGCTCGAGCCTTTATCGGGTGCTAACGACATTTAATTAGCGTTGCGAAATTAATTCGCGCCAGCGCCAATGATACAACCGCTCGTTACCCGGCTATAAAAAAAACACGAGGAAAAATGGGTGAGAATAGAGAAGAAAGGCGAGGGTAAAGGAAAAATAAAATACATCACAGGGGGCATATTTTTGTAGGAAAGTGCACATTACAAATGCAAAGTGCCATTTGGACGCAACAGCGTCGATCGTGTGGCACCGCATTGCCGAAAGCCAAATTGGCTTACTTAGGAATTCGCGGGAAATATATACATGGCTGGCTCTTTGCGCGTTACGCCGCAACTTGTTCTCGTAACTTTTACACCGCTATGATCCCTGACCTCTCGCCCCCCTGACCCCTCGTTTGCCTACCATACTACCTTTATGGCGGCCTGATGCAACAAAATTCGACTTCGAATGCCTAGAGGAACCCGAACATGCCAATTTTTCATTAATATTCCCTGTAATTCCATGTAATCGCATTACTTTCCAACTTCCGCTTTCTCGTTCGATCTTCCTGCCACGCGGAAAAAGACTCGCGAACTTTGTTAAGTACAATACTCTTTCGGCCCCAATTTCACATCCAATTAGGTATTCTTGAAAATATTGTAATTATTGTTTAATTATTGTTTCTTTGCAATTATGGTAATAAAAGGTGTCGATTTAAATAAATTGTAAGTGGTTTGTAATGGAAAAAACAATACGAACAAACAAGCGGTAAGATATGATTTCTTATGTTCGATGTATGATTCTACAATATACACGTTACATATCCCTCTAACATGTTCATAAAATTTGTTTTTTTTTTTTTCAAATTTCTATTTCTATGCCACAATATTGCTCATTTGAGGCATGAGCAAAGATGAACAATTAGTGCGCCATATTTTTTCTGAATGCGAATTTATGTTATTGATTTTTTCAAGTAAATTGTATTAATACAGAAAAATGGAATAATTCATTTGCTTCAAGTCAGACTCAGAGAATATAAGGAAATTAGACACTACATTGAATATTTTGTGTTCACAGAGAATTACTGAATTTGACGAGTCTTGGCGTTAGTACATTTTTACTCTCAACAGTTCATTTTTGATCAATTCTTTTTATCAGTAGTTTAACATATCATTTGATTAATAATCGATAATTAAACGCATTCGTTATTTACTACAAATGGAAACTACGTACATCATAAAATTACGAATATTTATATTCTAGTGTTAAAATTCAGATATCCATAAAAAAGGTGTCCATTATAAAAAAAAAACACACACACCAAATTTGTCGATACTTTCAAGCACGTGTCAGAACTTAAAGAATTTGTGACTAAGGATGCATTGGATAAACATCGAAGTAATAAAAGATCAAAAGACAACGATGACGAATGAGGAATGGTCGAAAAACTTACGAGATGAAATCATAGGAACCAGCAATATCAAGGTACAGAGAGTCGAGAAAGAGTTAAAGAGGAAAAAGAAGCTGATTTATTTGACTAACGCCGGTCTCGTCACGCAAAGAGGCGAATAATAATAATCAAAGCGAAAGAGAATGTCGGTGAAGAAATCGTATCCGGTTAAAAGAAAAGACAAAGAGGTTGGAAAATACTCGAGAAAAATAAGCAAGTGCTGTCGACGATCAGAAGATGAAATAGAGCCGAGACGAATGTTTAAATAGAACAGGCGAGTCACGAATTCAACAATGATATTTCAATAGTCTTAACCCTTTGAATGCTGTGGGCGCATATAGGTGTCTGGCGAAAGCTATCGGTGTGGACTAAGGACATATATATGCGTTTTCTGTAAGTGCCCGGCATAGACTAAGGACGCATGTATGGGTTTTTCAATTTTTCCGAACATCTACGCAGAAGTAATACTATTACGTTTATGTGAAATAAATATAAATGCATTCCTTACGGCAGTAAACAAATGCCAATAGTGCCTCGTTATTGTTGAAGTGGTCTATTGTAAGAAAACTCTACATCTGGTTTTTTTAGTTTCCTCAAGCACTGAATTTTTCACACACAATTAAATTATTAACTTGTGTTATATTTACTAAATTTAGTTTTCTAGTTTATTGTTTTCTAGTTTATTACCCAAATTCTAGTTAACTGTAAATTTCAATGTTTATAATAAATAATTAAAAATAACTAAAAAATAACGCTATTGAATCATTTAATCTCGTGCAAAAGAATTACTATAACTTATTATGATTTGAAAAAGTATTCCGTCCACAGCGATCGTCAGCGCTAGACGCGCGCCGTCCGTACGGACGGCATAGGCCGCGAGTATTCAGCACTCAAAGGGTACGAACATTAAAATCAATGTTAATAGTAACGATCGTTTCCCAAATATTTCTGAAATATCTCCATACCTTCGTACTGTTTACTCGACCTATAAATTATCAGATCATTCTACATATATACATTTAGTCGAAACAGTAGGCATATTTTAGTCGCAAAGGACGTAGAGCGATTGGAACGGACACTACGATATTGATCTTAAAAATGCAATAACTCTACAAAAATTTAATTATCGAGCACGGTAAGAGTATTCTTTTATCATTAATTAGATGTCACAACACGTCTTAAAAAATTATACTCATAATACACGCAAAAATCGATGCTTTTAAGAAATTATTCCTTTTTGTGTGGTGCGGGAAAATGCAGGGTTGAATCAAGTAAAAATGTCGATGGCACATAGGAACGAACTGCATCCATAAAAATATTTCGCACTCTGTCCATGGCACACGTGTTTTCAACTCCCGTGTGTACACAAACATCTCTTGCATCGAAGAGCAGACAACCTAGGAACGGATGAGTGCAAACCACTTGTATAGGAGAGAAAAAAAATGCAGGGATAACAAGACAGGAAGGGGGGAAAAATAGGGAAGAAAAAAAAAACAACGAGCGAAACTTTTTCAGTGGCCAGTCCTATTTCATCGCGGTCTCTCTGCCTCGCTCTCGTGGATTCGGACCATTTTTATTGGCACCAGGCCATGAATTTAAAATTACGCCAATGGGGCACATTTAGCTCTTTGCCAGACTTTGGCTAATTTATTTCGCGACAAGTTTCTACCGCCGCCAGATATTCTTACGCGTTGTAGTTGAGTGCTTTCGCGGCATATACATCGGCTGTCATAGTCCATGTACTTTTAGGTAATTTCTAATGTTCGATTTATTATTTTTAGAGCATGTTAAATAATATCAGATAGTAGGAAAATCTTTCGAAGTTTAAAATTCTTTATTAAAACAAGCGAAGATTCGAAATATAGCAATATAAGAAAAATGTCTGATAGCGACGATGCCATCAGTTTTAACATCCATTTTTAAGTTACTGTAAGTTGTCAGTATTACAGATTAAAGAATTATGAACGTCTATGGGGACACAACAACAAAAAATGGAAACTGGCTAAATATACTAAATATTATAACTGGTACTACACTTTAAATATTTGCACATTGTGTGAATTATATATTCTTTTGCATCTTTAAATTTTCTATAAATTTTTTATCACATTTTTTGCTATCATATAAGTTTTCTGATATTAAGAACAGAATAAATGCAAAAAAGAAGATTGTAATAAGATTTTTACCTTTTCTTATGCGTCGAACATGTTAATTTATTCGAATTTTAGGGTAATAATGTTTAACGAGTCTGTGCGATCTGTTAATGGGATTACTCGATCGAGAAATTGAATGATGATAATACATGGGTCGTCGGGAGCAAATATCGATAGCTCTGAGTAGTTGGATTCAATAGTGATATGTCTGCGAAGGCCGAGTCTCAAGGGTTATGAGACACCAATTCACACAGTGTTAAATATCATCAGCAATGAATTCAACGAATAGGTGTTACGATTATCGATTCGTATTAAACTATGATCTTATCCGAATCCTGATTCACGATCTGATACACATACCATTGTTATTAGTCATATACATGTCATAAAATGCATTAACCTTGCAGTAAAAATTTATAATATTTATTGTAATAAAAATGGCCATTTTGTATGAAGATGTCTACGGCTGTTCGTATACATCTCGTGATAGACACAATTCTTAAAAATTAACTCAAGTTTGTGTAACATATTTTAACGCTTGAAAAACACGACGTTTTCAGAAACAAAAAATTTCTTCGCAAAATCGCTGAGATACGATTGTCTTATCGAGTTAATCCTAAGCTAATTCCTGTATAACATCTCTATTGAAATCTTTTTTGTGACTCTGAGAGTGTCTGTTTCGGAACTGTCAAAGATAGATTACCGTTTTTGGCCAAACCGTGTTATAAAACTTGTCTATCAGCTAACTTATTTAAAAAAAAATCTCTAAAAAGGTGTAAGCGCCTCACGCTTTGACACGATTAATAAACACATCTTTCTCCTTACATCGATAATAGAGGAACACCATTAACGTCTCATAGCCTTTACTCATTCTCGTAAGCCTAATAAGGCAGCCTGCCGAAATTACGTCTCGAACAAATTTCCGTCAATTTTCTTCAATTCTGAAAATTAATTTCATATTAATTGCAAGACCATGAAGTATCGTGCCGTTTCAACGAACGAACACAGAGCGAGAGTATCAAGGTGGGAAAGACAGAGAGCGAGGGAGAGAACGAAGGAATTTCGACGTTTCATTCAATAAACAGAGAAACGGTGGGATGGATTCACAGACGGCGAACTCGCAAGCGTACCTCATGCGCCGATTGCAATCAGAGCTATGAGAAGCGTATTTCACGAAACTTCGTTCCTCGGCGCAGCGAGCAATTGGACCAAAAAATCCGTCGAATTGCGGTGTGCCTTAAATTTCATCGGAAGAAGGTTGAGATTGGTGTGGCACGGATCAGAGCCATCTGAAATGCTAGAGAGTGCCTCTGCTGAAAATTCGTCGATGTGGAGAAAAGGGCAGCGAAGAAGAAGAAGGTAGTGGGGAAAAGTAAAGTAGGAAAGAGTAAAAGAAGGGCTAGAAAAAAGAGAGAGTGGAAGAGAGAGAGAAAGAAAGAGAAGAAGGAGAGGGAGTGCACGACGTACGAAAATAAAAGAAGAGGAGACCGGGTTTGGTCCAGTGTTTTCCAGCACTCTTCGAAAATTGCATGGCAGAGCCAGCATAAGTATTTTATATCAAATAGTTCAATGTTTGCCGAGCAACCGGAGCCAATTCGCCCGATGACTATACGACGCCAAGTTCAAAAATTTACGATAAAATTATTCGCGAATATTTGAATAGCGAAAGAAGTATCAGCGAGGGTGGGGGTGAAATCGCTCGCTCTCTAATAACGCTCTCATCGAGCCACACGGTTCAGACAGAATACGGCAGTGATTGATTGATAGAATTCTTTAGAATTTGCCCCCGTTGCATCCGCTCTCTTCAATTTTCTATCCATTTGTTCCTCTTTCGATGATGCCGCGCTGTTACATCAGACCGTTCCAGGAACAGAATATACCATTTTCCTCCGTGTTCACCGGCCACATTAACGACAGATTTTCGTAATGTCGGTCGGCTGGAGCATTGTTAACGTCGCCGTGATTTACGTCTCGTCCCGATGATTACTTTCGTTTACGATTACAGGTTAGAATAACATTTGGAATTTTTGAAATTGATGGGCTCATAACAGAATCGAATCTTGTCAGATTTATCGACTTTTTACAACATTGAATATTTCGAAAATATTCAAGAGACTGCCTAAAGTATATAAGAATCCCAAATAAAGGCACAATTTGCGGATTACATTACACTGTAATCAAATTTTTAAATTCCTTTGCTGTGAAAAGCGTATATGATCTATCGTGATTTCAATTGTATAGTATGACAAATATTTTGTTTAAAGAAATTGAAATGTATCGAACATATTAATATATATATTAATAAGAACATATGTGCATAAGGGTAATCGTTTTTATTACGAACCCTTTAATTAGAGCCAATTAATATGTTAGAAAAATTATTCGAATGTTGTCAGTTAATTGCGTAAAGTAGCATTTTCAACATTTTCATCGCGTTCATTCGGCGAGTTCATTTCAACGAGATCCAACGTCAGCGCGCGGCGACGTTTATGAAATTTTGATAAAGCAGCGCGGGACATCCACGCTTCTGTCTCGTCTTATAATAACGTCGCGTTTAAAATCTCGTAAGTAACATAAAAACAGAGAGTGGAAAAGAGACTAGTAGCGAGGTAAATCTCCAGCCATCCCTCTGTCGTCGGTGGGACAGGTCCGGTAGTTTCATTTCCTTCACGCGCGTTCTACTCTCTGTTATTAGCCTAAGCGTCTGAAGTGGCTCCACGAGAAATGTACGACCATTTCATGCGGTTGACCCTTCCTGATGAAAGTATCAAAGGAACGCACGTTTTCCGAAATTACGTACGCTTCGGATAAACGCGAGTAACGACGTTGCAC
The DNA here is from genome assembly GCF_910591885.1 of Bombus terrestris. Classification (NCBI taxonomy): domain Eukaryota; kingdom Metazoa; phylum Arthropoda; class Insecta; order Hymenoptera; family Apidae; genus Bombus; species Bombus terrestris. The sequence continues at coordinate 11,598,607 of NC_063273.1, read as the reverse complement.
GAACAATCTCACAGTAACTCTAACGCCGTGTTTTATACCCACTCGAACTGTGTGACTCGCTGATGAAAGTAGCTGATTGCTTCTTGGAAATTGAAGACGAAGTACCATGTTGAATTGTTCGTTAAATTTTTCGAGGTCGATTAATGATTTTACGCAGTGAATTTGAGATAAAAATATAGGAATTTCATTGATATCAAAATTACCAGAAACTGTATTTATTATCTTTTTATGAAGTTCTATAACAGACTATAAGTTTAAATTATCTCTTAAAAACAAGTAAATCGGGTCAAAAATGGTCGAGCGTAGGAGTAATTTTGTACAGTGATATAACTACTAGTCTGGGAATGTTTTTTAACAATAGTATAATTGCTATCTTGTGTTCGATAACACTGAATTCACTACAGCTTGCGACAGCAGTAAGTTCATTATTAAAGTTCTTTTCAATAGTAAATCATAAGCTACCGATTGTCCGAACTTCGTGAAATTACTCTTCTATGTCTTTCGTCTCCTGTTTCACTGTAATGATCGTTATCAACATGGATCGCGCGTTGGCCGTTTGCAAAGTCCGAAAATATCCGTATTTATCAGGAAACGAGCGAAACTTTCTATCCGCGCAATTTCCCCGAGATTCTTTTGTCGCGCGAGGCGTATATTTCTCTCGAATCCGCGTTTCAGGAAAGAAAACTTTTTTACAGCGCGCGCAATATTTCCCTACCCGCCCGCTTACAGCTGTATTTAATAACGCAGACTAATACCACATGCCGGTACGTTCCTTATTTATTCTGTTCTGTGGCGCGGTTCTCTCGCATTATGCCTCGCCAGTGCTTTATTGTGACGCACCGCATAAAAACATCATTACGTGATTTCTCAGAATGATAAATTGTTTGTCCTGTTGAAATATTCTTCACCTCCTCTTCACCCTCCTCTCTCATCCTTCGTACCCAGACGCCATCGTCATCGTCTCTCCTTTCGCTCTCGTCTTTTCCTTCTTTCTCCCTCCGCCCCTTTTTCTACGAGAAAGTGAATAATATCGAAGAAATAAAAATTCATTACCTACTTTCAGGAATATACAGAGCATTGTATTGAAACAATAGGCGCGGCGGAAAACAAAAGAGTAAAAAGACGGGAAGAAAAGACGGGAAGAAGAGGAGGGGCGAGGCATAGGCGGAATATAATAATGCTCACGAACGGATAATGCGACGTTGTAGCAATTTACTTCTCTACGAAGGTATGAAATTATTTCGACGGTACCGAGGACTAAAGAGAATTAGTCACAATGGTCCAGACCTGGCTATCGTAGCCACCTGCACGATCGTAGATAGAAATCCCCGAAGGAACTAGCTATGACAATGGACGAGAGCGTGAATTATACCGTTTCAAAGATTATATCGACAAAACTTGACCAAAACTCTTGACTGTCCGACTCGATTCGTTACTTTATCGCAGTTGAATCAGTAAAGTTTGCCAGGGTTTCTCGATTACAGCTCTCGAGTACATCCCTGACAGGTATCGTCGGGGAAAAATTCGCGTGAAAACTCCAGGCAAGGGAAATGAAACCCGCCGATCCGACCTGTTAACTACCGTGTAGGTTTCACTGAATTGGACAGAACCGTTGAGTCGTAATCTCATCTCTCTGAACGCGAAAGACATAAAAAGGTTCCACAGGTGAAAAATCCACGAGATTCTCTCGAGTTTAGCTAGGATAATTGCACGAAGACCCTATTTACGTGTTGTAATCTCGTTCGTCTATCTCGTCGATGCACGTTCCACTGTTAAAAATTGTTTTCTCTTTGGCTTTTTACATTTTGCTTCGTTGATGTATATTCTCTTATTTCACTGTTTGTTCTTATCTACTACAATTAGATTCTATAGCCAGGAATTCACTTCATTTTCTTTATACTTCCGAACCTCTCTTGAAATCTTCCTAAGGGTACCTTAATCTTTAATACGTATTTGACGAATATATTGTATTTATATTTATACAACGTTGAATCTTCCAATATTTTAATAATCTATATTGAAATGCAACGTCCATTTTGGATGATATAGATGCCAGGAAAACAGCACCTATATCAGGTTTGACAGATCTGCCATTAATCCTCTAATACTGAAAAGGCGAAGAAATCAAAGAAAGATTTTATTGACCTTCTGATTCATTCTTTATTACCATTCCATTCTCGATAAATTGATTTTTCAAGAACTATTATTGAATCTCCAATTTCCCTAGCCCGCAATTAAATACGTCTAAACAAAGGGCCATCATTTACTTTCGGCTGTTGGAGTGGCTCGGAATCCTGCGCCGTTTCAAAGCAAACACGGCTCGTCGGAAACCAAGAATTATCCCAACACCCAGATACATCCCAATCCCGGGGACGCACGTTCGTGCGAGGAACCTTTGGATCGTAGTCGATGGCTTTTGTGCCGACACTGAATAACATTCCGCCGTTTTTCACGCTGCTGGTGCACGTGCAACCGATATATACTCCCGTTCATAAATATCAAAACATCTACTGGTTTCATGCGAAATATGATAATTGATCTAAATGATCCAGGAAATAATTAATCGACCAGAATTTCGTATTCGGAAAATTGTGCGATTCGATATAACGAAAATTTGTTGGAATTGCCTTCAGAAACTATTTGCGATAATATAGTAAATTATGAGAACTGTATGTTGGCCTCCATAGTTTCCTGACCTAAATATAACTATAGAAAAAATTTCAGACGAAGTAGATAATAAATTTTGAGAGGTCTGCATACAATTTGAATCTGTGCTGTAAAATCGTTTGTAGCGTACGAATACAATACGATAACAACGTGACTAACAAAACTATTTCGATCGAAGCAATCGAATTTGTAATCAAAAGACATGGCAGATATAGATAAGAGAAAATATTCTAATTTTATTACATTCAATTGATATGATTGCTATTGTAACATCGAATACGGACTCTTCTTTATAGCTTGATGTTCCAAATGACATAACAGTACCTAAAAGCTTTAATAATCTCGTAACGATTTTCCAAATTCACGTAAGCCTCCATAAATGTTCTTGCTGATACTTATGATCAGGGATATACGTTTTTTTCCCATCGAACCACGTGCCTCCGTACGTGTCAATGGTAGGAAACGTACATCTCATCCTGTATTAACCTAGTTTCGGCCGTTTTTTTCTTTTTTTTTTTCCTCCTTCCTTTTCTCCAACCAGTCAGTTCAAGCCAATTTCCATGGAAGTGGCGGAATTTCAGCGTGACGGTGTATGTAAGGATGATATATCGATGGTACGCGTTAAGGCCGTGTTTGTGTTTTCTATTAGGCTAATCAGGACCGTGACTGGGAATACATGGCGGAGTAGATGTGTGCCAGCTTGCCTAAGGAAGACATGTGTATCCGACCCCGTGTACATGTATAGAATGCCTTTATGCGAGTATGTAGGGTACATGAAAGGTGGAATCGAGGGTGAAGTGTATGTACCATGATAATACAAACGGAAACGAGCTGCTACGAAACTAACGACTCGGCCAACTAGACTGTAAACTATAGAAATTGAAACTTCAAGGAACGCAGAGGGTGGTGGTGAACCATTGTCGCGATGGAAAAATTCAGATGGAACCCTGATGTCTGAATGGTTGATCCACGAAAAAGATTTTACCACCGAATGAAACTTGATACATGGATATGCGTCGGCGGAAAGATTGTTCCTGTCGAGTGTGCGATAAAATGAAGATGAAGCAAAGTATTATTTGTCGTCCACTCTTCTTGTACATCATACGGTGGATGAAAGTTGTCTTTTTGCTTCGTAGACGAACGTACATGCGTTTCTTATTTGAACGAGTTAATTGAACACCGATTTATTTGATTTTATTCAAAGATTAGATTTTGGGTTGCAACATAACTTCGTTCTGTTAATATATATTATTGTGTATATAAAAAAAACAAGACTACGTAAACCTTTCAGGTAAATTTGACGTAAATGACTTTCAGTGGTGACATGCAACTCATAATTATGGCTTATAGTTTAGGTCGATTTACAATGTTCGACTAATTTGTAACTCTTAATACTCGAAAGGTGAACCTAGCTCAAAGATAGGACGAACTTAACCCAGAACACACATACATATATAAATATGTCTTATTAAACAATATCCTACACAACACGATTGTTTAATAAGAATCATATCCAAAATATGTAACAATCGAGCGTTAAACATCTTCCTAAATGAGAAAACGACAATTCTTAGATCTCCTTTATAAAGCTCAAACAGAAAAATAATGAAATAACACAACTCCTCCCTTCCACGTAAATATCAATTTTCCTAATGCCCTAACACCCATCTTAACAAAATACAATGTACACATCTCAACGGAAATAAACAATTTTCTTAGGAGGCGCATAAAAACGATTCACCAGTTGTAAGGAGCTTTATTCGTTGTCAAATACGAATGGCAGCAGTTCAGGCCGTAAAAGCCAGTCGCGGCTCGCGTCAAGAAAAATGAATCGAGGGTTGGGTGCGACTAAAGTACGATTGTCCATATTTTATGGACGATGAGATCAGGGGTGGAAGATTCGAAAAAAACATATCCGAGAATTGGTCGAGTCAGGGATAGTCGACAAGAGCGGCTTCGTCGTCGAACCAATTGAAAAGGCACGCGTTCGGTATTGATAATGATCGAAGGAATTCTCTTCGAAATGCTCAGTTCAAAAGAATTTGTAACTTTGTATAATCGGGCAACTCGATGCGCTCGACGAGCGCCGCATGGAAGTATTAAAGTACGGCGATATACGTATATAGATATAAAGTATATTTACTTCCCTGGCCAGTGACTGTCGGGATTTTCAAATCGGCGATCGAATCAACGCAGACTTTCAAAAGGGAAGCTTGCCGCTCTACTTACCCTCAGGCACGAATCTCTACGGCACGACATACCGATGAAACTCAATATCGTTCGCGAAAGTAGGGCCCCTGCAGTTTGTAAACTCGATTATTCAACTACTTGGACATAATCACGCGTAGAAACGTACGATCCCTGACCTTTAACCCCGCTATAAGTCTACTCGCTTCGACGAAGATAACGTGAAACTTTAGAATGTCGAGTTTTGTTGCCGATATTGGAATAGAAACGTGCACGCAATCGATGCAAACGAGCTGTGAGAGATTACTGTAATCTTCTTGGCATAGGGTTTTGTTTAACGTTTGTATTTTTATGAAAAGGAAAAATGTAGATACGATGTTAGCGAAAGGTATGAATTTTATTAAATTTCAGGGGCAAGAAAATAGTTTTTTTATTTTATATTATATATATTATAGTTTTTGTATTTTCTGTATCTATTCTTTTTTTTCGACGTGTTTGCTGGCAATTCCTTGTTTGCTTACCTAAACTGTATGAAAAATACTCTCATAATCAATTTCCTAGAAATTCTTCGCTATATTGAGTACAAGGATCGGAAAAAATAGCGAATGTTTTGAAACGTATTCTTTATTGAACGCGAATTGAACACGACAGTGTGAAAAATTGCGATAGGTTATAGAGGACAGTTGTCAAATGTAACTATAAAAAATATTTGACACTCGAAAAGCATAACTTAAAAATATTTGAATAATACCATTGGAAAATTGCGGAGAGCAAAAGTTTGCAGGACTTTGTCAAGTAAAATAATGATTTTAAATATAATTTGTCTAAAGCCTAAATTGACATTGATAATGTGAAAATTGTTCCTCGTATCAACTTTCAACGGTGAAAATGAAAATAAAAAAAAATCACTATATCGATACATAGATAAAACAACGATTTAAAAAAAAAACCCCTTAGTTCAAAAAAATTTGGTTTTAAAACTTTGCTAAAATTTCAGATCGATCGTATCATAGAAATTTTCGAAGCGTAAAGTATTAATAAAAATCGAGTCGATATAACTGACACCAATATACCTATAGGAGCGAATCAATGTTGCAGTGGCGTTTATCCCGCGTCCTCCCCTCGGCAAGCCCACTTTCGCGGGAAGCCAGATTCGCACGAATTCGCAGGCGTAATTAACGTAATGACTGGAGAAACGTAATTACAGGGGGCGGAAATGTAGAAACGCAAGATCGTCGGCGGTCTGTCGCTTTGCGTTGCGTCGCGTTACACTTCACGGTTACCTCCATTCGACCGAGTTTATCTCGAATGACGGCGAGTATACATTGAACTGGAAATCTGTAATGTCCCGGGACGGCGCGACATTCTTCAAGCAGGCCGCGAAACTCTGGATTAAACTGCAGCCAAGGAACCTTCCGTGACGAATCTCGTGTGCCACGAGAAAGTTACAGCGAACGAGACAAAGTTTTTGCCCCGGGCGAAGGACGGAGAGGCAGAGAAAGGTGATAGAACGAAGAGAAAGGAAATGCAAAAGTACAGGGCGGTGGGTGGAGAAAGAGAGAACACGCGGGCTGGGACAAATGCAAATTATATTGCCAACGAGCATTTGCAAGGACTGAGGAACGTCACGGTGGCGATACAGTCCAGACTGGCGTGTTTTAAAAGCAGAGCAGAACGGTACGAAGCGTAACCAGTTAAGGCAGTTACCACTCATTTTTTCATGTACGCGCACTGAGGTATTGTGCAAACTGACGTACGAAAAAATGACGAGGTGCTGCGTTGTGAATTCCCCAACGCGTCTAGAAATATGTTTACCAGTTGGATATAAATTAAATTAAATGAAGAGATAGAATCAAGCTGGGGAAACTTTGTTTAACTGAGCTTGTCGACTGATTCTGCCCGTTGTGAGCAATTTATTTTAACTTTCTCGCCAGTTTTGTCATATGTAAGGAGCACGGAAAGTAAATAGCTTGCACATCTTGTTTCGAATTAACGCTAAAATACCGACTAAAGTATAAACATTGTGCGGTAAAAATTTCAAAATGGAAGGTACGCTACATTAAATATTAGGACACCTGCTATGTCTGAACTAATATGCTACTTGATATAAGTAAATTGGGTATCCGCTACTTTTACTTTGCAGTTATTTTATCATAAACCTGTTATTTCATTCTGGCTGACCCTGTATATGAAAAAAATACGAGATGCAAGCCTATAGCCATATGCTTTAACGAAAATCATTGAAATTTCCAAAAATACACCGTTGAAAATAAATAAATAAATTGATCGTTCCAGCTACTTTCCGTAATTCTAGTACCTTGTAGAGCAATATAATTTAATATACCTCGAAGAGTAATAGAATTTAAAAGAGCTACGACGATCTTCATTATATTACCTGCATCTGCATAGTATTACTACTCTCAATAACTCGACCTGCCGTCGAATCGTTTCCTAAATAAATAATTACCTTCATTGAAATCTACAAGCGGCATTCGAAGGAACGACACGAACCAGGTGCCGCTTTGTGTATCCCGCGACACAAACGAATGTACCATTCATGCCACGTCGCCGAATGTTAAACTCGTTAATTAACAGCCGCAAAATCGCGTTATCAGGAATCGCGTGACGAAGGGACCTCTACGACGGGCTGGAATGTTTGTTTATGGTCGACATGCGTACTGAGGAGCGATAAATGGGAACGTTAATCACTGTACTCCGCGTAGTTCGTAAAAATGATTGTGCATTATCCAATTATGCATACAACCGGTCGCCATATCGCGTGGAGAATTGTAGCCTAGCTTCGAACAAACCGGTTGAATAATCGCCTATAGCAAGGCGGGTATCGAGCATCGCCAGATGAGATCGTTTTCGCAAATTGTAAATTATATTACTTCGATAACATCGTTGGCTAAGTCGTGTTATCGTTTTACTCGTGACTAACGTATGCGTTGACAAGGAAAATAATAAAAATGGTTGCATTCTTACGGCAATAAAAGTCGCGAGGCGGAACATTGAACGCCGCCAGGGTGATAATCGCTGTCTTGCGTTTCTCTTTCCTTTTCTCTCCGTATGGAAAGAGAAGAAGACGGCCATTAAATGAAGTTTACTATTCCATACGATGCGACGAGGAAACAACGCGCGCCATTTGCGACGCAACGCTTCAGAAGTGGAACTCGCTTAGTCGGTCAACCCGAGCTGCGAGTTATAAAATCGCAATTTGCCGGATTTTCCTACTACAATGGCGACTAACGAGTGTAATATTGCTTGGCTCAGACGGAAAAGTAGGTGTTTGCGATCTGTAAGGCGGCTCCCCTTCGAATACGAAACGACTGCGCGATTTCAAAACTTTGGGAAGAAACGTCTTTTCTAGGAAAATATCATCCTCACATTTACTTCGTAGCTATCTTATAGTCTACGTAGTTTAAAATATGGAATATTATACGTTTATAAACACTTTGCATATACATATAATATCTTTAGAATGATCGAACAGTAATTATTCAGGACCTACAACGAATCTAACCGTAGCTCTAGAATAGTTATGCTGCACTAAGAAGAAAAACCATTTAATCTAACTACCACGAAACACATTTTCAAGTAATAAATCAATTAAAAGTACTATACTATTCCTAGGGAAACACAAATCAGTCAATAAGGACGTATCATTGTTATTGGTAAAGAAAAGTGGCAAAAATTACTACATTAGTATTGGTAAGAAATACAGTATACGGGGAAATAGATAAAATTCAGACAGACGTCGTTAAGAAGACATTAGAATTCAATGAAACTTTAATTAGAACTCAGTCGGTTATTGTGTAGTCTTATAAATATACATTGCAGTATACCACAATCAAAGTGTATACCATGTAATCACCTCATTAATCATTACTTTCGTTACATTCCAAAATTCATCATAGTGTCGCGAAGAAGCTACGTCATTGTAATATGCAGGGACTATAAATAGACGTATATTGCAAAGTATAGTTCATTTTTTGCATAACATGCGCTAAAATCGTGCAGTTTTTTGGCAATTCCGTCGTGCATAGACATCGTACAGCCTTCCTTACAATTTCTTTGTTCATAGGCTCTACAAAGGTAGTATGACCATGTCGAACTAATGCAACGCGGAAAAAGCATTTAATCGATGAGTCCATTCAAGAGTCAAGAGTCAGGATTCCATTATCAAACCAACGAATCATCTATTCGATACCTTTACCTACCTCGAGCATGAATTTACTCAAAGCTCCGTGACGCATCACAAAAATTTTTATCGACAAATCGTCACTTTTTTTGTCTCAACACGGTATAAAATAGGAGAAACGTGTCAAAATTAGAATTCTTCATTTCTGTCTCCTCCTTTCCACCTCGGCTTTACGGTGATTACCATTTACACAACAAAATAGAACCATAAAAATGACCATAATAAATACACATACACACTAAATCAGAATGACAGACATAAACTTACTCCTAAACAAAAATATAATAAATAAATCATAAGAATAATCATAGCTTGACATAAACTCTGTTAGCTATACGTGCAATTACATATATCTGTCCTTATAATTGAAATCAATTTCTACCTATGTAAATCTATCTCTTAAATTGCTCATATTGTCCCCTATCTTCATAAAAAGAATATATTTTTTCTACTATTTGTTCATTGTGCATGAACAAAGAATCACGACGAGGAATTCGCAACAATTAGACCCGGAGGGTGCTTTAACTTTCTAATAAAGAGACGGACGTTCTCTTTCCTGTTTAATTATTCGTGGAACGGTTGAACTGAATTATTAGCTTGAACAAACGCGAACGATTATGTTTAAACAAAATAACATGCCACATGTAACGAAGGTTCGTTACCACGACACGGCTGGAATTTTGAATAAGTATTCAACATTTTAGCCTGTTTCACCTTGCTCTCTGTCTCTCTCACGATTCCACAGAACACGGTCGGTCGAAACCGACTTAATATCTTAATTCAGCGAAACTCGCCGATTCAGCACGCAAGACGTTCCCGTAATAAGAAAACCAGTGACAGTAATTAACGTGATGGGAAATTTGTAATAAGTAAGAGATACTAACGAGATGCTCTCATCCCATTGCTCTTCACGATTGCGAATCATTGTGAACATAAAAACAGACTGAAGTCACATTAAAGTTCTTCGAAGTTCTTCGAAGTACATCATTCCCACCGAAGTATTGATAAGCATTCGAGAGAATGTTTGAGAAGATATTTATACGCTATGGAGATAAATTTCAATCCGTAACGTAAATACGAGTGCATTGCCCTCGTCGATCTGATTTTGTCTTCAACAGTGAAGAATCCTCGAAATACTCTATGTTACAAAGGGATTCTTTGTATATATTCATCTTATAAATAATGGATACTTCAAATATGGAAGTCGAATGAAAAAAAATTGTTTGCAAAATTCGATAAATTAACTAGATACATTATTCTGTCGGAAATAACTGTTAGTCGTCATAGTGTAAATTCTAATGACCCTGCTTGGCACAAACATTATTTTAGACATGTTTGATATCCATTATTCTAAAATTCTTTGGTCCTATATCTCCTAATTTATCACAGACGTTACATTTGTCTTTTATAAGGAATTTCTTAATCAAGAAAGAATATTTCTAATATTTCTGATCGATCGTGAAGATCAAAAGAAATGAAACGACAGATATATAGTACCAACAATCTCATTTTCTCTAGAAATTTTTTTCTCCTGAATTTATGTACGTAAGCTAAACGATACGAGATAATACCTAACCAACAACACCAAAGGTTAAATTACACGTAAAGTTTGACAAGGACAATATTTTAATGGCATAATGAATAGAATCGGATCGCGAAGATCAAGAGGAGGAGGAGCGGTATGATAGGAGAACTTGACTTAAGCGGTGCCATAGAACATTATAATTCAATTCCAACGGTTAGTCGAGCCACGACAATAAATATTCTCGCTTGGCGAAAACTTGCGCGTTAACGCGCGTAAGTAAATCAACGTTGTTATACGATGAAGCGTTGCGCACCGGACCCACCGCGGAACTGTCAGCGCGATTCGCATTACTGTCGATCGTCCCGACCAACCCGATGACCGACTGTTTCGTTACACCAAATCTCGACGATCGATCTTGCGGTGCACAGAGATGTTTACCGCGTCTTCTGTAACTTCCCATTACCGTTGGACATGGTATTACCATTGGATATGTTCATCGACGATGGTAAATTGTGGCGTGAAAGGTAAGTCAAAAGTGAATTCATTTAAAACCTTCGCGAACCATTGGACTAGCTTTCCGAAAGAAACTAAAATATCAGAAGGAACGCTTATATTCCTGTAGCTTGAAATTGATTGTGAAATATAATTCTTAATTTGGAATTTTTATGTATACGTGAAATTGAAATAAATTAATCAGAAGATTTTTAAAGAATTTATTTGGATATGTTGCATCGAGATGTAATTTCGTAATATATATTAAAATTAATAGGCTAACGAGAACGTTTAAGTCAGCATAAGTTGGAAGAATCTCTCTTTATCGTTTGACAGGGTATAGTTTATGTCACGTGTAAATAAATATCTCTATACGTTCGAATTAAACAAATTCCAGTAAACAAAACCATATTTTACTCATAGTCTCGTTTGATTTACCAGGGATTAAACGGAAATTTCCCAAAAAATGTTGCGCCTTTCTATCACCGCGCGCACTATACGGAATTTACTAGTATACAAGCATAGCAACTAATAAAAAAAAAATTCTAAAACAAAATCGCGTAACGCGAACTGAAATTTTTGAAACGCGTAGTGATCAAAATCTGTATGGATCGCGTAATCCTACAAGTTTTAGCTGCATGTACTTTGGTTAGAGAGAAACGCGATTCAAATCCCCTCCGGTAGGCTTACCTTTCAAACCACTTAGCATACTTTATGCTCATTATGATCAATGTATCCAACATGTGCATGTGTACACCAAAATATTCGCCAAATAGAGCGAAACTAAATAACCATTCGGGAATTCATTGAAGCTCGACGAATAAACACCGTGGACCTATTACGAGGGCTTTAACTTCGGTGAAAACCTCGAACGGGTCGTTCCACCAAGGAGACGCGACTCTGACGAAATAAGCGTGCTATAGGGGCGCCAAAGTCGACAACCAGGCAGCTTTTCATTATCAAACAGAAGCTTTAGCGGGTCCATTACACTTCACTCCGGATCCAGACGCATTAATTGCTGGCCCCTTTTCAGCTCGCCTCTCTTTTCGTCAATGAATCCAAAACGAATCTAACGATTATTCATTACCCGTGGAATAACGTTGAAGACAGCACGGTTAAAGTGGGTGTAAAAAAAATAGAAAAGAAGCGAACGAGGCGAGATAAGTTTAGTTAATTTAAAAAAAAGCCAGCCACAAATTGGTAGCAGAAAAAGAAGTTCTATAATTTGAAAGAAGATAGTTCGTTATAATGCTATAAAATATTCCAATTTCTTCAAATTTTACAGAATGATTGGTACTTAAATGTAAGAAAAGACAGTGACGCAAAAAATGTTTAACAAATTGTTGGAATTCCTTTCTATAATCGTCACATGAATTCAATAGAACTCGCTAATGTGAGTTAATTAACGATAAGAAAAGATTACAAATGAAATTTTGCGTTCACGCAGAATCAACCTTCAATGAATGAAATACGTTACGAATAGAATATACGTTATGAAGAGAAAAATAAGGGAAACAAAGAAAATGAAAGCTTTATTCTTAGATACACGACATTATTCCGTTTGGAATCTTTAACATTTTCTCATTGTTAGTGGCGCAGCTGCATCGAAATGCATGCGGCTGACACACGAGATTCACCGATCGACAAGAAATTTATTCGTTCAATAAATAACCGTGATTAATTCTGATCGCGTAAGCCGGCCTGCAACTCTCTTTTTTGCCTCTTGTTTCCACTCCTTCCCAGTGTCTTTTAGTTTGCATCCAGCCCCTGTCGTTGTCCTTACATCGCTACCTAATTACCTGCTCTCTACCTGTGTTTGTTATTTAGTACAGCATAATTTCTCTCCTTTTTTTTCATCGATTTCCGATTCATCTTTTAACCCTTCCATGATTACGTGTATTACTAGCGACGCAGTTGCGAGGTTCAGTTCAAATTTGAAAGATGTCCTGTTATTGTGAACGTTGTTAACATTAAAAATGTTTTTTCTTACGATTAAGAAATGAATTCTGAATAAAGTAATTACCGATAGGACGAATTGGATCTGAATATGTGATCACCATTGTACGTTTATTCGACATTAATCACTTTATCTCTTATAGTGGAAGTATTATAATTTAAAGACTTCATGTATCTGTATACGTTTCTTCTAGAATATTCATAAAACGAATGTCAGCGTCAGTATTATTATCTTGGATAGTATAGTATTAGTATAAAATAAATATAAGTAGAACTTGTTACCACAAATAAAATTATACACACATGTATGTATATTTAATAATCAATAATTGTATATCTATATATATATATATATATATATATATATATATATATATATATATATATATATATATATATTATACTTATTATATATATTAAGTAATTGCTTTGAAAACAAGTAAAGACATTAGGAAAGTAGTAAGTGGTTTGAAATATCTTGAAATTATTCGTGAAGAAAATGCTTTCGTAAAATAGAAATAGCAATAAAAAGATAGTAATAAGACAGAAATTTTTATTTAGTTTATATCAAGTATAAAAATTCCTGTTCGATAAAATCAGGATACACGTATGTAGTAGCTAGTGTTTTTAAGCACACTTGCACGTTCCACTTATCCCCTTTCGTTTGCTTTGTCAAATACGGTCTGACATAAATTCTACTTATATCACTGGATTCACCGGGTCCCACCTTGGGAAGATTTAAAATTCGCGTGCCTCGAAAGCTTCACGTTCCTACGAGCACACTTCCTTTAGAAAGGCTCCATCTCGACTCGCTGCCCCTGACTTTATCGAGGATCACGCTGATTTTATCGTTCGTGTCGTCCAACAAATCCGTCTGAAAAGTGCGGTCTGTTACTACTTCCGTAATCGCGAGCTTACTGCCTCTATATCTCAACGGTATTCTCCCTCCTCTACCCCGCGCATGATATACGATACGTTAATAAAAAACGAAGGCATGTCTCAAGATCGACTTTTAGTATTCGCGATCGCGCGTTCTCACCAACCCGAAGAAATTTATTCGATGTTCGTAAACTTCCTCGTCCGTGCTTTACTTGTATCATCAAGCTCTGTCACGTGGCCGACTTAGATTGCAAGACGCTGTTTCGCAAACACAAATTTATGGGAATTGTTGGCAACTAGTTCCCCGTTAGTATTTAAGACTGCACAAGACAACTACAACGTATGCCCTCACATATTTTTTCCTCGCACGATGTTAGTACACGGTTATTGCAAAATATTTGGAATGATAATAATTTCATAAATTGTGACTATGATTTTATATATGGTACGTATATAATAATATAATGTCAGAATTAGGATACCAAAAAATATTAAAAATTTGAAAGATTAAAAAAATTAAACGATTTAGTATTAAAATTTGATAAAAATTTTGCCAGAATTTTAGATACATTATATTTACACTCACTATCAGCCACACATTTCTATTTTAATAATTTAGGAATGATAAAGACTTGAATCATAATTAACACAAAAATAACACGAAGCTGATTGTTGCAAAATGAAACTTGGAAATTCAGCAATTTATAAAATTGAATAGGTAGAATAATCCTTTGCAAACCTATGCCTATTTATTATTTGTGCCGTGGTCTGATTTTAGGGGATAAAATTTCCCCCTAAAAAAAATACGTAGAATCTTCTTATTGATCGAATATTTCCAGAAAAATAGGAAGTATTAACAAAGAATGAATGTTATCCAAAGTAACTACGATATAAATACTCATGCGAATAAACGATGATAGACAGATATTAATTCTTAAATCAAAATCGAGCAGCTCGAGAGTAACGACGTAATAATGTGACGGTCATTCTCTAAAGGCGATAAACATCGCCATTTGCTGCAGGTAAAATATGAGAAGGCGATATTTCTCGTTGATCGAAAGGTTCCTCTTCTTGCAAGGACGTATTAAACTGCTCCGGCTATCTCGCATCCACGTGACAAGGCCCATACGAAAAACACGTATTATTCCCATCGATGCAAATGATATAAGAATGATATATCCTCCGGCGTGTCACGATGAAATATTTTTCCGAAGGAGTTTGAAACCGCACCTATGAAGATTGCGATATGTTACGATTTTCGCGACGTATCGTTCTCTATTGGCTTCGTCAAACAGTAGACACGCACGGATATCCATAAAACTGAATTGAATCGAAAGGTATCGCTCACTTTGGATCGACAAAATAAATAATCCCCCGTCAGTGATCGGCCCCCTCCTGTTAACGTTCATCGCGTCGCTCTAGATTCATCCGCCCAATCAGATTATTCCATTTGAGAATTACAATTGTCGGGCATCGTAGTTGCTCGCGTTATCGCTTACGCGATAGTTGTGCTTCGATGTATGATGCGAAAATGAAAAGAAGAAATATCAAGAAAAAGAATATCAAATAATGGGATTTCTTTGAAATGTAACGAGCTTTGTATTTTTTGTCTCTTCCAGAATTCTACGAAGAGTATGCTACAAAGGGAAAGAAAGATTTACTTAACCTCAAGAGAAGAACCTCGGAGCAGTAACTGAATATCTTGTCCGAAGATCTGAACTATTTTCCAAAAGAGACATTTAAAAATTATCGATGATTAATTAAAGATGGTTCCAGAAATAATATATTCTAAATAATTTATAAAAATGCTAACATTTTTACTTATGAAATGACTTAATGCTTTATTGTTTTGGCATTGAATTAAGGTGCAAAATGCTGTCATAACTGTTCGGGAATATGAAGAAATTCGTTTTTACACCTCCTTATAGTCATTATTATTTTTTTTACAGTTGAACAGTATGTTTGTATTATATATTATAGACGTGTGTTACATATTTCTTTTAGACTAATCGTTAGGTATGTCAATCTTTTTTATATTTACTACACTAATTTAAAAGTCGGAGAAATTTTTGCTCGCATTGAAAATATTGAGGCTCCAAACAAATGCAAGATGAACAGCTGTAAAATAGCGCGAACATATCACGCACAGCATTATCAGTGGATAAAAATTCCGCCGAAATTCCACTCGGAGGAACGGATAAACGACAAACGATGAATTAAAAAGCAGCGCGAACACGTCCGAAAAACACTAAAAGGCATTAAAGAACGGTCGAGGAAACGCGGGAATGGCCTGGAAATGCTCGATGACAAAGACGAACAGGGAAAAGAGGGACAGGATCTTTCTTTATTGACTGTACATTCGATCCATCGAACAATGCCTGGCGGCGGGAAATATCGACCGGCTACGCGCCGCATTCCGTGGAAAATAATTTATTTGAACGCACATAGTGCGTCACAGGAATACAATTAAAAACTCGGCAGATTTCTCTTTAGCTACGGAATAAATTCCAATGAACGAAAATGACGAAAAAAGCATGAAATGAGCAAAAATCTATTAGAAATATAATAGCTCGCGGAAGTATATAAACACTTACCATAGAAACCTTTTATAAATATATTGCGTGTGTTATACGAAACATTTTGAAATTTCATTAGAACTGTGATGAGACTCGACTATTATGATTACGTTATAAAGTTTGAAACAAATCGGAAAATATACACAAAAATTAAAAGTATTTCGTACTAATAACATTCAGTTATCCATTGTATTAATACGTCTCGTTATTTAGAGCGATCATTTTTAACATTTACTATACCTTTAATATTATTCATATTGACTATTTATATTATATACTAATTTCTTATTAAATATATGTTTTTGATAATTATTTTGTAACCTTTTTATACACATTCAGATCGGTTTTAAATTTTATCACCATAATCATATCGACCGTATCTCGTTACAATGTCACTGAAATTTCAAAATCTGTCACATAACACAACCAATACATACATAACATAACCATACATAACAGTTTTCTATGATAAACATCCAAATGCTTTCGTGAGCGACTGTAAACGCAAATGAGTAGAGGACCGGCGAAGGCTGGATCTCGCAACGCGAATCAATTTATCCTCTCGCACTAGTGGTTGAACGAGCCCTCGCGTGTATGACGAGCTGCACTTTTACCCAGTTCTCTCCATCGTTACTATCACGCTCTCCATTAGCATGCATCAGCATTATTACCTTAGCTAGCATTATTCGAACTACCGTTAGCCAGAACTCGCACAACTCGGCTGTGGCAGACCGAAATACGCGAAGCAACAGACGAAGGAACGTCCGGATCATAACCAGTGAAACAGAGGCATACATGAATTTTCGATGATTAACGTCATAGCAGAACATTCTCTGGCCCAATCTCTCGAACTTCGTTGAACGTCATCAAACGTTTTTTCTTCGCGATTAGCCTTTTCGCTAACGACGCTAGTTTGCCGCATAGTCACTTGTCAGCAACCGTGATGCTAATTTGAACGGAATGAAATCTAATAATTATTTTCATTGAGGAATTAAACGCGAGTTGGCAGATTACTGATAATACTGATAATAAACCGCTTGGAACGACTAAACAAGAAAACATAAATTGTCGGTTAAGAATGACAGTAGCCTGTATGTACCTATGGTTTCGATAATACATCGTTTCAGTTCTTAACTGTTCTATCTTCGCTAGTTTGTAAACTGAGAAAATTCAGTTTAAAATTTATTAAGTTTAATGTTATTTCGTGCAATTAAGACTTAAACAGTTGTTGCTTTCTACTTAGAATTATTATTTGTATTATAGCGAATTTGTATTCTTACTAAAACACACGTGGATTGGTTAAGTTTAATGTTATTTCGTGCAATTAAGACTTAAACAGTTGTTGCTTTCTACTTAGAATTATTATTTGTATTATAGCGAATTTGTATTCTTACTAAAACACACGTGGATTGGTTAATTACATTTTTTTTAAATGGTGCTAGAATAGTTAAAAGGCGGAACGACTAATTGTCGCCTGTAGCTGACGTTCAACCCGTGGAAATATATTTGACGGTTGTTAAATATAATCGACGCTCGTAACGAAAAGGTTAAGCGAATTGTATAGAAACCAACCGATCGATTGCAACCCCACAAACCGTCGTTATTAAATTTTACCCCGTTTACCCTTCGATCTTTCTGATGGAAAATCACCGCTTGGACGACCTTCGCTCTGTCATGTTGGACAGCACGATGAAACCGCTTTTGGCCAGCTCTCCGATGTTTAGAATCCCCAGGGAGTTCGTTGGATCAGTCGCTGCCACAGGATTAACGGAGGTTATGAAATTTAGCGATCGATAGATAGTTTCCGTGCGAGTGTACCACGATATGTACCAAGAAGCAGAGAAGGTAGTGAGTACATACTTGGGAACTTTGGTCGAAGGCCGTTAGCGGTTCGATGTCGAAGAGTGAGAAGATATATTAGGTCTTTGGTAGACGACAAGAGATTGAAGAGTATGGTGGATGGGCTTTTTTATGTTCTATCA
Organism: Bombus terrestris; assembly: GCF_910591885.1. NCBI lineage: Eukaryota > Metazoa > Arthropoda > Insecta > Hymenoptera > Apidae > Bombus > Bombus terrestris. The sequence continues at coordinate 11,580,142 of NC_063273.1, read as the reverse complement.
TCCTTTTTTTGTAAAATGCTGGATATACTCTTTTGTGTGTGTGTTTTTTTTACTCTTTTGTGCACTGGTGTAAAGCGAAATAACATATGCGTGGTATGATTTTTAGATGTTTTCTTAGATATTTCAATCTTTAAATTATATAGAGATTGTAAATATAAAACGAACGAAGTGACTTCGCACACTAGGTTATTGCAGCTGCTATCGAAAGAAAGAAAAACTGGCAAGAAAAATAGGTGAAGTATTAACAAAAGATCCTTCGTCAAATGCACGAATAATCGTACAGGAATCATCGTTTGTCAAAAACACAGGAAGGGGAAAGAGCCTCTCTAGTTCTACCCACAGTGCTGTTCTTTTTTCGCCCCGACGCATTGATTACTTTGACAGATAAATAGCTCTCGCGGCGCCATATACCCTATCGACCTATAATTATCGTCGAAGGCCGACCACGGGATAGAACTCGTGGAATGTTGCACAACACCATCACGAGAAGTCCAACTAGTCGAGTAAATAAGGCGCTACGAATCGTGTCTCATCGGCGAACGACTTCTATTTCCTTTCATCTCGTGTTACGGTTGACAGTAACTGTAATAGTGTATCTCGGACGCTATGGAATGGTTTACAGTGGATAGAATTTCTGATGCAATTTCGCTTATCACCAAGTATTCGCATAGGAAGAAACAAAATGGAGAAACATAATGTAAAGCGCCATTATGAATTTTCATGATACAGAAGGAATACTGGAAATCGTACGATAGAAATTGCCACTACGACTACAAGACTTCCTTTGATCGTATCTATGTAAAAATGATGAAAATTCTTGGTTGCCTGTAGCTGTAAATTTCAGGATAACACAATTTTTTATAACGACACAATGGCGTTAAAGTTTCGTTCATTCCTTGGTGTTACATTTTGAGAATTATTATAAAAACGTTACATAGCTTTTGTAAACTATCGTGTGATAAGTAGTATGACAAATAGAAAATCAAAATGGTATAGGTCAAGATTTTGAATTTAATCACGTGCGATATTTCAACTTTTGAAAATATCGATATATTAATTGTTTTAATATTCGTAAACAAATTTTTGAGTAATAGTTAAACGATTTAAAGAATGTAAATGTATACATATCGGAATTTTTTGATAAAACGACGAAGGATTTGAGAGTAAATGAATATTTATAAAAGAAATACTTAAATAATTAAAAAATGACAGAGTGACATACATATTCATGAACTAGATCTCATGCAAACAAACTTATTACACAAGCTAACGGTTCCTTGAAAGAAATGGTTGTTTTTGATAAGAGTCAGATGTGGATAAAAACTGCGATGAAGGGAAATTTTATTCGAATCTCGAAAAGACAGATCATGATGTATGAAGAACGCGTTTGGAAACGAACACGAAAACACAGGAGGATTTTCCATTCATGACTATTTGAACGACAGGGAATTTTCAGGTTTGCATTCACGAGGTTCGAATAAGAAACTCACGCGTGCGGAAAAATCAATGGCGTCGACCGGTTGGAACAGAGAAAGATTCCATCTTTCGGATAGAACCGCAAGGAACCGGTCGAAAATTTTAGAGTACTCGTGTCTCGTTAACGTATTCATTGATCCTCGATGAAACGCGTGAACGTCATTCTCGAGGAGGCAAAGTTTCAAACGCGTGGTATATTCATGGCACGGCTGTCGCAGAAATGTTGCGTTGAACGTGTCAAAAGTATTCAGCCACGATAACTTTCCGAGCTGCGCCGGGAACAGCGTCCACCAGGCCAGCCGCTGTCACCTGTCACACTTCCCTCCGTTCGTTTTCGATTATTAATGACGCCCGCTAATGATAATTGATCGTCAAGGATCCAACTCTGGAATACACGTGGGACCGAAAAATACAGCATTCACGTCGCGCCATCGGCAAATTAATATACGATGCGACCGCATTAGCTAATACTTCCAACATCCTATGCTATATTCGTGTTGATTATTTGCAATATTTCTCGTTTTCTTTCTCTTTTCCTTCTTTCCTTTTTCTGCTAATACTTTTCTTGCAAATTTTCATTCCATCTTTATTTTATTGCCTCATATATTTGTATATAGCGAGGAAGGACTTATTTGCGTTATCTAAGTTTCGATATCTTAAAATTCACAGGATAAGTTTCGATATCTTAAAATTCACAGGATAATTAAGTTTATGTTTATGCATAAGTTTATGTTTAAGTTATGTTTATGTTTAAGTTATGTTTATGCATAAGAGAAAAATATGGTAAGTACATATTTGTTGATTCTCGCTATATGATTTACGTATTATAATATGATTTACATATTATAAGTTGCCATGCATCTTATATACATATAATAACGAGAAAATGAGAAAATATTCTATACAAGAGCATAGCAAAGAAGATATCAGCAAGGAGAAAATGACTCAAATAAACTACCACATGATTGTTTTAGTTAGCGGGGGAGTATAAGAATTAATAAAATAAACAGCAAAATAACTTCCAGAAATAAAGTAATACACGCATGCTACACACATGTGATAATGATTATAACTGAAAATATTAACATTAGTCGAACAAACTTTTTTTCTTTAATGAATAAAAGTTATTTCCTCGCAAAAGCTACGGCCATCGAGCTGTCAATGTATATAATGTATTTCGCTATTTGTCACGCAACTAACAACGAATGAAATATATTCAAACGTAGATCGCTTAAAAACTGTTCACAACCAAATTTGGCGAATCCCAAGGCTTAGCTTGGTTCAGATATCCTACTAATTCACATAATTTTACCTTACCTATATGTATAGGTGAATAGGCGGGTGTAATTTAGAAAAATACGAGGCACTGAGGGTCCGTGACGTTTCATTAAACTGGATCGATCGAGGTGGCACTAAATTCCCTTATTAAATGTAAATACCAGATACAAGATAAATTCTGTATCGTAACGGCCACGCGATTTTCAAGCGTACGCTAAGCCGCCAGAATTTGATTTATACACGATCGGACCAATAAATTCCGCTGTGGAACGTATACCACCGTATCGAGGGATGGGTCAAATAACTAATCAAGATGTCGGTTTCATTAACAAAGGCCTTCATCACTCTTCGGCTGAATTACGGGCGCCTCGTTTGAAACAAGAACGAACAATATAAAATACAGCGGAGCCGATCGTAAAACAATTTACACGTATATAAAACGCGGGTGCCCTGCAGCCGAAATTTTATTTCGACGAACGAATAAATTTTTGTGCAAACGGGCTATGCTAGGAGCCGAAGAGTGTAGAGGGGTAACAGCTGGACGTATCGACGCGTTTTCGCCAGAAAATTCCTACATATTAAATTGTTAAAACCTCAATAAATTCTCCCCGATACTAATTCTCTTCTCTCGTTACAACGCGCCACTGCGATAAGTTTCAAATTGTATCATTTGACAAATTTACGAATTATAGCGTCCGCCGTGAGGCTCATATGCGTTTTCCGAAATCGTCGATGAATCGTCGGCAATATAGTAAATATCTCGTTGCTCGAAGATTCGACGTTTACGCCCGATTAACAGTTTGAAACGTACATCCCGTTTTAATTCGAAAGGTCGTAATTGTACGCAAAGAACGATTAAAAATGGCAGAAATTTCGAAACTAAATTCTAGATTCATTTTACATACCTCTAAATGTATGTATACATAATATATAACTGTCTGTTACAGTGGTAAGTGCAATTCATTTTCATTTATACATGTATAGTTATTATTATAAATGTTTAGGAATAATATTATTATATATTTTAATAATAATATTATTATTAGGAATAATATATACATTTGAGTATATTTAATAATAATATAGGAAATATTCCTTTTTTTATTTTTATATTCCAACTGTATGAATATCTTGGTACTCTCACAATATTGTTATGTTATAATATTCCATGGAAACGTAAAATTAAAAAATATGTAATTCATTACTCGCAAAGAATGCTACAAACTGATGGAATCCTCGAAAGTTATTACGTACTAGATACATTTCCTTTCTGCAAAGAATTCGAATAGGTTATATAATAAAATGCGTAACATTTATAATGTTTCATCGAAACATAAATTTTTTTCTGAAAGAAAAAATAAGGATCTCATACCATAAATGCCATACACGAGATTCCAGCGTATTTGTGGAACGAATTCAAGAATTTCGATGAAACGTTTCGCGGACTGGTCGCCTCGATTGTGAGCCCGTGATCCACGAGCCCTTTTTCTTCTTTCAGCTTTACCGAGATAGATCAGACGACCACGCCACTCGAATCCGCACAACGTATTCGTGGTCACGATTAATCATCGATATTTATAACGGAAATAAATTTCAACGCGATTTTCGGCTCGTCGTCGTTCGGTGAGGGAACAACCATTGCCGAGAAAACGCCAGAAAGGAAAGCACACGAGGGTTAAAAAAAGAAGAGAGTGAATAAACCACGTTCGTGGTTTCGTTGAACACGATCCATTCAACCCTCGTTTGTACGTGAAGTTTGTAATACCAGGTATATTTTTAGTCACTTTAAAGGCTGCATAACAATGTACTTAATTACATAGTTGTTGTACGATGTCAAATCAAAATGGATGTAATTTGTATTTAATAAACAAACTAATCTAAGACCATCCTTTTTCAAACTTCTGTTTTATGTACACATGCTCACGAAAGTATTTAAACACTTGCACAAAATTATTTTTAATATACTGTATGTAACAATACATTTTGTACGAGATACGATATGATACAATTACCGTGAACATATCGGAAATATTAAAAAAAGAAAACCCTTAGATATGTGTAGAAGTTACAAGATATTTAGAGCAAACATACACTTTATAAAAACCACAAAATTAATTTAGTATCCATTGTACCAATAATCCTCGGTGAATTTAATGAAACCGTATCGACAGGCTTCATTCACAACGAACGTTGGACGTGACAAAATACGAACTTCGATTTCTAAGAATTTAATTCGAAAATAAATGAAACTGTAATCACGGTTTACTCGGGACGAAGGTTTAAATTTCAGTTTAATCCTGATAGTAACACACGTTCAATCTACAATGCAGAGAATTAAAAACCAGAATCCGAAATCTATAGACCTCGCCTGCCATTAACGAACTTCCCAACTACGAGACGCGGGAGCACGTACACGAGATTAGGAATAGAGACTTTGAGAGGATGAAGAAGTGTTCGAGGATGAGGCGTTCCGAGAGACAAGTAAGCGTGGATGCAGCGTTTCCACATTCACAATAAGTACAAGTATAGCAGAATCGCGGAGGATCGTATTCTAGAAAGCGACCAGTTGCCCGGGAAGAAACGAAAAAATAATAAAACCAACTCTGGGATAAAACAAAAGAGGCGAGATCTTCCTATGCAAAAAAAAAAGGAAAAAACAAAAGGTAAAAGTAAAATAACAAGAGAAGATAAAAGTGACGAAAAAACGGCGAAGAAGGAGAAAAAGAAACAGGAGCGTACTACGCGAATGCAGAGGATGTGCAGATGTATTATATAACGCGATGCCGATAAACGCGCGTCGCGGCGCGGCCGACGACGAGAGCATTAATTTCGTTTCAACCCGTTGAACGCTCAGAATCCCTAACGAATGACGTGCTTTTTTCGACGATCGCGGACGGCTGGTCTTTCACATACCACTTGCCGTGAAAAGCCTCTGCCTGCGTTTCTCCGCGTAATACGACGTGTCCGTGTCTTTGCCACGATTGGAGCAAAAGGCAACGTCGAGAAAGAGCGAACTGCGAGAAGAGAAGTGTGTATAATTCCTATAAATAGTACCGGAGCACTAACAGGAGCGGTGGTCGCGGACGAGACGATGAAGACGTGCTGTAGGACAAGTGCGAATAAAAAGATCGCAATTAACGGACACCCGTCTGTGGCATTCGGGAACGACAGTGTCGCAACCGTTTCTCATCAGCCTAAAATCTATATCCTCCTGTGTATACAGAGCGTTTCAAGATAGCGGGTAAATGTAATAACGCGAGAGATGTTGACAGAAATACCTTGATCCGATACATCCCATCTCGCTTGACTTTTTATTCAAGTTTAGGAAAGTTAAATGAAACTTTAAAGGTGAAAGTTTTCGGCGCCTGTCAACGAGCAATCCGCCATACATCAGCTATTTCTCGGGAGTTTAATACGGTGCTTGGAGTAGGAAATTGCGTGTTTGATACGAGCAATGTGCTAGTTCGTTTCCGAGTTTATATTTTAATAGAATTTGATAATATCGTACAACATATGCATATATGAATATAATATACGTACATGATCGACTATATTCTTGTAAAAGAAAGTAATTGTGCCGTAATATACATATACAATGTCTTCCTATTTCAGTTTCTTAAATCTCATAAAAACGTAATATCTAAATGAAGAAGGAAATACGAAAAAAAACTATTGATCAAATTCTTGAAATTTCTTTTGACAAGCACACTGTGAATTCGATAGATTTCAATGCCATAAGTTGACTAAAAAGTGATTATAAATGAAATGTTGCGTCAACGCAACTTTGCTCCTCGATAGATTAAAAACTAACCAGAGAAATTAAAGAATAATTGAAGAACGATTAAAGAACAATCAGTTAACATATTAATTCCTTATCACAAGCAAATAGCGCCAAATCTTTCATACCTTCACTAGGCGAAATACCAATTTCTCTTTTATAATTGTCAGTCCCCTTTCACTTAGTTGATCCGTAGTTCTGGAACAGCCTGTATAAGCGAGAGACGTAGTTCCATTGAATGGGACTCGCAAAGCGTGCTTGCGATACTCGTTCAGGCGACACGGAAACGCCAGCAGAGGACGACATCCGGCGCGCAATACCTGTTGTAACACCGTTACCGTCGTAATATGTTAGTCGATTCGCGTGCATATGTTTCACCCGTCCGCCGTATAAATACACGCGTGCAATCGTATCACGCACACGCGCCGCGCCCCGTCGCGACGCGACGGATGCCCCTACGGGCGCAATTTATTATCCGCGAGATGAAGCAGCCAGCCGTCTCGTGGCCGCCTCTTGCGATTGCAACCCCTTCTCCTGTCATACAGTTCTATGAACCGAAGTTGCCTTCTGTATCAGCTTTAAAAAGCTGGTGCTTTAGCAATTAGACGTGCGGATGATGGAGTATCGTTGTTTCGTTCGATAGCCAACAATGGAGAAACGTTTTGCGAAGGTAAACTCACGATCGTTGTTCGTGGTACGATGACATATAGATATTGTGCGACGGATTCATAGTAGGTTTTTCGTTCAATGGATGTTGGAGTTCGTATTTTTGAAATGTTTAACGTAACTTTATGAAAAGTGATTTGTATTTTTAATTCTTGATTGTCATGGTAAAATGGAAGTAGATCGATTTACTGGGGTTTTAAGGTGTGCTAGCAAAAAATTAGATCTAAGACAACGTATAATTATATAATTGCAAGCCTTGTCTGTTAGTTACAGACACCGAGACATAAAATTATCTGCTATACTTACTACTACTATTGCTATTGCTTAATTATAATATTTTATTAAAGTAGTTCAATGCACTCGCACAGATTAGAATTATATCTAATTAACCCTCGTTTCATAAGACGTACATATTCTTTTACCTGATTTTATTGTAATCTACCTCATAATACATTCTGAGATGGTAATATCCATCTAGTCTATAGGAAAATACTTCACTCGTGTACATTCGTATATAGGATGGTATAAAACGAAATAAGAGTATGATACGTGGAAAGTGTAGATTTTAAGTACGAGTACGTGACTTCGACAAATCAATTAGTCAATCGAGTTACATATAATAAGGGTGAGTTTCCTTTAAGAGACAGAGTGGCGTAACGTACAAAAATCGTTTAAAAACTAGAAATATGAATAACTTGAAAGAGATTCTCTCAAACGACAGTCGGCAGTGCAAAACGTAGCAGAACTCGAATCACCAGAACCGAACGGATTTAGAACATCTTCTTTGTATATCCTCGATATCTGAAACCGATCGATTTTAATTTTCCGTTGTTTCCCCTGTTAAACTCACAAATCCACAATGAATTTACATATATGTAAATCCGCCCGCGGAATGTAAATAGAAGGAAGGATGCTTTCGATTCAGAATTAAAACAACGGGAAAAAAGCCAGAACGCCGACTCGGGTGGCCGAGCGGAATCAAAAATGTAAAAACCGGGAGCGGTACGGTACGCGATATTGCCAAACGCACTGGTTCGTTGTCCGACATACGAGGACAACTCGGCTAAACAAAAAGCATTGTAGAATATATCTATCGACTCGCGTGGGTTACACGACCACTAATAAAGAGCATTCTTCGCGCGCGTGAGCGCGTGGATCGCAATCGTGAGAAGGGGCTGAACAACGTTTCTGTCCCAAACCAAGTAAACGAACGTCGCTTTACCGCGAACCATTACTTAAATTGAACGAGTCCCGCGGCCCTGTGCCTCGCGTTGCATTATATATACACGACTTTTCATATTCAAACATTTATCTGAGAAACGGAATAAAGACGAGGACAAAATGAGGATCGGGGTTAGAAAATGGAAAAAATGGCTGATCTTCGTTTTGGTATACCGAATTTGTCAATTTTCTTTATAAAACGCGATATAAGTAAAGCAGGGCTACTTGAGTAGTCTAAACTTTAATTTTTTAAATTCATGGCAAGGTGAAAACATATTCGATATTACGTGACACTGTCAGTTTTTGATATAAGAAAAGGAAAAATGGGAAAATAGAGTATATTCAGAGTACAATAAAAAAAAATACCAAAGAGAAAATGACTGGAATAACCTTTTCCTAGTTTTAGATTTCCTAGTACAAGATTTTGTAAATTTGACTTCATAAGCACGTATTTTTGTTTTCACGCTTTTAAACTAAACATTTTTCGAATCGAGTATACTCTTCTGTAGAGAATTAAAAACTGCATCGAATCGCGTCTAAAAAATGTATCTTACCATTTACAAAAACAAAGACCACCCCCGAGTCTCAGAGGTGCATCCACCTAGAAAAGATCTGCGACCATGGCCAGATAGCTTTCTCGAAATGGGACAAATTCTATTTGAAACCCTTTTTCCGAATAACGTACAGTTTGTACTTTACGAGATTATTTATCGTAATTCCATATTATTTTTATACCACATTCTTTTATATTTTATTAGATAATTCTATAAAAAATTATATGCAATTTTTTCATTTCCTATTTTGTATATTATAGTGATCCGAGTCTCTTTCGAAATTGTAACAAATTGCTCTTCGTTTTCTATTTTCTAGCGACATTTTCATGTTGAAGATTGTAAAATATTGTAAGGATGCGGGTCGGCATGTTCTGTATATATTTTGTATATATACAGGCATTTATTTTGTATATATACAGGCATTCTGCCTGTATATATTGTTAACGCTGTTATAAAATATTGCGAGGACAAGAAAAGTGTAAAGCAAGACAAATGAAAAAGTGCGTTTAGTTCAAACGGTAGCCGAAAAAATATTCGAGGTTGTTGGTGTAGATATATAAAGGGGGGTCCGATTCCCGGTGGAGCCAGAGCATCGTCTGACATAGACACGTAAAGTAGGCAGATTAGTATAGTCAAACATTGACATTCGAAATTTTTTCGAAAACTTGTGGAATATGAGAATATTACAACGTACGAACGACTGGTTCCGAGAAGGAGTTCCTGTCCGGATGATTCGAGTCGAATCACTTATCACCATGTGGATCCGTTTGGTTGGATGTCCGAAGATAACCCAACCACTCAATTTGGAGGTGATGGAATATCCTATGGAGTACTTGCCGAAAGCGAAAAGTTTGAGAGCAGGAATGCTCGACGTCGTGCTAGCAGATTTTAAGAACGCTAACGCTTGGGAAAGAGGCATCCTTTTGCAACGGACCATGACTGGCTACATGGTTTTTCTAATCGATTGGGAGTTAGAAAGTGAGCAATGTCTCAGTTCAATACGGTTGTTGCCACGGAATTTGGCAAAAATGGCACCGTGGGTTAGGAAAATCATCCTGCCAGGTGTCCGAGACCAACCGAACCAAGCGAAGAGACATCGAGTGGCCCAATTTACCATGTTGAGACGGATAAAGAGCCTAATCAACATCGATCCTTTTCCAGGAAAAGCAACAACGGCAAGGTTGCTGCTGGATCGAGAGCCGTTGGAATCCGCAAGAGATATGGCAGCATATTAGCTGGAGTGGAGATACCTCGATCCCCAATAATCGGTACTCTTACTAAACTCTTTTTTTCTATGTATAATAATTCTTGCATGTATAGTTTTGTATGTATGGTTTTGTATGTATGGTTTTATATGTATGATTTTGTATGTATAATTTTGTATGTATGATTTTGTATGTATGGTTGTACGTACAGTTTTATGTGGATATTTGTATTTTTCTATATATATTAGTACTGAATTGCATATTTTTAGTTAAGACTATTAGTGAATAAAAACTAATGAAAGCTTAAAAACTTGAAAATCTCTCTCTTATCCTTCGTTCCCATTCACATAAGTCCTACAATATTAAATTTAATGTTCATCTGGACAATTGTCTGCGTTCCTGCGTGGATGTGCATCGGAGCAAAAGTCCATATTAACGAATTTAACGATTCGTTATTATTTTGGGTTTCAGAACCCAAAGATCGTTCCGATTGAATTATTAATTAAAAAATACATTAAAAAGAGATAAAATACAATAAAGATTTTATAAGGGTATTCATACGTAGGTACTAGAGCAGCGTCTACCGTCTATCGTTCATTTGTTCCGGTCGGACCAGAGCAGATGTCGCGTCACAAAAATAACTGTAACTCATAAAATAACTGAAATTTTGAAAAATTCTTTTAAAGGCATATTCTTGAATGTATAAACTTTAGAAATATAAAAATAATTTTTTTCCATTTTTTCAAATTTGTAGACTAGAATACCCTCTTAAATGTAAACTAATTAAGTTACAATAATACGTTTCCATGACTTGAGAAGGAGTAATTATCCTTTTTCTAATAATAAGTGTTAATTAATTTACTAAAACTAGCAATGACCTGGGATATCACTGTACGTATAATTCTCAGCCCTTCGCGTATTAAAAAAAGGGTCATAGATTCGATATACTCCAAAATTCCACCAAAAACCAAAGTAGAGATATGGGACTGAAAAATGAAAAAAGGAAAACTAACGTAGAAAGGGGAAAATAAGGGGGGAGGGTGCAAGATAGAAGAACGAACGAACATACGAAACGGGTGGAAAAATGAGTTCATCGACACTGACGAGCGATAGCTTTTAATCTCGCGTTGTAGCCGCGGTCGTTTTTCTGCTGGTTCGATGTAATATCCGTTGTAAATGCACTCCGGGGAAAATGTTACTCAATGCGAGCGCCTGTGCGCACACAAGTCCTGTGTACGGTGTAATTTAGTATCCGCCGTATGAACGCCATTCGCCTACCTAACGGTATCCGAGCCCCAACGGTGTAGTCGAAATCGCGAGCGAAAACTTTTTGACAACGCGATCCTAAATTCTGAATTCCGGATTGTCCAACGACGAAAAGGGACGACGAAAGATTTCCATCGAAATTCTCTTGTTTCTAAATAGTTTCGTTCAACCATTTTGGATGGAACTTGTTTCCTCCAGGGGATTGCTACATATTCGGTGATAAGTCGACGCTGACATTCGGTTTGTTTAACGCTAAATGAATACACTCATGCGCAGAGTGATAAACAAATATAAATATTATGCTATTAAAAATCTCAGAGGAAAATATGGAATTTATCAATTGGGTTAATCGAAAGTTTGGAAATTGAAAATCACAGGGGAAGGACACGATACGTCACATCTCTTTCATACAGGAACAATATTATATAATTCAGTTTGCTTGATTAATCTTGTATTAACAGTACTATACTTTTATTTGATTTTCGGATTCGATACGTTCACTGGTCTACGAAAATATTCTAATATTTATCATAGAAAATTCTGATGACTCTGATCATGTTCGGTATAGGAACATTTTTAAAAGAATGGAATTAACGAACTAGGCGTTTGATTAGTTTTAATTTGATATGTTGTTGATTTTGTATAATAATTCGCAGATGTATCACCTATTTTTACAAAAGTTATATGTATCTTTGGACCTGACAAATTGATGCTTTTTCAAATCATATTGTATTCTATAGAGGTAACCATCAAATAGTGAAGAAATGAAAAAATCGATCGAATTTTCTTTTTTTATTCGTTGTGACGATAAAATTCTTAATATTGTTTTTCTACAAATAGAATATCTACGTATAATCGAAACTTTGGCATTGGTCAAGCTAATTAGGGGAGCTTAAACAGCGAGGTTTCCGCCAATTTGAAGGCATCAAATAGCCAATAAGGATATTACCCTATTAAACGTTCCTCTCATCCCTGACGCTCGATTAATTCCCCGACCGTTCCGCATGGGCTAACAGCATTAAAAAGGATAAGAGACTAAAATATGATGGATATAAAAAATGCACTCCGCCCGTCGTATAATCGAGAGATGTTTATAGAGAAGGAACATTTACATCGAAATGGTGCCCAGTTGGCTGGTACATTATTTATCCCAATTAAACTAGTCAACCTGTATTATTTACCGAACGATACTTTGAAATGTACAGTAAACGGTGGTGCTCACCAAACGGAGTAATATCTGTGATCGAGAAAGGATGGCCGACGCTCGATTAGCTAAATAAACCGCGTTCTATGAAAATATTCCTCGTTGCTGGTCCAACGAAGCTGAAGGGAACAACGTTCTTTCAAAGAAAATAATCGAGGATAATGGAGCCACAAAGTGGCCATAATTAGGCGATACAACATGAAAAGCTTAACATAGAATGTCGCGTACATGCCTCTTTGATAGAAAATAACCGGCGGTATTCGTTTGGTCCGCCGATGTTCGTCATAGGACGAGAAAAAAGAAACGAGGGAGAAGAAAGCGGTAGACGAGGAAAGTTATTTTTCCCATGGACTTTACGTTATACCCGCGTCTCGGTGTACAGAATTCTGCGCAGATGGTGGGAAAACTTCAAACGGATGAACAAGAGAATGGAGTTGGGAATTCGATAAACGTATTCCATCGGTTATATAGATCCAGTGAAAATATTGTTCTTTAAGCACCGACGACACGTTCTTCCGCATGGAGAGAAAGAAAGATGAAAGAACGGGGTAAAAGTGGAAAGGAAGGAAGGAAGGAAGCAAGCAAGGATACCGAACTAAAAAATCGCTGTTTCGTTCAACCGGTGTTTTGCTTTCATCGATCTTCCACCCTTCGGACATCCTCTTCTCCTCGCTTTATCGACAGGAATCTCGTTTCGAAAGCTTCCGAAATTATCGTTCGAGTATTACGCAGGTACACGGCGCAGGTAGCTTGACTCGTGTATACACAGGTTCGACCGAACTCCCATTATCTCTTAACTGATCCTGCGGCGCAGACAACCCGACGAAATCCATTCCAAGCTACTATCCACTGCCTACATAACGAGATTTGAAATATGCCTACGCGACACGCTAGACATCGTGTAATCCGATTGTATGTCAGAAATAAAAAAATGTTATGCGACACGAAGGGAGGGCTGAATTAATTTCAATCTCTCCTCTCTCTCTCTCTCTCTCTCTCTCTCTCTCTCCCTCTTTCTCTTTCTCTTTCTCTTTATCCCGGCGCGTCAGCTTGTCAAGAGGGTGCGTTACCCTCGTGCAAGCGCACACGAGGCGAGGATGAAGAGGTGTTTGTTTGAGAAAGAGATACGTACCAAACATTAAGTAATCGTTGTATTACGGATATTACGACGATGTTGTTACTGAAACGCGCATCTGTTGTTGTCGTGTGTTTACGGATAATATTTAAGTTGCGCACGATATAATGACAGATAACACACATAGATACGCGTAAAATTTCGCGACAGTGTATTCGAACGAAGAGATGACCGTAGGAGGATGTTCTCGTTGAACCTTTTTCAACGATAAACGGAATACTAAACGAACTATCATCGATTAATAGGATCGCGTCATACGCGAATAAGGAAAGTCAAATATTTGAATGAAATTAAACGAATCGAGCGGGGTTCGTTCGGAAGCGAGGTTCATTGTTTAAATCGTAATCGAATCATTACGATCTGTAAATATCGAGGTAGTCGCAATAACACCGATACGTCAGCGCCGCTGTGTCAACCGACAGCAGTAATTTACAGCGAGCTCCAATATTTTCGCGAAATCGCTTCTAAAGCGCGGACCATGGTACAACGAAATCCCCGTTATCGAACTCGCGAGTTAATTACAAGCCTCATTTTACGAGGGGTGCCGCGTATCCTCGAACCGACACGCGAGTTATCAACCCCCGACATCGTTCGCCATCCCTTTTCCTTCTTTCTCAGCATGACGACGTACGGTACGACATCGTCCCTTGTCCCTTGACTGGCCTTAAATCTTCTAATGTTTCAAAATCATATTTCACCATTCTTCTCATTCGTCTTCGTCGATGGAAAATACACGGCCGGTCATACGGACGAAATATCGCGCGATATTTATTCCCTTCATGCATCACAACGAACTTTATGTAACCGTGTCCACTTATTTTTCCGAAGCACGCTCACCAGGCGATCTTCCTACGACGTCATCGTCGTCGTTCGGCGAAATGAACGACGGGGGGTTTCCGGTTAATGCCAATCGACGCTAATAAAACGAAACCATTAGACGGCGCCTGAGTATCTTCTAAACGATCATCTTCTTTCAGTGGATGAGCTTGGCGCGGGCTCCTTGGAACTCGAAACGGCCGATAGGATGGAATAGAACGAAGAAGTAGAGGGGCAGCCGGGGCAGAAACAGACAACAGAACCGAATCCACTCCCGGAGCACTTTCCATTCCGCGGATGTACGCTTCTGAATCTCTCTCTCTCTCTCTCTCTCTCTCTCTCTTTGCGTTGGAACTGTTCCGGGGTTGAGGATGCATACAGTGTACCATCGATTGGCGCGATGCAGTATAGCTATTGGATGACTGAGGCAGCACGATGCACAGGAACAGGAGAGGAGCCGAGAGGTTACTGTTCAGGGTTTGATCAACTGGTCTGCAGACCCTATTTCCTCTTACTATCAGGAGGAAATTGCCACTTCATCAGTTGGATAGCGCGAAAGATTAATGTCCGTCGCTCTCTTGTCATTTACACAGTCGGGACCAACCGACAGGACTCGCCGCGACTCTGATGGAACTTCGGGAAAAAAGCGCGCCCCAACCATAACCCGATACTCCATCCAGCAAGGTATAGATATAAGGGTGGTCTTTTGCTGTCATAATGCCAAAGTAGAACGTGGTCGTGTCGTTAATTTTGTGTAAAGATAGTTCAGTTAACAGGTTCGGTGTAGATTTTCGATCTGTGATATAAACTTTTGTCGTACGTGAAGATTACAGAAGGAAAACACGATAAACACATTCTTGCAAAACGAATATTAGTTGAGTATGAATTTATAATACGTCTCGAAAACCTATTTAACTTTGATTAACTTTCACTTTCTTCGGTAGCCGTTTTGTAATAAATATACTTTGCAATGTAACTTTTCATTTTCTTATTTGATAAAGTAATTTTTAAATATTAGACTTTTTAAATATTAGATTTTAAATTTAAATATTAGATATAATTGCAATAGAAAAACCCTCTAAAATATTCGTATGGACAGTACAGAATTCAGCGCTATTATGTTTTTCCGTAATTAAATATTCCAACGCAGCTCTTTCCAGAACAATATTTTCCACCCAAGTTGTAACTCGTTAAATAGCCGTAAAACAAGTGTACCTTTTCGTTTGCACATTGTTTTGTTGATTGATACAGTATTGCATCCGCCGTTGTTTTAACAGAGAAACTTTCCATAACGCGACGAGAACAAAACCAGGAAAATGTAAGATTCCATTTCCATCGTAATAAGCGTTGCTTCGGGTAGTCCGATCTTTAGACGTATTTGCATTTTAAATTCGAGAAAAACAGGATACAATAAGATGTCCGTAATTATGTAGGAAAATAACAGTTGGATAGTAATGATGCACGTTGATGCTTTTGGCAAACGATGGAAAAACGAACAGTAGCATGGAAAAATACACAAAACTATTAAGATACTGTCCCCAGAGACTCGAAATCCTTCTGTTTATACTACAACTCGTCACTATATAATCTTATTCAAAAGCCAAATGATAGAATTGAAATAATTACGCCTGAAGGAATGAAATAAATAATATAGAAGAAGGATTCGGTGAGTTACCTTTTTTCGCTTTTCATAGGAGAGTAGTTTTAAAATTCAGTACGTCGTCAATTATAGTTCGGTCAAAATAGATATTTCAAAGAACAGAAATTCCAATGGAGCTAAATTTTGATAGAGATCTTGGATATACCTGTAGAAATAAAGTGCCAAAAATCCCTATTGATTCCATGCGGGCTGAAAAAGTTATTCAAGGTCAAAGTCAAAATTTTCTTGAATTTTTTGAATTTTTCTTGAAAACGGTAAGATTTATCGAAAATATAGCCCAGACAAAAATTGTAGATCATAAAATTATCTACAAAAATGTTTCCCATACTTTTTTTCCTAAGAATCACCATTCCTAAGATATCGTCATTCTAAAAGTTGAAGGAGTTACATTCTACATGATATGCACATATTTCCACACCACCTATGAGGTAGTGTAGAGCATAGAATGCTCGATACAAGTGTTAATGAGCAGAAGCCGATGTTGGAGGAAGACAAGATAGTGGTACTTGTTTCTTGTTCCGTGTATCTTTTACAAAAGTTAAATATCTATACTTGTCTATACAATCAATTTTCTTTGGAGCTCCATAAACAACAAGGAGAAAGCGAATTCCTTTTGTGATTATCGTTTGAGGAGAAGAGTCAATTTCTTCAAATATTTTAGCGCAATCAATTAAATCCTTTTTTTCAAATAATTTTAATACTGATGTTTTACCCCTTCTGAACATTGTCTTGGTAATTGTCGACGAAACAGATAAATGTTAATTTTCCCGGCTTTTCTGTAATAATAATTCTACTACCATACTTTACTTTCAATTGTATTTTTATAATTCTGTTATCTAAAGCTACATTTTTACTAATATTCTTTAATTCATCCAATGTAAACTGGCAATCATCACTACATTCTATAAACTTATAAATTTCCTCCATCGCAGAGTTTGCTGCCTCATCTTGAGGACGGCCTACTCCTACCGCCATTATTGGGTCTCAGGAAAGATTTGTAACAATTGTCATGATACTTAGCCTCAACAGCAACTAAATCATACTCAAAATTAATGCGTGCAGTAACAGCTTTTCGTACGTCATCAGAACGATCTTGAGCTACTGTCAAAACGGATTCTTTGAATGAAAATGTAGCAACGTTATAAATTTTTTGTCGACGATGCAGCGATTTTTTTTCAGCCTCTTCATCTGCTTCATCGCCACAAAATAAACAATATTTTTTAAAACAAAAGTCGGATTCGCTTACTCGTGCTTTAGTACGAGGTGGACTTACTTTTGATGTACTAGCTTGTCCATCCTCATGTTGTCTTTTGATAGCAACAATTGAACTTTTCCGGATGTATGATTTTCGGCAATCCATGTGAACTGTTACAGACTTTTCACTTCTCAGATAATCAACAAACTCATCGTCTCTTTCGATACTTGCATCGATCAAAGTTTTCATTCCACGACTAACTGTAACAGTTTCGCCTTCCGTCAAAAGTTTATTGCAAATAAAGCACAATTGTGACATTTTTTTTAAATATTAATGGGTACAAATTGTAATAGTAGACGCTGGCAATAAATACATGTATTCACTCGAAAGAAACGTTCAACACTCAAAGTATTTCATTTAAGTCACTTCAGAAAAGCAGGTATATGAGCGTCGCCACGTGGACAACAGAACTTCAACTTTTAGAATGGCGATATCTTAGGAATGGTGATTCTTAGAAAAAAAAGTATGGGAAACATTTTTGTAGATAATTTTATGATCTACAATTTTTGTCTGAGCTATATTTTCGATAAAACTTATCGTTTTCGAGAAAAATTTAAAAAGTCCGAAAACTATGACTCTGGCCTTGAATAACTTTTTTAGCCCGCATGGAATCAATAGGGATTTTTGGCACTTTATTTCTGGAGGTGTACCCAAGGTCTCTACCAAAATTTAGCTCCGTTGGAATTATTGTTCTTTGATCACTATTTTTATGTCTATTTTGACCGGACTATTAATCCCAGTGATAAAGCGACGTATCCTTATAAAATTGCATAAACGCAATTACAAGACTTAAATAAAATTAACTTATCGCTTTATCAACCTACAAAATATATACCAGGATAATGAATAAGGATCAGGAAGTGTAATTATGTTACAAATATTTCAATTACTTCGAACACGATTCACTTTTTAGGAGATAGAATTAATAAAAAATATTAAGTAAATCGTTGGGATCCTCTTTCATAATTATGATAACAGAGCTTAAAATTCTATTAATTGAAAATCAGACAACCGTTAACGCAACGTGGATCCTTAGAACGCTAAAATAAAGAACATCAACAAAAATGTATTTATCATATCTTTCTTGTATAATTTTTAAATATCAAAAAGTCAACGTTTTCACAATGTTTGTACGTACTAAACGGATCAAGGTAAGATATCAGACGAAAGCAGAAATCGTGTCTCGAGTACGGCGACATTTTTCCTTGGTTCAACATCGCGCTACAGCTTGCAGAAAGACAGACTTGAGGTCGAGGAATCCCACTGCCCCCCGGGACCGGCTATAAAATCTTGTTGCTACTTGGAAATGGGCACTGGCCAGGAACTGAGCAAATGGTTATTACACCGTGAAACAGGGAACGGTGAGGACTTATCATACCGAGGGGAACCGCAGAATAAGTCGAGCCAAGACACCCGGGGATTCCGCGCGAAGAAATAAGCTTTCTCGGTTACATCCGCTTTTCCTTTTTAATTACGATCCTGATCCGTTTAAAAGATATCGCTGGAATATATCTCGCGCCTGACATCGTATCCCCGGCAAAAAGAAGGAATAGAAACGAATCGTGTTCGAATGTAAAGGACTCGCTTAAATATAGCCTTTCGAGTGTATGCCAGGATGTTCACGATGGAGGTTTAATCACTGCCATTAGATTAATATCGGGAGAGGAAACAAACTTGGATTGTAATTAAAAGATATGAGGCCGCGCGTGATCGTGGACATTTGCATCGACCTTTTTGAGTCGATCGAACTTCGTTTCGATTATATTCGTTTCTTTGCAGAGTGTTTTTTTTTTTTTTTTTTTTTTTTGAATACTCCGCACTGAGGCTATGGAGTTTAGAGCAAATGTCATCTAGTTTGCGTGTAGAGTACTAACATGTTCTCTGGATCGTTTCGTTTGAATGGTTAAGAAATCATCTTCTAAAATTACCAGATTGGAAATTAATAAATAATTAATAAAAAATATTAATTCCTCCACATCTACATTAGAGTATATATTTCCTAAATTAATGATTTTACATATAAATATCTCTTTCATAATCGTAATATGCCTCAATCGATACATCAAAAAAGTATATAATACTATCAGAAAAGATCAATTTGTCTTGATATATGCTCTACGTATCCATCTACAAAGAAGTTAATCACGTCAAATCATATCCCTCTCGAAACCGTTCAACCTTCATCCGAAACATCTGCCGGTATCATTGACAGTTTCAAAGATATGGATTTAAATTAAACATTCTGTACGCGTATCACGTGTCAAGGACTGGGAAAAAAATTTGAACATGCAGATCAAAGATAAATCGACGAGATGTCATTTTTCTTTTTGGAAGGAAAAAGTCACATACGGGGCAATAATATCCCGTATCGAGCAAGGACACGGTACTGTCAGAAATGAAAAGTCTCCGATGTTTCGTCTTATCCGAGGAAAGCGTTCAGAGAAATCGGCTCATCGGTATCTGGATGGCCGCGTTTTGTCTCTTTGGATGCAGGTATAACAGGACGCGTGACTGGTATTTTATACTTATCGCGAACCCTGGAGAAATCGGTATCATTTATTCGATTGACGTGTGTGATCGATCATCCATCTCGTTCTTTTTTTGTTCTCATATTATTCTTCGTTCATAATGGTGAAATCCCAGTAAAAATATGCAAGTCAAATATATATTATAATATTTGAAGTTATACATTGTATTAATCAAGTGTTATCATGCTCTAACGAGAGACGACTAAATTTTACTAATGTATTTACAATAGTCTCCCGTTTCATTTCCGTATTAATAAAATTTCAAAATATTTTATATAATACACGTAATATATCGTTGTATGTTTCTATGATGTCTTTAAGATATGTGACATCTGTGTGCGCAAGATCTATCACTAACGCTAATATGACATCTACGCGCGAACCTTGCGGATGACGTAGTATTCGTAGAGAGCAGAGACAAAACGAACCCGTGCAGATAAGACTAGAACAAATCGTTATTTTCTTATAAGTTAGATCTTGTTTTTTTATTTGAACCACCTTAATTAATAAAATTCAGCATAAAACAGATGCTACAATATTCATAAAATATTACTACAACTGTTTAAATACTTTCATGGACCACTGTATTATTAAATCATGCTATAAACAGATAAATCATTGTTCTACAATAATATACAAGTCAATCTTTCCTCCCCCACAAGGAATGTGACGATATACTTAGAGAAATACGAGCAAAAATAAACGAAATCGAACGACTCCAATCATGTACATCTGATGAGCGAACAGCACGTCAGAAGATGTTAGATTTTTGGTTCCTTTCCAATTTTCTCCAGCATCAAGCATGAAGCAAGTCGCGAGGCGGGTCGCTTAAAACGGTCGTGCACTTTTGCTCGAGAAATGATTGGGATTGTGAGCCGACACTTGGTTAGAAAGAGTTTGAAAATGGGAACGCACGCTTGACCGCGTCAAATCAAACGTGCTTTGATCATCCGAACGCATTTTGCCTCGGATTCGAATTCGGCTTAAGCTTAAGCGATTGTTTCTAACCAAAGAAAAGGTCGCGAACGGTCCGGCTCCGATTTCGATAAAACTTTTTTTAGGCTTGAAAAGCAGACAAAAGCCGGTAGACACGTATTCCTCTTTTTCTTAATTGCAGTAATTCAAGTTTAAGAAATAAAATCATCCTCCAAAGATCATATCCTTAAAAGATAACTCAGAAACGGTTGCAAATAGAAAAAATATTTTTTAACAGAAATTCAATGCTTTCTAACACGTTGGAGGAAAATTCTCGAGTTGGCCCAAATTAACGAGTAATGCAATGTTCGTTTGGAAAAATACAACGATTGTGCTTATTGTAGACAAACGGACAACCATATGTAGACATTTGATTTCAAACGGAGTCATTAATAAGTACCTGGACTACGGATGTTTATGCATTCATGGATAATTTAAAAGTGCAACAGTTTAGAGAATGCACATACCATGCATAAATATATAAAATATTCAAGACAAAGTGCTCAATTTA
This sequence comes from Bombus terrestris, assembly GCF_910591885.1. Classification (NCBI taxonomy): domain Eukaryota; kingdom Metazoa; phylum Arthropoda; class Insecta; order Hymenoptera; family Apidae; genus Bombus; species Bombus terrestris. Next base: position 11,558,614 of record NC_063273.1, on the reverse strand, counting down.
GTAAGTGATAGAAGCGAAAGAAATTTCTATTTAAGTCCTATTGTTTTAATTGTGTTAAATATGAATATAAAATATGAATATTTAAGTATAGAAATATGAATTTGTATAAACATGCGAATATAAAATATGAATATTTAAGTATAGAAATATGAATTTGTATAAACATGCGTAATTTATTAATTATTAAGTATTCCCACATCTTAAACTCAATTAATGAAGTATTTAAAGGGTTAACGAACGTTCCACTACCCGGAATAGTTGGAAAATAAGGGTTCTAGGAACGCGTGTGTGTTTCAGACTGGCTAAGTGGCGGCGGCGAGTATACGTATGTGCGGCTGAGTGTTTTTAAGGGTAATCGCTGCATAGAGAGAGCTCCGTATTAGATAGAACAGCGAGTTAAGCGAGTATATGCATATCTAGAGAGAGTTTTGGAGTAAACGCTCTGCTAGAGTTTTTAATGGGCGAGCTTGAAGAAGGTGAAACTGTTATGTTTGCATTCGGTTCATTATCGCGACGTTATGTTTAATCTTCTGGGGAAAAAATATTATGAGAATAATAAGGCTTCTACGTTGCAGCAGTATCTCTATTTAGCAGTTGTATATACAATCAATTATACATCCCATTACGAAAGAGTCATTTAAGTATTAAGCCACTTATGGAAAAAAAGATTAACTTTTTACTGAAAAATCAGTACGAGAATGGTTTTTATCAGAACCCTTGAGGATTATTACCCTGTTTGAAGCGTTATACTGTAAACTATTTACATACGTACTTAGTATTATAAAAATCTTATCCATTATGTACACAAAAAAAATTAAATATGTAAAACGTCTATCATTTAATAGAAAGAAAGAGTAAAAAAAAGAGATCTTTTTAATAAATAAACGAATCTAGGCGTTATCATAGATAGATTTTAAAATAGACACCATCCTCGAAGAATAACAGTTATTGGAAGATTCAATCCAGCGATTTTTCCCCGAAAACGTTACGTTTTTCACAAGATAAATATAAAAAAGAAAAACCGTATGCAGGAGCTTAGGTAATTTCACGTAGAATAACTACGTAAAACTTCAGCCAAATTGGTTCAGCAGTTTTTGCGATATTTCTGCTACCTTTTCCGAATACGCAGTACCGAGAAAAGGCTGAATTTACAACTCCATAACATCGTTGTTTCAAGGAACGTTTACGTAAAATTTTGTAGAGATATTCTAGTAGGAATATCGTACCACCAGATAAAAGCGTATTTTCTGAAAAATCAGCGCTTTTTCCACCTCTTCGAACATTTCGATCTTTACGTTGTTATATATCAGAAACAACCCTCATTCTTTCCCTCTGTATAGACCATCACCAGAAAAGAACATGATAAATATATTTTTATTAATTTTCTGATTTCAGTGTCACTTCATCGTTAAAGAGGAGAATTTTAATACGATATAATTAAAAGTGAAAACAACCTGCTTGCTCTAAAGGTGCAAGGGTAATAACTGATAAGTGGATGTAGTTTTACAAACACAAGATAGGATATACAATTACTAAGACGAGCAATATTTTAATGTTGCAATGAGAGATGTTTTTTAAATTTTGAAAAGGGTGAAAAAACGCATGTTTAACATGAGAAGCAAATAGGAGCGAAATTTTGGTAATACGTTACTCATTGACAACGTACTGAATTTTAAAACTATTTTACTGTAAGAAGTAGAGAATATAACCTATACTATAGGGTACAGTCTTCAAATAAACGTGTTTATATTGTATATAAATTCTAATAATATGTACATCTCGATTTTCAAACGTTTCATTCGTAGCATGGTTTTGCTCGAACAATTCAACAATGTTAATACCAAACGATATAAAAGAACCGCTTTATCTGTACGTCAAACTTTATACTCGGTTACACGTTTCACGTGTGCCAGCGCGACACGTCAGAGCCGCAACTTTCAAGATTTTTATCGTGTTTGGAGCTCAGACAGCAATGTACAACGATATAAATACGCCAGAACAAAATCCAATATACGCAGACGGAAAAAGCGTAAACTCGTCGCCGAGAACGGACCCGGTATCCAAGCCGAACGTGTGCCCAACGTGTGTTTCGGCGTGTCACGTTGGAAAACGCGTGCACACACGCGCGTTAGAACACGGCGAGACCATATTCGTGCCACAAGAATCAAAAACACCTGCGTGCGAATTACGAGGTGACTGGTATCACGATATCAACTCGGAAATACGAGCGTGCCCGTAAATCCCCTCCCTCGCGTTTAATATGTAAACGACCCCATCAATCAGAAAAATCGAGGCACGCTCTAGCTTATGTTCGATAATATATCAGATCAACGAGAATCACTTTTACTGGATATGATAATTTATATCCCTTAGAAATTTTTCCAAAGATCGTATTACAATCCGCGCCGCAGCCGTTCGATCGTCCGGAAATATTGAAAATATTGACGCTTAATTATCGGCAGCCCGTAAATCAACAAAGAATTATAGAGGTAGGGGTTAACGATAACGCTAATAGGTGAAAAACGCCCTCGTTCGAGTAATTTTTATTAATTGGCTGTCGTACATCATTTACCAATGCTCGATACGGCCGTATCATTAAAAGAGATCGTGATTTGTGATTAATGGTGGTTTTGCCAGTTTGAATGTACATCGTCGCTCGTAAATGCTGAAATACTTATAGGAAACGAAGTGAATCTGGCAGTTATTAGGAAATTGGTGTCAGCTTTAAAAATTACTATCATCTTATTTGAAACCTTGAATACACATACAGTAAGCGTACATGTTTTTAAATCTAATTCGTCTGGATATTTTTCATTGGAGTTCCATTTAATTCGATATCTGTCTAATTATTTGTGAAATTTTCTTCATTAATCTGAAGCAATTATCGCATTTTATACGACATGTAGATGTCCTCATATTTAAACTATATTTTCACATACGACGCACACCTGATGTACATAAGCGATAATTCTAAACTTTATCCAATATTTATCGATGTTATTAAACGAAAAAAAAGAAGAAAAACTCGATAATAACTACGAAATTGCGTCCACGAGAGATAATCTTAAAACGTCAACGAGTGCTCGAAAATTCTGAGAAAAGCTCGGTGTCCCGTTTTCCCTTCGGAGGACAGTGATGTTCCTTCGCCGATTTCTCGGTAAATATTACATTCAGCGTAACGTTCTTAAGCGTCGTTTTGCATAGAACGTGCCGGCTTTAAAGAGAGCGAACGGACCCGCCACACCGATGCATCCTTCTTCACCGGATCACGGTTTGTGCATTCGGAAGGATATCCCTGAAAACTCGAAAAATCTCAGAGCAACCGACGACGTCGGCGGCGCGTCATCGACACAAGGAATCCTTGAATTTCATTATTCAGATGAGCATCGTTCCGTGACTGATCGATCGCGGGCCAAAGTGAGTGCAGAATTACATGAATAATCTATGTCGCCCTGAGTGCCGGATCCTCCTCTTTCGGGCTTTCAGACCATATCGCCTTTGAGCCAATTCATCCACTTCCGGTAGAGCGCGGCACTTCCTTACCTTTCTCGCCACTCTTTCTCGCGCTTTCCCTTTGGCACACGATGGCACGTGTACGCAGTGACAACACACGTATGTATATGCGTACGTATACATACGATGAACAGCAAAGATGATTCTTGATGCCAAAAATTCCGCCCGGGCCATCACGTCCGCTCAACTGCACAAGTTTTCTCGTGATCGTTTGCGTTCGCTCCATATTCCAAGCCGGTCATGATCGTCGAGCAAAAATTTGCCTGCGTGCACGCTCACGATCTTCGAAGATTTCGGAAACCCTTTCTGATTGTACACGCTTCAAAGATTCTGCTTACGTAATCTTTTATCAAGTCGACGCACGCCTTGAGCAACCCCAAAGAACGCGATTTCTCAAGGCTCTCGGGATTGAAGATGGGTTTGCCAAATATTTGTGAATTATTGATGGGATGATGCTAGTGTTGTGCAATGTGGTATGAAACTAATGAAGTCTCGTGTAAATATACTTTCTAGAATAAATTTTGTTAACTCTGTTGTTCTCTCCGGGTCTATGTGCACCGAAGTGGATATTACATTTTGATAGATTTTTTGATGTTTGGTTTTAATATTCATTATAATTTCACTACTTTCTATATGTATTTTATGCTTTTCATGAATACTAAAGGTTTCTGAAAATAGAATATCCGAAGAAGAGCGGAGAACGTGAAGAGCCAGGGATAATTGTAAAAGACTAACAGTTACAATTTCCCGATATCTGATTAACAAATTCACTGCTGATCGAAATTTACCCATAATAATGTATATTAAGTAGTAATTCTCGCACAAAATATATTCCGGTATTTTACATTTTTTCACGTGTACACGCATTACATGAATTATTATGAGAAAAACTTTTCTTCCGATTCAGCAATATTTAATTTGCCATTTACTTCCAAAATACTAAAAGTTCGAAACAAATACATACAATGAACTTATTAGTAAAGAAGAATTGGGACCAAACAAAATAAAGCGTTAACCTTATCGAGTGATTAACGAATACTTCTACGCCACATGTACAAAAATTATTAGATTAAATATGCGTTCCTACTCGATTATTATAAATTTATTACTCAAACGAGTATTTATTTTATTTATTTTTTATTTATATTATTGTTTTCAAGTGATAAAAGGTATAATGAACAATTTAGCAAACTGGAAAATTTTGTAAATTTATAAAAAGCGTTATTATCGCTATTAAACACGCACGAGGAATATTATTCGGCTGACGCGATGCTTAGCGTAATTAGGGCGATAAACATGGATGGTTTATGGGCAAGCGTCAATGAGTTACACGAAGGTTGCGATCGTAGTTGCATAAATTGATTTGAAATTCATTGTCTGCAGTAAAACAACGATCGGCGTCCGCATTAAGCTCCATGCAAATGAACGTGGAACAGAATCACAGGACAATGTTCTACATTATCGTTTACATCGTTAATACCCGTTGCGCCCTGTTCGAACCGTTTCAGACATTCGATGCTCTGATTTATTTTTAAAGAACGCCGCCGTTCAAACGGAGTCGCATTGATCAAACTTATCTAAAAGCAAATATTTATTAATCCTAGCCTAATTTTTTAAATGCCACATTAAATTTCTGCAATCTTTAATCGCTTTATTTAATTAACTGATCTAAGGAAATAAATTGAATAAAATTGACACGAGGACTCATATTTAAAGTCATTTAGAGTCTAACTCAAGATTGTTCGAAGATCATTTCAATAACATTTAAGACCATTGGAAAATCGTTCGAAGTAATTGAGAACACTAAAAATTTGAAAATTGTCAGCTCATCCAAAACCATCTAATATTCAAAAGTCATTTCCTTGATTTGTCATTTCCTCAAAAACAATACTACATCATCTAAAGTCCATGTACCAAATACATTTTCAATTGTATAAAACATAAATTCAGCACCATGATCAATTTCGATATCACATTTCCCATCCGCGAAACAAATTTCAACAACCGACATTTCAAATAAACCAAAAGTCAAATTGTTCGGTACGACAGAGCAAAAAGGTTGCTTCTTCGAAAATATGCACACGCGTTCTAACAAACGAGTCCGCGGTCGCAGTTTAACATGCACACAGAGTTCTCAAACTCTGCCACCAATATTTTTTATTCCTTATTTTTCCATAAATTCATTTAGCCGATGTATGCCCTTACGTCGCGCAATTTGTACTGGTTTACAGGCGCGGTAACAATAAAACTTCGGTTAAAAACAATTATTTATCTGAGTCCCGCTGTTCCGCGCAATGAGGGAAAATGAGTCGAAGTTATAAATAGTAGAGCCCCGCGGGGTAGCCGACCGTATTTCTGGCTATACTATGGGAAGGATAAAAGGGGAAGATCTATGGAGGACAGAGGAGTCCACGGATACGGAAAGAAAAATAAATCTATTTTTTCAGTTTCGCTCTTTTGTCTCGCTCGACCGTTGCACCGCGCGGGCTCGAAGAATTACAGCGCGGCTCTTAAGTTACCGGATGTGATTAGAGGGAAAACCCGCAGAAATGCGATACCCGGTTTTCAGACGCCCTCTGATATACTCGACGGAAAACTGCAACAAGCTGCGTGATACATTTAAAACCGTTTGTATCCCGTCTAAATGTATGTGTATCCACTGGTCGCCGTTAAAACTCTCTCTCGTTGAAAATTTCGCTGTTATAATTACGTTTTTAATTCAGTCGCATTTGCAGACGTTCACTCGCCGGTGAAAATTACGAGAAATAAAAGGTAACGGTTCACTTTATCTTCTAATAAACAGTACCATAGCGCAATCATATATTTCTCTTTTCTTTATCATTTGGTCACCTGAGAATGAAGACTTGAAACAGAAATATTAGTTATCTATCTTTGTTGCAAATATATAATAATAAAATATATCTATATCATTTTCGACGAATAAGAAGCTTACATGACATGTCGAGGAACGTATGTCCAAAGAAGTAGCCGTTTAGCGATTAAAAATATCGTTCACCAACGAAGAAACGAGCGCTGTCTCAACGACGGGTATTAATCCCAGCAAAAAATAAATTGATCGGAAGCTGCTCGACGTGAGACGATGTTACAGCTTGCGACGATCGCTTCCAATTTCCAAACGCGTCCCCCGGGGACACGATATCTTCCGCGAGCTACCCCTTTCCTCGTGGTAACCAACAATTGCGACTGCGCGCTACCTTCCATCTATTCGTCATGGTTTCCCATAAGGCAGAGAAAAGAGTAGAGGTAAAAATGAAAAAGAGAATGAAAAAAATTGTTCGCATTCGTAGATGTGCAATGCGCAAGTATAATAGCACCGTTCGTCGCACTGTTGCGATAAAAATAGTTGGACATGGTTAACAGGAATCGAAAATTATGGTCTACCCTGTTCGAGGCCGGTGGACGACCAGTGTACCTAACGTTGGCAATATCGCCGTCTGGCGAACCGCACATTACAACTCGCCGATCCGGTACGATGTTAACCATCCTGTATATACGTGTGTCTCCACCCACATCGCGTGCTCCCATCCCCCATACATGCCCTCCCTCCTGGTTTGTCCACACCATACACTTTCGACTAAAGTAGTAATGAACGCGTTCTGCAGTTTGCACTCGGCGCAACCCCGCCATTATTACATTGCTCCAGCTAAATAAATTATTCCGACGTGCTACCTCCGTAGCTTTCGTCCTATCGCCATATGCGAGAATGCTCACGCTACCTCGTCCGCATATCACCTCGAAAATTCCCCACGCATTCTTACTCCCTGCCTCTTCCTCGACCGGTCCACCCTTGTCAACTCTGTCGTGCTAACAGTCACGGCAATTACAATGTACCGAGGCATGTTTTCCATGCATACGAGTCAAACATTCGATCGATGAGTGCTGTAGAAATATAAATTGGTTGTCTTCTTTTATAATAGTACATTAGAATAGTAAATCACCGTATAAGAGATCAGAAGAGCTGAACACTGTACCATAATCTTAAATTTTGTTTTTGAAAATGCGATACTCGTCTCTTGCTTGTCTATATATAGAGAAACTAATAGTTACAAAAGATTAGAGAAGTAAAATTTTACCTTTCGCGTTTAAATTGGTATAATCTTCTAACGAGTTCGCATAACGTGATTTCCTATAACATCGAGTGTAGCCACGTAACCTCGTGTTGCCCGCTATATTTCCTAATTACTGAAATCATCTCTTTTATATCGCAATTACAGATTAAATTCTAAGAAAATACGATAGTATACCGTGTATAGAATCGTACACACACAAAAAGTGACACATGTACCTTACGTTGTCCACTGCATTTTCTAAACATTACTTTTCGTATATGTCAAGTCCAAATTAAATTCTAAGGAAATAGAAATTATTAACAAAAAATTCAACTAATTAACTTAATAATTCAATTAATCGTCGCGAATCTACGGAAAGACGGATTGCTCTGGAGGCAAGTGACCAAGACGCTAATTTTCAGGGAAGGCGACAGGAAAACAGGTGCGGATATCGTACGTCCGCAGTTAAATGCAGCAACCGTAAGACAATAATCGCGAGGATAATTATATTAATAACGGATGGAGGTTAAACGCGACTGGCTGGCATGTGCTGGCGTGCATACGATAGTAAATACATCCAGCGTGCGTACGTGCGGAATACATATGCACGAAGCTATGTCGTGCTCGGTACGTAACTCACCAGGATATTGGATACTCTGTTATCATAGTAAACCTCCATCCCTTACTGAAGCCGGTGACGACGTAATTATCTCTAGTAATTAAAGTACACACCTACTTTGCTCGATATTGGCTCTTTAGAGCCTGCCGCGGACGAAGTGTACGGAATTATGGAAATCATAAGCAAACAACGACGTTTAGATAACGTTGCATAAGAACGATACTGACCGTCCAGCGATCCTAACGGACCCCGCGTCTCTCAGTTCTCCGTCGAGATTGCGCAACTTTCACGGAAAACATTGGTGAAGAGTAGATTATAAAGATGCAGATCGTCATGAATATTCCAGTTTTCTATTGATATACACAAAGTATTTCTTCTCAATTCTTTCGAGGTTAAGCGCAGAGCAATTCGTCGCAAATTGAACATCCTAGAAATGTAGCTCAGTTGAAGAGACAGTAGCAGTTTCAAACGGCGAATTACGTAAATGGATATATTTAAGAAAGTATGTGCAAGCGAACAAGTTAAATATATCGAAGTTTGAAGATACTTGATACAATTGGAATATCGAGAATAAAGATCGAAGAATAGTAATTACAAATGGAAATGATATTCTATGTTCTTAAGTAACCTAGCTTTATAAAACTAAATGTATTTTTACATCTATTTCTTCGTTTTCCCCATATCGTATTTAACTTTCAACTCCCAGGTGTCTATATTTTAAAATTTTAATATATTAATGTAAACGTCCGTTTATAAATATCAAAACATCTGTTGGTCTTGTACTCGGTTATTCACATTGATAAAGAAATAATTAATTAGTTCAAACTTTATACTTTTCCATGATAACGATTCAAAATACATGAATATCTTGTTTTACTATAAGTGTTCTAATATTGTACTTATGAATAGAGGTGTGTATATATGTTAATATCCATCAATTCGTATCCATTTCATAAAGCAAGTATTTCGATCAACATAAATGGAATGCGTTCGTAAGATTTTTTACTTTTGGATGGCTCTGCTATTCTCATAGATTGCGATCGATGTGGGACAGCCAATAGGGAAGGCAGTTACTCACGTTATACGATGAAAGCATTTGGCACCTGAAGCCTTGCATTTGCAGATTTGTCTGCGTCTCCCCTAGACGTTCGCCATTCTCCTTTCTGGAAAATTGTAATGCACCGTCTTCTTGCCGACCACCAGCTTTTAAGGGATTTATCGAGCTCCACATTAAATGGCACTGATCTTAGTAAATCCAGATGGAATTCCCGTGTTTCCGCCACTTGGCGTGGCTTCCAGGATTTGGCGGTAACCGTCGTATCCCTACGCCAAAAATCGATTTATTCGCATTAATCGTCGGCTTGCGGAGTGCACGACATATTTCCATATTAGGATTAAGTGCCCCGTCCCGGAACGACGGACAAAAACGCGATGAGAAATGTCCTCGATAACGATGAGCTATCGGTTGTAATACCAATGTCGCGATGCTTTCTCGTTTTACGCGAAACGTAGTTTAACAAATAAAACTCTGTTTCAACCCTGTAAACGTTATAATCTGTGCAACAACCAAGAACGTAATATCGACAATTTCATGTTTGTTCGACAAACATGAAAGATTTTAATTTTCAATAGGTGCCGCCAGTTTTATCTTCATCGTCTAAACTTCTAAACGACTCATACTTCGTGAAGTGAGATCTCAATCAGCCGTTTTTTAAAATTAATCTTCTAATCTGTGTGTCTGTGACAAACATGAATTAGGAAAATATATTAACAATGTTTGATATATAATTGGGTAGATGTTTGTGTGTGAAGAGGACGTAGGTCGTGAGGATTAATGACGAGACGTTTGTTGTCGTAACCGTCGAATGTATTTAAGACAAATAAGTTAAAGTATAAACGTAGACATTAGTCGTTAATACGAAGTATAAATCGCAATATAAAATCGCGGAATAAATACTCGCAAATGCTTATCACGTACTTGATAGACGCTCGCTAGATATTCAAAGTCATTCCGGATGACGCTAAATACTTGCTATGAATTCTTTACGTACTCGGTAAGAACTATTGCTCGCGATCGCGTCGGTTTATTTATACTAGTCGGAGGGGGGGGGGGGATCAGAGAATTCGAATTTGTCTTCCTACGACGGTTACTGGTAGCGGTGACATTGTTTTTACATTACTTGTAATCTAGCGATCTTGATACTTCGAGGCAAAACAACTACATGATTTTCTTTGTCCTATGACTCGTGTGCCGCTACAATTGTATCCGGTTATCTCAATAAATATGAAAGTTTGCACATTAGTTATCACGCAGATTTATGTAAAGCTAGCATATTACCAACCTTAAACGCTATGTCCAAAGTTCGCATTCAGTTCGGTCAGTTCGCCACTCAAAGTGGCTTTATGAGAACAAAGGATTAGGACTGTGTGCATAGCTATTACGGTTACAAGTCCCACAGCTAATGAAAACAGGATTGTAATTAGTCCAGCAACAATTATACATTTTACGTAAAATAACCTTCTCCACTCGCCTATAGTTTCTCGACTATGAATTTCTAAATAATTTTATATTTAAGGAAAACAATACAGCCAACAATTACTACCTTGCTTTATTAGGAAAGATCGCAATATAACTCGAGACCATAATTCTATTTTACAATTAATTATAATGTACAAATCATCTATAGAATGTAAACTAACTAATGGAAAGGAACAGAGAAAACAAACAACTGCCAATTTTTCTCATAGAACACTGGCGATAAAAATCAAGATTTTCTGAAAATGATGTCGTTACTCAAAGATTTTATTCTCTGGCGTGATACAAGATGACCGAATAAAAAACCGTGCTAGAATGACCAGCAGGTTCGGTGGACTGGCGCATCTCGCGCTTACGTTTCTTCCAGTAGAATAGAAGAGTGGGTGGAGAATAGACACAGTGGAGGTAGTAAGTGGGCTAGTAAGTCTCACGATAACAGTTATAAATGACCCTCTCGAAGCACGGCGCCGTACCACCCAACCCTCAGCTATGCGCCAGACACTGGCTGCTCCGTAATCTAACACATGCCCGGACAATATAGTCGTAAAAGGTACTAAACAAACATACGCTAAGTGGCCTGGTCGCCGCGTGTGCGCAACTATACCACGGCTGTTTACGTATCCTTGATCGATAATCGTATATACGTGGGATATTGTGCGGTCGCAAGTCGATCCTTCCTAGGAGGGCTGTTACACTACGGATGCTACTTTTGTGAAGAACATACATCTCCGTTTCAAGCGTAATTTTCGCTGCAACATGTCGGAGTACTTTACACTTCCGCAGTTACTCCTTTGACATAATTACGATGTTTTCTAGACACGCGACCATTGTCTGAAACATGAACGTGGTTTTCTACTGTGATCGATGCTCTAGGAAAGGCTAGAGGATTTTTCTACTTTACGAGATGCTAAATTGACAGAGTTGAGGATTCAATTCAATTCTATGAGCATTGTTATAGATTTTTATAATAAAACCTTAATCCACAATGGACCTACTCTTTTACGAGTGCTGCTTGGAGTGATGTCGATACTCTACCCTTTCTTGCCTATCGATTGTTACGCTCCGCTTTTAATTAACCTCTTACGAGCGTATAGCGTTAAGTAGGTTGTCTTTGAGTGTTCAATTCCTTTCCTGGCAGTTCCTATTGATCATACTTGAAGAATAATACACAAACTGTTAAGTATATATAAATAATATTCTCTTTCTTTATAAATTTGCAAAAATAAGAAATGTTAGATGATAAATATATATTATAAATTATATATTATAACAAAATGTTCAAACATTTACAATTAATTTAATTATATAAAACAGCTTACAAGTAAATCAATGAAAATTACTTCCTACAAACTTGCATTTGGTAAACATTGCGTCTGATAAAAGATTGTACGTATTGAGAAAAATGCACGTCAAAGTGACTACGAAACATAAAAAATCATAATACAGTACACATCATTTTACCATAGAAGAAAGGATGTATCGAATATATTGAATTATTAGGTACCATGAAAAATATCTCTATCGTAATTATACTAATAAAAAATTTGTATAAAATACAATTTCATAATGATGTTCTGTGAATAGTATTCCAAAAGAATTGCAAAGGTGCATCTGGCTTCTACTGCATTATAGTACAGAGTGCGCTACCTGACGAACAAGATTCATACAATGTCGGTAATTCATTTTTAAGAAATCTGAATTAAAACGTTCAAACAAATAATATTTGCTACCTAATTAAAATACAAAAGTAAAAAACAACTAACAATTCATCTTAGTTACCTTTATGAACGCATTGAAACGAATACAGCTTAAATCCACTGAAACAAAAAAAACGAAGACAAATCTTAAGACGAAAAATGCTTGTACGTGATTTGGTACAGACTGAAGGCGCCAACCTATGGACGATTTGAAAAAGATGTGCGCGCATCGTTAATGCGCATGCGCTGAGATGTGAATTTGTAACAGACGAAATACATTGAAGTGCAAACTGGAGCAAGTGTCATGGCGCTAACTTCGGATATCGATTTTGGTCCAGTGGGATGCAGAACGCTCATTTTCTACTGATAAGGTTTTCCATTTGTCACCTGGAAGAAAAATATTTAATATGATATCGATTCTTTTTACATTTAATTAGGTTAACTTAAAAATTATTGTATATGTGTGCATAGGTGAAAGTGTTTTTACTGGGAGTGGTCACTGCCATCTCAATCTTACACAAATTTGTAAATAGTTACATTTAAAATGCGAATATTGACGTTTAGTATTCTTTTTAATGTCCTTCATATTATATTCGGTAAGTGTCTCACCTTTTTACATTGTAAGTGGTTGAGAATCATTTAAGTTTCTTAAGAAATATATCGTAATGTATGTTTCATGTTGTCGTGTGATTTGGATGCGATGAACTCGATTGTTCTTACATAAAAAGTAGAAATTATGACTAAAAAGATTTATGTTTCTTCTAGGTGCTATTGGGTTAAAAATTTACGAGGCAAACCCTGACACAAAAAGACTTTATGATGACTTGTTGTCGAATTATAATAGACTTATACGTCCTGTGAAGAACAACACCGAAACCTTAACAGTAAAGCTTGGTTTAAAGCTCTCGCAGCTAATTGAGATGGTATAAAGTCATATTTTGCGATTTTGGTTTTTTATTTTGGATTTTTTTTTTTTTTTTTTTTTTTTTATATTGAATAAAGGTATTGTTAATGTTTTTTTAATTTACAGAATTTAAAAAATCAGGTGATGACTACCAACGTCTGGGTGGAACAGGTAAGAGCTCCTGAAGAAATATACCATTACAAATATAATATATCATTATAAACATATTTTATTCACTGCCGATATTATGCATTTTAGAAATGGATCGACTATAAACTACGATGGGATCCAGAAGAATACGGTGGCGTAGAAATGCTATACGTGCCTTCCGAAAATATTTGGCTACCAGATATTGTCCTATACAATAAGTAAGTTTTAATGTATGTTACAACTTATTAGCAAGTATTGAATTTCATAATCATAAAAAAACATCAATTAAATATAATTTCATAGTGCCGATGGCAATTACGAAGTAACGCTTATGACAAAGGCTACATTAAAGTATACCGGTGAAGTGTCTTGGAAACCGCCTGCGATTTACAAATCATCTTGTGAGATTAACGTCGAATATTTCCCATTTGACGAACAATCGTGTATTATGAAATTCGGCTCATGGACGTACAATGGCGCTCAGGTTATAATTAAAAAATGTCGTTAATCATAAACAATTTTTTTAATACAAATCAAATAGAAATAAATTAATTTGAAGATACAAATAATTGACGTTAATGTTATTTACCAAAAATATACTTTGTAAAAACTTTTACTGGCAGGTGGATCTGAAACATATGAAACAGGAAAGTGGTAGCAATTTGGTTGCAATAGGAATAGATTTAAGCGACTTCTATTTATCAGTTGAATGGGACATTTTAGAAGTACCGGCATCCAGAAACGAAGAATATTATCCATGTTGCACAGAACCCTATTCTGGTGAGTAAATAAATATATTTGACATCAATATTAACATACAATTTATACAACGATACGAAATGTAAGTGCATTTTGACATAATTCATACAGATATTACATTTAATATTACGATGCGAAGAAAGACGTTATTCTACACAGTCAACTTAATAATTCCTTGCGTGGGTATTACGTTCCTTACGGTACTTGTCTTTTATCTACCAAGTGATTCAGGTGAAAAAGTAAGCATTACAGAGAATAATAAATAAACGAAAAGGTATTTATACTGCAAAAAATTGAATTTTTACAGGTATCGTTGTGTTCTTCCATTCTCCTCTCGTTGACGGTGTTCTTTTTACTATTAGCCGAAATTATTCCACCAACGTCACTAGCTATACCACTTTTAGGAAAATATTTGCTATTTACCATGATTTTAGTCACTTTGTCGATATGGATTACCGTATGCGTTTTAAACGTTCATTTTCGGTAAACTAAATTCCATCGTAATAATTCCAGATTAAACACTAATTATAGTATCCTATTTATAAATTACCTAAAGTTACGTATAAATTTCTTATATAGGTCTCCATCTACGCACAACATGTCACCCTGGGTTAGACAAGTATTTTTAAATTGGATGCCGCGTCTTTTAATGATGCGTCGAACGCCGTATTCAACTCCAGAATATGATGATACGTACATGGATAGTGGATATACTAATGAAATAGATTTTAGGTAATTATACTACTGTTTATCGAATCCTGAAATAGAAAACTTTTCAGGAGTATACATTACAGTTTTCCTAATAGTGTTAGTGATTACCCACTGGAATTAAAAGGAAGTCCAGATGGGTTCGAAAGTGTTACCTCGCAGTATAAAAATATACGAGAAGACGATGCCCGGCATATACCGCATGCATCAGGTAAATATTTAAATTACTCTACAATATGTAATATAATTGATACAAAATTTTATTAATCAAATGTATTGTGACAGTGCATTATTATGACACATATAAAGAATTACATGACAGTGATTGAAATAAATAAACGTGTATTGGAATTAACAGTAACCCTATAATTCATGGATGTATATGGCGCGGCACGTTATATTACAATTAATGTCATGTAATAGTTTCTGAAATGTATACTAACAATGAGATACTGTTGCAGTCACTGATAGTGAAAATACGATGCCACGACACTTATCCCCCGATGTCATATCAGCTTTAAAGGGTGTGCGTTTTATTGCTCAACATATAAAAAATGCAGATAAGGATAATGAAGTAAGTTGATCAATAATTCAATAATTCAACAATTCATTGTTTGAATATTCATGTTTTACTTTTGATACTTTTCTTGACAATTTAAGGCTTCAATTCTAAAAATTCTTTTTTAAAAATAGTATATATATATAACTTCTCGAAATAATATATGATACATTTTTCCCTCATATATTTTTTAATATTTCCAGGTTATAGAAGATTGGAAATTCGTAGCTATGGTTTTAGATAGACTTTTTCTTTGGGTTTTTACATTGGCATGTACTGGTGGAACACTTGGCATAATATTTCAAGCACCAAGTTTATATGATACAAGAGAACCTGTGGACCAACAACTTTCTGGAATATCGTTTCGCAATTATATGTATCCAAATGTAAATGCGGCTACGCAAGACGAATAAACTTTGAGATTCGTGGAACATATGACTCACGTATAAAAACCATAATACAAAAGTATTAAATTATTAACATTCTATTTATATGAATTTTACCTATTTTATTCCTTATAACTTTAGATCGAATTTCACAAACAGAAAGTCTATAGCAAATATAGTCTAAGCAATTTTATTAACCCTGATCAACTAAGAAACTCAATAAAGAAACAATTTCAAGAGGACTCAAATTTAATTACATTAATAACGCTAGTAATATAATTAACATATTTATATTAATATAAATATTTACACCTTTTATTTTCCTCTTTCATTTACATGTCAAGGTTAATAAGAGGCTTATACTACAAAATAAAAATAGCTTTATTATTTTGGATGAAATTCCACAATGATGATCACCAATTAAAATAATATGCGATCACTCCCCCCCCCCTCTCTCTCTCTCTCTCTCCCTCCCTATTTATATATATATTGATTATACAGAGGAATGCTAAGTTGTTATAGTTAAAAAGAAATATTATTTTGCTCCTTTCTTTTTCAGTTTTAAGTACCAAAAGTAAAAATGTCATGAATTCACTTATACTTAACTTTATGTAGTAACTTTTTTTTTAAATGATCACAGAACTAACAAAATTTTAGTTTTTGTCCTGTACAAAATTTGGCAATTTAATAGTAGCAATAGATGTAAAATATTCTATTCTAAATCAATTATCATCAATTCTGGTGATTCACTTGTACTGCTAATGGAGCTAGTTTGTGACTTCTTTGGCGAAGAAGTACCACTAGTTATCTTTTTTGTACTTTGTGTTGGTGTGGTACGTTCATCATCATCATCACTGTCTGATATTAAATCAATAATAACAGCTCGTTTCTTTTCCTTTGGAGGTGTAAGATTGCTTTCATCTAAACAGTGATATGATTACCCATTTATATGTAAACACTCATAAACATAAAAACATTTATTTTTAAATATGTCATATCTTTACACATATTAGAATGAAATAAAATCTCACCGAGGTCGACTGTATCCACATCGATTTTACGATCTTGCGAATTTGTAATAACTTTTGTTTCACTCTTCTCCTTATCCTTTTCTTTCTTTAGAACCAAATTTTCCCACGACCCATCTTGCAATAATTGAATTTCATTTACATCTGGTAATAGTTTCTTAGAGTTCAACACTTCTTGAAAGTAGCCATCGATAACGAGATTATCATATAACGCTGGCTTATCACAAACTGGGCAATTCCATGTTGGTTTTCTTTCATTCATTTGAAGGAATAGGGATGCATCAAAACATTGTAAATGTGAACATGTTGATGCACGACATGGTGTACACATTCGCATCTTGCCTAACGGACAAGCTAACGATACTCTAAGCGATGTTGTCGCTATTTCACTATCCGCATCTTCGTTAAGTTTCTCCTTAACTAAAAAGATTATTTCAAAAACATTATTTCAATAGTATTCATTTTCAACAATACCAAATAGTTCTAACTACATAACTACTTACTTAAACCTCTTGTATAATCCGAATGTCGAACTCCCCTACTTTTTAACCTTGATAATAATTCAGCACTTGAAAGCTTTCGAACTAAATATATCGCAATTGCGTATCGTCTGCCGTAGTCTGCCGACCATGTTACGTGAATTTGATTCGCTACAGTAGGAGATAATTTAACTAGAGGACTAATATTGACAGGCCGTGGCGGCCTCTTTGGTTCTACCCCCGGCTTATTAGTAGGTATTGGATTCTGAAATAAAAAAATAAAACATTTCATTTGTGAAACATTTCATTTTACTATACTATTAATTTAGGATAAAGAAATAATATTTTCATGTGTATATGTATATGTAAATTCTTTATATTTCTGTCTACTAACAGGTAAAGGACACAGTTTTCCATTAACTTTTACTGCAATGCTTGGTGGAAAACAGTCCTCCTGTTCACACGATGTTTCTTGCAAACAAAACCGCATCTGTATCTAAAATAGCCATAACATAGATTATAGACTCAAAAATACAAACATAACATTAAGAAACAAACTCTCCCTGTAAAATGTACCTGTACTGTGTAATCCATTTTACTTCCTGCACGACAATCTCGTGAACTTGCTACATCTGTTGACTGCTGTGGTGTTAGATGAAACATAAATGTATTCTCTTGAAGTCTCATAGATCCTTGAGGCATTAAACTAGATGGCTTCAGCAATTCAGCCAATAAATCAAAAAATGGTAGCTTTCTAAGTCTAACATCTGGATGAACAGGATATTGATTTCTAGGTTGTATTTGCAATGGTGATGGTAAAACTTTTGGTGCATATGGATATGGATTATAGGCTGCACTTGTTGTTTGCTGAAATATTAATATGTCATATGAATATTAAAAAACCACTACAAAATTAATATAGAGGTTTTATACAATTTTATATAAAAATTACATTACATAACTTACTTGCGGTGTTACGTTGGCATATGCTGTTGACTGATAGACTGGATTTGTTCTAGGTGCTTGAGGTAGAGATGCTTGATGTGCAGGTGGTAAATCCTTTCCACTAGAAACTGAAGACTGTGACTGTTGCTGTTGACTGATAGCTTGTCTTTACATTAATTACAAGTAAAAAACAACATTGTTAAATATATCTTATATAATTAATTATATAAGTTCTTCATAAATTTATTTTCTTTTTGTTGCCTATCTCTTTGTTCTATATATTTACCTTGTTGTGTAATAATTTCTGGAATGCATGTTTTGATCTATTTGTGGTTCCCCAGAACTACCTGTTTGACCATACATTTGATGTGCAGCTAATTGATCAGCTCTAAACAAAATTTACAGACAAAAAATAAGTCTGAGACTTTATCTCAATAATCCACTGACATTTATAATACTTAAAGTATAACAATATGCCATAGTAGATATAAAATGAAAATCATTTTCGACACTTTACTAAAATAAACAAACAAATGAAATATTTAAAAATTTCATAAATGGTGATAGAGGTAGTTAATGATTTAGTACAATCTGCAAGAACAATTGTATTGTCATTAATAAATCTTATACTCACTGTATGGATTTATATAATTCACGTATTTTGAGCTGAATTGGATGGGATCTCAAACGTAACAATTCTAGTGCACGTGCTTGTAATTCGTTCTTTCTACCTGATTTATTTCTACCAGCAAAACCAAGAAGCATCTGAAGTTCAGACACTCGAAAACTCAATATCATATTCTGCAATCATAAAATTATAGCATGCATACATTTTATATAGTACACTTATTCTAAACTGTTATTTTGATAAAAGAAAAATATATTTTATAAATAACAATGTATTAATAAAAAACAAATTAACATTTAAATTTATTATCAATTCTATTTATTTCAATTCAATTACATAAAAAACATTTTATCTATTATATTGGCTTGTATAAACATAATTGCAGAAATACGGAATAGAATTTGAAATACCAGGCATAAAGATCATACTTCAAGTTTTCTATTCTACAGACAATCACACCACACACATAGAGTATTTTCATCCATATCCATATTGAATGAAAAAAATACAATAATGAAACAGAATTTTTTTTTGCAATCATAGATAATATCATTCGTCCAACAATATTTACAAATAAAATACATATGATTAATAACAAAGAAACAGTGAGAACGATTTTAATTTAAAAAAAAATATTTAGGTTACCTGTGATTATGAAGATATTGACGTTTTTTATAAGCTTTATTCGGTAAAGGCAACATAATTATAAGCACAATATATCGCAAAAAAATTCTATTGATTAATCTCAATATTTCACCGAAGAAAAAAATAATTATAACAATAATGAAGAAAAACACGCTTAACAAGTACTAAGCGTCTAGTAATATAATTCACTGACGCAAATAAATCGCTGATAACCCGGATATAACCACGACAAATTCACAATGCAGACCTGCCGACTTTTCTCTAAAATTTCACACATAATCTAACTGCACTGCACCACTTTTAATACTTCACTCACCTCTAATTCTTTGGTCTCCGCCATCTTCTTAGACGATTTTTTTTGCGAAGCCGTCTTGTCTATATTATTTCCAACTTTCAATACAAAAATTCTCCTACCCCTTACTTATTCGAGTTGTTTGTATCGCAACTCGCTTCTATATTTTTCTTGCTTTTTAAGTGCGAGTATCGAATAATACTATTTTATGGCGCGAAATTGATTTTTACATTTCAATTTCGAGATCGTTTTAAAAAATCTAACTTTTCTAAGAAAGCTCAATTCCCATAAAAATTTTTAGTTCAGCCGCGTGCGATGAAGTAATTATCGATATTTGACACTTCGTTCGTTCGAAATGCGAAAAAGGGTTTTCCAAGATGGCTGCTAACAATTTATTTGGAGTTCAACTTCAATTTGTATAATTCAATAAATGTACATTATAATAATTTTTTTGTTAATTAATGTTGGAAAAAGAGCTATAAAGGAGGTACTAAAGTTTCAAGAAAATCATAAATTCAAGTTGTCTTCATCTTCTTAAACTTTTAGTGAGTTTACACGCGGAGGAAAATCTTTGAATATATTTGCTGGTTATGTTTCATCTATTAGATTGCAAACGTCCAACCAAACCTTTAGCATTCCTCTATAACTGACGTGCAATGTAAAATGTTTTAAAAATATATAAAAATTTCAAATGCACATTACGATAACGAAACACAGTCATATATTAAGAACACAAGTGCACAATATGATATAAAACCTATCAAATTTTTTGGAGTATCTATTTTTACAGTAATTCATCTTTACTATATTCATGATATATTCTTCTAAATGATCTACAATATGATTGGATTATATCTAGGGCAAACATAACTTTTATTTTAGATTTTATCTATGTATTTTAAATAATTCCCCTAGTTTATTTTAAATATTATTGGCTATCACTTCATGAAAACGCACCATTATGTAAATACGTGCTGCATAAAAGTCTGTGGTGTGCTGTCTCTAGTGAAAAATATATTTGTATCATAAAATGATGATACGTGCATCTATCTTAAAACATTCATGTGCACCAATATTTAGAATGCAATTATAAATACACACACACACACACGCACAAAGTATCTTTAATAATTCAAAACATGGCTACCATGTGAAAAATAAATTAGTCGCATTACAGTTTGTAAACAAATTTCTATTTAGTTTTTACGGTAGTTTTGTTTCGTGCTAGCAGTCGAAACTTATCAACAGTAAAAGGAATATATTTCTTCAATGAAATTTATAAGAAGCTCATGTGGCTTTCAGAAGTGAGTCATTCGTGTTTTTTAACAGCTCCAACTACAAATTAATGTCCGTTCAATGTGATCTAACGGATTTCTGGAAAATAAAAATATATCTATACGTTAATATTCTATGTTGTTGTGAGATATAGCTTCCAAATGAACACTAAATAATGGTAACCTTACTTTATGATCTAAGGAAAGTTCTGAGAAATAATAATAAACTATTTTAATAGCCATGCTATGGAGTAGTTTATTTAAGAACGAAAATGATAGCTTGTTATACAATTATAAGTCTCCATATGTAAGTTGAAAATAGTAAACAGTTTGTATGTTTTGACTGCACAACTTAACCTATTTTTTAGATATACGTCTGCAATTAAACATATCGACAAGTAAACACTTCTATATTCAAAAATTATTGTAAAAATTTATGCTAAAGTGTGTTAATAACGTGTGTGTAAATAATAAAGAAAAGTACTCTTTGTTAATGTCATGAATAAAATGAAAATCTGCACTTAAGGATATATTTTTCAACAAATTTGTTTTTGAGAAAGGTAATAAACTGATTCTATTATTTGGCTTTATTCACTGTGTTGATAATTGTAATATGTTAATAATGACAATTATTTATAAATCATTTAGTTTTATCGTTTATAATGCTAATTGAGTATTTATTATTATTACAGATTATACTATGTTGAAATATTGAATAAGTCACTGA
The DNA here is from genome assembly GCF_910591885.1 of Bombus terrestris. Taxonomy (NCBI): domain Eukaryota; kingdom Metazoa; phylum Arthropoda; class Insecta; order Hymenoptera; family Apidae; genus Bombus; species Bombus terrestris. The sequence goes on along the minus strand of NC_063273.1, from coordinate 11,536,695 downwards.
TGTGATAAAGATTATATGTATAATATTGTTTGTAAATTGACCTCAATGGATTCTATTGAATTTGATGCAATTATCAGACATCCGAGAACCATAATTCATATAGATGTTGATTGTTTCTATGCTCAAATAGAGATGCTTAGGCATCCAGAGCTAGAAGGCAAACCATTGGGGGTGCAACAAAAAAGTATAGTAGTGACAAGCAATTATTTAGCACGAGAACATGGAATAAAAAAATGTATGTCAGTACAAGAAGCTTTACAATTGTGCCCAGAATTGGTGTTGGTAAATGGTGAAGATTTAACAAACTATCGTCACTATTCTGCTAAAGTATTGGAGATATTGCATCAGTTTACTCCATTAGTTGAAAGATTGGGTCTTGATGACAATTTTATGGACGTAACTTCTATTGTACAAAAATATATGAATTCTGGAAATAATTCAGAGTTAAATTTAAGTATTAATATGGAAGATGAAAATCCAGTTGGTAAAGTATTTGGTCCCTCCGAAGAAGAATGTCCTTGTGGCTGTCATGCTCGATTAATTATAGCTTCCAAAATTGCAGCAGAAATAAGAGAACGAATTTATAAAGACTTGCATATTACATGCAGTGCTGGAATAGCACATAATAAGCTTTTAGCAAAACTGGTGGGATCATTGCATAAACCAAATCATCAAACACTAGTATTCCCATGCAGTGCACCTATGTTCTTGTCTACTATAGGATCTGTATCTAAAATACCAGGTGTTGGGCAAAAAACTGCGCAATTGTTAATTTCCAACAACATAAAAACAGTGGATGATCTAAGAAAAACACCTTTGGAAACCTTAGAGATGAAAATTGGTATTGACTTAGCACGAAAATTAAAAGATAATGCCGAAGGCATTGACGAGACCGTCGTTAAACCAACAGGAAAGAGGCAGAGTATAGGTTTAGAAGATGGCTTCAAGAGTGTTTCTTTGGTAGCTGAAGTAGAATCAAGACTAGGAGCACTTCTGAGAAGATTAACAGAATTAGCTATGGAGGATGGCAGAATTCCTATTGCTATGAGATTAACTGTTAGGAAACATGATTTTAATAAAACAACTTCTGGTAAAAGAGAAACTCGACAATGCGCTTTACCGAAACACCTATTGCCTTCTACAAAATCTGGTGTTTATGATCATGCTAAAATGTTGGCACTAGCAATGAAACTATTTCACCGTACTGTCGATGTTTCTAAACCATTCCATTTAACTCTTTTAGGAGTTGCTTTCACGAAATTCGAAGAGAGATCTTCTGGAAAGAATAGTATTACATCTTTCTTGCGAAAACAAGTCGCTGTTCAGTCTGTTCTAGATATAAGCTCGGAAGAAGGCGTTTCCGACATTAATCTCGGATCACCAATGAGCGTAAATCAAGATAGTAACGACGGTTCTGCGATGAGTACCACCTCCTCTCCAGTTTCGAAATCAATAGGTGCTAACAACCAGAATGCGGACGATGATGTATTGAACGAAATAGAACCTTTACCAAAAAAGACTAGATTGGAAGTATGGTTGAGTGGACGTAGAGAATCTCCAAGCAACGAAATGGCTGATCTTCGACTCAGTCCTTCATCACCAATGCAATTATCTCCGAAAATTGATGCGGCAGTTCTTAAATCTTTACCCATCGATATACAAAGAGAAGTGACCCGTTCCTGGCCGACGACTAGTAAACCAAAACCCAATAATATACTTAAATACTTCATAGCCAATAAGTGACGGAGTTCTATGGCCTAGAATATAATATAGCCATCATTATGTACACACTTACACACCTACAATATTGGATGGCAGCACCATGTGATACTATGAATTTAAGTTACTAAATATTTTAAATCAATTTACGATTTTGGGTATTAACTTTCTGTATACACATATTTTCTAGAACATTTACATTAAATGAATGTTAATATAAAGTAACTTTATCGTATAATTTTGATCATTTCATTAAACATCACTAAAAAAAGACCAATGTGAATTTGCATAACACAGCTGTATAAAACATATTTTTATTCATTTCTTTTTGACGAAATCAAGCACAATTGATGCTTAAATTACCTAGAATAGTCGGACTTTTTTGAGTTGCTTTGCATTTAAGGTGTATTTACAAAAGTGAAAGAAAATGAAAATGTAAATTGACTATCAATGAAAAGTATTTCTATTTAAGTAGAATTCTTTATTATAAATCAAAGATAAAGTATTGTAAAATAAGTTTTATTTGCATCTTTCACACATTCAATATGTATGTTTTATATGATCCTTAATACTATCGCGTATTTCTTAATGTTTAATATTGTTCGGATGAATAAAAATTAAGATTAAGTAAGTTAAATACTTTTGTATTAGAATTATGTTCTATATAATTCGCCTCTTTTTTTTCTCTCGCTATCTTCACAATTATTTCACTGTGAGTATTTCAACGGCAGGAAAGTATTTTTTTTACACTTAACTAGTGTGCGTGATTGATGCACTTCCAAACGTAATCCGTCTCGTTAAACGAGGTGCTGGCATTTGATTTTGTACGTACTATCTAGCTATTAAATTATAATTGTATGATTTAAAGTTTAAAAATGAAACGAAATAATGTTTATATTTTTATTACTATCGATGTTATTCTATATGTAACGGGTGTTACAAAAAACATGCCGTACAGAAATACTCAATCGCCCCTGGCGTGCTACTGGTAAGGAGCATCGTTAGAATAAGATAAGCGTAATTTATAATGTATAGTTATATTAAAAATATTAGACAATCATAAAGTTTTATCGATTCGGTATGGTACAAGGTGAATAATTATAAAATACGTTTAAGCGAACACGGATAAGACAAAACGAAAAAAAATAAGCCAACGATTCACGCAGTTTCAAATTATATTATATTATACACACGTTTACTTTCACACGATTTACCGAAAAGCATATGTGCATTAAAGCGTGATCGACGGCAAGTGATACTGAAACAGTAGCTTTTGTAAACGATCATACTTACATAAGGGAACGGACAATTTATATATATATATATATATATAGCTCGAGTAATAACAAAATAAAAAAATATATATATTATATTATATTATATATATATATATATATATATATACGCGATGAAAAAAGTTACTTATGGCCAAGCTTTTTTCTATGTTTATTTATTTTCTTATATGCACGGGAGAAGCGGTACAGTTCTGATTATTAACTTCTGGTTGTGAGATATATGAGTATTTTATAGGTATATACCACGGGGAATATGAGCGGTTGCGACACCCATATCCGTTCGTCAATGTCGAAGTTCCGATTAATTAGAATAACACGCAATAGCTCGCACTTCTCAGATAATTGCGTTGATAGTATTCAAGAATTAAAAGCAGCCAATGCAGAATGAAGTTGAGTTTGATTTTTGTACAAGCAACGTTACATCGATGGTTCATATTACCTCTGATTCATTTAAATAAAGGAAGTTCAAGTTGTACGTCTTTGATGTCCTCTTCTTTATTATAATATATTCCATTGCGTTAAAACATTCTTACTCCTTGTCCATTTCACAACTCATCCAACATCTTTTTAAACCACACCTAGTAGCTGAAATTATCGAAGTAAATCATCTGAAATCATATGTACATCTCCACTCAAGTTATTAGAAATGAAATAGTTTCTGTTTACGTATGCGCCTCTATAGGCATTATTGCTCCAATGTAATATAGCGATATTTAAAAGCAATATGAATTTAATTTGAGTACACAGTGCATTCGTGTATGACGACAGAATTAGACTTTTACCACTACCATACAATTTGAATGAGGCCAATCACCCAGTGACCGTCTCTGAATGGAACATAATCAGGGTGAGTCATGTCATAATGGAATAAATTGTGCAGCTTTATGCCTTTTTAAATTGTCCTGCGCGCTCTTTTAATAAAGCTCTCGGATAATCCTCTTTGAGTCACTGATCGACAAAGAAACATGAATCGGGCAAACCAAACATGTAATTATTACCACAAGTCGTAATTCTGAACTATTATGGCAAAACTGATTTGTCGCCATTTTTTAACTCTTTAAAGAATATAGTGTATCAGCAGGCGTGATATAGTTAAAAAAGAAAATATATCTTAACTTCTAATGAACTACAATTTCATCTCATAAAAGTAAACAGATTAAAATATACTTTGAAAGCTATTTCATTTGTAATTCTTAAAGGAGGTGAATATAAAACAAAAATAAGATTGGTGAAAGTGAAACAAGACAAAAATAAGATAGAAATGACATCTATTACAAATATTTTCCTATGTTGGCCCATGGTCAAAAAACCCCTATCGAGAGATAAAAGAATAGATTTTGACTAGAATTGCTAGTTTATGACTGTTCTCCTCTTAAGTGGTAGCGGTACCCGGTCGGTCACGAATTTTCTTCGGTTTTATCGCAACATACGTGAGATACATTCGAATAAGCTTTTTTTGTAGGTAATATCTGACCTAAATTTAAATACTGGCCAGGTGTGTTTTTAATTCCCACGGTCATTAAAATTACTTGGTATAAATACTCCTGAAATGTGTCCAGTATACCAGATTGATAGCTTATTCGTTACAACAAAAAAAAACAAGTGTCTTAAAATGTTTTTGTTTTTTTATATCTTCGCCATTATAGCAATACTTGAAGCATCAGGTAATGATTCTATTTAAAAAAATTAGCATTTATTCGTAATTGAACTTTCAAAATACAACGACTTAAAACTGTAAATTAAATTTAAACGCTAGTGAGATGTATTATTATATAAGATTATTAAATACAGCCGCAAGTATAAATGAAGTTCCAAAAATCGTCGGCGGTTCTGTAGCAGAGGACGGACAATATCCGTATCAAGCTTCATTACGTTACAAAAATCGTCATTTTTGCGGAGGATCTGTACTGAACGAGAGATGGGTACTAACAGCTGCTCATTGTTTATCAAGGTAGATATTAATTCAATTCCTGTAGAAAAAACTAGGTACCTTTTTCTTTCACTGCTTATACCTACAACCTATCGTTTTAGTTTCAACGATACGTCTATAGCTGTCGTGCTTGGTTCCAATACTTTAGACAAAGGTGGCGACGTGTATCAATCTGAAAAAATAATTGGCCATCCAAAGTACAGTTCTATATTGATTAGAAACGATATCGGACTGATCAAAGTGGACAAGGACATCGTTTTCGGAGACAAAGTGAAGCCCATCGCGTTACCTAATGAAAACTTCGGCAAAATAGATTATCCCGCTGTATTATCTGGTTGGGGAACTACTAGCGTAAGTACCAACTATTGTGAATTATAATTTTAGCATCTTTCTTTTATCAAAATAATTATATTCGTTAATTTTTCTTTTTCCTTATACTTGAATGGTTGTGAATGCGGTACCAATTACATACAAATGATTAAAGTATCCCGGACAAACGCCGAACGATCTATATTACATACAGCTAAGTGTAATCGATCAAAAACTATGTTTAAACGCCAGCTTCCGTGTCACCAACGACAATATCTGTACACTTAACAAGAGAGGTGAAGGCGCTTGTCACGTAAGTGCATTACGTCTAGTACTCGAGAAGAGAGCCCTTTCATGTCAAAGGACCCCTCAACTAAAGCAGCACTTTTTTTTCTTATTTGTCGCGAAAACCGTGTCGTCGAGAGTGTAACAACGAGCATTTAAGCGACTATTAAGTTTCTCTCACCTAGTTCGAAAAAAATTGCTCGAAGTACGCGGAGGAAATTCCAACCTTCTTGTTGTTAGTTAGATCGAATGTTTGATAAAATATTAAGCTTTTACGTTAGTATTATGATTTACAATATGATGCACACTTATCAATATACTTATATATATTTGCAGCTTGTAAACATTAGTTTATTCTATTAGTTAAGGATGAGATATTGCTCTCTCTTTTTTTTCTAGTAAATTATATATATTGAATTATTTATCTTCAAACAGGGTGATTCCGGTGGCCCTTTAGTTGCCGACAATGAACAAATTGGAGTTGTATCCTGGGGAATACCATGTGCAAGAGGTCGACCGGATGTCTTCACCCGTGTCTACAGTTATATTGATTGGATCAAAGATCACATAGAAAATAAGAATTAGATAAGGAGATGATTGAATCTAATTAAATTACTGTTAAATGAATATTACATGGTGGATTATGTATACCTTCGCACTTTGTGATTTCTCGAAGAATACAACTATGAAATAAATCATTTAATTAATTACAAATGTGATATCTTTCTTTAATGTTACTTATAAGAGGAGAAAATGTTAAAGCAAGAAGGGTAGTCCAAGAACTTTTAAAACAAAACCGTAATCTGGGCGAGAGACTAAACAAACGTGTTCCGTCTTAATAAACGAAGACATCGCATTCGTGCATTAGCAAAGTATCAATTTACCTAGCAGTTGTTCTGTTCGTTTTATACAATTTCATTTCCAATATACTATTTGCATTTCTTGTATGTTTTTCACATTGCATGATAGCTGTAATTTATGTTAAGTTATATACGCTGCAGTGCGTCCTACGCTTATGCAAATACACTTTAAGGTGACACTAATTTTGCGGCTCGTGTGCACAAATTAATGTCACACGTACCTAATTCGTTGAATTAGATAGAACATTTAGGAAGCCTATAACATTTATACGGGAAAATACATGATTTGTTATAAGCACAGTTACAATTAATTATAAACACTTAATATATATCTAATACTCAAATACCGCATAAATCTTACAAGATAAATCTTAAATCTTGATTTGTAATACATACTTTTGTTTCATATTTTATTATTTTATTTCTCACTATTACATGTATAGTCTTCCTTTAAAAGGTCATGCATTAAATTTTAAGAAATTAAAATAAAGATGTTGAACTTACGCATATTCAATCCTTGAAAACGAAGTGATAAAGCTTTATTAAAGTTAGAAATTTATTTCCGCGTTAAAATTGTGTGACCGGTGATTGTAGAGAGCGGAAGAATAAAAGGTATCCTTGATACTAGAATGCAGTAAGAAATCTTCAATCTTAATTTCGGTCAAGCGTCGAATAACCTGAATTCAATAGCGCATGTCCGAATTGTATGCATCGAAAATCGTTTCAGGACTAAGAAGGATGCTGCACGTAGTAATATATCCTTGGAAAGTAAATTTCGGATATGCATAAGATTTCAAAATTATTATGTATTTCACCAACATATAAAATATTTTATTGATACTATTTAATCAAGTAAGAACATAATTAATTGAAGTAATAAAGGTTCTTTGCGATTAAAATCTAACAGAGATCACAATACATTTATAAACCCCTCTGGCTACACCACTGGTAGCACTTATTCAAAGATTGCCAACATCGAGGCCAAGGATGCGCACTGCTACCCCGACCTCGCCAATGTTTACAAAGCACGTGTAATCTATGACAGATTGCCAATACTCGAGGTGCATCGGATCTAAAATAAGTATCAAGTTAATGCAATAATTTTTTTAGGAAATTCGATGAAGAACAATGATAATTTAATAGAGTGAGAAAGAAAACCCTGGACCGTGTACTATAACTAGCGTTTATCTGTAATGAAACGTATGACCTAAATCACGCCGCGCACGCGCCATCAAGCAAGGACAGTTTCGAGGGTGTGCTTTCATCCCCTGTTTCTCGTGTCTCGCGAATTTCTCATTGCCTGTGCCTGTCCGTGTGATTTTGTGAGAAAAACAGAGTGCCGTGAAAGACGAGGACCGGTGGCCGTGCCACCTGCTGGAGCTTAACGTACATTGTCTGAAATCGATATCGCCATCCTTGTCTTTCGTCTTAAGAACGTCATTCTAGTAGTTTGCAGAAGAGAAATATGACCGCGATGGAAACTGTACACGGGGGATTGTGTTAAGAGTGGCAAAACCTTCGATGTTTGTAGTGGGAAAAAATAATGAATGTTGATCTGGCACTTTTATTAATTAACTACGTAAAAGCTCTGTAGTAACTGCAAACCGTTCGGACATTGTTAACAAGATAATTCAATAATCTGCGTGCTAAAGTATCGAGTGTGTACAAGACAAAAATTTGTATATACGCAAAACGATTGTCGAAATCGCGATATTCATTGACCAGAAAATTGATGAAGATTGATATACTGATAAAAATTATGTCACGTTGCCTATTCGCTATTAGCCAAAAAGTGACTAGACACTAATCAGTTTCGGCTCGTGACATGTATCGGAGATGCATTTATATCTATATTCATCGATTTCATTGTTTACATTTACAAAGTGTGAGAACGAGTATTAAATAAAATCTGCAAACGCATATGTTTATCGATATCAATGTGCACGCCTTTAACTCCTGACATCGTACAATTCTTTTGAAACTAAAAAGGATATATAAATGTTTTATTATGTCTCGGCACCTTCTATTCGTGATAAAAAATCCGACACTGAACATTTGAACATAGCTTGCTAGGAAATGTTGTTGTAAACAGTCGTACGATATTGAAGATCCTGCCGTACTTGAATCGCTGTATCATGGTGCTTTATTAGTGTGCATATCACGCCTGTGTAAGATCCTTAGGACGCCATAAATAATATATCGCGCCAATACATTGCTTGTATAAAAATAACTTATCTGAGTTTATCAAAGGAAGCTTCATGAGCTGCTGTCCATTCATGTAAGTATGTGACGAACTTTCTTAAGAGACGCGTAAACATCTACAATATAAAGTTTTATAGAATTTATGTGTATCTATTATAGTATGTCACTCGCATTTTAGGGGTTGATAAAAATGGTAAAATAAAAATATGGTCCTTTTTGAAACGCTACATGATATATATTAATTTTTGTTTTTAAACAAGTTGACAATCTTTGTAAAATGTAAAATGAGAAAATTTTCAAGAAACAAACTTACATAAATATCTTCTCTTCGTATTTTATTTTTCTTAGCCCCTTCGTAAAAATTAATAGAACGATACAATTGAACTTGAACGATGAAATTTATCTACCTTTTTATCATTTTAGTTTCTAACTCTCATTCAATAAATTTTATTTTTCAATAAAAGAAGTTTCTAATCAGATAAAGTTATCGTATGACTGAAATCGTGAAAACTTAAGAAACAGGTTCTAAATATATTATAAGGTGAATGTAATGCTGCATATAGATGAGAGTTTCTGAAAACATGAAATTCGTGACTATAGGAAACACACAGCTGTCCGAGGGCCGGCTGTAGCAAGTGCATGTAAGTAAGCAAAGCATACACACATCAGACGCTACACCTTTTAACGGGCGACTGCGCAGTAGACAATTCAGCCAGCTATGTGGCCGTGTACCTCGCACAAGCATACCAGGCATTTCTCCGTCTTTGTATCGCCGTTGGTGTTGTGCGTCTCTTTACCCTTCAGCAGACGCGTGTATCTCTCTTTCTTTATCATCGCTTTCTCCTATATATTTCTTCTCGCTCTCGTGGCAAACGCTTGATGGTACGCCAATACTCAGGGACGTATGACGCGGCGCGTATAACAAACTCTTCGAATTGAATATTATCTCAGAACAAAACAACTTTTATTTTGTGCATCGTAAACGCTACGCTTAATCGTTCCACGTAGATTATAATGTATTAAAAAATTCACATACGAAAAATAAAGCATTTGTCAGTGTTATTTATTCACTAGTATTCGCGACAAAAATTCTTCGTAAAAATCCATTTATCTATTCAATCTACTTATAAACAGAAAATTATTGGAAATCGTGATACGATTCGAATCGATCAAATCCGTTTGAAATTATTGTTTTTAAACGTTTCACGAAGATGGTGGTATATCGGCCGAAGGAATTCTCGCAGAAACATAAACGACGAAAGAAAGAAATGGCATGTTGGTAGGTCGTAGCCGCGGGCACCCGCATAGTATACGTATTATTTCGTCCCTGGTAGTGCTGCCGGCTGTGGATGCAGGCGAGAACGTGCGCAGCTGTAAAACGTGAGTCGCTGCGCTCCGCAGCTGATGCGGTTCGTTGTTGTCCGTGTTTGTATTTGTTTGGAAAAATGCGACAGAACACTAACGAATTTCGACAGTATTATTACTGCCATTTGAACGGACTAGGCACGTATGTGATTCGGCAAATATATTGCGAGTGATAGTGACGCACAATAGGACAAACATTCGAAATGACATCAAATATTTGCAAAAATAAACAATTTCAAAAGTGAAGTAAAAATAAGTTTAAACTTCAACATTGTTGAGTTCAGGATTGTCCTTTGCATTTGGCTTTTAATATCATTTACGAATTACATTTGTAACAAGTTGTTCAGAATACAAAAATTCATCTTAGTAACAATTCCCGTCTCGAGGACAATAGGTATTTCGAAAGAAAGATAGACAAAGAGTTCCCATCGGCATATGCTTTGTACTCTGTGGCTCCTTTGCGAGGAAGAAATTGTGAAAGAAGTGTTGTGTTTATTGACAACATTTTGCGCGAACGTGCGTTTTATTCGAAGCAATAGATATTAATTAAAAAGCTAAGAACAATGCATTGTGTCATTTTGCCTGAGAATATTGTAGATATAAAAAAAAATTACACGTAGAAAGTTCCTTACTTTGATGCCTCTTAAAAACACGATATTTTGTTGTTGATATGTGCACATATTTTGATATTTAAATTCGCTAGCATAGTAGGAATTAAAAGATGCGATTTACACGAAAGTTATTTGACGAAGCTGTTTGTGTTATTCTGTTCATCTGATAATAAAAATTTATACGAAAAAAAAAGAAGTATATTCTAAGCGTGCACCGACACTCCGCTAAAATGTGTGTAATGTAACGGATGTATATATTTCTTAAAGCAACGACAGGGCTAACTCCATTATGGAGGCACTGCGTTTAGCTATACAGTGAGTTTATTATTAAACAAATGTTTTTACGAATAATTTGTTTTAATACTCTTGATATTATGGAATTTCTTTTATACTTAATCACTTGCTATGGTCAAAAGACCAAAGTGGACTGCGAATGTCAAAATGCACTACTTGATCACGATTGATAAATCGGTAAACTTTTCCGACACCCTATATAATTTTTATTTTTAAGGAATTATAAACAGATAGAAAGTGATACTGTCATAACAATTAAATATGTATCATATATTGAAATCAATTGTTATATACATATAAAAAGTTGCTTTATATATATAAATTTATTATGTTATTTAAATAACTTTTTATATTTAAATACATTGTAGCGATAATATCCCATATTTCTTATTATGTGTAATGCCTGATATATTAATAAATGAATAAATCAGTATTCTTCAATAATATTATTAATCTTTTTTATATTTTTCAAGATCACATATGTATATAAAGAATAATGTTTTATTCAAATATATTTTAAATATTACAATTGCATGTGAAATTTCTTTATAAGGACAAGCTTCTTTATTTACTATAAAGTAAATAAAAATATTTAATTTTTTGCAGGACACGGCTAGGGGAGAGGATGGTTAGTATGAGCTCTATGCTCGTGGAAACAGTTAGTATAAACTATGAAGATTTTAATGAAAGTTTTTTAACATGTGGCACATGTCTTTGTGTTTATGATGGTGGAGAACATACTCCTAAATTATTACCATGTTCACATACGGTAAATGTCATATTAATATTATTTATATTTATTAAATAGTAAGCTTTTAATGTAATGAGATAGTATATTAGCTGTTTGTTCATACTTACAGGTATGTTTACACTGCTTAACAAGAATTGCTGCGTCTCAGACTCGCGAGACCGGTGCCTTTCGATGTCCTATTTGCAGAGAATTAATAACAATTCCTCGTGGTGGAGTAGCTGCTTTACCACCTAGTTTCCTAGTGAACCAATTACTTGATCTCATGTCCAGACAAAGACGGGAGGTTTGAAACAATATTTTTTATATAACTTCGCTTTATATGTTACTGAGCATATTATGTAAAATTTTTATTGATATTACAGGTTATTCCAAAATGTTCAGTCCACATAAATCAAGAATTGTTATTTTGTGAAACATGCGATACAGTATTTTGTACAGTATGTACAGGTGGTAATCATGCAGGAACATCTCCAGGATGTACTGAGCATACTATCATACCATTTAGTATTGCAATAAAGAGGATGTCTGAGATCTTGCTCTACAAAGCCAATGAATGTATATCCAAGGTAATAGTATATCTTTTTCACGAGTTGAGATTTATTAACCATAGAATATTATTGTATTTATAAATAGTATTTTGCTTGTTCTAGTTAACACAAGCTCAAGATTCTGTGAATACAGAATTACAACGTTTGGAAGCTTCAACAGAGAGGTGTTTGAGTGCCGTAGATACTGAATTTGCTGAAATTATATCAAAAATTGAAAGGAGACGTTCAGAATTACAAGCAGCTGTTACTGCTGCTGCAAGAGATAAGAAACATGTGTTAGAGGAACAACATTCTCTGATAGAAGCTGAAAAAAATAAAGTGCAACGAGAATGTGAAGGCTTACAATATCAGGTATAGTATCATTAATAAGTTCATATTGCATGTATAATAAATATGTGTATAATTCTTAAAGGTTGAAGTTCGAAATATTACACAAAGAATTGGTAGTTTATCAGACCAACTCGATGCGGCATCAGCACTTAGTGAACCTAAAGAAAATGCTTTTATAACTTTTGAATTTAATCACAATAATGCTCTTTCTCAATTAGAGGAAGCTCTTAATAACTTGGGAAGAGTACGTTCTAGTACAACATTGCCAGGTACCCTGAGGATTGATAATACAGTAAAGTACCTGCTTCAAACTTGTTATTTATTATTATGCAAGCGTTATTGCTTTATATTTTTAACTTACAGTTCATGAGAAAGAATTATTACTTATAGTGGTAACTTATATTTTATAACAGGGTTATGCAGAGCCCGGTTAAAAGACCCCGCCATAGCGAAACTGCAAGCAGCTGTAATAGTAGAAACTATTGACTATCATGGACATCCTAGAAATGTTGGAGGAGATCTTATTACTGCAGAATTAACCTTAGCAGATAGTATCCATTCAGAAAACCAAAGTTCCAATATTGATACTGAAATTGTAGATTTAGAAAATGGTACATACGAAGTATTGTTTCGACCTCCATCTGCAAGCCGCTATATCTTAAAGTTGTCAGTTTTCGAGCGGCCTATTAAAGATTATCCTTTATTTTTTGATGCAACTGAACATAATGAACCTATTAAAATATATGGAAGACGAGGAATTGGAAAAGACGAATTTCATCAACCAGTTGCAGTTGCTGTTGATGATGATGGCATGATATATATTTTAGACACTGGGAATTCACGTATAAAGGTATATTTAAAGTTATAATGTATTTAGAATGATAAATATCCCAGTTGTATTATAAATAATGTTACATTTTTTAGGTACTCAATTGTGATTTGGAGTTTCAAAGGCATATAATTAACGAAGGTCTTGAAGGACGTAGTTGTACAGGAATTGGTATTTCTCAACAAGGTATTGTTGTTGTCAATTGGAGAACGAGAAGAGTAACTGAAATGAGTTCTCTAGGAGACACTATTAAATCTTTTTCCCATAATGCATTTCAAGTTAGTATTGTCTATTTTTAAAATATTTTTTGAAGTCTGCTGCTTGTTTAATTATTCATCATATTATTAATTTTGTTCTGTAGGAACCCATTGATGTTGCAGTAGATAAAAGTTATGGTCATATACTTGTTGCAGATAATGGTCAAAGTTGTGTTTTTGTATTTGATTCTGATGGCAAAATTCTCTTTCAGGTTAGATAGTATTTAGTTCTTTAAATTCGTTATTACTTTTAATGTTTCTCTGTGTTTATTATACTCGATATTATATATATGTATTTTTAATATTATTTAATAGGTTGGAAAAAGAAGTACATTCAAATTGATTACTTCTGTAACTGTTGGACCTAATGGTGAAATCGTAGTTGCTGATAGTCGTATACAAGTATTTTCCGCTAAAGGAGATTTTTCTGAGGAAATTTATTCAGAAGGCAAAGGTAAATTATAATTCTATGTCATTCTTATGAATTAACTGTCATATTTGACACCTATCGCGTGTTGCAGGAAGAGGTACTTATGGAGGCCTTGCTGTTGATGCAGAAGGCAGAATACTTGGAACTCGCACCGATAAAGGTCGCAGTATAATTCAAGTTTTAAAGTTAGGAGGAGGTAATATTTTAACTGAAATTGATTCGCATAGTTCAAAACTACGACGTCCTTCAGGTATTGCGGTACTACCTGACAATCACTTAGTAGTTGTAGACTTGGGAAATGATTGTATAAAAAAATATAGATACTGGTAAAAACAGTTGAGTTTCAAGTATCAAATTTGTTGTATGTCCAACAAAACTAATTCATTCATCGCAGACATATACCAAATATATATTTAATGTAGCTTAAATTATTTGCTTCTCTAAAAGACTTTTTTTTAAATAATTTTATGTATCAGTTTAATATCTATATTTCTGAAGTTTTTCATCTACTGTCTTTTAAAGTTATAGAGTTGGATCAATCAAAATAATTTATATATATATATATATATATATATATATATATATATTGGTGATATTTAATAATATAAGTGTTACATATCAATCTATGTGTGTAATACTCGTATGAAACAATATTAATTTATTTATATTTTAGATTTTACGACGTAAATTGTTTTCCTACAATAAAACAGACTTGATTAGCATAATGCAATTTATAGTGTTTCGTGTCATGTTTACTAATTTAATTTTTTATACTAAAAAGTAATAAATATGATTTTTTTTTTTATTTTTTGATGTTTACCTTAGTTGATGTTGAGACATATTGTAATACATATTTTACACTGCCATAGTCTAAATTCATAACAGTTATCATTAAAGTCCATTTATTTCATAGAAATGTATGTGTATAAATGCAATAGTAGATTATTGAAATTTATATTTAAAGAATTTTATTTACGGCAAGTTAATTTAAACGTTAAACGAAAGAATTCCGCTTATTCACAAGACTTGAGATATTGTAGAAATTTTTGAATAGAATCTTTTATCTCCTATATTTGATTCTGTTTAAAAAAGCAGATCATTTATATTTATTAATGCCATTAATGTTGAATGAAAAATAGCAAAAATTAATAATTTCACAACTAGTGAAAAATGATTTTGTAATTACTTTTGACAAGTAACAAAGACGACGCTCATCATAAGATTAAAGTGTGTAATAAAACTAGGAACTTTTCCGTTAATTTCTTTTTTTTTATTTATAAGTGATATTTCTTTCATTTCCACTGAATCCGTCTTACATTCTATATGTCCTTTTTTATGGCATTCTAGATTTTTGTAATAAGAATAAAATCTTATTTTGTGAATATTAAATTAATGAAAAGTATTTACATGTTATTCTTTTATACTTAAAAATATGTAAGTGCTTTTGTATGAAAATGTCTTAAAGGCAATATCATTATGAAAAATTATTTTAAACCAATTACATTTAGTATGTTTAACACAGTATTTAAATCATTTATTTTATACAGATTTATTAATTATTCTCAATGAACATTAGATAATCCATTTAGTTTTTATTATCATTCAAAGCATTTCCTACTCTGATTTACATACTCATTAAAACTTTTAATTTAGAAATACATGGCTTTTTTTATGAATCCATATAAGAAATAATTAGTGTATTATAAGTAGATAAGAAAATAAAGATAAATTAAGATGCATGCCAATATTTTTCCAGTATTATTAAAAATTGAAACAATATACTTTATTTGTATAAACTTATCTTAAATTTTGTATAAAATATAAAATTATGAATATATATAATTTATTTATATATATGTAAATTATTGCTATTGCTATTATTACTAGCAATAATTTACACATTTATAAATGATATCACTTTCATGATATACTTACTATAAATAATTGGCGTATCTATTTTTTTATATCACAACACAATTTTTTTATTCACAAAAATATTTGAACAGTACTTAAAATTTTGAACTTTGAATAAATTTGTAATAAAAGCGATTAAAGTGATAGAAAAGTGCTAAAGAAAATTAAAATCTTTAAAGCTTGAAATTTAATCTTATTTTAGCTCTTATATCGATTTATTATGTTTAATATTTTGCGGTCCTTTTCGTCACTATTAGTAATTAAAGAAAGAAGTAATAACATGTGTAGACTAAGATGGACTGATGTATGAATTAAAACACGTCAGTGTTGTGTTCAGTTACTAAGAAACAAACTAGTATAATTAATATAATAATAATATTGTTATAACAGATAAATATTTGTATAATGTATAACATTTCACTATTTCATGTTTGTTAATTTGATCATTATACTTGTATTTTTCACATCATTTTGTAATTATGCTTTCCTTAATAATGCTTTAAGATTCTGTTAATTAAAGTACATAATTTCCAACAATTGGTGCATACATAAAATGTACAAAATATTTACTCTTTTATTACTATTTAAATATATTTTTTGTTTTACTATTAGCATTAGCACACTATTATAATACAAAATTTCTTTGTGAATTATAAGATATTATAATTTGACATAATTATTTTTGGAATTGATGTACAGCATTCCTAAAACTATTTTGCAGAGTGATTCAGCATTACTTACAAAAATTGTATACATATGCATACATATTTTATATGTATGAATATTTATACATATAGAAAGGTATAATTAATTATAAGTACATTATGTCATTAGCTTTTAGCGAGGAGCATGGCAGTGCCTTTATTAAACAAATTTCCATGCAAATACATGTTACAACATAAAATTTTAATTTTAATACTTTTATGCTGACAACATATGACAAGTGACTTAAAGCTTAATAGTTTAAGTTGGATCATAGATTCAATATGCTTATACATATATTTAGATCATAATTTTACTGTCTTTTTAAGTTAAATATCAAAATAATAATTTTATAGTTCTTATTGTGTTTTAAGTGCAAGACATAAATAATATATACAAGTTAATGCCTGCACATACATATACACATTTGCTTTACCTTTATCTTCACATTTACAGATGCAACACATGAAAGAAGCCTTATGCCAGGTCAAAATATGTTTAGAATATTTACTTTTTATTTTCACATTTACTAATGTACTAAAAGTTTTGACTGATGTTTAAAAGTTTTGGAATCTTGGATATTATTTAATCTAGTCATATGTTATCAATAGTAACACTTAAAAAAACAATGTAATGAAACTGCATAGTTTAATGTATAATATATTGTAAATAAATATACGAGCTTAATTCATAAGAAATATAATTTTTTAAACCCAACTGTTAAAAATGAAGAACAATTTTAACGCACCAATATTCTCTATCTCACTAATTTTTATAAAAAGTTGTATAGAAGATACGGAATCATTCAACAGGAAAAGTATCTCGTTTGCCCTCGAAAATTTTGTACAAAAGACATAAAAGTAACGAAAGTAAATAAAGTAAAGAAATAGGATTTTTGTAGCCAGAGAGATCATAAAAATTTGGTATTATCAATAACATTGAAATCAAGCTCGCGCGTAAATATCGGTTCGATAGTAACGAATTGAAACGATTATATCTCGAGATTTCTCCCAGCGAGAGTATCGAATGAACGTAGCGTGCACGCGCCGTAGCTGAAAAACGTAAGCTTGGATACTACGCCTGTGCTAGTACGTGCTCCGTACACGAAAGTTATTCACACACGCTATTCATCGGCTTGTGCTCCTCCATTACGTACATAACGTGAAACGTAAAACGCTACATACTAGTCTGTACGTGTGTCGTGCAGGTGTATATAAGCAGAGTTGCGCACGTCGTACATGAACACCAAAACATCATTTTGATTCAAAGGTGATTTCTTGGTAAAATAAACGAATATAAAACGATTAGTGTCTATTTCTTGGTGGATTGGTAGGGTAATGGACGTTAGTTAAAAGAGAAGTGATTCGTGGATATCGAGAACAACCGGTAAATAAGATTTTGGACAAGAGATCAAAGCAATCGAGGAAAGGGCGAATTTGAGTGCCACTGCACAAGCGCGAATAAGACAGAGAGACTCAAAGAAGGTTAGAGTGAGATAGCGATAGGACGCTAGGTACGGTGCTACGGTGGTAGTGAATGGAACGCGGCCCCCACGGGTGAGCGTAGTACGACGCTCCACGGGCTAGCGTTGCACCAATGACCAGCCGGGACGGGCGATCACGTGACGTGCGTGCCGAGGCAGCAGCAGAACATTGCAAATGACAAGACGCGTAGGGCATTGTCGTCGCGCCGCCGCTACCACCGCTCCTGTCGTAGTTGCTAGTGAATTCGTCGCGCCATTGTCGTCGTTGCTGCTACTATCGTTGATGAGATCTCGCCCGCCACCGATTAGCCGAAGATTGTAAAACGATTCTGAAAATCTGTCTTCGGTACTGTCGGCACTACCGCTGCTGTCGCCGCGTGTGCGCGACAAAGTCGCGGGTGCTCGGAGGCCTCGTGCCCTGAACGGTGCCCGCGGCGCCCCATCCTTAGCAGAGCATATTCGAAATACAGTGTACCATCAGATACACCAGCATCGACGGCCTGAGTGCCAGCTGCCTATATGACAAAATGTCGGGATCACAGCGAATGCGAAAGTCCTCGCCATGCTCGACATCGAAGCAAGGCCCAATGCGCGCGACTCTACCCGTAAGCTCGCTGTTACGACAAGGCCGGCAAGGCAGCAGTCTCAGGAAGAGTAACAGCAACAGTCCCACTGTATCGCCAACAAACGCGAGTGCGTGGCGGGCCCGCATCTCGCCGGAGACTTCTTCCTCGGGACAACGAAGCCCCGGTTCCCTCTCTTACAAAGGTATTTACGCTCACTGCTCCACATCCTCACGTATTTACTATACACTGTTATCTCTCGCTACACTTTGTTGTGTCTGTCATTTTATGTTTTCCATACCCTCCCAACTATATATTCCCCCTTAATTAAACCAATACTTTTTATTTCTTGTTTCTTTTTATTTTAATGTTACAACACGGCCGATTATAAATGTTTATTGTGTCATTGTACCATGCATCAATTTTTCATCGATCGTCTATTTGCAAGTGTATCATTCTGTTTTTCTTGATTGCAACAATTTTTAATGTTATTTTTACGAGATTCGGTACAATTTGTTTGTGTCAGGTACGTGTCATACGTACAATCGGTTGTAAATATTGTAATTGTGACGAAGAAATTTATATTATCTTGATTTTGATATATGTTTCTTAAATCTGTAATCATTTTTGATGATAATCCTAAAATATGCAATGATTTTTAAACGTTTTCTAACTTACACATTCGTTAATTATAATTTAGCACGTTGAATTTTATATTGATTTACAGTTATAAAACAATGTAATATATTTGTAAATGTAAATTGTGCATTATGATTTTGATTGTGTCTAATAAGTAATGATATGTATCGATGGACTGAGCAATGATGAATGTTTTGTTATATATATATACAAATATGGTATATTAAGTTATATGTACAATACAGTCATTAACATGTGATAACAATTAAAAAGCAAATTAATCTCCTTTTTTTCTTTTTATCATAGATTTATAATTTTTCAAATTGATTGATTCGGTAACCGAATACATAGCTTTAGATCGGTTCCACAATAAACAGTTAAAAAACTCATTCCTCCTTTACCCTATTATTGCATTATTTAAATTTTGCTTTTATTTTTGTTTATTTTATCCAGTAACCGAATACACTGTTGATAGTCCGGTTCTGGTTTATGTTTACACAACAGTGATATACCTTTGATTTCATCCAACTGCAAAAGTTATGTTTATCTAACATCTTTTTTATAAACAGCAAAATCAAAAACATTAAGTGGAAGATGCAGCGAAAGTTTAAGTGGAAACCAAAATATTCGAAGGACAGCATCACTAGATACAATCTATTTGAAAGGACAATGGCCTCGTGATTCGTATTACATTCACTCTAGTCTTCTATTGGTTGATAAATCTACACAGGTAAATTTTATTGTATTTTAAATATGTGTATTTGTATGTTTGATTGTTCTAGTTTTATAAATATTTTACTCTATTGTACAATGTAATAACATTCTGTGTGTTTCATGCCAGCATAATTTACAAACTAATAAAATTATGTTTTTATAGACAGAAGAATGGTCCAATGAACCAAGAAAATTACACACCCGTCATCCTACAGAACAAACTACTACAGATGAAAAACTAGAAAAGTATTTCAGGCATCGGTATGTATAGATCATTGAAATTATTCTATTTTTATCTTCTAAATAACAATGACAAATTTTACAATAATGATGAGTTTTAAATGTCATATTGTAATTTGCATACAACATACTACTATGACATTTACCTATGTGTTCTAACAAAAGATGTATAACATAGGTTGCAACGTTCAAGTAAAGAAGGTACCAGCAGTAGAGAACGAACAGCAGCATTTGGACTTATAATGCCAGGTGGACCACCACCAGCTTTTCCTGCAGATCACACAGTTTTACCCAGTATTGCTTCACAAACATCTATACGTAAGTTCATTGAAGAATAAATTTCCACATAACAAATCTCTTTGTTTCTAAAATTGATTGATATTTTATTATTGTATCTAGACAATCAATTTGGTTTGAGTACAAAGGCAAGTCCTATGAATATCCCTGTGAAACCAATGAGGCCTCCAATGCGTTCTTCTATTGAAGGATTAAATCAAGAAATTGAAGGATTGGTTCTCAAATCTGCAGCTAACCCTAGTGACCCTGATCATCCAGTGGAAGACAAAGCACGTGTTCATTTCTATTTATGATGATGTATAAACATAATTCCTTATGACAATATATAACTTATTTACAATAATTTAATTATTCTTATAGTATGCACGGTATCGTGAACAAATTACACCGGAAGGTCATCGTGCGCCATTAGCAGACCTACTAAGGGCTACTCGTAGTGTGAACACACAAACGCCAGCTACTGACCTTCCCTCCAGTTCTTATTCTTCAGGTAAGTTTATGTTTTGTTTTATATTATTTAATAGTGTTTAGATATATGAAGTAGTTGTCAATGTTTTTAGAAAATATATATGAACTTGATAAGTTTTATGTTGAAAATTATGGGAACCTAATCCAAACGTTAACTTTAACACCACCAGATTAATAATTATATGCAATGTTTGTTATTAGTATTCATAATACAAGTAGTATGTTTTCGTAATTTAAAAGATATAAAAAGAGTTATATGTTCTTGTTTTTTAAATGAGAGTATATACATATATGTATGTGTGAAGTATTTCTGGTTACTGGTAACACTATAAATAACAGACTAACTATGGTGTGTGCCTGTTGAGACAGGCCCTCCATCTAGGAATTCTGAGTCTCCGCTGATTCCTGGTCTTATGGATGCGTCCCGTCCGCCTAGCGATCTCTTACAAGGTTGGCGCATATTTGCGGAAACATTCTTTTTATTTCTCATGAAATTCCTTTTAATCAAATATGTTTGTTTTCTTCTTTTTTTTTTTTTTTTTTGAATGCCCTTGTTCAAATAGTTACTGACATTTTATACATCTATCTATAAATTTTTTACTATTTCGTAAATATGTATACATATACATATATATGTACACACAATATTTTAAGTCTGAAGTATATGCATGAGTTATATATATTTTATAGGATGCCAAAATCAGTTACCATTAATATTACACCTGGAATTATTTTCTGATTTTACACAATTAATTAATGTTTTGTACTGATCAAAAATTTGATGTGTTTTCATAGAATAATAATGCCAAATTAAATGTTCACAATACATTATGACATTATATGGTAAACGAATCTATCTTTAATAAAATGTATTTCTTATTATTGCATTGATGCTTGCATGTAGTATTTTGTTTTATATAGGATTATATATATATATTCTTTTTTAAATCAATATTTTTTTAACTGTTCTTATTTAAAAATAATTATTGAAGCACTATGATGTCATTTGAAGTATGTTATTGCATGATAATTGATCATATATGTAATTTTTAGATTTATTAAGTTATGTATTAATTTTGTAGCAATTATGTTTAATACATAATTGCCACATAGAGACTATTGTATCTTAAATCTTAACATTGTATATACACGAGTATCATATAAAATATCTATACAACTTTCGCAAATCTATCCAGATATGTTACTGTTAATAAAGTGAATTGAAGTTTAGTTTTAGTGTACAAAACTATTACACATTTATATTATTTTTTATTTTTTATATGAATGAATTTATAAATACAAGAATTATATAATTTAGTTATTAAGAGCATGGATTAAAGATATTTACTTTTCAATTGATATATACAATGTTGCTTGCTTACTATTTTTATATGGTTATTAATTCTGATGTTCTAATTTATCTTTAAGGTGGAAGTCGTGGCTCAACCCCCGAACAAGATAGAGAAGGGCGCCTTGGCACCTCTCCTCACATTAATAGGTTCCTTGCAAGAGAACCACCTGATGGCTGTGAGAAAGTCAATCTCAAATTTGTAGAGGATGCCAGGTAATTGTCATGCACGGTTTTTTTTTAAATTAGGATAATTTGTAGAAAATCTATTATGATAATAATTAATTTGTAACTCCTATCAGATTTTATGTCTTACATCAAATTAAATATGTATAATATTCGTATTGCCGCTAAAAATAACTTAAGTTCACTAAGGTTGAAGTTCAGTTAGTTAATATTAACATCCCTTCCTTATTTAAGAATATTAACATATTAGCATTATTGAAACAGTTATATTTGTATGTATAGGCGACCCATGATAGACTTGAGCAAACTAGACTATTGCCCAAAGCCGTGTGTAGCATTCCAGTTAAAACCTAGCTTGGGATCAGCGTTCCTGCCATTACAACAGCCAGCCAGTCCAACAATGGTTGCCAGTGCATCACCCTCTTCGCATACAACACCAACTACACCTCCTCCAAACCCATAGTCCTGCTCTTTACCTTACAGAATAATGTTCACAAACCCAATTGGTATATATATATTTTTTTTGAATGACCTCATGGGTAGAAAGTGGTTTACTTTGATATGAAAGCATATACCAACAAAGAAAAGTTACCGAAAAAGCAGCCTGTTTTCAGTGCGACCCAACGTTCGGGCATCGTGAATGTGTAATTAAAAAGTTATAATTGCATTGATACAAAATATTGAAAGCATCTGAGCTCCGTTAATGTTTCAAACCATAATAAATACGAGGAACAATAATTTGTGATAACTAAAAAAACGACATTTAGGAATGAACATTGTGTTCTACAGGGAGAAAGACTAATAAAAATTGTGTATTCTAAATTTAGTGCTAAAATGTGCTAAACAACTTTAGTTTTGTATACAGGGATAAATATTCAAATGTCAGAGTATTAAATTTGATTGTTGGAAAAAGCAAAATTATACAGATACAAAATGGGTACATGTGCCTGGATATGTACATCGGTACCCCTTTATAAATTTTTCATTAGATCTTTCACTGAAATTATTCGATTGCATACTGGAACGAAAAACTTGTTAAAATTTTGTATTGTTT
Source organism: Bombus terrestris (assembly GCF_910591885.1). Classification (NCBI taxonomy): domain Eukaryota; kingdom Metazoa; phylum Arthropoda; class Insecta; order Hymenoptera; family Apidae; genus Bombus; species Bombus terrestris. The sequence continues at coordinate 11,513,072 of NC_063273.1, read as the reverse complement.
TATATTATTACTTATATGCTGAAAATATTGAAATTATTATTATCTGAGGAGCTCGAAAATAATGTGTCCCTATGGTACATTATTTTTTAGAATTATATTCTCTTAGAATTATTCACGTACATTCTTTACTCCTTTTTTTTAAGGTCGCGTATGTAAGATAAAGGCGTAAATTAATTGTCATGATAGTTTATTTTGTATTACGTGTACAAATGTGCACTTTTGCATAGCTTCTTTTTATAGTAATGTCTCTTAGATGATAAGTTTTTATTTTGAAAGTAAAACAAGCACTTTGTTCAAGTATAGTGTTCAGTGTCATAAAGCAACTTATGGAAGTTAAGTTAATTGCAAGAGTATATTCTGTTGTTTAATAACTAAATTACCATAGGGCTGCAAAATTTTTGGTTTAATTTGTGTTATGTTAGTTTACTATCTGAATATGTACAACCAATACAGCATGCAATGACAGGTTGACGGATGTATGATAGAATGAACCTAATGATATAAGGTGGAAATATAATGAGTAAAAATATGGCGAATGGTAAAATTAAACATTGATTAAAGTAACAAATAACGACATGTGCTTTAGCCAGTGTGGTATCAGATGTGCATACACCTGGCTCCCTAACTTGGCACAGTATGGGTGTGCGTGTAGGGTTTTGTATAAACGTGGATCATAGTAAAGAAATTTATAATCTGCGTTCTATACAAATAACAGTATGCATGTGTTGTAATATCAGAATCCTGATTAAGCCATCCACGAATAACGCTAAGGCTTATGGTATTATCGAAGTACGTATTGTATGAATATTATAAGTATTTGGAGTACTCTGAAATTTAATTATTTAAATTTGTAGTAGTATTTGTGTGTGTGTGTATACTTTAAATATATTTTTAATAATTAGCAGTTATTCGTTTCTCTATTAAATGTTTTTACAATAAGAATAATCAAAGGGATATCAAATATTGTTAAAAATATCTTTGTATAACAAACTATTCACTCTATATAAAGAAAAAATTTTGTAAGAGTTATTCGTGTGATGGCTTAACTTATTATTTAGTATATGCAGACATAGCCACTCAAGAAGTTCAATTTATTTTTTGCTTTCTAATACAGAACGTTTTGCAAACGATTTTATAGTTATGGTCTGAAGAATAAGGATCTTAATAAAATGTAAGATCAAGAGCAGGGAAGAACAGTTTTTTAAATACAATAGTAATATACTTTCTAATATTATATTGTATCTAGCTACAACAGTGAAAAATGTTAACACATAAAGTACCTGGCACACTGGTCTATGCTCTCTTTTATCCAGCTCACTAGAAAGTTCATGCCTTAGAATGCGTGGCAAAGTGTGCTAAATAGACAGGAAGGTTAATGAGAGAGTCAGGATATATACAAGATGCACTGGCTAGTTAACAAGTATACAATACAAAACTAATCTGCTATCTACTAGCTTAAGAAGATTTTCTTTTATTTATTTTCGCTATGGACCTAAATGACATCTATCCCATTGCTGTAAGAATACATGAATGTGAACGTTAAGTTTGCAGGCGCTCTAAAGAAAAGAGACAAAATTTATCAACCGCGTATTTCATCTGTTGGTATTTTCACTTAAACGGAGGAGAAGAAAAAATGTTTTAATATAAACACATTGTATTAATCATAGTGAATAAAAAGTTTCATACTTTTACTAATAAGCAGAAAAAGAAATTACTTTAGAGAGAAGCTAGCCTTATTATTTTTGACTACACTCATGAGGCTCCACTTTTTAACCTTCATGTACTTGCATAATGTGTTATCATTATTGTTAGCTTTTGTTGTCAATTTCATAAACAAAAGAATGTGTGTAAAGACTGCTAAACTAAAGATTACTTGTTATTTGGATATACCTAAATTTAAAGTTAAATAAAATTAGGCTCAAATTTCTCCGGTTACCTATGAAACAATATAGGTACTCTTTAATTCGTTAACTAAACGATCCTTATGTGACTACTGTTCGGTACATTCTCTTTACATATCTAAATCTGAGCAGGCTTCAGAATGGCAAAATGATTATGTCAATTACGAATTTATTTATCCCTAGGACTGCCCAGGACGTATCGTTGTAGTATTTCGTACAATAAAAAAGAACACAGAGATTGTTAAACATGATTGTAATTTGTAAGATGCTCAGAATTGTGTAAATTTTTTAACGCGTAAAACTTGTAAAAAGATATGTACTTCGAGAATTTTATATATTTGGTAAAGTTAAATGCAGCTTTTATTCATTGTTTTTTAAATAAATACGTAGAATATTATTTATCGTTTTTTATTGAAAGCAGAGAAATATGAAACCTTCTTTATGTAATGTTTTCTTGTAAGAGTATATTTTCGTACGTACAACTTTATAAATGTTTACGAGATTATTTAGAAAATTGTTATAAATTTTATATTTTAAAAAATTAAATTATTTTACTTTTTAAAATGTATAATTTTTTTTTTATAAAGATTCGTTATAAATATAGCTTCTTCTTTAATCTCAGTTACACAATGTTTCTTAGCGAATGGAGTTATAAAATAATGTTATATATTGTGTAAAGAGTATCTTACAGTACAAGGCTATAAACATCTTATTAGTAGTTCACAACGGTACATCGAAAATTAATAATTTATACATAAGGATCTATCCACCTTCTAGTCTGTCCTAGGGCTAAATCAAAATTAGTCAGCGAAGAGAGCTAGTGAATGTAAATAATAATTTAAAGCCGTTTACGATGAAATCTTTGTACGGAACGTAGTGACTAAGGCCAACGAATTCTATACTTTTCGTGCGTCTCGCGAAAGTTCGTTGAACGAAAAAAACTTGTGGAACAATGCGAACTTTAAAAAAATATGTGTATAAAAGAAATTACCATAATACGAGCTGTCCATAGTCAACAGAGATTAGACTCCTTTTCCGAACGGCACAATGCAATTGTCAAAATCATAGTAAATATTAATTTTATATATATATATTTTTTTTAATTTTACATTTTTTTATTATATTTCGAAAATTTCGAATTTATTAATTTTATTTAAAATTTTATGCGTTTCAACATCTTGTTTTCTATTAACAACACATACAACACACATATTTTACATTTTATTATCATTTTGTTCTTTATTTGCTTGAAATGTCATTTATCTCGGCAATATATTCTCTAATTTAAACAATAGATAGTCACACGCATCTCTATGAATCGTAAATTTAATGAGTACTGTTAATCATTTTTCAAATAAGTACCGCGTATCAGTATTGTAAAGTATGTTAATTTCTCGTGATCGAGATTTATTTTTTCTTTAATCTTGATAAACCTTCATGAAACGTTATATGTATAAATAAACTTATATTTTCTACGGAATAAAATACTCTTTAAGAGATAAGTTATTATACACTGTATTTTTCGTGCAGTATCAAATTTCAAAATATAAAAGCAAATTAAAGTATAAGATTTAGTACATAAAAAAATATATATTACCTTATTTTTGAGTATTTTATCATAATAATGCATTATTTATATTTGATATTGAAAGTTTTAATGTTATAATATGTTTACGAATACTTTAATTGCTTTCAACAGTAATCTTTGTTTTTCCTTTCTTTTTTTTATATTTCTGTTAAAGAATTGTATTTGTCCATTAAATTTAAGTATTGAATTTATATTCTTATCGAAACTTTAAGAACTTATTTAACGAATATATTCGATTATTTTTTTTCTCCCTATTGCAAGTCAGAATATTATTATATTATATGATATCGACTTGAAATGAATGTGTCTGATTTGTAATCGATTTTATAAGTAATGTAATCATGTACCATTATGTTACGAAACTTACTATGATTATGATGCTATGATTGCGATGCGCTATAAATATAGATTCCATAGATTCGTTTGAAGTGTATGTAATTGCAATTAATACATTGACTGCCATGCAACAATGTCTCTTCGATACATTTCGTATCGAATTAAATGTAAGCGGCTTCGATCTTTAAAGCAGCAAATGTCGATTTATCGGGATTTGTCATTTATATTGTTGCTTGCTCAAGCTACAATATAAAACTCTTGTCGCAACATCATCGAATGTATTATAATATATAACAATAATATAGAGGTGTATCGTTGGTTCCTTTGTAACGAAAAAATACATTATGGTTCCACAATCGGCAGTCAAGGTATTAATGATGATTATATTAATGACTCGATAAACTTTGCTATTACAAGAAACTTTTATATCTCAATATGGAAAGGTAAAAAATAATTCACTGTCTGTGTCGCTCAGTATAAATACTAATTCACATTACGATTCAAATTTCATTGTTATAACGTATATTTATTATTTGATAAGAGTCACGTTCGAGGGACAAAAATTTACGCCTGAATAGGTTCTTCGATGATTGGTTCGTTGTAAAAATTCTCTTATCTTACCTCTCCATAGTGAGACTCCTATGCAACTTGTTAAACCTGTGAATCTTATATGCGATTAGTTGTATTATTTACCAGCATAATACTGTATGTACTTGTTCCAATAACAATATGCACTTTTATTTTTATCATAAAGTATAAATGGAAAAAGTGTACCTTTTTATATTACTGTTAAGGCGCCTTACATGAATAAAATTTTTAGAAAACGAGATTAAACACCCTATTATATAATTTAATTATAAGAACAACGTATAATGATTTATTTTTCGTATTCTGTGCATTGTCCTAGTTCTTTGATCTAAATTTGTTAATTCATTAAATAATATCTTTTATATACATTTTAATGATCATATTTCTTTTTATCATATAACATGTTTCAAATAATATTTTTTAATACGTTTATTAATTTTTAGTTTTTTAAATTTTATTTATTCTAAAATATAAGATATATAACAAATTTTGTATAATATATAAGAAATATATTTTTTTATCTGATTCAAAGATTAAAAATAGGATTAGAATTTCTCTTGAAATATGAATTAGAGTTTCAAACAATATTGCACATAAATTTGTGTAAAAAAATAATACATACTTTTGTGTAGAAAAAGAATTAACTTTTAATTAATTTTACTACATATTACTTTTATACATACATCGTCTATAAACAGCATATGTATGAATGTATATTAATTATAATTGTATACATACAGACATATGCTCGTATCTTCAATTGTCAACAATATATATATATATATATATATATACACACACACATACATACATACATACATACATACATACATACATACATACATATATATATATATATATATATAGAACAATATAAGTATTTTATACATTAAATTAAAAAGCCTTCATGTATGTACAAATTATCTATAAAAACGTTAATAATTATAAACCCATGTATTGAGGGGAAGAAGAAAACGTGTTTCTTGTAGAGTTATTTTTCCTCGAATCCTCAGTATTAGGGTTATCACTAAAAAAGGTAATATTTTATAAGATCAGGATATTAAAAATACTTTTCTATAGATTTTTGAAGTTTTAGAATCGCTTGTCTATCATATTATATTAATATTAAATTAGTATTGTGAGATAAATTACCCAAAGAAAGGCATTAGGGATATAAGCGTTTGTCTACTTGGTCTAGAAGCAAATGCTGGGGAGCATTGTGCCAATCTTCCAACAATTCGTCTTAACCATTGTTGCAATTTTTGTCGTCGTTCTTCTACAAATTTAGCATCCTAGATAAAAATGAATAAAAATGAACTTCGGATATTTCCTGTAATATTGTATACTATTCTTTCATTAAGATATTTTCTATAGTATATTCTTTAGTATACTTCTGTAATGTACCTTATTTCCTATTGTCTTCTTTGGCGGAAATTCAAAAGTAGTAACAATTGCATCATGTTTCTTTAATTCTCTATAAAGTGCATGAAATTGCGCATATCGTCTATATATATTCCATTCGGTATCCCTAATACGTACGTATATCTGTAATAATTAATAAACTTAGATATATTTAACAATTTTATTGTAATTTATATCTACTTTAGATACCTGATAAACATGATGTATATCAGAAGACTGTCCAGTAAGGAATGCAGATGGAATCCATATATGTATGAGACATGGTGGTTCTAATGGTAAGTCGTCTTCATTTATAGGGCCACGAAGGCACTCTAATTCAGCTTGTAACAATTTAACTAATCTCTCCCTGGAAATTTCCCGAACATTAATATAAAATATAGATATTGTTACTGTTAAATATAGATATGTAATAATTTTACCTGTCATTTAATTGTAAAGTTAATCTAGCATTAAATTCCATTAATTCCGCATGCATGTCTGCAACTTGAATTAATTTTTCTTCGTATTGTTGAGCTTCATAATGATAATCTAATGATGGATCTTCTTCGGAAACTGTAGTAGAATCCGAATCTCTTCTCAACATTTGTACTGCCGTTACATATTTACGTAATTGTTGTCTTAATAATTCATTTTCTCTATTAAATCATAATTATATTAAAGTATAAGTTATTTCTATGCCTTATAAAATAAGGTGAATTATATTGCGAATTTTACCTATTTAATGCTTGTATTTGTAATTCGTGTCTTTCAAGATAATTTTGATGTTGTCTTTGTAAACGAGCAAGCTGTAATCTACTAGTCATAGCATCTTCTTTAGCTTGCTCTAACATTTCAGTCATAGCTAATAATCTTACTCGTAACACTTCGATGTCTGCACTATCAGCATCTGTATGAATATCTAAATCTGCAAATGGTTCCGTAGCTTCTACTGCAGGTTCTGCTACTTCAGATGAATCCTAAATAACAAGAAAATATAAAATGGATGAAAAACATTAAATTAAAAGATATAAAAATATGGAAGAGATGCATTTTATACATACGTCTAAGTAGCTTGGTAATGCTATCAACATGTCGTCTAACGTTTGATCTAAAGGAGATACGGGAACTAGCCCACCCATACTTCTGGAATTTGTAATTGGTGTTAATACTTTTTCTTCTTCAAAGTTTTCACTAAAAATATTAAAAAATTTTGTTATTTAAAGTGTCAATATTAAAATGTGAAATGGCAGATGCATTTACCTGTTTTCCCAGTCAGAAATTTCTTTATTGACTATTGTAGTAACATTATGTGTTTCTGGTTGAGATTGTGAAATTGTCGAACTAGGTGATGTAGAAGTTTTTGTTGATGTTACTGTAGGAGAATTGAGACAAGTTGGAGGTGCACTAACTGAAATGGAAGCTTCTGTACTTTCTTGTTCATCATTTTCGTTATCGAAAGAAATTATATGGGTTGGCACTTTTTTCCTTTGTCTCTGTTTTGAAGTAGGTCCTAATCGCGATATTAATTATATTCGTATAAAATTATATGTAATTTTATGCACTTGAAATGAAAAGCAATTACCTGGTATAGTAGATGATATAATGGGTTCAGATAATGAAATCTTTTGTTTTTCCATTTCTTTGCTTTTTGAATTATTATCTAATTCTTCATTATCTATCCTAATTGCAAATAAGATACTACCAAGTCCTAATAGTTAAAATGATATTTAATTATCTTAAATAAATAAGTTAATATAATACAAAATTGAATGAATGTTATTAAACCTGCTGCTACATCTGGTAATACAGCACTTCGTTCCTGGTCAAGTAAAAATGCCCAATCTTCATAAAACGAAGATAGTATCGAGGGGTCAATTATAGCATGTAAATGACGCTCTAAAGAACGTTCATTTAAAACAGCTCTAAGCCATGCTCTGCCCCTACCATAATCAGTGTGAACTTTTTTTAGTACACTAAAACGTTCTTGTTCATGCCATGTTAATTGTTCCTTTATACATGGCCAAAAAGCCATATCTGATGTACTGCATGATTTTGTATTACCACCAGATACTATGTCTGAGACATGCCTATAAAGATATAAATAACATAAATTAATGTAACAGAATATATCTTTAGTTATTACTCATCACATAGCATTATCTTATAAACATACATCCATGTAGTCATATTTGAGGTGATAAGAAGTACAAAAAAAAAAAGTAGATGACTATATGCATAATATCAATATATATCAATCTTATCTTGAACAGACAAGGTAAACAAATGTCATTGTTTCTGTAGAAGTTTCCATAATATATATCTTATAAGAAATACTGATGAAATAAATGGCATTTTAATTTATATATGCAAGTATTATTTAGTTTATTACCTTAAAGCTGAATTAATTTTTTCAATGCATTTTGTACGTAATCCATGACTAAAAATTGATTCAAATATGTGACATAGCTGTGTAACACATATATCAGATTCAGTTGCTAATTCAGTACGCCCACCAAATCTAACATGACACTTTTTTGCAGCAGCTAATAAATTTTCCAATAGTTTCTGTCTCTCTGTTGCATGGTCATAACTTTGATTAGAATCAATTACATTATGTGTGCTTGGCACTATCGCTGACATTATACGTAAAGCCTAAAACATATAAGCCCAAGATATATGAAACACAGATATAAAATATAATCACATGCATTATTATTTATTTAAAACCTAATGCTATATGAAATTATGTAAGAAATTTATTTACTATATTTATTTACTAAAACATAAAAGAAAAACGTGGAAATCTTTGTTCATTAATACATTTTCTAAATTTTTAAAGTTTTTGCAAAGTTAAAATACAATGACTAAAGTATTTTTTGATATTTTTGTCCTTGTATCAGATATATGATGATAACATGAATTACGTATTATATAAATTAAAGGAATAAATTTTTAGGACAATTACACTTTTTATATGTATAACTCATTTTTCATTTAAATACACGCATTCATTTAAATATACTATTTAAGTAGAATATGCCACAGATATAAGCGCAATTTCTATTGTTCATTCTAGTACACAAAAGAAAGTTTACAGGTGTTTTCAGCAAGTAGTACAATGTTTAATCGTTAATTATGTTAATTGAAAGCATGTGTCGTATCACGAGATGCTTATTAATTTGTGAAAACAATGTTGACAGTATATAATACAACGATAATTCGATGATGTATAAAAAATAAATACATACCATGAGTATCAATCACTGAAGATCACGTTAATTTCCTTTCAAATTGTAATTTATTATTAAAAAGACTTGTACAAAAAGTGTACATAAATATACAATCACTTCTAGGAATTATTATATACAGGACTTATCAAAGAGTACTACGATGTAACTATCTCATGACGATAAACAGAAGATTTAATTTTTCCAGTGAGTAATATATAAATTTATGTGGCAGGAAAACTGTAGGGGCGGAAACAGTCCCCTCATCTTTGCTCTTTTTCCTTGAACACAGATGTGTCATGTGAATTAGTTGGTATATATAAAATAGGCATAGAAAAAGTGACTCCGTTCGTCGAGCATTTTAGTATAGTACGTTGATCTCCTATATCCTGAGTATAGTAGTTCTATAGTATTCTTGTCAGTTATAATCTTGACACATTTAAGAACGCTTGTATTATTTACACAGTGATTGGTATAGTAGCTACAATTTCGTAGTTGTGGTGTTTAAAAGTATATAAAATATCACTAATTTGTTCGACGTAAAACTATAGTAGCAAATATAATGATTATTTAGTGTCCTGTATCTTGGCAATAATGAATATTATTTTAAATTGATGAGCATAGAGATTGTCTTCTTTTTAACTTGGTACCACTGATTTCTTTATGTATGCCATAGTACATATTTTAGATATGTACGAGCATTACTATTTTAGATACAAGTCATGGTCAAAGTAAGTCTGATACGTAATTGATAGGATTCTCGTCTCGTTATAATCTATGGATGATTGTAAATATAACTTGGTCAACTCTTTACAGAGTTTGCGCGATTTATAAGATGTTAGTTATGCGGTCATAGTAAGAGGTACTAAACAAGTGTATAAACAATAATGAAACAATTACAGTGCAATAGAATGTATAATAATATATATCATATATTGTCAGAACAATTTAGATAAGAACGTTCATAAATCTTTGAAATTGAATTTGCGGTTATTTTAGCGCGCTTGGATTCTACGCAGTGTGAATTAAAGGCGCTAAATTTAACATTAATTAAAAAGAGTTTTAAATAGATGTTGCACATATAAGTAAAAAATTCATAATTATGTACTTTATTAATTGTTAATATTTAAGAAGAAAGAGATCAGTATAAAATCAACTAAATATTTAAATAATTACGTTTGACATTTTATATTTTAAGGAAGAGAGAAGGATTTTAAGAGGGAAATAAATCTCTGATTTATAAAATCTCTTTTTTATTGATGCTTCGACAACATGGGTTGAGACACACACATTTGCTCATATGAATTTATACCACTGCGTGTTCCAACATATACATACACAATTCGTTAAATTATTGCATCGCGCTGCACTAGATGTAATAAGTAAATTAACTTAGAATCGTGTGTTTCATATTGTTTGATAATTATTTAAGAAAATGTTAATTGTATAGAAGACTTTTACGGTTCGGTAATTTAAGTTAACAAGCTAAGCGATAATTCGCAAATTTTTGATAAAACTATCGCATTTTTATTTATATCTCATCTTAATAAAAAAATATTATTTTTACACCAAAGAAAAAGAAATGTTTTCATAATAAAGGCAATAATTTAGCTTTTTATGACAAAATCTGTTTTAGAGTAAATTTGTCTGTTTTTCTAGTAGATAAATTTAAACAATATGAATCATTATAAATTAACTATAAAAGATATGTTTTGGCGATAATTTGTACGATTCAGTAATAAGGCAAAGCAACAATTTTTTCTTGAGAAAATACAACGATGGAAAAAGATCGTAATAAACCTAAGTATACAAGTGTTACGATAGCACGATTCTAATGAAGTGTTCCTCTGTGCATAATTGCGTGATACCTTCAGATTCGATAAGCTCCTTCGCACCATTTATCATCATTGAACTTGATCTACACGAATATTAATTTTATCCAAAGTGAGAGAGCGAGAGAATTGTTTCGTTTTTTTTTAAATTTTCGATATCAAACGTCTCGTTTGTGATGTGTGCTCGTTTTTTTCTTCTTTTTCTTTTTTGTCTTTCTTTTATTTCGTTTTGTCTTTTTTTGCAGCATCGAAATATGAAAAATTCATTTTCGACCATTCTATATGCATACATACATGCATACACACACTTACATATATGTATATACATATATATTTGAGGAGATCCACATGGGTCGCAAGAATAGGTTGACAGGATAGACTCTTCTAATAGACTTTGCAGACGGACATAATAGAAATATTTAATATATAGCATCATATATTAATATAATATTTAGTAATAATATAATATCTATTATATATTAATATGTATGATATTTTTTTGTTTGTTTTTAATAATAGCATCCTTTCTCTTCTCGCTTTGTCTGAGGTGTGATATCCAGCGATTTTCTAATTTTCCTTACATTCAAATTCAGTACAGGATGTAAGTACGATTTCGCTTCAGCCTTATTTGGATACTAATCCTCATTGTATTTATCAGGCATTTTGTACGACCTGTTGACTTATACAACCATCGTCTGGTCGTTTCACAACGTATGCGTATTCTACCATAGAAACAAATATACACGATTTCTTCCGAAATGCTTCTAATCGAAGATAAAAATAAACGATTTTCATGTCCGATCTTAAATAAAAAGTACCTAAAGTTTACGTAACAAATTCTTACGATCAGTTTATGCATTTCTTCGACAAATTAAACGTGGGGTAGATGTTGTATGAAGGAGAAGCGGTGAATATCATAAGAAAGTATGTTTACTTCTTCTTTGATTCTTCAGAAGGATCAACGAGAATCGAAGAATTCATAGGATCGAAAGACAATGATTCATAATTTCGGTAAAGTCATCTAAGAAATTTACTAACGTTGAATATATAAATATTTCGGAGAAAACACCATTCACATAAACTTTTCTGTTTCTAGTCATCAAAGTGTTTCACAAAAATCGGAACAATTTAATTTAAGATTAAACAGATTCTATTTTAAAGGTAAGTGGTAAATGAGATATATTCATTGAAAGTTCACAGTTTCGTTTGTTAGACACGAGTTTGCAATATCAAACATCATGAAACAATTTGATATATCCACTCAAGGTACAAGAAATAGAATCGTTTAATGTGCCACAATTTATTTAATTGATATAAGTAAAATGTTCCGAGAGATTTATTCGACGAACTAAGCGATTCCCTTAATCGTCTAATTATACTAACAAAAATCAATGTCTGACGCGCACGATGCTTGCGAATGATGAGATCTAAAATGATGATGATGATCGTCGATAAATAAAAGATATGCACGGCTACACGCTAATAGCTAAAAATTGTCCAGGAACCTTGTTTCAAGCGCGAATACAGGAGAAAACTGAAACGCACGATATACAAATGAAACGCGTGGAACAAGTGCAATTTTTCTACGCGCGATGAAAATGAAGCTTACTCAGTGTCGCGAGATTTTTGTACAAAAATGCTTCGCTGTTCCAGCGAAACGATCTCCACGAACAAAGTTTATACAAGCATATTACGAAGCTTGGAGAATTGTTCAGAGATTGATACACACACACACACACACACACACACACACACACACACATTGACGTTGTTAAAAATTGTGCTAAGAAATGATAGGGTGGAAGAGAATAAAGGAGAAGGGAAGGAAGGAAGGAAAGAACGAAAGAAGGAAGGAAGGAAGGAGGCAAGAAAGGGCGCAGAAAGGAAATGAAGTAAAAGTATGTCTCCGAGAGATCGGAGTTTTAAAATATTTTCATCTCGTGCGTGACTTCACTCGCGAATAATCGTTTATTATTATAGTATTATACTTGCCTACGTAACTACCATTCATCTTTGATATTCTTTTTTCCCTATTCCACTTCTTCATTTATATAATTTCAAGAAAATAACATTCGTACAAAATTGACTATAGCCGATTGCTTTTACATGATGTGTACGAGTTTGATCGTTCGAAGTTTTCAAATCATTCCCGTGCAAAACGGAGAAATCAAAGTGTATATATTCATCTATCCCCCTAACCGTTGTTCATTATTATTCTTTTTCCGTATCCGCGTTCTCGTTAAGATATGACATGTATACGTATTGACCTGACCGATAGATTCCGACCGATTCCTTTCTTTTAACCCATTCGACGTTTTTATTCATTTATCGACATTTTCCAAGTATAGCTAGAAATCATTTTGTCGATATACATACAGGTAGACCTCTAAGTGAAACGTTAACTAAGTAAACGTTATTACGTGTTCACGAAGATAAAGTTTAGCTTTGCGAACTGTTACACAGTCTGTCAAATCGATTTGCACGAATTCGCGTAAAACGAAGTTGCAATAAAGTTTTACTGCCTTTTTGGAACTACTATGTAGTATAACGGAACATTGAATCAGTTGATAGGAATGCCAAACAAGGCTTTAGAACTTTGTTTCCTATAATCTGTAAAGTTACGTAACTATCGATGAAACAACTTTTTTTTCTGAGGTTTAGTGCCGGAAAATGCTCGTCTTTTTCGATATGCATTTATTCCAATTTCTATTCCATTCGTGAAGTTATTCTTTTTTGAATTGTTTATGGTTCTACCCATATCGTAGTCCTCGGAATACTTTCGGCTTATTTCTTTTATCATTTTAACTCTATTGTTTCCTTTCAATTTACCACGTCGAAGGGGTTAACATGTATATCAGATCCGTTCGTTCAGGGTCGCTTGGAAAAGTCTTATCGAATTAAGAAAATATGCGGGGACATCTTCGTAATTAAGTCGCTACTTTTTTTATACAGATATTTAACCGTTAGAACGTGCAGCTCGGTGCTTCTTAAGCGGAAACGTCGAGGAGCGTACACTGCCAGCTACGGAAGTACCTTACGAAGCATTAGTGGTTCTTGTAAAACACGGGCGCGCAAATCTTCTGCACGCATGATGCCGATCCTCTTCATCTCGCGTGCATGTCGAGCGGACGCAAAAGCAATGAGAACTTTGAAAAATTGCCGGTTATACATAGGGAAGATATTTGTACGTTCCAAAATTGCGATTCTACCGTCATATTTATTTTTCAAAGAAATATTTCGGATGGATTAATATTCTATCCATCAATAGAATTTCAAATTTAATATATTCATCTTAAATATGTAAGATCTTATTAATTTCGAGTAAATTAACGAAGCCTGAACAATGGAAGTATCATATTTTCGTGTTTAAGAGGAAAAATAATTTCTCCATGTACAACGTTCGATTTTCCCCAGAAATTCTATTTGCTTTTGCATCGTTGTTAAAGGTGTTAATTGCTTTTGGTCCTTCTTGTACCTTTCGTAATTGATTTTACGTTCTGTTCTGAATCTAATCCTCCCTATCGAGTGTTCGAGGCGTGCTCGCTCGAACGAGAAACAAAATGATCGCTACATATTGGTTGTCGCGTGTCGTGCGGTCACCAAAGAAAAGATATCGTGAGAAATCTTAGACGATGATCTAAGAGGTGTGGTGTGAACTGGTTGGACGTATTTAAGGTGCCTCGAGGTGTTCGATTACTTGATTGATTGAAACTGACAATGCCTCGCAATTAAAAGATTTCGCGTGACATCCGGTCGGAGAGCTTAATAAAAATTGACGCGACGGGGTTATGCTTCTTGTTTTTCTCTTTCTCATCTTTTTCTACGTACTTTAATCTTATTAGGCCATAAAGCCGTCTTCGTGACGCGCTCTATCAAGTTCTTAATCCGGCCGGAGATAATCGTAGTTGTGACTAGACGCACATTCCTTACGTAACAACTTCCGTCCAAACGCGCGATAGGAACGACGATTCGCAGGAACTCAGATCGGGGAGATTCGACAATGTTCTTTAACATCGTTCGACTCGCGTTTTGGATCCGTGTAGTTCGCGCGTGCAACGCAACACATTCAAACGCAACACCATACTAAAGGTAGGACAAGTTAGAGTTTTTTTATTTATTTTCTTCCTTATCATCGAATATCGGAGGTCTCGATATCGTCTTGAGATCGAGTAGCCCACGAGACACGAAGATGTGTGCAGACAGGAAGTTGTCACCGAACGGAAATATATCTTGAGGCGACTGACAGATTTCCAAATATCTTTCATTAATATTTACAGTAAGCTGTCTACTTTTTCGACGGTCTCACACGACGTAGTCTTTCGCTTTCTTTCTCTATTTTATTTTCTTCCTCTTTTTATGTGTATTTTATTTTTTGTTAGCCTTTCCTTTTTATCTTTTTCTTTTTCTTTTCTGTTACTTTATTATTCTCTTCAGGAGAATTTCGTCGTTAATGAGTCTGTACAAAAATGATAAACCGTGTGATCGGTGTGTATAAATCGTTTTCCACGTCGAAACGTGGTTCAGCGTTCAAGGCGTCTCAAGGCGGCCGCGATTCACCTTAAACGCTGTTGCAACGACGTCGATCTTTGGCTTGGCCATCGCATTTTCATATTCTAAGCGCTGGTCCACGCGGACCTAACCATCTAACGTCGGACGGCATGGATATCTTTCAGGGGATACACGAGTGTGTGTTGGTGGCTTGTCCTGGTGACGATAGCGCTACGGAGAAGTCTGAGTCGAGGACCAGGTCGCTGATGCAACCAACAATACCCTTCGTGTATTTTCCTCCCGTTGTCCTCACGATATCCGGTGCACCACCTATCAAACATTCGCAGTTTTTATATTTTTATCATATTGTATTTTCAGTAACATTAGCGCATAAGAAAGTTAAATAACTTTATTACCAATGCCAAATTAACTGAAGTAGTCCACAAAAAATTATATTATTTTATTTCGTTACATTTACGTTATATACTAATTAATTTTAAATTAATCGAAATAAATGGTTTATTTTATGTAATAAATTTCTCGAATCGAAAGAAAGACATGATTTTGTCATCCTCTCTTTGAATTCTCTTTTCTTTTGTAATTAATTAAAATAAGTTTTACAACTAATAAAAAGTAAATAAAGCGCCAATAAAATAGTGCAATAATTGGATGTTAAAGGTTTGTGAAAGTCAAGTTTTATGATATACACGAGCTATGAATTTTTCAAGTTTTGACACGAAGTTTCTATGCTCCGTTGTTAATGCGATGAAACATGGTAAACATGGTACATTCGACGAATTAAGATGCGCTCCCATAAATTTTCTGAGAGTGGAGCAATGTATCAAGCTGTTTCTTTACGAGTTCAACAGCTTAGCGGAAGTTACCGAGAATACATAACGCGCTCCCGAGGATGACCCACTTGGTAATTTCTGTAATAACTCAAAGACAGCTAAACTCGAATGTATAAGTCGCTTCTACTGGAACTTTCGAGTAGTTAATCTTCGATACTTATGATTTTCACACGGAAATATGATCCGAACCACAAAGTGCTTCTCCTCTAACTTTCCTTTACAATATTCTGCTGTTTTGTAATCGCAAAGCGTTTCACAACACGAGAAACCTCTTAACCTTCTAAATGAGATCGTTAAATACTTTGAATCGAGACAACTGCAATAAAAGTGGATTTAAGAATTAAAAACATAGAAGAATCTCATATTTTTTATACATATATTTAAAAAGGAATAAAAGCCTGCAAAGAATCTTCGTCACTCTAATTGTTTACAAAAATACGATATATCTTTTGCAAAATTTGTCGTTTACTCAAATTTTTAAAACGTAGAAATTTCAAATTCAAAAAAGTTGTCGGTTCTAAATTAATCGAAAGAATTGTTTCATTGTTCAAATTTGTTAAGTCATTTTATCGAACTAACACGTTTAAAACACACACAACATTCAAAATATACATATAATATTCTTTGTAATATTTAATGGATAAAATAAATCTCTGTCTAAACTGTATCCCTTTAGTTACACATAACATATTCATGACAATATAATTTTAAACTTCTGTAGTGGGGGTACTAAGTCACAATTTATTTCCATCGAAATACTTGACTTACCGACGTAAAGACCCGTGTCAGTGTTCAGCTGTCTGAGCTGTCCAGGCGATGACGCAGATACTCCGGTTCCGCTATCGACGACCAGCGACGCCCACTGCTCGTTCCTGAAGAAACATCAGTCAATTTCAGAACATTGAAACTCGATTAGGAAGTTTCCGTTGTATTAAAAACTCTGTTGATACATGGTTAACGACCAGGGAAAAGGAACTTTCTAACAGCGTTACCTGACTGCCCGGACCCGGTGCCATAGATCATCGTCCAGTCTCGTTAAGTTGTATCGTAGAACAGCCTCACCGGAGCCAAGATTATAGGCTAAAGACAGATAACCATGATCCAAGCCGAGAGCAAGAAAATCGTCGTTCTCGTCCCTTTGTTCTTGTGGATCTGCTTGGCGTCCGCTCCATAGCAACAACCCACTACTGCTACTCGCTCTGAATCTCATATTAATGTCCACCCTGTAGCTTATTATCCTGCGACAAACGGATTTCTTTGATTAAGAAGAATAAAAAAGCGATCGTAAAAGCGATCGTCTATCATGAGATTGCACGGCAGCTACTTTGAGGATTGAGCAAGGGAGATCAAAATGGAGGTCGCATTGAGTTAGGAAGCTTCTTAACACGTTAAACGCGACCGGTGGTTATTGGTAACCTATGTTACTAAATACCTTAGAACCATTTAAAATGAGATCAATTTTGTGGACTAAAAAATTTTCAATAATTTAGATGATATAGATAACATCATGAAAAAAAGTACGCGAATGCAATGGTAATATTTTATGAGAATGAAACACTATGGTGTAGTATTATGTGTATATTTCGATCTATCATGGCGCAGTGCAGATATAAATAATAACGAGAAAGATCGTAAGGGAAATGGTTAAGGTTTAGTTTTCATTGTCGCGACCTGTTAAATGCAAGAACGTATAAGATCGATTAATAGTAACTTTTAAATTTCGTAATTTTTCCATACCTTTTCATTGTGTCAGCGTCATTGTAATGAAGGTAACTCTCGCTACCGGAGAAACTAGGCACGGATCTCTCGTATCGCGTACCACTGTTCGGTTTCACCAGAGAGCTGTCCAGAATCGTGTTGTCGTCCGGTGCAGGACACGGATGCGGTACGCCAGGTCGACAACGACACGTGAATCGGTCCCGGAGCGGACGACACTCCGCATCTCCGCAGGGCCTCGCCTCGCACGCGTGTCCACAATTCCCGATGTTCACTCCACCCAGTGCCTCGGCGAGAATTCCAATCTGTGCAACGTAATCACTTTGTTAATAACGATTAACACATCCGCGGCACCTTGTTGCGATAAATGATCGTCTGAACGTGAATAAACCGTTATCAGACCATTTTGTTTGCGGAATTATTGACTTATACTACTCGAAGGAAAGACGAGACAGTCTTAGATCGATCTGACAAATTCCGTAATATAATGTTGCATGTTTACAGATTTATTTATGGCTGATTGAAATTTAATGTTAATTTTTCGTTCGTTTTCTAGGTGGAGAGAGGAAGACGAATGAAAATTGTAAATTCATATTGATTGTAATTCTAGAAGTATTTTATTTTATTTGAAGTATAATCGGTATATCTTTAGAAAATTAGGGAGATTTAAATAAAATTGCTCAAAAGTGTATTGATATATTTAAACTAAATATTTAACTCCTTACATTATACGCCAGTGTATTTGTCTCATTTTATTCTATCCGTTTGAATAAAAAATATTTCGATTTGAAGATTACCATTGACAAATAACCGACAGGTATTAGCTAAAATATTTTTTACAAACGAGTTAAATCAGTCTAGATCGGGTAATGAAATTACAACGATCAAGTATCTATTTAGAACTGCTCAGTTTTTCAGGTTAAGCTAATTTTATCTTAGAATATTTTTATTATTCATTGCACAAATCACTTTGAAAAGTACCAATATTTTATAGCGTCCTGCTTATTAACTTTTCAGTTTCAAGGAATTAACAAATTCTATCTATAAATAAAAATCGCGTTGGTTGTATAGACAGACCTATACTCCACTTATTCTACTTTCCCCGACAATTTCTGGCTTGTTGTATGAGAATTTCTAGCTTGTGCTACTTATCTGATCAGTTAGACCATGCTACTTCGTCGCTGAATCAGCATTGACCTGAATCTCTGACAGGTCTGGCCAAATCCCAGTTTCTCTACTTGTCCGATACAACTGACCGTACTACTTGTTCAACAATAAGCAGCTTTGACAGTATTCAATTATATTTCTTAATTATGCCGATTGTATAACCATTTAAGCATGCTTCAACTGAATAATAATATACTCTACTGGTTCCATTTAACAGACCGCTAATTATCGATAATTATCCGTACAAAAACGATACTCGTGACTTGATTTCAATTAGACATAAAGTTCTGAAGGAAGTAGTTGTAGTTTCGTGTTTGATTCAACGTTGTGGCAGCTATATCCGTGAATTTATAAGTAGACGATAATTCTTTCGTGATAAAGGCAAACGCGAGTAGACGAATGTAATAAAAGAGCAAGCTGCACCAGGTTGGATTTAATTCTCCTAAAGTCGCCGAGGGAAAGAACGAAAACATACAATGCGTGCATTCATACAATTTAACGCCGTACTAATATCTATGCCTGGTCGTTCTACAGGATAATTCTTTATGAATGAAATCGTTAGAGACTTTAATAAATATCCGCATCCTCGTTAACTGTATTTTCTTTTATATTCTCGTTTCTCTTTGCTTTCTTTTCTATTTCTTGTATATTTTTTTTTATCTAAAATTATCATTTTTAGAATTAATGTTCTATTATATTCCGCGTACCATAAAATTCTTTCCTTCTTTCTTTTCCCCTTCCTTTTTATTTCTACTATATTTTATATTTTGGAGTATTTTACATGTACGAGGTGTTTTACGAGCTGTTGTAAAAACTTTGTGAAATGGATTTTGTCCATTAAAATTGTCCATTAATGCCATGTTTGGCATTAATGTCATTAAAAAGGTATGTCATTAAAAATAGAGACATGAGATGTGAAGGGAAGCGATGGTGAATATATTACCAGATAGAAAACAAGAATGAATGAACGATGTTTGCGTACCATATTGATTTACTGAATTAAATATAGTGCATTAAGTATATCAATTGAAAAATTGGCTTATTGTTCAGTTCATTATACCTATGTCATAGTTTATTACTAACTTTTATTCACTTTTATGAATATAAGCCTAATACATATCTTGCATACTCTCGACTGAATTCAATAAATTAAATATTTATTCGCTGAGTTTAGTTTTTGTAGTAAAATATCTTTCTAAAGTCTGCAAAAATCTATAAAACCTATGTACAAACGCGCTATACACCTGTATATTAACGTTTCATCATGTATAAACACGCTATATACTTGTATATTAACGTTTCATCGTGTGTGTACAAGCAATACACTTATATATTAACGTTTCAGTATACTATGAAATATTTCACGATATTCTATATTTTCTAATATTCTAGGTTTGATAACAATCATTGTTCAACGAATTTTAACTTGTTGCCCCGATTTTGCAGTCTTCGACAGGTGACTCTTGTAGACTTTCGTGAGCTAAACAAGAATCCGCAAACCGTTTGTTTTTCTAGAATTCATAGTCTTTGGAAGAATCAATTTCGAAAAAATCAATATAGCGAATATCAATAAAATGAAAAAGTTTGACGAAACACGCGATAGCGGCAATTCTACTCAATGCCAAGGCAATCGCCAAATTGACTATCACTGCCGCTGCCTCGTGTTTTGTTAAAATATTTCGCTTTTATATCAGAAACAGAACACGATTCTCTGGTTTCTTTTGATACTTCCCTTAGCAGGAATTTCTGCTCTACCTGCGTATCGCTATGATTAGGTCATTTTCTCTTAAACCTTTAGTTCTTCAAATAAATTGAAAAATGTAAACAAAAAATGTTACGTTTTGCGTGTCCTTTTTACCTTTATCATCATTTAAACACAATTAAACGTTTCTAATGCAACAACGATGAATATCATTTTATTCAGGAGAGTCAGCAGAATTTTTTCGTCCCAACAGTAACTCGATATAAAGGCGCAAAACATCTCCAAGATTGAAAATTTACAGCTTTTTCCAAAGCTGATTCCTTCGAAATTTATTTTTCACAGCGCCTCGGTCTACCGTAGAAGCATAAAACATAGCCAAAGTTGAAAACTTGCAATTTTTTTTCCAAATTTGATTTTTCGAAAATGTGGCTTCTAGAGGGAGAAGCGGTTTGCAGATTCGTGTCTAACTCACGAAAGTCTGCAAAAATCGCTTATCGAAGGTTCGAAAATTAGACACACGTTGAACAGTGAATATGTCGCTAATCACATTTATAGAGTTCGAGTTAAATCGTTAAACAGTTCGATAAATTGTCCGTGAAAGTGCAATTTTCCAAATCACAGTTAATCTCCTCTTTTTGTAGATAGGTCCTTTCTGAGGACTCATATGAGCAAAGTTTCTTACCTCGCGACGATTCAAAATGACCGTTTGAATGCATCCCACGAAGCTGGCGGTCGTTTTCATCTTCGGTGAGTACATGTCAGTGGATGGCGCGCCGCCCAAGTAAAGATTTAGTGGCAACGACAGTTGCGTGAAAGCTCCTGGCGCCAGGATTTCCTGCGGAGGGTCGTCCTCGACTTCGAGCGAGGCCAAACGTCCGGTTCTTGACACTCGCACCTCCACCCATTCACCCAGACGAACTGGATTCTCGCTCCTGCAATCGCGAGTCGTTAAATCTCCATTTTCTACGATTTATGATCTTACGAATAAGATTATTATTCAGTTTAGAATTGTTGTTTATCGCTTACTAATGCTGATATCTTATGAACAAGACATAATAATTGAGGTTCTTGTCAAATAATTGGCAATTTGAATAAGAATTGGAGTATTATCGATATCTTCGAAAAATTTTGTTAACTTTAGATAATTTCTTTAACGTCTTTGAAAATTTTCGTTAAATTTTTTCTAACAAAAGATTCTCTCTGCTCATGATTAAGAGAACATGATTATGAGAAGATTAAACTCTCAGTAGAGCAAGAAGGAGGATTTTCGGTTTTGTTACTAGGGATCGAAAGAAAAATCCGACGTTTCCCACGTCACTGTAATAAAACGTCGACGCAGACTGTGGGAGAATCTCTGACGAAGGAAAAACTAGTCAGAATGGAGAGTTCCGCCGCCGTAATTCCGGTCAAACGTCGTGAATGCGAATGAAGTTTGCTCACGGATAATATTTCGCTGCTCGGAGTATACTGAGAATCAGTCAGAGTGGAAAAATCTCACGTATTGAACGACCCCACTGAGCCAAATGCTGGGTAACTTTCCTCTCGAGAAGAAAGAGTCAAATGTTGCGTGGTCACTTAACAGTCAAAAGAATCCTGTACTCGTAGATATCGAGAATTCCGGAGAGCGTGGTCGATGAATAATGTGAAAGACCAACATTAGAGTGGAATTAGATTCTTGGGTAAAACTATACTTGGTATTATATATTATTTTATATTATTATTATACTAATAATTATATTCTTCATACACACAATTAATGTTATTATATCATTAATTACATGGTACATTAGTTATATAAGTTTATTATTAAAATATCTAGAACATTTGTAATATTTGTAATATTTTTGTAATTATAATATGAAATATATTTCTTATTTAATTTGAGTGCGACTGGGGTGTAATGTGAAACGTTTGTACTGTATAGGATTTTTGAGTAAAATCATTAAGATTTATCCATTATTGATACATCATGTAATATTTTAGTCATATAAGTTTGCCAATGAATGTTATATTTTTTAATTAATTCGCATGTACTTTGTAAATAATACAGAAAACTTCAAAAGCAACAGCAGAAACAATTTTATTATTTTTTGAATAAATTGTAGTAGGACGATTTCCATTGTTATTGTATTATCGTTATTTTAAAAGACATCTTTAATACTGTAATATGTATTGAATATTCGTATTTGTTAATTAATTCAGACATAGCCGGCTAATAATGCGAAAAGCTTGTCATTATGTACAAATTTCGAATAAAGGTAAACTAGAGAATGATGCTACAATGATATTTAACGGTTTATTATTGTATTATTGGCATTTTGAATGATTCTTTTAATTCGTGATATTCTTATTAAATATATGTATTCATTAATTAATTCGGACATAACCGACGAATAATACGAAAAGACTATCATTAGACGTGATTTCGAATAGATCCGAGTTTGACAATAATATTACAATGATTCCCATTACCACTGCGCATCACTGGTGCATATTACACGATATTCTTATTGCACAGGCTTCTATGAATCAACTTTACTCGTTAAATCAATTCAGGCGTGGCCGACGAATAAAGCGAAGGTCTCGCCATAATGTACAAAGTTCTTGGATCAAGCTAATTTCGAGAATAATATTACAATGCTTTGCATATTATTGCATTACTGCCGCTTTATACGATGCATTTAATAATATTTATATTTCGTATCGAATATTTACGCTTGCTAATTAATTCAATCTACCTAAACAAGTTTGTGTATATCGTTAAAAGAGAAAAATTTCGCGATATATTCATAAACATCGTCGATTGCCTGCATCTCGTATAAATATTAACCCCTTCCCGTGCTATTTAGTTCGACGAAACTCGTGCCCAAGCGGTAGACATCGACGCATGCTAAACAGATAACGGGCAAAAGCAGTCCGCGAGCTCGGCTTGTCATGTTTACGTTTGGCCCAAGTATCTGGTCGCGAGTCAGACTCGCGATATTCATGTTTGGGCCAAAATCTTCATCGCGAGTCTGACTCGATAAAGTACGGGAAGGGGTTAATAAACGATACGTCTGAACTACTTTGTACAGCAGCCTTTGAGGGTGCCTGAACACTTGTAGAAACCTTTCATGAATATATCACGTGTGTCATATGTAATATTTTGGAATTTCATTAGCTATAACGAGACTTGACGGTTACGATTATATTGATAAAGCGAGAAACATCCGAAAACGTATATGGAGGATGCAAGATATCTAGCGTGAGATCTATCCCTCAGAGATCACAAAAGTTTCTTAGTAGTCCAATACATTGTATTCAGCATATACTCCATTACTCATTACATTAAGCATATAATAATGAATGGTCCTATCGGAAATATTAACGTTTATTAATACAATCGATATTAGAAATACTATAAGTATACTAATTATAAGACGTGGTATACTAAATAATTTTTTACTTTCTTCTCTTTCTTTTATTTTTCTTGACTTTCGTCAATCACTGTACATCCACGAAGGGGAAATTCACGCGTCTGTGGGAATTTTTCCTCAACTCTTACGCTATTATGAAATCTTTCGTCGCCATATGCGGGTTACCGTCATATCGGTTAATATCGAGAGCGTGGATGGATTTCGATTACAGCACTCGCAAGGGTGGAAATAATGGCGGCTCGGTGGTTGGTTGACTATCTAACACGACGAATACGAATGAAGTTTACCTACGGATATTATTTCGTCCAGACGAACCGCCGCCAGAAGATCGACACGAAATAAAAAGGCTATTTATCGAAGAGTTTCATAAAGCGGGCAAACACGGTTTCGTTTGCCTCCGTATGTAAAATAGAACCATATTTGATTTTCGCGAAATCAATGTAAAAACACGCTCGAGCCATGACGAGTTTAAATGGATCGGGATTAATTAACGGGAAATATTTTTACGTCGTGCAAAATCGTGTTTCCCGTCGATTTGCCACCACCATTGCGACAAGGAACATAATCAACGTCCTGTCGTTATAAATTGTAACTTAATTGTCGAAATGCTTGTGCCAATACGGTCTACCATGTTTGTTAACGTATTATATTATCGATTCGAGGACTCATTCGATTGGCTATTATGCGGGAAGTGACTTTTATTAGGGTAATTCTGTTGCTCAGAAATAATTTTTAGCTTTCCCCTGTTCGTCGTTTATTGTATACGAAAATCAAAATTTTTATTTCTTTCATTTATTGTGTCAGTCCGATAATCACTAATATCGGAGTTTTTTTTCGTATGAAGTATGGGGTCATTTATATCAATTGTGATTTAAGGAAATTTACTTGATACACGTGTAGAAATCTTAGAAAAATATTTTAGAAAAACAACTGCAAGCTATGACAACGCGTATATCATGAAAAAAGATAGTATCATGAAAACACCAAGTTTTTCTACATTTAAATTCTCCAGAACCCGTTTCGATATTTTTAAAAAATACACATATCTTCTGAAAAAGATGAAAGAATTTCTGAGCCATTTCTGTATCGAAGAAATTGTTGAAAAATAAAAAGGAATATAAAAATGGTTACCCAGGTTGGATTAAAAATTATATCTACCTACCCATAGAAATTCGTATCATCGTCTCATATGGATTGTAGATTTCGAATTCCCTTAAATTTCTTACCATTTGTTATCGAACAAATTCTGTACGCTCAAAGACTCTTCATACGTATATGCACATTATCTATTGACGCGACGAAGAAACAACAGCAAGTCGAATCAGAGAGCGGAATATTCTAAACAATTTCCCACTCAATCCCCTGATCTCGCGCGGGGATTTTCCATGAGGTAAGGGTTAATCCTCGTAACGAAAGCAGCAAAAATGGTAAGCTAACTCGGACCTGATTAGAATATCTGATACGTGAGAGGATGCGCTCGCGCGCACTGATTTTCCATCATGAATATTCAGAGGTTTAATTCGCGATGAGGCCGATCGACATCGATACATTGTTAGTCGGCGATAGGACGGATTAAACGATCGGTTCGGTTCTTTCGACACTGACGTCGAGCTTGGTTAATCGATCGCATCGCGCATAAACTCGTTATACAGCGTTACAAGCGACGTAATCCAAGCGTTTCGTTTCTATTCGAAACAATGCGCGAATATGGAGAAAACTATCGCGAAAGAGACGCGAGATTCCTTCCCTCTTTTACGCTTTGCAGATAAACTCGTTCTTTTGCTTTTAATCCCGCTATATTCTTTCAGCGATTCTCGATTAAATTATATGTGTTCAACGTTGGAAAATATTTTCGCATATTAGTTCGAACAAAATAGGAAAAAGGTCTCATTGCTACGCACGACTTTTCTTTTTAACTGTATGTAAAATATTTTCTGAGGACATTACGAATCCTTTTTATGTCCTAAGATGAGAGCAAGATCGAAATATATAAAAATTCGAGGATCGTGCCAGGATTAATCGCGACTCTTCGATCCACTTTGATTAGTTGATCTCACGGAAGATTTGAAGAAGGATAAGCGGAACCTGGGAATCGAACGTTGGAGATTTTAATTACGTTACGGTATTTGGATTGAAATGCTTGGAGAACTAGATAGAAGATTTGTTTCAGTAAGAAATAGTGAGAACGATAATGAGATCTGTGAAAAATGGTTTCAAGAGAATTTATCTGTATTTTATGTTACTGGAGATAGGAGAAATAGAGAAAGGAATGTCGAATCTGCTTTTTTAAATAATGGAACTGTCTTTTTCGTAGGAATCCATATTTTTCTTGAATAATATTACAGTACCTTTATTCTATTTCTGTAATTAATCAATCTCTCGATACTCGTTAATTATACCTTTAAATCACAATGAAATAAGAGAAGTGCTATTGAATGTATGTTAACAATAAAAACGAAGATAACATAAGGATTCGAATATGTAAACATATATTTTTATTAAACAATATCGCAATATTTTGTTCGATTTCTTTAATCATTTTGTTTGATATCTACTAAGAAGCTTTTATTACTGTAAATAAAGAAAAATATTATCGAACATACGTTATCAACTGAAAAGGTAGATCGTTCCTACAAAAACCTGAGTGTCTTTCATAGAAAAGTACATATATTCTTCTTAAATAACGTTACGTGTACCTCGTTAAATTTTCTTCAATTAATTAATCTTCTCGATACCTTTCAACTAATTTTAACATTTGCAGAAAAAGAAAAATATCGAACATATGTAAATGGCAAGAAAAAAGAAGATAAGACGACAATGGCCTGAATTTGCCAGTTCGAAAACCTATCAAGCTGCCACTACGTCAACCACAAATCAAGTCACTGCCTCCAACAAATTAAAACACGTTTCCCCATCCAATCAAGCGGGAACGAGGCATCCATAACTGGCCGACCCATTTCCCTTTTTTTCACCCCGTACGCTAGTTCCCGATAAAATTACAATATCCGTTCATCCGTTGATCGTTCGTTCGATGGGGACTCAGCATGCAAACGACTCAATTAGACACGGTTTGAATTGAAAGGAGTTACGGAGGAAATTGAAAGGAACAGGATGGTCCGAGGTAGTTTTACGCGCGTACATTTATGCCCGTCCACGTGCGCAAGTCCTTGCTAATAGATTTTCTCGTAGTAACAATAAGCTTGGCAATAATCTGTTAATCCATTAATCCGTTTAAATAACGATTTCCTTACTTGGAGATTCTGTATCTTTTTACATCTAGTTTCATTTTTGTTACAAATGAATTTACCCAAATATATCCGATTTATCTTTACTATTAGTTCTTTTTCCGTAACTTGACAATTTATTAATATTATCTGTGAGTAATGTCAATTTGATGATAATAATTCAATAATAAATTTGTCAATTCAATAATATTATCGATTAATAATATATTGTCAATAATAATATAATAACATTATTATTGACTAATGTAAATTTGTTAATTAGCTAAACTAATATTGTTAGTTAATAAATTATTATGCAGGTTGGTCCAGATAATAGAATCACAAACTAGACAGTGTATCAGGATTATGAAATCCTAAATCGGCGCGAACAAGAAATTTTGGTAAAAACCTACGAGGGCCGTATCGAATAATAAGAGATCACATTCACGTAAATAGATTTAATCGACACAGGAGTTCAATTAATTAATTTACTAAAATTTCATATTGACTAAATTTTCCTACATTTCCATCTTATACTGCTGCATTTAAAATGTTATTCGATCAAAGGAACTCCACGTAAACGAAGTTCCATTATAACTTACACTTGTGTCGGATGACGATTTCGTCGTTCGTGAATAGAAGAATCGACTCACCTCAAACTAGCTGGTCCTGTTCCCAGGTCAAAGGTAAACTGAACATGCCCCGACGACAAGTACAGCGCGATGAAGTCGCCAGTGGCGTCGCTGTGGTGGCCATTGTAAAGTATAACTCCGTCTGCGGCAGTCGGTTTCAACGTGACAGCCAATTCCAGCCAGGATAGAGACGTGTCGGCCAATCCCGGGTAACGCAGATAAGAGGAGCCGTTGAACGACGGTACCTGCACCCAGACAATTCATTCGAAACGGTTATTCCACGGACTCTCGGCCCTCTTTTTACTCGGACATCCTTCCCCAGGAATCTGATCCTTTCTTGTAACAGACAGAATCGTTGATCTTGTCGTAAATGAACGAGAAAGGGGCGTGAATGGTCAGGAACATGACCTCGTAACGCTTTCGTTCCACGTTTATTAGATTTAAACCGCGTTGCAGTGTTCTAATTTGTTAATGTGCGACGAGTAATATTACGTAGGCATGAAGATAATGGATAGCGAGAACGTTGAGGAAACAGGCGGGATAAGAAACATGGCAGATATAGCGGTTCGTGAAAATATTTGAGCAGATATAGAAACCTTTTACGGATATATTATGTGTGTTACATGATATATTTAAAAATTTTATTAGAACCGCAATCAGAAGTTATTATAATTATGTCGATAATGTTTAAAACAAGTCTGAAAATGTATATAGAAGCTGCAATATATTTGATACAAATATGTATATATTTCAGAGATCATCAAAGTATTTAAAGGCTTAGTCGATTGTCTGTTACATTTAATAAACCTCGATATTCGGTGGAACTATCTTTTGACGCTTATTATATATTTGTGATAGCTATTCACGCCATATATATTAATTTTTACTAAATACATGTTTGCGATAAATATTCCGTGAATTCTCTGAACTTCCTCGTGCCATTATCATCTCCGCAAGAAGCCCCAAAAGACCTATCAAACACCTTCCTGAAAAAGTCACTTCCGTGTTGAAGTGACTTTCAGGAACATCGCTCAGCCACGGGAGATATTAAGCGCTATCGCTTTCTCACGCAGAACCGACAGGCAAGAGAAAAGCGACGTGTAAATCGCGGTGATGTTTCATCGGTGAACGCGAAAAATCGAGGGTGCTAGGTCGCTGGTTTTCTAACGTCTTGTACCGTGTTTCGAAGTCTTCTGACAACGACGTTATTTCCCGGCGGTCCGGGCCCCGTTACTTCTCCCGTTATCTTCACCCGCGTCAATTTTCGAAATGACGTAGTTACCGAACAGGAAGATGCTCTGCCCGTGTACAGCCAGTAAATTAAACGCAGTTGCTCGCCCGTTATATCTCCGCGTAAATCCCATCGGCGCTGCTGCTCGCGTTTTGTTACACGAACTCGAAGAAATGTACAGTGTACAGTGGCCTCGGTGAACGCTGCTATAACGAGACCAGGGAACACGAGAGCGGCGATAGAACGTGCTTCATGAAATTTACGTTTATCGAGGAAGGAGGAGCTGGCGAAAAGAAAAATTCGCCCTGTATATAAAGTGGCTGGAAAAAAATTTGCTCATATACTTATTTTTCAATGAGGCGTCTTATCGGATTTTACAGTTTTTCATTATCATTTACAATTCATTTTCATTAGTATTATCAGTTTCGCTTGATATGAAAGCACTACTATTACGAAATGGAAGATAATATTAGATTCGATATACTTGGACCTAGTTAGCATGTAAACGATATTAACTATATATATGTAATATAATGTAATATATATATATAATATATGTAATATAATTATACATATGATATAACTATAATAAATATATTAATGTGCAAGTAGGTATTTTTGTACTGTATGATTGGCATCGAGAGTGATACCGAGATAATTTGTTGATCGTGGGGTAAACGAGCTTCTCAGAAAGCTGATTAAATCTATTTTTTGACAATAGCTTAATTTCATTACGTAAGTAATACAATTACACTGTTGTTATTGTCAAGAAATTAATAATTCACCTTCATAAGTTTATTTATTGCAAGAAGATATTGTGGAGAATAGTCAATTCTAAGATACATTTAAAAAATAATATTTGCAACATCATCACTTTTTTCTGCATTTAACTTATGGTGTTGATCAATGTGGTTTCTGAACAGTTCGAACGACTCTTTATTTCTGGTTTTCTACTGCCGAAATTTTTAACTGCTTTGAAAAGTGACATATCTACATCATCTGGTCTTTTCTGCGTTTCTACGATCCAAGTAACAACATTGTCAGAGCCGGAAGCTTCCTTATCTTTCCTAACTGAAGAAGCTACGCTTGTTAAAAATGAGGATAAAGGTGATGATAAGCGTAAGCGGAATTTTTATGATTTATGATGGTTACTACGAGTGAAACAGTGGAAAACTGCGGAATAAAATAAGTGAAATAAAAAATCGAGGCTTTTAAGAGAATACTTCCGAAATAAGATGCCAGATAAAACGAAGCAGAATGAAAAGCGTATTAACTTATATTCTTGAGAGAAGTTAAAATTGAACAACGAAGAAGAGAAGAGATGGAAAAACAAACAACGAACGATTTTACAGATCTAAATCAGCACCAACTTAATCTTTTAAAAATGGTACAACCCAACGAGTCAAATAAACTTAACCATCTGCTTTCATAATCAGTTCATTTCCATCGCTTTTCTTTCTGTTTCCACGTTTATTCTACAACTTTCAATATTACAGATCACTTTTGCTTCCATTATAAATTAAAAGGTTTGCTATCTGTATTTTCGAGCTATCGCGGGGAGACGCGGTCGCGAGAATACGCGTCAACGGGAGTCGTAAATTCCCGTTACGATTATAATAATCGACGCCACGAATAGTTCGATCCCCTGATTTCGGTTAGGATAATAGGGGTGGTTATTGTGGTATAACACTGGGATTCACAGAGTTATAAAAATATATATTTCCAACACTTCATACAATCACACAAAGTAGTAATGCCGTTGATTAAGATACAGATAACGAAGAGAAGGATTATTCTTAGATGAGAGAGTGAGAGCTATAGGAGCTCTAGGCCCGTCAGAGCTGTAGGAGCTGTCGGACTTCTGGATACTGTGAGAGCCATAGGAGACTCTAGGCCTTATAGGCACTTTGAGAGCTGTAGGAAAACTCTGCACCTTGTAGGCACGTTGAGAGCCGAAGGAAAACACTAAAGTTTTTTCTGATGTGATTACAGAGGAAAGCTCGGTATGGGTGTGCCCTTTGAACGAAGAACGCGGATTCGTTGCTTACATTTTTAGTTAGGAAAGTGAGGGCAATAATCCGCGATGCCGATTGGTTATGACCAATGTTGGGAAGGAAGATAGGAGGAAGAAGCCTCCTACCAACGTGGGTCCTAGGCGACATTGTTTATGGGAAAACTCGGGTTTTCCGTTAGGTAGATCTCCGCTTTTTACGTTAGGCCACTACCCGTTTTCTCCGTAATTCTTAAGAGCGCGTAATAAACCCAAGGACCTTTCTAAAAACCGGCCGAAAACACTTCTAGAATTAGAAAGTCTTTTCGGGCAGACAGATTGACTTAAATCATATGTGCGAACAATGCAGTTAGGATTTCAATTTTATGGTGGGTCCTTGGGCCTATGGAGGGTTCACAGGACGGCACGTAGACCGTTGGCTGTCAAGCCGCACGGGATCAGTTCCGCCTGTGCAGGCGACCTAAACGGACGTGCGAAACAGTGCTCCAGTGAAAGTGCGGCAAGAGGGAAGAGAAAGCGGCAAAGTAAACGCCCATCGATAAAACGTGGAATCATGCAGATTCCACCAATAAAAATAACTAACACAGGAGAAACATATTTTATAAATAGAGCTACAGACTCTACATATGCAGAAAAAAAGACGAGAACATGGAAATATCACAAGCCAACGACGGGGACCAACGAACCAACACACCACCAAGAAAGCTGGACGGTGGCAACTTCCAGCAAAAAATGCAAAGTAACCCCGTTCGCAAGCGGGAGGAAAACCGAAACACTAGAAAAAAAAACAATGGCTTCAGGATATCAAACTGCATAATTCATTTAGCGTACTGCCAGAAGAGACAGCAACGGACCCAACGGAAAGTCCGACAACCCGCATTCCTAAACCACCACCAATATACATAGATGCGAAAATAATAGACCCCCTCATTAAACTGCTAAACAACACTGCAGGGAAAGATAACTATGTTATCAAACAGATAAAAAACAGATTGCACAGGTGAAAGTGCAAACCAACACCCCAGACACATTCAGAAAAGTGACAAGATCACTAAAGGATAAAAATGCAGGGTATCACACCTACCAGCTCAAATCCGATAAAAGCTATAAAGCAGTAATCAGGGGATTACACCAAAAAACAAACACCGACAAAATATGCGAAGAACTAGCAAAAATCGGACACCAGGTAAGGTCAATAAACGACATAAACAAGTATGATACCAAACAACCATTACCGCTAATTCTAGTCGAACTAGAACCTAGAAACAATAACAAAGACATATACGATATAGAAAAATTACTAAACACAATAGTAAAAGTGGAGCCACCTAGACAAAAAAGAAATCCCACAATGCATAAGGTGTCAGCAATACGGCCACACAAAAAACTATTGCAATAGAACCTCGGCATGCGTTAAATGCGCAAAAAATCATCTAACGATACACTGCCCATCCACGGGAAAAATAGAGGAAGTTAGATGCTATAACTGCAACGGAAAACACCCAGCCAGCTATAAAGGTTGTGAAGCTAGGAAACAATTACAACGCAAACTGTTCCTGCCTCTACGAAACAGGACATACACTAACATACAAGTCCAACAGGACAGCACAAAACCTGAAACAATACCAAATACAGAGCACGCAATAAACACTAAACACATCAGCACCAACACCTTTGGTAGTCGAAGCTACGCGCAAGTAACCAGCCAATCGACACACTCAGACAACCAATACCACAACAATAGTAACAACGACACTACAGAAATCAAAGAACTGCTCAAACAATCCATCAAAAACACCGAAATGCTAACCAGAATGATAAGCGAACAAAATTCAGTACTCAGACAGCAAACTCAACAAATCACAGTTATGCTACAACTGTTTACAAACGTGCTAAGCAAAAAATAAAAACGGACACGTTAAAAATAGCAGCCTGGAACTCAAACGGCCTACAACAACCTTGTTGTTACCCTTGAAATTAACACATTCATATACAATAACAATATAGACATACTACTTGTCTCAGAAACACACTTCACTACAAAAAGCTACATGAAAATACCATACTACACCATATATGATACCAAACACCCCTCAGGAAAAGCGCACGGAAGGGCAGCAGTGATAGTCAGAAACGATATCAAACATTATCTACACAGCCAAGTTAATAAGGAATATTTACAAGCAACCACCGTTACAATTCAAACTAGCAGCAACTACTTCCAGTTGTCAGCAGTATACGTGCCTCCGCGACACAAAATAACAACACAAATGTGGGAAGAATACTTCCAGGACCTAGGGGACAAGTACATCGCAGCGGGAGACTACAACTCAAAGCACACGCTTTGGGGGTCAAGAAACATTACACCTCGAGGTAGAACACTGGAAAAATACATTAGAAATAATAACCTCAATATATTATCCACAGGAACACCGACACATTGGCCGACTGACCTGAACAAAAAACCAGATCTTCTGGACTTTGCAGTTACAAGGGGACTAAACACAAATAAACTAAAAATAACACCCAACCTCGAGCTCAGCTCCGATCATACACCCATAATAATTGAATACAGAAACAAACCAATTCACTATAGCAAACCAGAAACACTATGCAATAAAACCACCAAATGGCAAACTTTCAAAGAAATAATAGAAAGCAAAATAAACTGCAACATCCCGTTAAAAACTCCTGAACACATAGAACAGGCAGTAGCAACATTGACAGCAACTATTAAGGAAGCAGCAAGGACAACCACTACTCCCGAACCAACCAGCAGACAAACAATAACAATTCCGCAAGAAATACTCGACAAAATTAGAGAAAAAAGAAAAGCGAAAGCAAAATAGCAAAAACACAGAACTCGAGAAAACAAAAAACACCTAAACAAACTTGCAAAGGAAATAAAAAACAAAATAAAAGAGCACAAAAATAACGAATTCGCAAAGTTCATAGGGACACTCTCCACACACGAGAACACCAACTACTCACTATGGAAAGCCACGACAAAAATAAGGAATCCAATAATACCCGTTCCAGCAATCAGAAAAGCAGATAACACATGGGCAAGAAGCAACGAAGAACAAGCTGAAGGATTCTCCGACCACCTCTGCAACACATTCACACCACACATTATCAACAACAGCAACCTCAAAAGTTATACGGAGAAGGATGCACAAACCACTATTACCACAACCGACAAGGAATACACCATACCTAAAATATCAGCACAAGAAATTAGAAACATAATTGATAAAACAAAAAAGAACAAAGCACCAGGAATCGACCTAATCAATGGTAAAATCTTGAAAACCCTTCCGCCAAAAGCGATAAGACTAATGACAATAATATTCAATGCAATTCTAAGAATTCAATACTTCCCCAAACCATGGAAATTAGCATAGATCAAAATGTTACCTAATCCAGGCAAAGACCCACACCAAACTGCATCTTACAGACCAATATCACTGCTTCCAGTATTTTCCAAAATACTGGAAAAAATAATATATTACCGGATAGAAACAATAATAGAGATAAAAAAACTAATACCGGAACACCAATTTGGATTCAGAAACAAACACTCCACGGTAGAGCAAATGCACAGGCTTATCAACGAAATAATAATAGTACTAGAAAACAAGGAATACTGCATAGCCCTCTTTATGGACATAGAGAAAGCATTTGACAAAATTAACCATAAAAGCCTACTACAAACAATTAGGAAACAATTTCCGGAGCAAATACACCAATTAATAAAATCCTACCTAAGCAGCAGAACCTTCGTAATAAAAATCAAGGACACACATTCTGAAGTTAAAGACATCAAGGCAGGGGTACCACAAGGAAGCGTCCTAGGCCCAATACTATACACATTATACACGGCGAACATACCAACAACTACCAATAGCACAGTACTGACATTCGCGGACGACACAGCTATACTAGTCAGGCATACGAACCCAGAAACAGCAGTCAAATTACTACAAGAACATATCACAAAAATATAAAAGTGGCTACAAGAAAAACAAATAAAAGCAAACCCCAATAAATGCAACCATATTACATTCACGCTACGAAAAAAGATACCACCAAACATCCTTCTGAACGGCACGCATATAACACAAACAAAGCATGTCAAATACCTAGGACTCCACTTAGATCAAAAACTCACCTGGAAACTACACATCAAATCAATAGTAGAAAAAATACAGAAAACAAGGAGACAAATGCATTGGCTAACAAGCCGAAAATCCAAATTAAGCGTAGAAAATAAATTAAAAATATATAAAACGATCATAAAACCAATCTGGACGTACGGAATACCACTATGGGGGACAGCAGCAATGAGCCATATAAACAAAATAGAGATAATACAAGCTAAAATCCTTAGAACAATAGTAAACGCACCATGATACGTTAAAAATGATGACATACGGAGGGACCTGAGGATCCCAACGGTCAAGGAAGAAATTAGCAGATACTCAGAAAAATACAAATCAAGAATAGCAACACACCCAAACCGGCTAGCTGCGGAAACGTTCAAAACCATAAACATGGACAGAAGGCTAAAAAGGAAGCACCCAGCAGACCTCATAAAGGATATAACCTAGCAAACGCGAAGATGGCACCCCGCTGAGGAGCCACCAACATGTTAATATAACTGTTAAAAAATTCTACCAAATGTCCAAAGTGGACAAATTGTGAATTTCAATAAATAAATATAAAAAAAAAGCCGCGCGGAATGGCGTGCAGATGTATTGCGCGACGGAACATCCTCCCCCCGTTGAGAGGGCACCGATCAAAACTCTGTAAAGATAGAATCAATTAAATCTTCTATCCGACTCCTTGTTGATTGTTGTTGCTGTGTGAACTGTGGCCATCCAGAGGGTGCCGTGGTCGCCAGGATGAATTTGACGATATGGCCGAAAGGTCGGTGCGTTGAGGGTATTTGTCTGTCCTGGAGTCTGGTTCGACGTTGCGTGGAGGGCCCGTTGAAGTTTACGATCCATGAAGTGTCGTGAAACAGCTTGGCCCATGAAGTATCGTGGAACACCTCGGCCCACGAGGTGTCTTTGAATAGTTCGCCCCAAGAAGTGTCATTGAATGAAACTCCGGTGGTGCATGGTATAGGTTCGAACACGTCGCAGAGTTTTGTGTTTGACTGGGGGACTGAGCTCCCCCCGATAATCTGCCCCAATTGAGTTATCTTGTCCCACGTGTCGTAGATTGTTTCGTGGTAAGACTTTGAGAAGGTTTCGTCTTCCTTGTATGGCATTTCCGCAACATCAGACCCGTGAAAGTATTGCATGTCATTTGGACATTCTCGTTCTCGTTTCGGCTGTGGAAGCGTGAAGAAGGTCATGGTTGATTGAGGGACAAGGCTCCCCCTATTGACCCGATCGGATTGCGCCTTCTTGCTGATGCCTGGTGGTTGTACCGGCGTGGTCCAACAATCCGCAAAAGACAAAATCAGAGATTTTTCCGACGTAGTGATCTGTGGGCTTAGTGGACAAGTGTTGAGATCAGCTGGCGCGTTCTGAAAACTACCGACAATTAAATGATTAGTCATGGTGGTAATAACGTGGAGATTATTTCAATTTGGGTCACTCGCAGGCGTGGCTACTCTTGGCCATGGCGCTGGAGGATTCTTCACGTTAAGTCCCGGAGAAAGACTCTCCGATATGATGTCCATGTCAGGTGTAATATGTAAAGTGGTGTCCTACGTCGGCGGAGTATAACCGTTTTTGTCCTGGTCGTGATTCAGTTCCTTTCGTTCTTGCAGATCTGGAGCGTTCGGCTGATTCGAGACGTTTTGTGTAGTTGAATCAGATGGTTGCGATGCTGACAATGGGAACGTGTTTGTCGTCAGATCGCGTGCGTGTGACACGTAATGAGTGTTACGCGATGAGCTCCGCGTCGCCGTTGAGTGGATGCGATGGTTTCCGTCGGCGGAGTTTGATCCTTGTTGTCCTGGATGGGGTTCTGTTCCTTCCGATCCAGTGGATCGTGAGGGGTTGGCTGATTCAAGGCATTTCGTGGCGATTTGATACCAGCGGCTGATTCATTGTGTGTCGGTCTCGATGACGGGGATTGTCGTGCGATACGCTGGTTACGTCTTAGCCGGTCGGATATATCGTAATACTGCTTTCTGACTTCGAGACCGCGCGTTTGTTCTTTCGGGTCTAATAACTCTATCTCAAGTTAGACAGCTTCGAATTGATGCGTCGACTCGTTTAGGTCTTCCTCGAAATCTGCCAGTCGGTTGATGTTCTGACTACCGGATTGTTCATAATCCTCCAATAGTTTTTGGAAGGATGTGAATCGACTGCACCAATAGCCTCATTTCCGGCGCAAGATGATGATTTCGTCTCCGCTTGTCATTGTTACAACGGCGCGTAGGTGGTAGATATGAGGAACGAGCTTACCTTATTATGAAATGGACCTTGGTCCGGAAATCGGTTACTACTCGTTACAGTGCGGCGTAGGCTCATGAAGATACTGAGCGAAGGAGGTGTTCCTCTCCGTTGGCCGCTCGTTTGGTGGTGTGCTTAAAGTCGTTGGATTCTTGAATTCAAGATTGTCCGGCTGCGGCGGGAGGTTACGTGGTTGCGTTCCTCGACCAATGGGTTATGCCTCTTCGACGATGACGTTCCTGATGTCACTGATTCCGAAGGAGTAATAACGCTTCCGCTGCGGGACTTGATGTGATCACGTGGCACTGTGAGGTCACTGACGCGTACACTGTTCACTGGCACGTGATCCGGCTCGAAGGACCATGTATTTACGAGCTATCGCGGGGAGACGCGGTCGCGAAAATACGCGTCAACGGGAGTCGTAAATTTCCGTTACGATTATAATAATCGACACCACGAATAGTTCGATCCCCTGATTTCGATTAGGATAATAGGGGTGGTTATTGTGGTATAACACTGGGATTCACAGAGTTATAAAAATATATATTTCCAACACTTTATATAATCACACAAAGTAGTAACGCCGTTGATTAAGATACAGATAACGAAGAGAAGGATTATTCTTAGATGAGAGAGTCAGAGCTGTAGGAGCTGTCGGACTTCTGGATACTGTGAGAGCCATAGGAGACTCTAGGCCTTATAGTCACTTTGAGAGCTGTAGGAAAACTCTGCGCCTTGTAAGAACGTTGAGAGCCGAAGGAAAACTCTGAAGTTTTTTCTGATGTGATTACAGAGGAAAGCTCGGTATGGGTGTGCCCTTTGAACGAAGAACGCGAATTCGTTGCTTACATTTTTAGTTAGAAAAGTGAGGGCAATAATCCGCGATGCCGATTGGTTATGACCAATGTTGGGAAGGAAGATAGGAGGAAGAAGCCTCCTACCAACGTGGGTCCTAGGCGACATTGTTTATAGGAAAACTCGGGTTTTCCGTTAGGTAGATCTCCGATTTTTACGTTAGGCCACTACCCGCTTTCTCCGTAATTCTTAAGAGCGCGTAATAAACCCAAGGACTTTTTTAAAAACCAGCCGAAAACACTTCTAGAATTAAAAGGTCTTTTTGGGCAGACAGATTGACTTAAACCATATGTGCGAACAACGCAGTTAGGATTTCAACTTTATGGTGGGTTCTTGGGCCTATGGAGGGTTTGCAGAACGGCACGTAGACCGTTGGCTGTCAAGCCGCGCGGGATGGAGTGCAGATGTATTACGCGACGGAACACTATCCACTTAACTATCTCAGTTTGCTGGTGAGTGCCGAAGCGTTCAGACGTGTGTCCGGTGCCCTGTGAAGTTCACAAAACAACACATGACGCCCATCTCTCGAAAGCGAATCCGACAAACCTAGCCAAGTGTTCACATAGCCTCTCGACTAGTATTTTCATATTGAATTAACCAGATCGATGATGGCCCAATCATCTCAAACGGGCTCTACGGAGCTTAGTTACAACAACGTCGCTCTTCCTCTCCCGTGACAAAGGGGCAATACACCCCTCTTTGCAAACGACCCTCATACGAAAAAACGCAAACTCGAAGCAAGCAGGACTAATGTGAGCGGGAGGCAAACCAACTCGCCAGCCAGCCAAGTGACCACCCATAGCAGGTTCGCGATACTGGAGGCTGATGTCGCTATGGACACAATCGCAGAGGTAAATACACAACTTACACAAAAAAAAACCCCTCCCCCGCCAATCTTCATTGACGATGTCGTTGACATTCAATCAATGACAAAGACAATTCAAAAAGAAATCGGCAAGGAGGAATATAAATTGAAAATCAGCAACAACAGTGTAGCGGCACTCATCGGTAAAATTCATAACGGTTTCCGTCCAGTGAACCCGCTACACAAAAAATCGTGTATACAAAAAGATGAGTTTATTATAGATCTGACAACCTTAGGCGGTTACCGAAGGTTAATCAAAATCCGTCGTTTTTGTCGTGATCATATGCCCTCGAGTCGACTACCTGAAAAGTCAAAATTCGTAAACAAGGTCGAGAGTTCAGCGTCCGTTGGGATCTTTCGAGAACATCTTCAAAATTAAAATCCCAACGCCTTTTGTCAACTCCGATGATTATAAATATAGCAAACAGGGTAGCGAGGCATTCTTTTGTTATCGAGTGACATGAGCAGTAGCAGCTAAGTCGATACTTCCCTTGCGCCGATCTATACGTAATCACGAATCAAGACAGCAGTTGTTTTATACAACTAGTGTACACGTAGGGTATACTTTAATAAACTACATAGTTAATTATACTCTGGTGTTTTTAAACCTAAATCGCTTACATACACCTCAACAGTGTAA
This sequence comes from Bombus terrestris, assembly GCF_910591885.1. Lineage (NCBI taxonomy): Eukaryota > Metazoa > Arthropoda > Insecta > Hymenoptera > Apidae > Bombus > Bombus terrestris. Next base: position 11,472,988 of record NC_063273.1, on the reverse strand, counting down.
AAGTCCTGCCGACCAACCCAGACGCATACAGAAAATTAACGAAGTTTTTAAAAACCCTGAATGCCAACTTCCACACATACCAGCTCAAGCAAGAAAGACCATTTCGTGTGGTGCTACGCAACATCCACCACTCAGCCGATCTTGACGAACTAAAGTTCGAATTGTTAAAGCACGGCCACGAAGTAACTAACATCAGCAACATAAGACATAGAATCACAAAAAATCCACTATCGCTATTTTTCATAGATATAAAACAAAAAGAAAATAACAAAGAAATCTACAACGTCAACCGGCTAATGAACTCCATAGTTAAGTTCGAACTACATCTTGTAAAGAAAGAGATAGTACAATGCAAAAGGTGCCAAAGGTACAGCCACACGTAGAAATACTGCAATCATAATTTCCGGTGCGTAAAATGTGCAGGTAGTCACCCCACTGACCAATGCACTAAATCCCCAGAAACCCCCGCGAAGTGCATCCACTGTCAAGGAGAGCATCCTGCGAACTACAAAGGATGCTCAGCCTATAAAACACTACATAATATAAAGTATTCAAAACTGAGACCCAAGGACATAAACATACAAGAACCTAAACCCCAAAAACTCACCACACCAACAGTATCCTATGCGCAGGCAACGCAAGGAAACGTAAACAACTCGAAAACACACAGTGAACACTCAGAAAATAGTGTTCCCACCCCACAAAACACAGACAACTTCACCAGACTCGAAAAACTAATCGAGAAGCAAACAGAGCAAATTAACAACTTGCTGTCACTACTCACACTCTTCATGGACAAATTAATACGCACAGAAGCAAAATAAAACCAATGCGTATAGCTCTGTAGAACGCCAACGGTCTAGCTCAGCACAAATTTGAACTAGAACTATTCCTAAAACAACAGCAAATCGACGTAATGCTCATATCTAAAACCCACTTCACCAACAAGAACTACCTCAAAATACACGGCTACAACTTCTACCACACCCAACACCCCAATGAAAAGGCACACGGCGGCACCAGAATCATCATCAAATTCAGTATTAAGCATTAGGAGCTTCCATCATTCCAGAAAGACTACCCTCAAGCCACAAGTGTAGCAATACAAGACCGCCATGGTACAATCACCACCTCAGCAGTATACTGCCCTCCCAGACACTCGATTGCTAAAGAGAACTTCCACAGCCTCTTTGACGCCCTAGGCAATAGATTCATAGCTGGAGGAGACTATAACACCAAACATACCCAATAGGGCAGCAGACTTGTCACAGCAAGAGGCAAAAACCTCCTGAAAAGCATAACCACCAATAATCTCAACTATCTCACCACATATGAACCCACATACTGGCCCACTGACACTAACAAAATCCCCGATTTACTCGACTTCTTCATAACCAAAAATATCTCGCCCAGATATGTCCAAATCAACTCCTCGACTGAACTCTATTCCGACCACTCCCCCGTAATAGCAACAGTCGGTTCAGCAATAATCGAGAACCCACCTAATGGCTTTATTCACAACCAACTCACCAACTGGCAGCTCTTTAGAAAAGTCTTTAATCGCTCAACCTCTGCCTCAATCCCATTAAAAACAAAGGAAGATATCGAAACTGCCACAGAATACTTAAACACGAGCATAATAAACGCTATCCGCTCCTCAACACCTACTAAGACTTCTATCAGTAAACACGAATATCCCCATTACATATTAAACAAAATCACAGAAAAACGAAGACTAAGAAGAGTATGGCAAACCCATAGAACACCGGACGACAAACGCAAGCTAAACAACGCAACCAGGAAGTTAAACAAAATCACTAAAAAATACAAAAATGACTGTTTCCAAAAGTACCTCGTCAATTTGTCCCCCTCTGCCGACTCCAACTACTCACTATGGAAGGCTTCCAGGAAACTCACGCGTCCCCCGCAAATAATCCCACCAATTCGCTATCCGCAAGGCAGATGGGCACGAAGCCCTATAGAAAAAGCTAACCTCTTCGCCAACTACCTATCCAACGTTTTTAAACCTCATTCCTCCAATACCGCTCCTGAAATAACAGAATACCTGCATTCTCCCTTCCAAATGTCTCTCCCCATTAAATCTTTCACTTCTCTAGAGGTTACTGAATTAATCCATCGTCTGAACCCCAGGAAAGCACCGGGACATGATCACATAAGTAACAAAGCAATTAAGGAACTACCTGTAAAGGGGATTGCACTCATTTCTTCAATCTTCAACGCAATTCTTCGCCTTGAATACTATCCCAAAACCTGGAAAACGTCACAAATTAAGCTCATCCCTAAACCCGGAAAACCAATACACGAAACTAGCTCCTGTCGCCCAATTAGTCTTCTACCCACTTTGTCAAAATTATTCGAAAAGTTGCTAACGAATCGACTCCTTCCACTCCTAGAGAATCTGAAAACCTTGCCAGATCATCAATTCGGTTTTCGGAAGCAGCATTCCACAATAGAGCAAATCCACCGAATAACACACAATATCAGCCAAACCCTCGAAAAGAAAAAATACTGCTCAGCGGTATTCCTTGATATTCAACAGGCATTCGACAAAGTATGGCATGAAGGGTTTCTTTACAAACTTAAAAAAGTCCTATCACACACTTACTACTCCATCCTAAAGTCCTACCTAACCAATAGGCAATTCATGGTTAAATACGCAGACGCCATTACCACAACTTTCCCAATAGAAGCGGGCATACCCCAAGGCAGTGTCCTCGGACCCCTTCTGTTCTCCATCTACACTGCCGATTTACCAATATCGACAGAAATAACCATAGCAACATTTGCCGACGACACAGCGCTATTAGTGTCCCACGCCAACCCGATAATAGCCTCATCCACTGTCCAGCGAGGTCTCGACTCAATGGAAAAGTGGTTCCATAAATGGGTCTTCAAAATTAATGAAAAAAAAATCCACACATGTAACCTTCACGCTGCGAAAACAGACCTGTCCACAGGTTTTCATTAACAATATAACAATTCCTAACAAGGACACAGTGAGATACCTGGGCATGACTCTGGACAGGAGATTAACATGGAAATAACACATCATGGACAAATCGAAGCAACTCAGGGACAAACTCAAAATATTTTATTGGCTCATTGGCCGTCGCTCCAACCTAAACACGCAGAACAAAATTACGCTCTATAAGATCGTAATAAAACCTGTCTGGACATACGGAATCCAACTATGGGGAACAGCAAGTAATTCTAACATTGAAATACTCCAACGCTTCCAATCGAAAACGCTAAGATCCCTAATAAATGCACCCTGATATGTTACCAACGAAACAATCCACCGCGACCTCAAGATACCCACAGTCAAAGATGAAATATATAAGTCTAGAAGCAGATATAACGCAAGAGTCAACAACCACCACAACTCATTAGTCACCCAACTACTAGACACGACGGACCAGATCCGCAGACTAAAAAGAAAATACCCTCTAGATTAAATCCTTAGATTCTACTAGAACCAACAATATAAAACTATTATAAGCCATGTCATTGTATCACGCCAAATGAAGTTACTGAAAATTGTCAACGAGAATTGATTGTAAATATTCTAATAAAAAAAAAAAAACTTAACTATCTTGAATTTCGAATGAACCAGAGTTGAGGTAAAATCAGTTGTGCATCATTAGACTGTGGATGTTTGTGCAGTAAGCGTGGCTGAAAATTATAAATCGAGCAGTTAATCATCGATTAAATTGATTCAAGCGTTTGAATTAAGTAATATCGCAAATTTCTTGTTCAGTTTAAACGAGTTCTGTTTAAACATCGAGATAGACAAGATAAATTTTATATTTCCCACTACGCACTTATACTATCTTACATACATTGGAAGAATCATAAAAATAAACTGCCGTCACGGAAAATAAAAAACAAGCAGCTGAAAATATTTCTCCGAGATAATTGAAGCGTTCAATCCCTATGGAATACTTTTTCGAGCACAAGCAATGAGAAACTCGTCCAGCCAGTGGAATCATGTAAAATATGAGGAACGATTATGTAAAACGAAAGAACGTTTAAAGAGACCGTGGAAATTGCGTTGATATCGCCGACGATGTTAAATCGTGTGCAAAGTATCACGCTTAATTACATCCTGCGCGGAATGTCGTGCATCGAAGCATTTTTCGAGCGGATTAAAACGCGACTGAACTTGGGATATTTTGTATCGAATTAACCAGTGACGTGTTTTTGAGGGCTTTTTTCGTGTTTCGCGAGATCGAAATTTTCCATAGCAAATTTTTCTTCTCGTTTCTGTTGTCTCTTTTTCATTTTCTTCCTATTCTATATGGTCATCTTTTTAATGGTGTAAAGTTACAACGAGCGTCGAGTACAATTAGCGATAGGACTTGAAACATTTCGACCCTCTTCGAATTTATATCGTGTACGTGGCAATAAATTCACTTCGAAGTTAAGACTCTTGAAAGTCTTGGAAAACCTCGAGTCTCATATTTATGATAATTCAAACTTCCCATATTTTGTTTAATATTTTATGCGTAGACTACGGATTTTTATGCGTTTTTGCGAAATTGAAAGATACAAAGTTGACGTATAAAAATATATAAAATGTTGAAGACAGGGTATTTATTATAATTGGCAGATGAAATAATTATAATTGGCATATTATATTTGGCAGATGAAACAAATTTCTATTTAAATTCCATTTCTCTAGATACGTTCATAACAATATAAAAATGCATAAAAGCCCACAATCAATTTATGTCAATCGTATCGTTTGGACAAAGTAGATCAAAATGCTTAGAAAATATCGAATACTCGCCATCGTAGATGCTAGATATTTACGCAAATTCATGTTTTTATGAATACGATTACGAAATAGGAATTTCAATAAAAATAATGTTTCCCTATTGAATATTAAAAAAGAGTACCGTTCTTTGGATATTTGTAACATATTATTGTATATCACGTGCATTCTGTGCATTTTCACATCTTCAAATTTTCCATAAACACAGAAAAATCCCCAGTTTACTCGTCAAGCTTTTAAAACCTATCTAAATTCTCAAAACTTTCAAAACTGTATTGATAGATATTTGACAGTTTTTACTTTTAAATCATATGTCCGAAGCGATTCGAATTTTTTGCCAGATACATATACACAGATTCGAAGAGTTCCAGGTCTCATCACCAAGTATTATATATTTGTTCTCTCGTCCGCAGATGCCACTTCGTTTGCACGCACAAAATATTATATAAAGGATTATACGCAAGCCACATAAATATAAATATGTCGGAGATGGAGAGACACCGGAGCCTTCCGTTGAAACCGGGGAAAAACCCCTAATATTGTAGTTTGGATTCCACCATAGCCGTAGTTAAACAATCACCGTCCTTCAGCCCGATTGTAATTGCCTGCAACCTATGAGAATGAGTTTGGGTTTGAGGTGACAACCAGTCACCGAACGTAGCCGCGGTCAAGGGACGAACATTTTTCTAACAAAGTCATGGAAAAGTCTATAGCCCTCCATAAAAAGAAATAGTTGTAACGGCACTCGACAGTAAGCACACTAATGGTTTCTGTCTCATCCTCGTCATAAACAGACCCTATTCTATGGGTAGGTCGATTGCCGGTTGTCGAGACATATTCGCAAAACATCTGCAGCCAGCCTAATGACCCGTCATAAACCTTAAACCTTGATTAACGAAAATAGGCAAACAGTCTTTTCCGTGAAGGACACTTCCAAAGACCGACCAATTAACAACAACGGCAATTTCCCTCACTCTCCGAACGAAAACTTGGCTCCACGAATATAAAAGACCTGGAGCCGCTAGAGAGTAGAACAGTTTTTCCTAGACAGCGTCACCGTGAGAGCTTCGAGTACAATTTCATCGATTAAGGTATCATTTCGATATAGTGCTTACTTCGCGTGCTAACTGAGAGTGCCACCTGGGCGTTGCCGACGCATAAAGAATAAAAGAGTCCCGTGGACTGCGGATTCGTTTCGAACCTAAGGTCATTATCACTAGTGCTACGAGTGCCTAATCTTGTTAATAAGTCTGTGCTAATAAACTCTTCATCGTATCACGGCACTGGCCAACCATAATGAAAATTCATTAAACGCCCCTCTCCTTAATCCTGACTTCAATCCGACATCAGAAGTGGGATCAGGGCCATACGTAACGATGGAGCAACTTATGGGCATCATGCGCCAGATGACTCAGTCGCGAGGGCAAAGACCGAGTGAAACATCTACGACCGTACCGCTTCCGCGTTTTAACCCCGGAAGCTTGGGTTCCGACCCAGCCGCATGGTGTGCGACTGTTGACTTGATCATGGAAGAAGAACCTTTGCAAGGCAGTGCGCTACTTCGTGCCTTGAGTGCCGCTCTAGAAAGCTCGGCAGCGCAGTGGCTTACGCAAGTACCTGCTATTCAAGTTTCCTCCTGGCCAAAGTTTAAAGACCGTTTCCTTACACGCTTTGGTGGGAAAGAAACAGCTGCCACGGCGCTATGGAAGATGAAAAATGGAGCACGACTGGAGGGTGAAACCCTGGGAGATTACGCTAGCCGCTTACGTTCCTTTCTGATAGCGAGGTGGGAAAGGTGTACCAAGGACGAGATAGCCAACGCTGCTGTGCTCCTTCATATAGGTTCACAGGACCAGCGCGTCCAACGGATAGCACTTACAAGCGATATCAAGACCGAGGACCAGTCCGCAGGCGAAATGACGGCGCTCTCCGATTCGGTGAAGAGGCCGGCGTCTTCAGTAAACAACTCCTCCGCGGGTCCCGAAGCTAAACGGCATAAGCCTTTTGACTCCCGACACAAGTGCTACCACTGTGGTAGACACGGACATAAAGCATCTGAGTGCCGCGGGAGGACAAGACTGAAGGCGGAGAAACGCAATCGAAAACCAGGGGAAAACCGGGCTGTCACGTCTTCGAAGATGTCCTGCTACGGGTGTAACGAGGAGGGTCACATCGCGCCCAACTGCCCGACCTTACGTAGGGAAAACCCTGCTACGAAAGAGGAGCGCCAGGTTAACTTCTGCGTGGTGAAGGCCCCGACCGGTAAATTAAGTCACCAGGTTGAGTCGTTTCCATTTTACTCCGATTCGGGAGCCGAGCGTTCACTAATTAAAGAATCCGTGGCCTCGAGATTTTCTGGCAAAAGAATGACTGACATATTAGTAATGCGAGGAGTAGGGAATACCGGTATTAAACATACGCCTCCCATTTGTTCATTGTGTGTATTAATGATTTTTACATCGAAGATAATTTCTCATGTTCTTGCTGATAGTTATTGAAAATATGATATCGCGATTAGTTGCGGAACTCTAAGTCTGGGTTTTGACGTAACATTACACAAAATAGCCTCGCTATGTGTAAAACAAAAATAATTAATGTCTGTAATGAAACTACTGCAAACGAGATCGTCGTTAATGAAGCTGACACTGATGTACACGGTAATAATAAAAGTCGATCAATTTCTCTTCCCGACAAATTCAAAGATTCTTTCGTTACGGGTTTCCTACGTATTCGCGTAAATACAGGCCGGTTAGAAATACGATTAATTGATCCTAACGTCACCGTACGAGGAAGTCCTTATAGACTTATAGACTAAGATCATAAGGCCTAGTAATTCGCCATTCGCGAGCCCTACGTAACTCGTGAAGAAGAAAACGGCTCAGATAGATTACGAGTGGATCCCTGAGAGCTAAATCAAAGTACCGTCGCGAATCGGCACCCTTTACTCCTTATTGCGGATCAAGTCGCGAGATTGCAAGAGGCGAGATATTTTATTAGCCTGGATATGACCAGCGGGTTTCACCAAATTCCTATACACCCCAATTCGACGGAATACACAGCGTTCGTTACACCCGACCGGCAGTACGAGTACGTAACGATGCCGTTCGGATTGAAAAATGCACCGTCCGTTTTTCAGAGGGCCATTTTTAATGCCCTGGGCGACCTTGCGTATTCCTACGTCGTTGTCTATTTGGATGACGTCCTAATTATTGCCGACTCAATAGATCAAGCCTTAGAGAGGTTGGACATCGTGTTAAGTACCCTTGTAAACGCCGGGTTTTCGTTTAACTTTTTTAAGTACTCTTTCCTGAAGACGTCGATACTCTATTTGGGATATGTAATCCAGAACGGAGAAGTCCGTCAAGACGCGATTGGGGAAATGCAGCTAGCGTTGAACTGCACCGTCAACCGCGTGACTAATTCGAGCCCTTTACAACTACTAATCGGTAGATCGGCGAGACCGTACGACCTATTGTTACCCGACAATATCGAAGAGAAAGAAGTCGACATCTCCGATGTAAGACAGCAGGCCGTACAGAACATAGAAAGTAACGCCCAATACGACAAAGAAAGATTTGATAGGAACAAAGCTAAAGTGGTTAGGTTTAACCTCGGCGACTTCGTACTACGAAAAAACGAAGAAAGAAACCAAACCAAGCTAGAGCCAAAATTCAAGGGTCCATTAGTAATAACAGAGATTTTGGACGGAGATAGATATATTTTAAAAACGCTAGACGGCAAACGATCATATAAAGACAGTCATGACAGATTAAGAAAAATGCCGGACAGTCGCGTTCCCGTTGAGTTGGACGTCGGTAGTGACGGCAATAACAATGACCACGACGACATGAGTACCTCGATCTCGGAAGATCCTTAGCACAAAGACCGTAGCACCTTACGGAGTACGTTATGAAGCTCGGTAAAGGGGCAAGTGATGTGTTCACGCGCACCATGAGCTATAGTGTTATGAAGCTCGGTAAAAGGGCAAGTGATGTGTTCACGCGCACCATGAGCTATAGTGTTATGAAGCTCGGTAAAGGGGCAAGTGATGTGTTCACGCGCACCATGAGCTATAGTGTTACGAAGTTTGGTGTGGTCGTGCGATCTAGAAAAACGAGATCCATTGGGGTGCGAAATCGAGACTGGTTCATTTCGCCGTTATGACCCGACTGATAACCTGCAGGATGCAACTATCACCTTGAATACTAAATTTTAATTTTTCCTAATTTCTTATTATCAAACCTTCGAACAGAACTTTGTTGTTACACTGGACCCTTGGCTTATTTGGATATTTAATCAAATTGTAAATAACATTAATTGTATCGAATTTAATGTTAGAAAATTCAATATTTTAGTTACACACGAGGACGTGTGATAGTCAGAATGGCCGCGTCGGAGATAGAGAGACACCGGAGCCTTCCGTTGAAACCGGGGAAAAACCCCTAATATTGTAGTTTGGATTCCACCATAGCCGTAGTTAAACAATCACCGTCCTTCAGCCCGATTGTAATTGCCTGCAATCTATGAGAATGAGTTTGGGTTCGAGGTGACAACCAGTCACCGAACGTAGCCGCGGTCAAGGGACGAACATTTTTCTAACGAAGTCATGGAAAAGTCTATAGCCCTCCATAAAAAGAAATAGTTGTAACGGCACTCGACAGTAAGCACACTAATGGTTTCTGTCTCATGGCTCGTCATAAACAGACCCTATTCTATGGGTAGGTCGATTGCCGGTTATCGAGACATATTCGCAAAACATCTGCAGCCAGCCTAATGACCCGTCATAAACCTTAAACCTTGATTAACGAAAATAGGCAAACAGTCTTTTCCGTGAAGGACACTTCCAAAGACCGACCAATTAACAACAACGGCAATTTCCCTCACTCTCCGAACGAAAACTTGGCTCCACGAATATAAAAGACCTGGAGCCGCTAGAGAGTAGAACAGTTTTTCCTAGACAGCGTCACCGTGAGAGCTTCGAGTACAATTTCATCGATTAAGGTATCATTTCGATATAGTGCTTACTTCGCGTGCTAACTGAGAGTGCCACCTGGGCGTTGCCGACGCATAAAGAATAAAAGAGTCCCGTGGACTGCGGATTCGTTTCGAACCTAAGGTCATTATCACTAGTGCTACGAGTGCCTAATCTTGTTAATAAGTCTGTGCTAATAAACTCTTCATCGTATCACGGCACTGGCCAACCCTAATGAAAATTCATTAAACACCCCTCTCCTTAATCCTGACTTCAATCCGACAAATATATATATATATATATGTCGGAGATGAAAGAAAACCGGAACCTTCCCTTTGGAACTTTGGGAAGACCCCTTAGTACTGTAATCTAGATTCCACCGTAGCCGTATTAAGAAACTGTTGTCATTCGATCTGACTGTATTTATTTGAGATTTATGATATTGAGCTCGGGCTCGAGGCGACAACCAGTCGCCGAACGTAGCCGCGGTCAAGGGATGAACGTTTTGTCTAACAAAAGCATAAAGTAACTCTATAGCTCTCCTTAAAAGAAATACTTGGGACGGGGCACGACGGTAAGCATTTCAACGATTTCTGTCCCGTGGCTCGCCACACGCAGACTCTATTCTTCGAGTAAGACGATTACCAGATGTTGACGCGTCTCCACAGTACATGTTCAGCTAGCCCGAGGACCCGCTATAAATCTTAAGATTTATTTAACGAAAGTCATTCAAACCGACAAACAGTCTTTGTTCCAACTATAGGAAAATTGGAGAAATCTATTTTTCTCACGAACAACGCTACCCGATAGCAACTTTCTCTTAAGGGCGGCTAGCACCCTTCTCTAACCACCAACATGGAAATTGACCAATTAACAGTAACGTCAATTTCCCTCACTTTCCGAACGAAGACTTTTCTCCACGAATCCGATGACCTCGTACCCTTAGACACACCCATCATAGTTTTCCTCGATAGCGTTACCATGATGGAGAACTATCTTCCCGTACGATCTCAACGACGATTCAAGTAACTCTCGGATACATAGTGATTGCCCCATGCATTAACATTGAGTACAAGTTAGACGCTAAAGAAGAGTAGAGTTCGTCATCCCGTTGACCGCGGATTCGTTATTGAATCTAGGATCATTGTCATTAGCTTCTCGAGTATCTAATTATCGTGATTACTTGTCAAATTCTATTATAATCATATTTGCACTAGTAAATATCTCCTCTATTGCATAATGATCACGTCTAATGCCAATAAGGACTCGTTTCACGCCCTTAACCCTAACTCTAATCTTAACGCCAACCCGACATATATATACACCATGTATCGATTATAACAGTGGCGGAAGCATTAAAGCGAGTCTCGTGAACGCGTGGAGCTGCATCTGATAAGATTACTATCGGCTTGTCAGTCGATATTACTTCCGGGATACTCGAGCAGTTTCACTGCCATTAGGTATGCACGGAGAAAATTGATCCTCCTTCTCCGCGTCTGTTTTATTGAATGTTTTGTTTTGTCGTTTGTTATGTTATGTTTTGTCGCGTCTGATTTATTGAATATCTTTTTGTCTTCTCTTTCCGATCTTCTTTTCTATTGTTCGTATGCGATCTGGTTGATGCAATCTGTATATGATAACATTGCACCAATTACCGAATGAATTGAGGCAAGGAGGCGAGTGTTCCGTCACGCAATATATCTGCACTCCATCCCGCACGGCTTGACAGCCAACGGTCTACGTGCCGCCCTGCAAACCCTCCATAGGCCCAAGAACCCATTATAAAGTTGAAATACTAACTGCATTGTTCGCACATATGGTTTAAGTCAATTTGTCTGCCCGAAAAGACTTTCTAATTCTAGAAGTGTTTTCGGCTGGTTTTTAGAAAGGTCATTGGGTTTATTACGCGCTCGTAAGAATTACGGAGAAAGCGGGTAGTGACCTAACGTAAAAAGCGGAGATCTACCTAACGGAAAACCCGAGTTTTCCCATAAACAATGTCGCCTAGGACCCACGTTGGTAGGAGGCTTCTTCCTCCTATCTTCCTTCCCAACATTGGTCATAACCAATCGGCATCGCGGATTATTGCCCTCACTTTCCTAACTAAAAATGTGAGCAACGAATCCGCGTTCTTCGTTCAAAGGGCACACTCATACCGAGCTTTCCTCTGTAATCACATCAGAAAAAAGTTTTCCTACAGCTCTCACGGTGCCTAGAGTTCCTACAGTCCCTATAGCTCTCACCGTTCCTATATCTCAGAGTTTTCCTTCGGCTCTCAAAGTGCCTACAAGACAGAGAGTTACTTCGGCTCTCACAGCTCCTATAGCTCTCATAGGCCTAGAGTCCTTATAGCTCTCACTCTCTCATCTAAGAATAATCCTTCTCTTCGTTATCTGTATCTTAATCAACGGCGTTACTACTTTGTGTGATTGTATAAAGTGTTGGAAATATATATTTTTATAACTCTGTGAATCCCAGTGTTATACCACAATAACCACCCCTATTATCCTAACCGAAATCAGGGGATCGAACTATTCGTGGCGTCGATTATTATAATCGTAACGGGAATTTACGACTCCCGTTGACGCGTATTCTCGCGACCGCTTCTCCCCGCGATAGCTCGAAAATACAGTGAGTATCGATTGATTAATTCGCTTTTTGTTCGTGATATTGCGTTTTCGAAGCGCGTGATCATTGACATTTATGTAAATTTATATTTTTATGAATACGGATTAAGAAGATGGCATTAAGGCAAACCATAACGGAGGCAGTCTATATTTGCACATGAAGAAATTAAATTCTTAAACTTTAATTCCGATTCTAATTTGTAAAAGGGTAGATTGTCGAGTATAAGTCATGTATAATACAAAGTTTCAGTGCTTTGTAATAAGGTAATAAACAATGTCCGTCCACACACGTTTACGAAAAAGATCATGAGAAAAGCAAAGTGTTAATATCAAATGCAAACTATTAAACTGAATGATTAAAAATACAGAGTATTTCTGCCAGAGAAAGAGTTTCTTTAATAAATATTTCCAATACGAAACCTAAAAAAGAACAGAATTCCTGCTCTCGCAATTTCATCTCATTTCCCCTCTATAAATCTACCGCCACAACTACCAATACTATTCAGATTCCCCACTTCCACTCTCCGTGTACACCTTAAGCTCGTTTTAATTCGTTAAAACAAAAAGAAAGAAGATATTTCCACAAAATCGCATCGATCGCGACAAGTTATAGGGGAACGAGTTAAATCCGAAGCTCGGCTGGTAAACAACCAGGATGAATCAGAATCAGCAAACACTCGAAATTCAAACTCACCCTCTCTATCGTTTCCTCTTTAACTCCGCGCAGGTTCAATAGAATTTTTTCATGAAAATGTTATCAAAAGCACGCGCAATCCGCGACCACAGGTTCGAGCCACGATAAAGGATTAAACGTAAAGTTTACGGGGAAATGGGAGCTTGGTCAAGATTTAATTAATCGCCTGAGCGTTTCGGGCGTATTTCAAATCGTGGCAGCCATAATAGTTAATCGTTCATGGCTTCGACATTCGAAATCGGTTCGCGAAAACAAGTTTCCATTGAAATTTACGACATTGTAATTTCAGCCAATGGTACTATTACACCTTCCGCGTTCGATAACTCCCGACACCGTATTAGACGCTCTTGAAGGTTGGAAGTTAATACGATTAAATAATTTCTGAATTCCGCTTTGGATCTAAATTCATTGATTTTGGAAATTTTGAAATTAAACGAAGCTGAATTTATTATTACGGTCTTGGAGGAAAATTGTGTGAAATAAAAATGAGTAAGATTTTTAGAAGCAGAGAGAGAATTGGGGATAAAGATAAACTCTGCTAGAAACGTCTCCTGTAGATTCTCCGAAATTGAAATTTCAACCTCGAAAACTATCTTCAGAACTGTCTTGGAAATTACCTTTGAGAATTATCATTTTCCTTCTTAGTAAGTATTTTATATATCGTCTTATGTTTTTTTTTGTTTTTTTTTTTTTAGGAAAAATTCACTTGCTATTTTTTTTACTGAACTCTTTATTTATGAAGCGAAATTTATGTCATGATACACTTGTATATTTCCGCGGATTTTCACTCAAAATTTACTGGTATGCTCTAAAATAATAGCTAAAAATAACACTGAGGTATCATATAACAAAAAGTCCATAAATATCTTATTAAAAAAATATAACAAAAATGTGAAACGTGAAGAATAAACAGCTTACGATATATATATATACACATATATATATATATATATATATATATATATATATAAACTTTCCTATATTGTATGTAAAAATCTTATATAAAAACGTTCTTTTCGTGTTACATTAAGTCGGATTTAATCATCTTTCTGTGTCCTGATGTATCTTTAAGAATACACTTTAACATTTTTCTAAGAGTATACTTTCGACAACTTTGAGTTTTGTTATCGATTTCCTAGACGTTCTGACATTAAAAATGATAGTCCACAGTAATCGAATGTGTACGAACGTTTTAGATTGAGAATCTTCGTGTCATTGTACGTGACTATTGATCTAAGTCCTTTCTACAGGTATAATTTTAATGTGTTTATTTGTTATAAATCAATTTTGAGTTTGATCTCGATACTGATTACTTCGTATGAAGTTTGCTAAAGTTGCATATCTTTGTGCAGTAATCTCAACAATACTTAATATAATATAAAATCAATGGATACATTTCAAATACTTGACATTTTTTCATAACTTACATTTCTACGAATGATCATTCCTATATATATACCAATTCGCTTGATTAGTATAACAGAACGACTTATAATAGTAGCCAGCTTCTAATTATTTTTTACTTAGATAGCTAGAGAACTCTTCCATCGAATACATTTTTACCTATGTAATTCAAAATCAGCAAATCAATATACATATACGAAGACCGCAGTTGATAAACGTGACAAGTACATTATTATCGGTTTTCTGATTTCAATATCGTTTTACAATTAAACGAACAAAGAAGGATATTAATATAATATAACTGATAATGGAAACAACCTGTTAAATTAAAAAATGCCAAGCTTTTAAAAATACTTGAGAAATGAATCATGTTTCCTAGAAGTTACAGTTATAATTACTAAGACAAACGATATTTTAATATCTTAGGATAGGATGAAAGAGGCACATGTGTAATTTCAAAATCAAATAAAAAGACAATTGTGATAACGTGATATCGATCGACGACATACCGAGTTTCGAAATAGGTAGGCTTGTAGAAAATAGGAAATATGACATATCATGTTCTTTTCCTATAGTTCCCGTACAGTTCTTGTAGGTCCGGGAAAATTTACCTGAAGATCCACTCTGGTCTCGCAAAGATCGCCGGTGTATCCGAGGGGGCAGAGACATACAGCTGTGTCGCCTCCAGTAGCCAGGCACTTACCGCCATGGGAACAGGGCACCTTGCTGCATCTGTCCGCCGTACACTCCTCTGCAACGACAATAAATCAAACGGATCAATGGATCGAGTACGTCAACAACTATGAATACGACCGCGGAATCGCGTATGCAGCGCAAGAAATCTTCGATAAAATCGACGTGAATAGCAGGGCTCTGTTTGTATATTACGCGGTTGGAAAATATCGGCCAGTTCACTCTTTTGACTTTTCGCGTGTACGCGTCGATATTATCGCCGGCGTAAATATTTGACGAAAATACTCCTTTGCTACTATCATTTTCTGCTGCTATCCGATCTCGTTCTATCTCGTTTTCTATCTATTCTGACGACGGTAGGAAACGGAAACTGGTGAGATGTCTGCGAAATTATCTTCCGCCACGCTCGTTCGTCGACTCTATCGGAAATTTCAGACGAATGAAAGAGGGGCTTTCTTTCCCGTCTTTTTTCCCTTCCTTTTTCTTTCTTTTTTTTGTTTTTTGTTCTATTCGAGAGCCGGGTTGCGGCCGGGACTAAACCCGAGGACTCTTGAAAAATCGATGCTTCGCTTGTCGATTTTTCAATCGACGAAACGAGAAAATATTGATGATGTTCTGCGCGCTCGTGGCAGGATTTCAATCGCGCTGGGTTTGTTGCATTTCGGTTTCCAAAACTCGCATGACGTAATTTAGCAATGAATAAGGAAACAGCGAATAAGTTGTGGAAAGTTCTAAGAGTATTTCACACTCAGGTAAAAATAATTTGGCGAATCTTATAAACGATGATCGTATAAAATTCTCTAAAATTCTTTGACGATTAAAAAATACAATCTGTAGCAGACTTCTCTTTAATCGATCCATATGGAGCCTAATTTCTAACTGTGCCATAATTATAATATACCAAATATCATTTATTGCTTGTAAAAGCTATATACATATATACAATGTATTTTGATTACGTACAAAATTGCAAATATATATTACGAATATTACAATACAATTACGATACAATTAACGCATAATACAATTATATACATGCAAAATAATAATAATAATAATAATTTATTTCATTTTGCCTTCGTGGTCAGGAAATTCGACTTCGTTGCAATTTTTCTAATTTCGCACTTTCTCATCCGGTCTTCTCACTCGGTTTCATTTTTATGCTATCCTTAACCTAGATACCACATACTAAGAGTCTAAGAGTCTACGCTGGAAGTTCTTCCTATCCTGAAACTATTACTTTCGCCAGTCGTACTACTAAATGTCTGCTTATTGCACACTTTAATCTTTGGTATTTCTTCCACCATTTCGTCCCTTACATTTTTCCTCTCTTATTCTTTCTATCATTTCTTAACCATTCCACCACCTGCTCCAATCTTTTATCCCTTGGAATCTTTTCCAGACTTGTGTTTATTCTTTCTGCTTCTATGCAGTCTTCTACCAAACGTTCTAACGTCTTAATATTTCTTTCACAGATTTAACATTCCTGTTCCATCCACCTGTTCCTCTTTTTCACGGTTTCACACCTCGCTCTAGTTACAATGCTTTGGTTCCCCGCTGCTCCTTTCTCCTCTAAATAGCGCGACATCCTGACATCTTATACGTATTTTATATAATGCGTATATTTTGAATTTCTGATCCTATTATACATATCATATTTATATATTGAATTTTCCTGAAATTATTCTTCCAACGTTTACATCCAATACAGCGGAATAAAGTTCCGTCTAAAAACAGATTTCACCATGTGGAGATCAAAGAAATAACTATACAAGATAACAAAAAAGTGGAACCATGGAAGGTATAAGCGTTCCAAAGGGCCAGCGTAATCGATATCGAAATTACGATACCCAACAGGAACGATTGTTTTCAAAGCTAAAAATTTCGAAGTCGCCGTGTAATCTGCAAGTTAAAAGAGTCGAAGCTTTCTGGGAAAAGTCGGTACATATTTGATTCGTTTCCGGGTATTCGAGAAGTTGAAGTGGACACAACGACGTGGAAATGATTACTTTCGAAATAACTTGATTTCCTGGAAATTAAAGTTAAGTTTCTGGTCTTAAAGTAACATTCCCTGTGTTGAGTAGCTATTTCTTCGATTCGTTCCTCCTTAAGACGGCGATCAATATGAACGAATGCAAGGCTTGCCGTGTTGGAGACGCCATTGGAAAGACACTTTCGGTTCGGTTGTTCACCTGATTCAGTTACACACTGACACTCACGCATCCACGTGAAAATGGTTAAATTGGGATCGATCGAAAATTCTCCAACAGCTCCTCCGGATTACTTTTTTCTCGTCCCCGAAAAACTCCTTTTGTCTGCGCGATTCCGCTTAATAACGGGAACTAGCAACTTCCGCGACGAGTTTCCTCTCTCAAGTTCGCTGGTTCGAAGTTGCTGGTTTAAAGTTCGAATGTACGGACTATCGATAACGGTAATGGATTTCATTCTAGTTCTATGTTTTTTTTTCTTCCGATATATATACACTTACTGACAAAAGTCAAGAAACATAATAATCGCTTGAAAATTATTGTATTTTTTCTATCTTCTCAGATGCATTGTTTGGAATTAAAAATACCACAAAGAGGTAACAGTTCATACATGAACATGCAATCAATTTTAATGTTAGATACCTAAAACGAACTGTGAAATTTGACGGTAATAACGTAATAGCGTGGGATCGTTTCTCACGTAATGATACGCTAATACAAATGAAAGAAACTATGGATGGATTCGAGTATTGCAATATTCTACTATCTCGCATATTGCCATTTACAAACGAGAAAATGCCACGGTGGTCATTTCGACGCGATAGCGACCTGGAACGTCCCACTGAATTAATTAAGACGTTTCTTCTAGAACAAAATGTTAATATGATTAAGCGATCAAGTCAATCTCCTGACTTGAACCGAATTGAACATTTATGGGATCATGTTAGACGTCCATTGGGAGTTCAATCATATACAAATAAAGGAGAGTTAATGCATAAAATTACAAAAATATGGTGTGAAATATGGATTGCGTTTTGTGTTCAATTAGTTGAATCCATGGCACGCAAATGCCATGTAGTCATCGAATTTAAGGATTGTAAGGTTATTTAACGTCTTGTTGTTATTCAAAATCTTATTAGGTTATCTTTTATTTAGCTTTTCTTAACTTTCGTCACAAATTTTTATTTTGTTCATACGATTCAATATTAATTGTAGATTTTACATGAATATAATCGAAAGAAAATATATTGTCATCTCATGTATAGACTGTTATTTCCTTATACTATTTTTAATTTTATTCAATATATCTCAGAAAATAAAATATATATAGTAATTTTATAGTAAGTATATATGTAGGTATATTATAATCTATGGCATTGATATTTGGAGAGTTCGCGTATAATTTTGTATCAAAATAATATTAGATACAACATAACTAGACTCCTAGTACTTTCGAGCTTTTTTTAGAAGGGCAGAATATTCTAGGAATTTAAAGGTCTTTCTTTGTTTACTTTAATATCTTGTAGAATACTGTAAATTCCATATTTTATTTTCAGACACACTTCCTTTTTCGTGGTCATATATGTTGTATGGTACATCGTTTCCGATATCTCTGTACCTGAAACTGTTCTCGCGTCTTTTGTATAGAATTCTTCCCTTTTTTCTGGTAATCTTCTGTTTTTGGTGATCTTTATTTATTTCATTAGTGCACCTTTTTTTTAGCTATCCTATACTTGTTTCTTCCTGTGATTCTATTTTTAAATCTTCATGCTGTGTTTTTTGTTTGTTTCTCGTGGTCTCTTTTCGAATATCTATTTTATTATATCAAGCTCTTATAACTGCCTTTTTTTAGTATCGCAATTTTTCCTTCTTCCATATATACTCTTTTATTGTTGTAATCTTTATTCCGTTAAGCACTTTTCTTCCTTAGAAATGTTTCGGAGATTCGTACAGCTAACAGTACATTTCCTATCATTGTTCTCTGGATATTATCGCCCACAGGAATAGTTGGAACGAATACGTTTCCAGGAAAAAAGTTCACAGTAGTCAAGTAATAGTCGTCAGAATCAATTTTGGGAAAAGACCACTTTCGACAGATCATTGTAGGTAACGTAGGGTGAAGGACGTCGTCGACGGCAGACACTATGTTGAGAGGCAGTTGATAACGTTACTTTGAAGTTGTTGAACCATCTTCGACTCTTTGATGCTCGGTAAAAATCGAAGACGTAGAAATGGATTCGAACCCTCGTGAAAAGTGCCAGTGTGACTACTCACTGCTTCCGTGAAGCTCCGGCAAGTGATTTTTAACATGGAATAACGCCTGGTTATCCTCAAGTGCTCCGTGGTATCTTCACACTCAAGTCAATTCACTACTCTTTGATAAGGTACATAAGCTCCATGTACTATGTATGTGACTATATCGCGTCAATTCCTTATGCGGTAGTATATCTTTGATTATTTATTTTTAATATGCGATTGTTAATAAACTGTGTGTATGAGTATATTCTTAGGCAATTTATTTTTATAATTTTTGTTATCAAAAATTCTTATTGTATACTTATAGTTTAAATATATTAAATAATTAATTGTAGATAAAATTTTGTTATTTTAAATTATGTACTTCATTTTATTGTATTTTATTAACGAATAAACTGACTTAGAAGCATTAGCATTTAAATTGTAAATGTATTCTCAGTATATAAATAGCGACACGAAAAGGGTAAAGATTCATATCTAGAAAAACACGAGGTCGAGACAGGTTGCAAGAAAATTTCTGAGTTTTATTATAAAATACCTGTTTTCTTCCTACGTACCAGTCATTTATCCCTTTTCTTATTATCTCTCATGCAAAGTAGATACCATATAGACACGGCAGTTCTTCTCATTCAGTCATCTAATCAGATATCTAGGAAGATTTGAGTTATTCTTCTTTCCCCGGCGAATCTTTTATCTTTCTGGTATAACTTTACTTAATAACGTCTCGGAACTTCCCGAAGCATGCCAGAAGAAAAAGGGAAAGAGAAATTGTTCGGAGAATCTTCTCAAACTTGGTGTTTCGAGATCAATGACGCGATATGGATGGAAATAATAAAAGGTATACATTCGAAAAATTATAGGTGGAGGGAAAGTTCCTTTGTCGAGAGAACGGAGCCGAGTTGCTAGATAAATATCCAACGGTACGAAATTCTCCGAATAAATATCTCGCCTATATTAATTTATCTTTTGCACAAATTTGTCAGATTCCATTTCATCAAACTATCAACGATGAAAAATCTTTTGTTAAAAAATCACCTTCTTTAAATTTTTTTTTCTCATTTGTACTTATTAGATGCAGAAAATTCTTTCCGTATTAAAATCGGAAAAAATTACAACGAATTTCGATCTTCAAAGACGATTAGATTTTCGTTAATCTAATTATAAATTAACGAATATTTATTAAATTGCGGATTTATACGTTTATACTAAATTTAAATATACACAAGATTAGATATGAATGAGTATAAACGCAAAAATGTATCAAATATAAAAGATAAAATACATGTTACAGTATCTAAGAAATAAAACATACTTTTATTCAAGTTTCACTTTTTTACCAGTATCTATAAAAATTAGAATTGTTATGCATTTACCCAGTTTACTAATTGTAAATTCCTAGATTTTTGTTACTAAAAATATAAGTTCCTTCAAAAGATAAATTTTATCTAGTACGTTTCACTAATTTTTATTTTTTTAATTGTAATTTTTATTTTCGCACGCATTCCACATCAACATACTATGTCGATTTAATTTTTTTCAAATTATGACCAATTACCACTTCTCGAATTACAAATGAGGTAAAACAACATAGTGTACACAACAGACAAAGCGTGTTTTCTCGCGCTGATCCGTTTTTCAAGTGTTTTATTCGAGCGAATAAATCGAAGCCGGTTGCAGACCAGGGAAGCAAAACTTCTGCCGCTTCCATCTGTTTAAAATTTCACGCGTGTTTCAGCCACTCCCATCGATAACGTATCGCGTCTACGCTTCGAACTCCTTAAGTCTACTTCATTCGTCTATACTTACTAATGCAAAGGAAATTTCGTTTCCTTGAGGATAAACGCGAGAAAAAGGAACACGTCGAGAGAGAAAAGAAAAAAATAGTATGGCGAATAGCGTCTGGTAAATTGAGAAACTTCGATTTGCGCGATTTCTATTGCCCTGGTTCGAACAATCACGATTCTTCGCCTTCGAACAGGTTCCTGCTAAAAATCGTCTAACTCATCCATTATAGCGTAATTCGTACCAGTCACGTTTCCTCTGCTTTCCTTTTACTACTGCCATTTCTCTGTTCGAATTATATTTCGTTCATACATATATCGGACGAAAAGGGTAATTCGGCTAACTGCTCTCGAAACGAGTTTATTCCACGAAAACTTTTGCTTTATCGAACGCCCCTTTCATGAGTCTGTATTACGCTTCTTGTATTTTACAATTTTATCATTCCTTTGGCGACGAGTCTTTTTGAAATTTTTATAAACTTCCCTCCGAGAACTCGATTTTTCTAGTTTAATTGAAATGTCGTTTGTGAAGATCGTTTTACTTTCGTTTTTGTGAAATTTCTTCTTTAAGGAATTCTGTATCGTATTTATACTATGATCTTGGATTTAAATTTGCATAGAAACCGATGAACATTTTTAAATTCGTATCTGAATTTTGATATGTATTAGCTTTATTACGTTATAATGATTGTATTAATACTACGTTATAATTCTTATTCAAGGTTTAATGTTGTATTGAGAGCGAAAGAGCGTAGCACGATGCAAGGGATTTTGAATCTCTGTCCGATTAGAAGCAACGATAAACGCTATGAAAAATTGATTACGATTCAAATTGTCTTTTCATACATTATATTTTAAGACATACTCAATAGGATATAACCCAACTATCTATAATCGTATTGAACTGTTGAAAGGTTAAGGAACCCCGTTTCTCTAGAAATAGAGTTCGAAATAAAGTTAACAGCTAAAAGAAGAAACTTCTGTCTTGATTAATCTTCTTCCATTATCCAATTTGATTCATTTTAAAACATACACTCCCTAAATGTTATAAACGTATATATATTTGATCTATTTGTAGTAATGTTATTTTCGTCACGTTCTTATTACATACTGATTAACAGACGATTCGAAGCAATTTTTCAACCAATGATAAATTTGACACTTTCGTAAAAATCTGTAACTTAGCGATGATAATAACAAAGGATAAAATCGTTTCAAATGACTCGTTTATCAACAACGTTATAATTAAATTCTACAGAATATATTATATACCACATCGATAGATATTATACCAAATTTATCTATTTACTAATTTGCTAGAAAATTACTTTTACTGCAAAATTTGTTTACTGAATATACTAAATATTCTAACTAAATTATATCAACTATGTACAAAGCAAAATAAACAAATTTTACTATGTAACTAAAATCAAATTAAGCAAGGAGTCGCTATCTCTGACGAGCGCACGATAATTATCACCTAATTACTCTCCCGCGATGATGGACCCTCATAGCGTAGGTTAATTTCACATGTAATAAAAACGGTGGCGTGATGACAAGCCATTCGTTGTCGAAGAAATCTCGATACCACGCGAAATGATCACAGGGATAATTGATCAACACTTGATAATTAACGCTAGCCCTCGATTCACAACATGACGTCATCGTACGCTCTCTTGTCTTGGCTTTGATCATTAACTAATTAGCCGACATCGTAAATGCACACGGGAGATACCGTGTAGAATTTCGTTCAACGAATTCTCAGCCGACGTAACGGTCGCTGGTGTTGCGTTATCTAATGGCTATAAAAGGACGAAAGAATTTGGTCATTTGTACGTTCGATGATTATCGCGTTTCAGGGCAACCTTGTATTTTTTAGCCTCCCCGAAATCGAAAGTACGATGTTCGTTTTACGTTAATCTATAATCTATGAGAAGAGAAAAATGTGTAAAGTACGATAATGAAGGATTGTAGTGATTTTGGATATTCGTATGGAAAATAACAAAATCATTTCGGCAGCGTATAGTTATGTACAATATACGTATATAAACTGCCCAAGAGTTCAAACGCGGATAAACAAAGGGACTTTCTCTGTTTAACAGACAATGCGACCTTATTTGTCGTTACGAACAACCGATTTGCCAAACAGTCAGTTCACAGACGGACAGTGAGAGAAGAAGAACGATTTCAAGCGTTAGAAATAGACACGATTATAAGAAAGGATTATTTAGAACATTGAAGATTGACAGAAGAAGAGTGGTAGTTTAGGACGTGGAAAATCGAGTCTCGATTTTCAGACTTAAGAATCGATCCTTGAATTATCCGAGAATTGAACAATATATGTATGTAGGATTACAGATATCGAATATTGATACAGTTAATTCAAGAATGGAAGAACTCGATGCCAAGTATTGGATTTTTATTTACAAATTCAATATACAATTCAATATAGAATTCAATACTATAATTCAATATCTTAGGGGATTTAGTTAATTTCGAGACTGTGAAATTTGATTACTTCAGAATTCGTCATTTGTCACATTCATCCGTTAACGTTAAGTCAGTTAGGCTTGAGATTATACTGAGTTTCGCTATTCCAGATTACTCGTATCGAATTAGAAGTAAGCGTGGTTAATCAATAGATTGCTGGAACTCGAACATCGTCATATTTCCTTTTCAAAAATAAATTATGATTTATTAAAATATATTTCGTAGTTTTTGAAATTCAATTAATACCGATATTTCATTAAGTACAGAGGAAAAACTGAAACAACGGAAAGAAGATATTTCCTGGCAAATCGGGAGATCGTATACAGCGAACGTTGGAGGATTTTCTAACTAAATTCATGTGACACCTGTTGTATGTTCGCCGACATAGGAGCTAATTCGAGCAGCCGATATCGTGCGGCTTCCTACAGCCAAACAAAATGTAGCTTCAGTACGCCTAATTATGGGCCGCATTGTTTTATCGTCGCAATTATTGCTCGCTTGGAATTACGAATCACCACAAGTTAATCCGTTAAAGTAGTTTCACATTGTGACATTTATATCGTTATTTCGCTTGGATTTATCGATACCAGATCGTATATTTTATTCTATGTATTAAGTTGATCGAACAATTTTGCTGGTCTATTTCTCAAAAAGAAAGCAATCAATAGATAATATTAACCATGTAAAATTTTATAACAAACATCGATCTATAGATTTGAATTCTCTTCTGAGAAACGGAAAACATATATCGAATATTGTTTGGAAATGTAAAAAGAAATATTTGTTCTTTTATATCAACAGAATTGATTCTAAAATTTATGTTGAGAATTTTGACGACTCGTTTTAATTAAACTAGTTATCCTACGATTTTTTAAAGTACAAATTAATCTAAAAGAAACCATAACAATTCTTTAACGATTTCGGTAATTGTTCCTTTAGTTGGTACAAATTTCACAAAATTTAATTTCAAGTTTTACTTTTGAAAAAAGCTACATTTCATACGTATCAACCAAAACGTAAATTCTTCCAAAAGGAAAGCAAGGAGAAAGGTCGTTATAATAGAAATTTCCAGTATAAAACCACCTACGATGCAGTAAATCCCAACTGATGCTCTCAAAATGTACGAAAACAAAATGTCAAAATGGCTCCCTTTCCCAAAGGTACAAGGAAATATTTTACCAGCAAGTACTCGCGAAACGAATGGAGACGTCCGAACGATTTGCTTTGATATCATCCAAAGAATCCTCTCTCTTTGATGCGTTTTCTGGTGAAGCCGCATGTTTTAGAACTCACGAAGGACCTAAACTAGTGGACAGTAGAGCACCAAAAAATGTACCGATTCTCAGGGAATTTGATCCTTTGATGCTTTCTGTATTCTGTCCGAGAATAGAGACGTGCACGACGAAGCGGTAATACGTATATCGTTCGTACAGAAACCCAGAATCGTTCTTAAAAGCTATCTTTCGAGAGGTTACGCTTCAAGAGATTACACGTATTTCCTTCGAACAGGTTCAATAGAGATTTGACAGTCGATAGAACGGTCTCGACCTCCGTGGTTTCAGATAAGAAAACGCAGCAACTTTAATCGACACTTCGTTCTGATCGACTGCTTTGCGTGTTAGAAGTCGTATACGCGCGTGTGGAAGGATCGGACTGTGAAAAATTGATCTTTCAGGAAGCAGATACTCGGAGAAGTTTAGTATCACGTTTTAGTGACGATTTTATGTTCTTTTTCACAGTAAAAGAGAGTTGAGAGATACACAGACTTTAAACAAATGTAGGAACTTACTACAATTAGTCTATATAAAAGGGGTTAAAGAGGTGTTGGTTAAACAGGAAACGATGGTTGTTTAACGCGAACTAAATACAATAACGCACTATAATTAAGACAACTAAATAGTTAATTTGCAACTCTCGTCACTACGGTTCCAACGCTCTCTCTCACGCGGACCACACTCTCTCGACAACGCAATTCGCACTCTCTGACTTCTCGACTCACACTGACTGTTAATTCGTCTTTCTCCCTTAGCATCCCTTTCTCTTTTCTCTTAGTCCCATCACGCACGTGTACCGCAACCGCTCGTGGCCAGGGTCACGCAGGCCTTTTCCGCGTAACTATTCGATTGAAAGGCCGACGATACATCGACAGTGTATGGTAAGTGCTGGGCCTGTCAGCACTTAGGCTTTCTCGCGACATTGTTTGTAGTTTGCCCCATATTTCTTAGACCTTTCGTCCACGATACTACATAAATCTGGTCCAAAGCTAATTTGTTAATTTTCTTATACTTTCAAAAAAGCTGAACAAATTCTGGGATACTCATAGATGTTTCTATCGTATCATATTAATAATATTTAAATAAAATCACCAAAATTAAAGTTAACTAACTAATATTAGTTAATATTAAGTTAAACATTGGAAACTTGTACAGTGAATGGAATAAATTAGATTAAATTATTAATCTGCTGCAGACAAATTTAGTTTAAATCCATATTTTTTAATCGTTTCAGCTTTTTGAAAACCCTGAGAAAATTCTAGAGCATCTCTGCTACAGTATACAATCGTTCATTGGCTAAAACAATTGAAACTTTTGCAGTCAAAGAGTTACGTTAAATAAATAGACGATCGATAGTAGGTTCCAATTAAAAAACAATATTCGTTTCAACGAAAACCTTGATTTTAAAATGTGTCTTTCACATTCAATTACTACAGTCATCGAGCGATATTCAATTTAAAAATTCAAATTTACTATAATATCAAACATATTATACGATAGCGACATAATAAAATAAATTTCGTTTCTCTTCTTAAAATCGAGCGCGAAACATTTCTAGCTGTCTGCTCGAAAACATCCGAAAAATATTCGTCGCGAAGCTAATCTCGGACACGAATATTTGCAGATTCGAAGAGCAGGTGCGTATGAAAGAACAGGTTGTTACTCGGAGAAAGTAGAAGGTCCGTTTAATTAGTAAGTTGTACTCACCAATGTCGAAACCATTCACCGCGTCTCCCTGCGGCGCAAGGGGGAAACGATAGCGGTATTCATTGGCTTCCAGATGCCGGATGCAACCCTTAAATCCGATCCTCACCGGAAGTCGCTCGAGGCCGGTTGTGTTTCCGGGGCCGCCAACGAACAACGGTTCAAGGAACGTAATCCTCGCAAACAACCCCTGCAATCAAATACAGAACAATCTGGTTCACGTAGCTGTAGAAAATCGTTGTATAATTCGCTATCTTCCACCAGACTACCTATCCGCGACTGCCTGGTTTGTGTGCTCGTACGGTTTTCGAGTGCCGGCCCTCCCCCTTTCTTTTTTTCCCCTCGTGCGATTCTACTGTCGCTTTTGGCCGAATTTCGCCGACGAAACTTTTTTTCCTGTTTGAGATTGGATAGGCCTCTGATGAAGACTATTTTATCGGAAATTTTATTCATTGAAAAGGATTCTAGTTTGATGGTTCGAGGATTTGTAAATGGGAGAATGCAGATATTTTTGTCAGACTATGTTGGGAGAAAGGTATTATGTTTGGCCTTAATGTACGTATGTATGTATGTATGTATGTTAGTTTATTTATGCCCCTAACTTAACCGATTTTGACTTAATAGCTCTCAATTGATTCGCGTCTGCCACAGGAGTGTTGTACGCTATGTAGAATACTGAAAAAAGCGAAATGGCGGCAGATACAAACTGTAAAAAAAGTTCATGTATCTAGATCGCTAAATTCAAGAAGGGGATGTGCCTATTTTTTTCATTATAGGGTCGAAAAAGATTGAACAAATATCTTAGAAATATTATCCCATTACGTAAAACTGAAAAAATAGAAAAGCAGGATGTATGTGTTTCACTAAAAACTATGAGATGCACGTACAGATATTTTTAAGTAATAGTTGCCGAATTTACAGATAAATAGGTTTAAAAATATCATAATCGGACAACGGCACTGATTAAATGTTGGTAATAACTAACACTCCTGCAAGAAGTTTCGATGTTGTTGCACTCGACATAATATTAATTGGTATACTTTAAAGCATCGCCAAAATGTACGAAACACCTATTGCAAATTGTATATGGTTACAATGACGATTAAACTCCGTAAATATTGTGGCTCCCGACATTTTTAAACGTTACTTATCTGCAAATTCGGCAATTACACCGGTTACTTAAAAATATTTAAATCTGTACCTCACATTCTTCAGCAAAACACGTACATCTAGCTTTTTCATTCTTTTTTTTTTTTTTTTTTTTTTAAGTTTTCCCACTTTGTTGTTCTTTTTGGGTTCACATGATCCGAAGTAGATGTTACGTTCCAATACATATATTTCAACCGTTCGCGGAGAGACGCGATCGCGAGATAACGCGCCAACGAGAGTCGTAAATTCTCGTTACGATTAAACAATCGACGCCACGAACTGATTGATCCCCTATTTCTATTATGAGAATAGAGGTGGTTGGAATGAGTGCATACGGAATACTACAATTGATTTGTTAACAAAAATTTTAATAACAAGTAAGACAAAAATATAACAACTAAGGTTTTGTTAGTGGTTTGCTTATAACGAGACCTTTCGTACTTCCCAGCTTGAGATAGACTGACTGATTCTTTTGTTCGAAACCACGAATTCTATTCTTTGTTGCCCTTCGATATCCCTACTACACATGCGTTTATTAGATATACCGCGGCGGTTGCTGCGTATGCGTTCTTCCGAGAATTCGGCGAAAGAAACGTAGAGATATCGATGGTACATTGGGCATGTCGATATTATGCTTTGACGGCATAGCTCTTTGTACCGCGAAGCCGTTGAAAAGTTCCGTGGTCGATGCCGCCATAAATTAAAGTTTCCTTGAACACTTGATTAGAGAGATGATTGGCAAACCGTAACAACATATTATTAAAACGTAGGTTGTTTCTAAATATTTGGTTTTAGTATTTAATATAATTCTATTATCTTTTGTATATTGTGTAAAATAAATACGACCGGATTTAATATTACCAAGAAATATCAATGTGATTTAACATTTGATATCAACAGAATTTTGTTTAATTTTTTGAACACATATTTGACGATTTTGTCAACGAAAATGTATATTACATTCCCAGAGGTTTCAGTTTCTAGGGATCGTATACTTGTTCTGTGGCAAGGAAATTATTTTCAGGACATGTAATTACGAAGGAATTTGGTTCGTGCTCCGTGAGATACGTGTTAATATCGATGGGGAGAAGCATTCGACTTTGTGATAATTCGGCGAGTTTCGCAGTTACACTTCACACGATTAAATTCATCTTCGGTGCAGACTACATATTTCTGGTAAATCGAGCGTGTCTGATGTGGCGAACGAAATTGATTTGACACGCTTCTCGCGCACCCCAGTGTATGAAACTATTGCTCCTCATACTGGATTCTTTAAAACCTTCTGCATTTTTCTAAATGAAATATAGATTAAGAAATTATGTAAGGAATATAAGGTTTATATTTCCGCCTTTTAAAAGATACAGTTTTATTAAAACTAAGACATTTCATATAGTATATAAAATTCACTCAGTTTGTGGATATAAAAAAATTAGAATCGATTTTAGTTTCTAAAATAATTGAAATTTTTCAAAAAAATTTATCTAGAACCATCAGCGTTATTTTTTGAAAAATAATTTTTTTCCATAAAACATTCACTCTTTCGTTTCTCTTATTAAAAATCTTGCTCCCTTTAATAAACAGATCTGAAAATATCATAAAAATAGTATAAAAGATTTGACAAAGTATACGGATTGGACGAACAAGTCTCTTAAAACATTCTGCATAAAAAACACTAATTTTTGAAAATATTTTCTCCAAATAGAGAATGTCTTTTTTTCAAACTCCTGGGATTCTCCAGCTTCAACATCTTCTCAACGTCTTCAAACCTCAAACCCTGAATACACAAACTCCCCTTATTCGGGCGTCTTAACTTACCCTTGGCACTTGAAAGTCACACAATCGACCAATTCGTATTCACAAATTTCCACATTGTGAGCTCGATTTTCGTTCAAAATGACACTCTATCACGATGTCGGAGAAATAAGCACGTGGTTGTAACGTAGCCCTCGGAAATGACGAAAAGCTTCGGCACGGCGGTAAAACGCGACGTGAGATGCTAGGTAGCAATTTACGTGGGATTATACATCCAAGGTGGCCCATATTTGCCTACTCGGTGCCTGAGTATAGCTGCTGGGAATTTATTGTATTCCTAGTTCGCCTAGAACCTCCCTGTGCATCCTTATACGGGTATACTCGTGTCTGTGCATTGATACTCAAAAATATATGGGCACATATGTTTATATTTATACTCATTTATACTATATATACTTATTTTCAACAAGATATAAATTAATTACAAAAATTACAAATAGAAGAACTTAATATCGTAGAATTAATTGTTACTTTACAATGCAAAAATTTGAAATTCTAGAATTTTATCCTTTATCAAAATTATCATATTAAGTTGTCCGAAAAGTGTCTCTCTTTTACAGACCCGTCTTTTACAACGATACATCTTTACACAAACATGAAACCTAATCTGTCGAATGTTGTGATCTTTATTTTGATAGAACAAAATGGATCATACGTAATTCGATAAAATAATATAAAACGTAAAATATTGTGCATCCATTATTTCCTTATAAAACGAAAGAAACTTTTCGGGCGATTTAATAGAATATCAGCATGCGATAAAATTTGATTTTAATTGAAAGTTAATACGCAATAAAAAGATTGGCATCTATAAGTGTCAAGTATGGAGCGGTCAAGTATGATTATGGAGCGGTTTTTTAAAATTTAGATTTATAGAGTTTGTTACATTCAGTTCATCTGTTTGTCATGATTAATCTTAACGACAGTATTTAAAACTGTATCGTACGTTGGCAGATGATATATTTAATTTTAATATACGATTGATAGCACAAGAGGACATTAAATATTGCTTTTAAATCATTAGTTTGTCGTTTATTAATATAGTCTTAGTAATCATTAGACGCTATAAAAATCGACCAAAATGTCCACATATTTATGAGCGATAGTGTACTGTACGTACGTATCAAACACGGTGTATGAAAAGGGCTAAGGGTTGACTTGTATGTACGCGCGAATCCTGGCTCGCAGCCTTCGAGTTAATGCACTTACAAAAGTCTCGAAAGTTTCAGCGTGAGCTGTACGGACCAGTTTGCCCGGGAATCATCTAGTTCCAGCTCCGTCTAAAAGGTTTCTCTGTTAGTTCGAAACTCGCGACGAAGAAACTATCGACCTGCGTCGATTGGAACGAAAAATAATTTTGATCGGATTTCTTTTCGGATGAGGAAAGTTTTCTAGTTATCCTGAGGAAATCTACAAATTAGGGCGCTTGGATTTTTGCTTAATTATGCTAGAGAGATTAGTTTAGATGTATTCTCATTTAGATATAATGTTGAATTAATTTAAAGTGTTTTAGTGTTTTCTTTTTTTTATTTTGTTTTCTAAATATTTCTTTGTCCCTATGTTTGGCTACGTTGCAGAACTTGCAGGAAAACTATTAACTGTTCTATTATTAATTCGTAAATTAGAAATTACCAACGTGTATACAGATTTTACTAGAAACTCGCCGCTCATGTATTAAAACGATACCAACAATGAATTGACTAAACTTCTGTTTTAAACAAGTTTCCGTTAGTTATTGCAATTAATTCTCAGGCCAAACTATTTTACTTGTGAGCTAAAAAAGCTCGTTAATGGAAAATCAATAAGGATCAAACGATTTATTAAAAACTTTTATCTAATTAATCCATCTCCGTAATTTGCTAAAATTCACGTGACCTGAATTTCTGTTTTCCTCCGTTTCCAGCAACGTGTCGAATTCAATTAATTATCAAATTATAAAACAAGCAGAGATAAATTTCTTAGCGTGTTAAATCTGCGCTGATTATAGTGTCATATCTCGCTGTAAAGGGTATCGTTTAGGTTAATCCCTCTTTCTACTCGGATTTTGTATTGTGTTCTGTTAGCTTCTCATTAAACAAAAGAGACAGATCGCAATCAACGTTACGTGAGGAATATTTCGTGTAGATGAGAAGGAAAAAGAGAATCGTTTCGTAAATAATTTTGTTTCCAATTAAAATACGCGCGTAGATCGTGCTCGACGAGTGGTGAGATTGTTTCGACGTCAAACTAAACAAATCCTTGGACTTTTCTTGGAGATTGTTCGCCGTGCAATGATAACTTGTAATTGACTTTCGAGTTTTAATTTCATCCAATTCCTGTTCTACCATGAAAACTTTTTGTTAATCAATTCCGGAACTGAACGCAACGGATCGTTTTTTCTTCATCGAAAACCAGGACTATCATCGTTAAAAGGATAAAAGCCTCCACGACTGAATTATATTTATTTAGATATCTTGGAAATTAGTATGTCGACCTCTTAATTAATTAAGATCTTGTATTTCGACTTAGGAAAAGTGGATCGAATAAATTGCGAGATACGTGATGATGCGAGATGAGAATGAAGAGACAGACTCTTGCGCGGAAAATATAAAATGATTCACGAAGCTCGTTATTTGTTGAATTAAATTAACTATACAAGATTAATAACAACATAAAAGACACAGATACTTTAAAAAATGTCAAAGTATGGTAGAAGGATCTAATGAAAGCGTTAAATAATACAAAAAGGATATAAAGTACATGAAATTTATGTAGGAAGTAAAATATAAAAATCCAAAGACCAGAGTCAAAATCTCCTCCAGTTTGCCCTCCAGTTTGGATCAATCCTCTACTCCAATTTCTATAACAAGCTTTCTCCATTAAACGCGACAAAACGTAAACCAAGATCGTGACTTTCAAATTTTCTGTATTTTCAAATTTCCCGTAAAAAGGTGAAAGGGCAGAATTTATGAAACAGTTTCTATTTTTTAACAATTTCCATTCGAACGCATTTTCTATATAACATATTGTAGCATCCGCACAGTTTCTCTCACACGTTCTTGTAAAACCAAAGTGTAAATAATATCAGAATTTTTAGTCATAATTTTTTTTTAGCTATTACCTACACTTGCATTAGAAACTACAATGACTCTTAAAGGACTTTGTTCGTTTCATGTTTGTAAAATGAACAAAAATTTCGTAAAATAATCCAATTATTTAATTGAAAAATACACGCTTGCACATATATATACGTAATATATTTATTCTAAACGTAGAGGCCTTTTCTTCAGGAAACTATTTAATCACATCGACTGGTCAAAACTAATTGTCGATAAATGCTAAAAAAGGAAATAAATTTTTCCTGGGGTATTTACGTACTCGCGAAGAAAGAGAAAAGAATCTTATGATATAGTATATCTATGATATATTTTTCGATCGTTCGCGGAGGTTGCACTTCGCTATTATGAAAATATTAAGTTGCGTATTGACGTGCAACGAAAGTGAAGCGGGCCACGATTAACATCGAGTTGTGAGAAATGATACATGTATCAGCCTAAATGAGATTTTACGGCAAAGATGAAAGGATACGCTCTTTTAGAAATGCAGGTTAGCCCAATTTCCCTTTGATGTTGCCTCACCGAAAGTCCGGTCAGTGCCGCGCGCGTGGCAGGATTCATTTTCGAAACGCGTGATTCCTCTTTGCGCCGCGGTGGTCTGTTGAAAAAGGCGCACCATGCGGTAAATCCGAAATACGCTTCCCTCGTCGCTTTTATTAACTCCGACTGTTCATTGTCGGACCAAGGATTCCGTTTTTGAAATCCAACGAATATTCTGTACGTTCTTTTCTCTTTTATACGATATGAAGTTTAATATTATATTTTGAAGCGTCAAAATTTGAAATTTTTCAATAATCGATTTACTTAGCCAAATATAGATCCATATTACAGTTCTATACAGTCTATACAGTGTCGTCGATGCTAGTTTTAATTACATAATATTAGAAATAACCCGTATTTGTACAGAGTAATAATTTGATATTTTGGAAACATTCAAAACATAGTACTTGTTACGATATTTAGTACATAAAACGAATTTCTGTCTAAGTTTTGTTATTTAAATTATTTTGCGCACTGTAATTATAACCAACTTATAATTTCGTTTACTCTCAACTCCTTCACTATCTTTGATTTCTATTGTTATCACGTGCCGTACAAAATCCTTTCCATCTTGTCTACCGGCGAATCACCATCTTAGACCGATCATCCGTCCGCATCCTCATCGCGCGGAATTCTTTCATTCGAGATTTCAAGCAAGGTTTCCCACGGGGGACAGCGTACAATTTATTTCTCTTTGCTCGATCCCTGTCGCTCGACCCATTTTTCACGCGAAAACTGCGAGTGTGTTCTCGAGTTGGAACCTCGTGGGGGACAACCACGAGGTCGTTTGAAGATGGAGAATGTGGATAATCCGTCGTTTTCAAGCGAATTCGCGAGACGACGCGATACAATCCGGTTTCTCGTCGTTCGTTTCAGTTTCTTTCTGGCGAAACCGACAGGGAACAGTCGGTTATCGTTACGATGAGTTATCAGATGTGTTTAATCTGACGTTACTTCCCAACGAAAGACTGGTTTTCTACGACTCAGAAGATCTTATTGAAGGGATGTGAAGGATGGGGACAAGAAACATACTTTTTAACTAATCCCATTAATTCCACGGTGGAATACCAGGCTCTGTGCATTTTCCTTGCTTTTTTATGCTTTCTTTTTTTCTTTAGAGTTGCTTTCCTCGTCATTGAGGATTAAAGACGTCTCTTCCAGTTGGAATGAAGCGAAGGAATGGCGTGTGTTCCGTACCGCGACTCAGTCGTTACACACTCGTCGATTTCTTCATCCACAACAACCTCTCGAGAATAGCCGTTTCTAACTTTCTAAAGATGCCATATATCTTCTCCCAGTTTTTTTCTCTGCCTATATTTTCATTAACATATTCTCCGAGTCAGTAATAATCCCCAAGTAGCCGTTACTGCCGCGTCGAAAATTAATCTCTATTATCACTGATTTCATCTGCCCGCCATAAGGTTTAATGTTTGCCGTCGAGTTCTTTGTTTTTACGATGCATTGTTTAAGTCGAGGCGCTGCTTAATTTTATTAACGGCAACGGTTAAACGTTGAGACACGCGAGATTTCAGTTTAAGGGTGATCAGTTTTCATTTTTCCTACCAGTTTTTCCAACCAATTGGCAGCAACGACCGTTGCCCTTACTTACTCACCGAAAATTGTAATTGGCGAATCAAGTTGCTCCATGTTTTAGGTACGCCCATCTTAAGTTTTCATCTTTTCCACATGTATCACCGATACTTCACTTGCACTCAGCTCTCCGCACAAGACACGCAGTAAAACCACACTATTCCGTTCACCTAACGTACACCTAACGTTCATCCGCACATTCAGTCTTTGAAGGTGTTCTTTGTGAAATATACAGTTATATTTAAACTTTAAAACCCTGTGTCAGATTCTGTCTAAATATCTCTATCATCGTAATCGAGATAGGGAATTGGCTGATTCGTGGTGTCTACTAATCGAGACGAGAATTTATAACTGTTGACGAGTCACATTGCAGACGCGTCTCCCCGCGAGTGTGACATCAATCACATATCAATCCGCATCAAAGATAGGATATCAATCGCCGAGCTTCGGACTCCTTTGGACACATCACCACCTTATCATCATAGCCTACACAGAAGCTATGACACACCTTAGTCCACATCATAGATAAGACATCGACCCCCGACCTTCGGACACTTTTCCACATCATAACCTACACCGAACCCCCTCAAAATCCAAAAACCAAAAAGTATATAAACCGAGACTTCAACCAGCTCGGGCGGTTCTTGTTCTAGCTCTTGTTATTGTACAACCCTTTCTTCCAGTTCAGTGTCAATCTATTCTTGTAAGTGTTAAATTTATAATAAAAGTTCGATGAAAGAAAATTAAAAGTTGAGTTACGACTCAGCCTTCTTTTCCCTTACAATTCAAGTGTCGGTTTTACGTTACACGAGCATAGTCGAACAGCGTGGAACGTAACGGTGAAATGGCGTTGCGTTTGAAAATTCGTCCTGCAGAAAATGTTTTTGATATCTTCAATTTGATGTCTGTATTTCGAGGGAATTCTCTTTGATACTGTTTGAGGACGATATCTTTCTGTGAGATTAGATATCGATCTCTGAAAATTAGATAGTGCCGACAATGTGTATTTGCTTGTTTCAAAAATCATAATTTAGTGACCTTTGAAATATTTTTGAGAAATGTCAAATTACGAGAACGGATAACGTGAAACATGAAAATAAAGTCGTTGAATTTCAACTATGCTACTTCTATTTGTTGCTGTATGTTTCAGGTATAATACAGGTTTATCACCGAATAAATCGCAAGGGATAAAACAGACATAGCGTAACGAACGAGACCAACGAAGGATAGCAATGGAATAAACGTTTATGAATTGATAAAAGAATAACAAAGATCAACGTCACAATTGAACGAAAGGAAATATATTTTTCCGACACGTGACAAATGAAATATTAAATTATTATTGTGATATCAAATATTTAATCCCAATCACGTGGAAACCATTCATCTAACGGACTCTTTTACAAGCTTGTCCCGTTTTGCTTCCTTTCGTGCCACGTCGTCATTGTCTAGTTAGGAAAAGGAAAGAAAAAAGAAAGAGAGAGGACAAATTAAAGTAGCGACGATGAGTACTAGTTATTCCGCGACCCGTTACAAAGTAGAGAAAATTAGATACCCAAGAAACGTGTTTTGTGTTTCAAGCAGATTACGCTCATATTATTCAGTCAACAGCGAAAAATAAAGGTATCATTTGAGTCTCGAGCTTCGCCAGTGGAATGCTGGAAAATATAATTATCGGGAAAGCTACTTCCATCGTTTTGTCAATTATTTTATTATAAAATAGGTTAATACGTATTAGAATGAACAACGGATCAGTGTTGAATTTCAGTGTATTTTAAGCATAGATTACAATTTAATCTTCGACTTGATCGTTTTAATTAATAAAAATCGTTAAATCGTTAAAACATTAGCAGAATTTTCGAAAAAGTCACAGCGGCTATAAATAATTGCAATACGTAATTCTCAAAAGAGTTACATTAATTAACTATAAGCAATTACAATATAAGATTCTTAAAAAAATTATAGTATTTGTAAAAGAACAGATAACCTATCGTTGGTATGAAAAATAATAAATAAAAAGTTTGAATGTTATAAAAATAGACCAGAAAATTGCCAGCAATAATCAGCAAACGACTTTAATTCCAACAATTCCAACATTCTTTTATAATGATCAAAATATATTAAATCCGTAAAGCCGTATTTTAATTAATCCTGGAAGAGGCAAACTGGGTGGTTGATTCATGAATTTCACAAAGACCCAACTATTTATCAAAAATCCTCTCGCGATGTGAATTCCCAGCATTTCCATGAATGAACCGCAAACCAATGCCAAAGGATACGTGCTAAACTATTTGAAACAAAAGGCGAAAAGGTAAAAGAAGAGACTCGTCAATCTCGTGTGGCAACGTCTGTGTTATTGCTCCTTTGTTTTGAGACTTGTGACGATTTTGTTGCGACTCGTCGGAAAAGAATAGGACGAAACAGAAAGTCAAGAAGGGCCGTGCGAAAGACGAGAAAAAAGCAAATGTAGAGACGAAAAAAGAATATGCGGAATGGTCAGAGGTCGGCTCCTCTAATTACGATGCTGTCGTTAGGATACCGGTGCTTAATGGCACTTCGAGATAAAGTGAACTCGGTTCGCGGACCCATTTGCCAGCGATGTCCGCTGATTTTAAAGGTAATTAAACTCACCTCCAGGGAAAATAGACGGTCCGTCTTCGAATCGCGCGGCCAATCCTCGAGACCGCACATCGATTACTCAATTTTTTTCGATCCCAGATAAAATTTTTGCGAAAACATTGGATTGGAACGTTCGTAAATTTCAAACCTTTGTTTCCGCATTTTTATTTTGGATTAAAGGTTGATAATGATTAATCGCCTTTTTAAGTTAAGAATAGTTTTTGAAGTTGATCGAATAGAAATGTGAAGGAATTCTGATTCTTAACGTTTTAGTCTCGTGGAAAATAATGTTTGTAAAGTTCAAAGTTTTAAAGTTATTTGCCTTGACATACCCTTTTTGTTAATTTTTTTGTCGTGAAAACATTTTAATATCGCACATATGTGTAGTATCTAAATAGGTCTAGAGCAAGGACAAGAAAGGAAGCTTTATTTTAAGTTAAATTAAGTTTTAGTTTAACAAGCAATACCCAATACAAAAGCTGATTACAATATCTTCGTACGTCTTAGTCCAACACTCGGCTCTCAACTTGTGTCTTCTCAGGTCAAAAAATGCTGACCCTCAACCCTCGCATCCTTCTCCCACTCCTTTACTCATTTAGCTTTGACGTCACCAAGGCATACACTCTTACACACTCTCTCTCTTTCTCTCTTTCCCAGCACTTTTATGATTCTTAGTTTATATCTTAAATATATAATAGATCAAGCGTATACCCCCCCCCTCTTTTTTTTGATACTACATGTGTAAATATAAAGTTGCTTAAAATAATTCATTTTCACTATTGTGCATCGCTACTGTGATACGAATTTTTGTTGTTCTGTCTGACTACTCAGTGACCTATTCTACTTCATCGATAATAGTTCAATACTTCATTTTTCTTTCATTTATACCACATATGTACACGACGAATATACTTAATTTGTTTAATATAAATATATTAACATATTAACGAATTTGTTTAGGAGGTTAGTTTTGCATACATATTATCCCATCTAATAAATCGAGAATATACATAATCTTTCCTACCCGGCTGATTACACACATGACTTGTTCTACTATTCTAATCTTGCGTGGGATATGTTCAAACAATCTAATCATATGCTCAACCTGTCTTTCACGTCTTTTATAGAAAGCTCTATTCCACTCGCCTGATCGTATCTCCACCTATTTTACTAGTTCGGTTGCGTGCGAATTCTTATTCTACTTATTCGACCATGTATCTACTACGCTTGACTTATCAAGAGCTCTAACAGTTTACATAACAATCGCGAATTAATGCAAATTTCATATAAGAGATCAGATAATTTATAAAACGATAAACGTGGAAAATATAATATTGGTAATTTTTTGAAGTGTAGAGGTGGTATATGTTGTCCGTGATGGTTGTAGTTGCCGGCTGTAGATGTACTGCTTATTATTCTTCTAATTGATGCGTGGACTAAAAATAGGACTACGGGAGCCGGGAATCGAACCCGCTAAGACGCTAACAACTGCTTTTTTTTTGTTTATTATTACCAGATTTTGAGTACTACATATTTGTATTTTCCATTATAAACGATGAATTCCGGTTGTGAGGTGGTTCAAGCAAAAGTACCGATACGCGACGGTACGATATAGCCATGCAATATTAAATTTTTTTTTGGGGGGGGTGGGGTTTACATTTGTAACTTAAATTTAAGTCGCTGTAGAGCGGTGCTTATGTACGATATTGTTTCTTTTTTTTTTCTTTCCATTTTTATCCTGAAAGCCTGGTCGCAAAAACAGGACAGTTGCTAACAACTGCGCTACCGTGTCCGTTACTTAGTAAGTGTCAAGTGGCGGTATTTCAGGTACGGCGGTTATATCAAGTACTTTGTACTTTGAATTTCTGGGACAAAATAGAAAGATTCCGAATAGAAGCAGCATCGATACAAAAATAAAAATCACACGATCTCCAATTGCACAGCGTAAATAACGTTATGTAGATAAAATATATAAATAGTATAATTAGAAATTATTGCGTCATTCGCTTTATTCCTTATTCACATTTTCATTTCTTTCGATCACTATAAGATGCTATAAAAGGTAAGAAATTTAATACAATGAAGGACTTCAAAGCAGTAAGAGAATACTTTGCGTCAAAATCTTAACAATATTTCAAGAGAGAAGTTAAAAAATTGCCGAAAAGTTGAAACATAGAAGAAAAGATAGTCAATATACCATTCATTTATAAATAAGATATCCGTATTTCAAAATCATTTAATATTATAAAGTTACACACATATATGTTTAGTGACCTCTATAACTGTCACAACAACCTTTGTAAGTGGCTAACTTTTTTAAAATTGGGCCAAACGAATTGCGTTTCTTTTAGAACTTAGAAGGATTAGTTTACTAGATAACGTATAAAAAAGTGGCAAAGAACAAAGTAAAGATATTTTTCAACTCTTTTACCTGGCCTTGTAATGGAGATTTAAATGATACATTTTGAACATTTATATGAGTTGTGTACCCGCTAAAAATTTCATCGAAATCAGATAACGTTGCTACGAGCTGCAAACGGTTAAAAATAGCGAAAATCACGGTTTACATGACTTTTGGTATAAAATCTATACCTTTCGATGACTGTCGCTTGTTTCCGCATTGACCGATTTCGATAAAATTTTCAGCATATATATAACTGACATAAATGTTTACAACGCGTCGTTTATATTTTCATTACAAGATCAGATAAGAAAGTTGAAAAATCCTTTACGACATTTGCTCTTCTTCTTCCAATTCCGACCAATTGCAATTTCTTCAGAATTTTTTTACTACGTCATCTAATAAACTAATCTTTCAAACTTCTAAAAAAACCCAAATCATTTGGTCCGATTTTAAACTACTTATTCAGTACCAAAGGGCGTTGCAATAGGTTTGGGAAGCACTGTATGAACA
The DNA here is from genome assembly GCF_910591885.1 of Bombus terrestris. NCBI lineage: Eukaryota > Metazoa > Arthropoda > Insecta > Hymenoptera > Apidae > Bombus > Bombus terrestris. The sequence goes on along the minus strand of NC_063273.1, from coordinate 11,432,591 downwards.
CGATACTATTGGAGTTAATAATAATAGCGCGGCGAGAAAGGTAAAAAAATAGACAATGATATTTTTTGACTTGCAATGAACTTCTTTAAAAAACGACAGTGTTCTTCGCGAGGATAAAGCACAATTATCAGTTAATAAGAGGCCCTCCATTGTCGCGCGGGGAGAGCCGTGATTTCTTGCTCGTTGATTTAAGATTTCTTTTCGCCCCGGCGAGCCGCGATGGTCGACAATATTCTTCGATTGTTTCTCGGAACTTGGCCGTAGACGAACTTGGCTCTGGTTTTAAAGGAGCACTCGAAACCACTCTTCTCCTGGCCGAGGAAAGTAGCGGGTCTTTCTCTTTCCGAGAACGCGGCGTACTAACTTATTACGAAACAATTTGCAAGTCTTATGAGAATAGCTGAGAGGGAAAGCTAGAACGAGGGGAAAGAAGAAGAACGACCGAGACCAGAGAGAAAAGAAAAAGAGACACCGAGGGACGGAGGCTTAGAAAGTAGGTAGCTTTTAAAGACTTTTAATTCGAGAGCGAAATGCCGGCTAGCCCCATCGTGTAATTTAAAGAAAATGCTGCTGCGAGATGTAGTAAAACGCTGTTTTCTAGTTACTTAAATGTTTTGAAAGAAAAATAAGTATATAATAATAATTATTATAGAGAGAATATAAATAATAATAATAGACTTGATAGATAGTCTAACGATTAGAAATAATAAGCATTAAAATGCATCTCGCAGGATGTTTAAAAAAGTTGAAGTCAAGCTTCAAAAATATATATAATGTTCAAATTTGGGTAATCCAGGGATCTATTTTAAGTCTGGAAATCGAGTTTATTATAACAATACTTAAATAAAACACAAAGGTAAACAACAATAAATAATAATTAATAACAATAAATAATAATGAATAACAAAGCTTTGTCTACCTGAAAATCGAGAATCGATTTCCCATGTCCTAAACTACCACTCTTCCTCTGTCAATCTTCAATACTCTAAATAAAAATTTTCATCTCGTGACCGTGTCTATTTCTAATGCTCGAAATCCTTCTTCTCTAATCGTTCGTCTGTGTAATGACTGTTTGACAAATCGGTTATCCGTAACGACAAATAAGGTCACATTGTCCGTTAATAGAGAAAGTCCTTTCGTTTGTCCGCGTTTGAACTCTTAGGAAGTTTACATATATAACAATTGAAAGAAAAAAAAATGTCTTAATAAATGTCAAATATTATTAGACATTTCCAACCAAGAGCTTAAAATGAAGGGAATTCATATATATTGTTAAGAATTATTTCCTTGCCTTGATGGATACTTTATGCTCCAGGCTCTGATTTTTTTAAATACTCTTAAAGAAGAGGAAATCCATATTTTTCAGAAATTATTAGCTTTTCACATCGTTTAAACGAAAATTCTAAACATTAGAGAATGATCAAAGTTTAATTTTCACCAACTATTGTTAACCCTGTATTCCAATCCCCAATTAAATATTACTGGATCATAAATGAGCACAATAGTAAAGTTTGGTCTACGTTAGCGCGCTAAATTAACAACGTCCTTTAATATGTAAAGTATAGAGTATTAAATAAAATTAATTGTAATTTATTAAATTTATTAAATAAAATTCACGAGCCTAATCCAAAATGACCAACTATTATACACGTACATAATAAAATTTAATTCATCTGTAGCGAGAAACTATGGTATTTATAACGCCGAAATACCGAAATACCGAAATCTTACATTTTATTGGCGAAAACAATGTTAGCTTTCGAGAATTTAATCAAGTAAAATCGCAGCTTTCGTTGCTGCTATACCACAAAAGGATTATAACAATTTTCATAAAAATCATGTACACACGAGAAACATCGTACACCGTCCCAGTTTCATTATACCGGCGTACGTGAATTAGGGTAAAATTAGCCTTCTCTTAGAACAGGGTGAACGAGAAAATCGATAAACGCCGATGATACGCGACATCGCGGTTGAATTTCCTTAATCGAGCAAACTATGGGCAAGTTTTACAGGTAACGCTGCACTTTACTGATTACACAGTGTGGCGTAGTCCGTTTCATGGGCGTGGTTCGATTATTCATCGTTCACAAGATCGGCCATCTGTCTTTATATGTCCGACCGTGAGCCATAAACACGAAGGGGAGTTGAAAATACATCAAACCTTTTCACGTGAACGTATTATGTTGCACGATACGCGATCTGCAGAGATTTCGTGCCGTGTAAGATGATAATTTCGCGTTATAGTACATGGATGAAAAATAGAGAAAAATAACAGACATTAGTCTGGTTTCGTTACTGACCAACGGAATTATTTTTCAAGAGTTGAATGTTATAACGTTACCTTAATTTGCATAAGTCTTTTCTTCTCCGTTATTTTTCTAGATTGTATATCCATTTCCACGTGCTGTATAATTATCACGAATTTGCAATGTTAATTCGCATATACTGTGTTCCCTTGACATCAACCATCATCAGATTCTCTAATTACATCGTATCCATGTTGTTTCTACGACTTAATTGCACACGTGCGTATATACACGTTATTTACCATGCCAGACTGCAATCAAATTCAGATAGAATATTTCTGCTCTAAGACGGGTGGATATCGTTCTGAGAAGAGAAACTCGAAGAGAAACATTTTAATGTTTTGACAGAGAGACTCGTTATTAACCTATGAGAATGATATTTTTAACCTGATGTGTTGTAATGTCCACGTGATACGTATAATTCATCAAACAATAAAATTGCTTAAGTATTTTATACTTGTTAATATTTATGTAGCCTTGCTATAATATTAAAATTATCAAAACTTTGATAGATGTGACTTTGTATAATTTATATGTATGATAATAATTCTCATATCCTAATTTATTTCAAGAGAAATGCTAAGTTTCACAGAACTTATAAAACGGTCCATTAATTAAAAACCATCGACTAATCACTCTGTCTATACTGTATAATTTTACTCTTTGCTCTGACGCATCGTGTGATATTAAAACGGCTCGAAAATCCGGGGACAGAGGGACGGGCTTCTTCATAATTCCTGGGATTGTCGAAGCGTTAAACGCGGTCATTAATTGGCAGCCGATCAAACGACTCGGGACAATCGCGAAAGAGATGAATTCTCATACGAGTACCAGGCGAAAGTCTGTGGGCTTGACTCGTTTTCACGCTCCATTTGGCCGCGTAATTTGCGGGCTGTCGTTCTCAAACGAGTCGAAAGTAATATTCCAACCCTGTGTCGACCCTGTTCCGACGCAAACACCGGAAAATCTTTGACGTGCCGTCCCTGTGAATGTCTTTCGCACGCCGTAGCACAGTCTTTTCTTTTTTTTTTTTCCGCCTCCCTAACAAACACATACACGGCACCGTCCATTATTCGGCTACAGTGCTCCGTTTTAATCATGCTCCGGCACTTACTCGTCTCGGTTTTATTCTACGAGTTCTCGCGACTGCACCGGGGTCAACGTATACTTTTGTCCCTCTCTACCCCCCTTTCACTCGGATTTTTCTTTCGCTTTTCTTTTACTTTGTCCTGTTTCTTCGTCTGTCTGCCTCTATCCGTCCTTTTCTTTTTTTCTTTCAAGGTTCTTTTTGTTTTTTCTCTTCTTGTATTCTACAAATGAGACACAACGACGATGCTGGTCTTTTATCCACGGAGAAAAGTCTAACGTAAGTCAATTTCACTGCCGACGCGATCAACTATTTTTGTCTACTCCATTCGGCTGACTCTTTGATCTCTTCTCGATGCCTTTTGCATCGCTGCAAAGAATACTTTGTTTCGGTGATCGCACGTGTCGAGATATGTGCAGCTTTTTGGCAGTTTTACGGGGGTTGTAATTAGCTTACTTTTTCTGGCTCGATCTGCAGTTATTTGATCTCCTTTGGAGGATTACCGAGAACTGTTGTGTCTCTTTTGTAGATCACTGCTGACCTAGTTCTTTTCTTCGTCAGTCGCCTGCCTTTTGAGATACCTTCTCCACCAATTGAACGTTTGTAGTCTTATTTGAATATCGTATATTTTATTTCCAATATGTATTTGTCCCCCTGGCCATTCTGTATGTGAATATCGTTCAATAATTTGAAATTGTTTTCGTACTTTTTTTAAAATCAGAATTATATATAGAGATATCACGAAGAAACATTTCGAAATATTAATTTCACGGAACCTGAAGCTTCGAAATCGAGAAGCAATTTATCAATTTGTCGAACAATTTGTCGTAGCAATTACTAGTCGATCAGCTATCAGAACGAGACAAGGATATACAGAGTCATCGGAAAAAAGTATCTCCCTTCGCTCGGCAGTTTTTTTATATTCTCCTTATAATTCTAAACTAATCAATATCTGTTCGCTCAAAATACAGCGCAGGCTTTCCAACTGAATAAAAAATGCACGAATGAAAATAAGTCTACAATAAGAAGATGGTAATTAAGATCACAAAATTCTCCTCCAATTCATTCGCATATTATTCTCAGTTTTTCTATTATTTTTATACTTCCCAAGCAAACAAATGAGTTCCCTCAAAACATGGAGCATATATATGCATTAAGCTAAAGAAAAAAAGAAATAAAAATAAATATACCGCGATAAACCATAAAACAAGAAAGTAAAGTATTATGTAAAGCGGAAAGAAAAATTAATACTGTCATTAATTAATACATTCTTCGAATTTGTTTCCATGATTTTATCAAATTCGATATTATTCTCATATTTTCGGCAAACGATAATAACCTTCAAAACATAGACCATCGTAATACGAAATTAGGTTAGGAAACGAAGAAATGAGTATAAGGCAAAAGATCAAGAAAATACAAAATTAAAGTATTAAGAGTTAAGGTACAATATATCATATAAACGAAATGCTAATTGACACAGTAAGTCAAACTGGAGGAATAATCGAAAATCGTCGTTAGACAGACGATTTCCTTGGAAAATAACATTTTCGTCGGGAAACCTGTATCGTGGATGGAATTGCATGCAGATGAATAACGATGACGTCGGCGTGCACTGAGGCAAGAATACATGGTGAGTCGTGAAAAGATTTGCTCGCCCCTCTACCAAAGACGTCAGCCAGTCCGGGATTTTAAAGGGAAACGTCTAAGCGAGTGCCGCGTTTTAACTGGCGGAAAATTACGCCGAGGAAAACGGATTTATATACGAGATGTCGTTGTGCAACAATCCGGCACAACTCGGTTATATCTGTCAATGGAAATTTGTCGCGAGATCCTTGTTCTGCGATCGATCGTGAATTTTTGTTGAAACGAGAAATGCCGATCTACGTTACGCTTCCTTTTAGTCTGTAATTTTAATCTCATTAAGGGTAGCTTGTTAAAGTTTACTTATCTTATAACTTTTATCTTATAACTTTATAGATTTAATCAGTAAATAAATCTTTAATTAATGATCTTTGAAATTAGAAATGTTACATAAAGTTGCTTCATGTGATAATATACTATAATTTAAAATATATCGTTTGCAGAATTTTACTTATAGATTTTCCGAGATTTTGAAGTGTAATTAAAATATAAAGATTTACAATAGACTCATGAAATCTGTTCAATGAATAAATTTGCAACGAATAATCTTTAGAACTTGAGGTTTATGTTATATTCGAAAAATAAGTATAGTTCAAATTTTACTTATGAAGCTGCTTTCTGCAATGTTACAATTTATCAAATTTAACATTATATCATTTTCAAAATAACATCTGATAATTTTTCAGATAATTAAAAAAGTTGTCTTAAAAAATTATTTTTTGGAAAGTAATTTTCACTCTATATAATCACATAAAACGTTTCATACTGTCTTCATTAATTCTTTTTCGTTTCAGCGCTACTTCAGCTAATCCTCTAACAATTATCCTTCTTCTGAAATCATCCTCGAAACGTCGAGTTTCCAAGAGTCATTGGCGCATTTGCATACTCGTGAGACTATTCATCGTGTCTTTTGGAAGTGATCATCAATTTCAATTCTGGTTTCTATAAATGCTGACAATCCTAATTCCAACATGAGATCGCGATTAAGTATTTGCGTGTCACGTCGACAAATCTCTTCCCGTTTTATTGACAATCGATCGTTCCCTTTTTAACCAACACGTAACGCCTCATTGAAGACCATTGAACTTATTCTTACCTTCGATCTTCCCTCGACACGTTTGTCTTGATTCAACCGAATCGAGGCGTCCCATCGATGTCTGTAGACGGTCAGGATGTTCCATTCGTTCAGCCTCACTGTTTGCGTGCTTCTAACTATGCCGACTCCGCTCCCACAATCGAACCTTCGAACAAATAACAATATCTCGTCACTTTTGCTTATTGCAATGAAATAATAAATTTCCGTCAAATTTATGCATAAAGCTTATTTGAGTAAGAATATTTCATTCAATAAATGTCTCGTAAAATATCAGCTTATTTTTCTGATATTTATGTAATAAATTTTTCCCTGATTCATGCATAATATGTACTTCGTTTTAATGTTAAAAGTCTCGTAGAATTGCAGCTTATTTTTTTGATATCTGTGTCGTAAATTTTTCTGCGATATTTGCATAATAATTTGATTTCAACTTATTTTCCCGGCATTTGTATCATAGTTTCTTTTATGATCTAGATATAATTATATAATGTAGATTGGGAGAAAAGTTAAAACTCGAGATCGTAAGATTATGTATGACATTTTAGCACATTTTATACATTTTACACATTTGTGTAATCTTTAGTACAGAATATTAAATTTTGTGGCAGAATATTAAGCTTTCCGATCGGAAGTGTTTTATAGGTTTTGAATTAAAGACGAACAAAGCATTTATTCCCTTTTGTTCCGGTGAACAGGGTAGGACGATATATTTTTAATATACAGTCATGAAATAGTAAGAATTTTATTCGATTGTCAAAAAGATTGCAATTCTTATCGGATTATTGCCTTCGATTTTTCTCCTGTTTCAACGTTTCGCTTCAATTTTTTCAATTACGTATCCCTCATTGTTCGAGTAACGCCATTTATCTACCAGCAGGAAGTGTGGTTTCCCGCGAAACAGAGAAATGTATGAAGTCGGTCGAGTATCTTAAACACGGATCTGTAAGGTTTCATTGGTGCAAAAATCGTTCGTGGACTGTTAGAAAAACTTATTTCCGGTATAATGGATCGCGTGGTACGTGAATCTGAAACATGTTTCTCTATCGTCAAAAATAGTCTTTCGAGCGCTTTAAACTTTTTCAGTCGAAGTATCGGATGATTAAAGATGAAATTAAAGTGAATTTCATATAATTTATGAAAATACACAGTTTCGAACACTTTGATAGATTCTTAATACAAAGCTTGAGATCTTTTAAACATGTAAGGTATTGATTTTTATAATGCAGTTATAATGCAGTTATAATTTTGTATCCTCACCCATAAGACGATTAAATACGACGAATGAATACAAAAAATAAAATATTTGTGACTATGAATAGGAAGCTGAATTTTACAACATTTTATATTATACAAAATATTTCTGTACTTCCAACAGATTCGAGCGTTAAAATACATTTCTATACATACTCATAATAAATCAAGACATTTAGAAATCCATTTATGCACTTGGAATCGCACCATCACGCAATTTTAACATACTATTTTTATCGTTCGAAAAACTTTTCCCAATTCAAAACGGCACACGGCACAATATTTAAAAATCGTTGAGCGATTTCCGATTACCATAATCGATCGATCATTTTCAATTTGAACATTTCAATGTATAAACTAGCTAATACCACGTTTCAATCTCGCAATATTCTTAATCAACGATCTCTTGAGTCGATAATATAGAATTTACGCGCACGTCGGCGCGAGAATGAAAAAGCATTATATCTATTAACTATTCCATAACAGGGACGTCAATCAGAGGTTGGAAGCACGAGATTAACAGTCATGACGAGCAAGCCTTCGCGCGAGGCGAGTTCTTGCCAATATCCTCGAAATTTTTATCGATGAGAAGAGAGGAAGGATTTGTTGAAACGAAATGATGCGATCCGACGCTGCAATTACTCGTTTGCGGCGTGCTGTGCAACGCATCGATTGTATAGATAGAATGTCGTATGTCCGTCATTGTCTTCACCGATTCTTCGCTCCTTTCATATTTTGAATGAAATGAATGTTAAATTCAATGTTAATGAAATTGAATGTTAAACCGATTACGATGCTAACTACACCCGAAACGATTTCTTGAATTGTTAGGATTTTATTATACTTTTCTGGTTGAATGTGTATAGTGGGGTGGAACAAAATATTTGATATTATTTCTTTAATTAGAGACAGTTCTAACAGTCTTCTATTGTACTATACGAAAGAAATAAAAAGAAAGATACGTGAAAAATTTATGATGTAATGAAAATAGAACGTATACTGGATAAAAAATTATTTAAATTCTAAAAAGAATGCACCGTAGTAAATCTATAAAATTTCTATGCAGAAATTACGAATTGGTCATTTTTATCAGTATGGTAATTTTGCCATTAATCCTGAAATGTTACAGTAAAATGTTATTCATTCTTCAATTATTTTATTTAATTGTTTTGAAAAAACAATCTGTGAGAGATTTCGTCATATTTTTGGTAACTTTCCTGTAGAAAGGAGGAATAGGTGTGTATTAGTTTGAAGTGGTTGTTATGTTCATAAAGTCGTGTTACGTTCAACCATCTAAACTGTATTTTCACAGTTGCGACATTCACATATTCGCGTGATTTAAATTTTCCCCGGTATAGCGTTAATGGAGTTCTGTAAAGCGCAGAATTAGAGGGATCACTATTGTACTTGTTAGGGTATACTTCCAGGGTTTAGTTTTGCCTTCGAGGCAAAAAGTTTACGAACTATTCGAATAATTGGTAATTTGGTCGTAAATGTCGCTTTGTGGTATGAATTTTAATTAAACGTTTTTTCATAAGAATGATATTGTAAAGAGAATGTATGCATATTCTAATAGATAAATAACTTTGGATAGTATTTTAAGCGCGCGATCATGTTCGTTATTAATCTATCAGTTTTTTTATTTAACTTTAATTTTAATTCCTGACTATTATTACGATAACTTGGATTATTTTAAACATTATAAAAATCTTTAATAATCATGAATTGGTTGAGCTTCATAATTATAACTTCGACAATTAACTTAAGTTTATAATGTCAGTAATTATCTTAAGTTCAGATCTAAATTTTGTAATAAAGTACCTCGTAATATACATTATTACTATATATATTATTATTATTATTATAGTAGACGTATCTTCATATCATAGCAATTAAGATTAAAAGTGTCTCATACTTCTAACCTTTAACCTCATTTACATTCGAACGATCCGAGAATAATTAATAATTACGTCTAAAATAATTATGCATAACAAATTGTCTGTCTCTATTAATCTATCAATAATAATTATGCAATAATAATTATTTAATACTTCAGTTTATTTTTCGAAACTATTCTGCACGAGTACAACGAAGGACAGAAAGGAGCATGCTTAGTCACGGTGGCAAGGGGTTGAGTTCTAAGTTGTGGTAATTATCACTGTCGGAGAGTAAACGACATGATAATGAGAAATTTTAACGAGTTACGCTGACTGCAGCGTTAATCCCACGCAGTCGAAGCACGTAATTAATAACACGCTGCTTACCGCACGCGTCCGCTACTTGTAAGTTTTAAGGCTCACCACAAGTACCTCGCCAGTTTCGATTCTAATCTAACGAGAATAAGACCTATATCGTTTTATAGGTATAACAATTCCCTATATTTCTGATAATTATATCGATCAACTTTATAAATTGTAAAATAAACAGCGTAATAGTGACACAGTCTTTAAAATGTATCTTGGAATTTATAATTAATTATATCATCTTTTCGAGATGAATATTAACCATTAATATTGTACATTCTCATTTGGTAGTCAATAAATTTTATCTTATTTATTGAATAGCATTTTCTAAATTTGCATTTCCACTTGTGAGAAACATAATAAGAATGAGAAAAGGAAAAAGATGAAGAGTCACTATTAAAATCTCTATTATACTTAATTTCGTATTACGATAAAAATTAATCAAATAATGAAAATAATTTGTGATTCCTAACATTGTAAACATTTTGCACACATAATCTTTAAAATACGATAGAAGCATCGCGTATCGAGAACGATATAAGATCAGATAACTGTAAGTGCAGTTTATTTTTATTTACAAATTCTTATTCGTAACGACCTATACCGGAAGCTTAGCACAATAGAATTTCATCCCTTGTAATACTCAAAGCTTTTTATTCTTTACGCACCATACAAAGTGGCATTTAAAAAATATATCCGTGACAACGGGTCGTCGTTATTATTATCATGAATACGTGGTTCGAAATGATTTAAATTAAATAGCGACGCAAGCTACACTATGCATTCTGCATTCGTAGCGATCGTGAGAAAAGCCGATTAGCGAGCCAGAGGATACTCGAAGCCGAAACGAAAAGGCGGAAATTCAATTCCGGCCATTGTTGCGAGATAATATCCGGGAGAATCTAGTGTCTCTTAAAGTACGAAGATAAAAGCAGAAACAGCGGAGGAAATGGCGATTTTTATCGTTCGAAAAGTCGTTCACATTGGCCTTGTTGGCAATTTTCAGAAATATGTGCGAAATAATTAAAAATTCCTTCGGTGGCGAAGATCGCAACGGGTCGTGACCCTGACCTTGTTTGAGTGAATGCTCCTCGCGATATGCAAGATGCACTTGACATTTTCGCGACCCTCGCGTCATTGCACAGAAGTCACGTACTTGTGGCTACATGCCTCGCATGAGCGGTGAATCACGATTGCTGACGTAGTAATTAATTTATGATCGATTAAGTATTTTTGAAATTTCGTAGATATTATTATAATTTTGGTTAGGAGTTCGATAACTTTGGTTAAGAGTAAGGAGTTAGGATAATTTTCTTACATTTCTCGTTTTTCTATTTTTCATATTAGTGATGATACTAGATAGATAAATGTGTTCTTTATTTCTGCATCACAGCCAAGGAATTTGGTACACGTATGGTATTATTATATTTTTTTTATATTTTTATATTTATAGCTCTTTCTTATTTTTTTCTACTTTATGGTATTATGCTGATTTGATAATAATTTTCGCTATCTATATACATATAATAAAATAGAAGTTGTATCTGCACATTAAATAATAAAAAGAAAAAAGAAACAATCATGCGCGAGTAGCTCAGAAGCTATAGAATCAAAAAAATTAATTTTTGGAATTTTCCTCTGCTGTTTGTCCGTTTGTACTCGCATCACGTAAGAACTACTGAACATATTTTGATGAGGTTTTCTCTATCATATAGCCTAGTGTCTAGGAAAGAAAATAGGATATGTTTCATCTTGATCCGTTTTGTAGAAGTTGAGAAATAACCTGGCATCTAAGTTGTATGCGCTCCCAGGCCAAGAACCTTTTCACAATTTAATATTTTTTACTGCGGAGGATAACTGTTAGTATAAATGATACGTAAGTGTTTCATTCATAAAAATTTGTTTGCTTAAAAATTGTTTCGTACATTAGTAGTCCACGTGAATGACGTCGTGGGCAAGAACTACGATAGATGGAAATATTTTCACTAATGAATCTCTTTTCGACGTTCTTTCCATTGTTTGTTTTTCATAGCTGGGATTATTTATCGATGGATCGATCGGATAATTTTTATCGGTGAATTTTTTTTCTGACATTATTCAGCTGACCTTTGTCACCTTTGAATTTCCTTTTTAATGTCCCCTAACTGCTGTTTCTCCTGTGTTTTCTACTTCCTCTCCTGTGTCTTTCTAATTCATTTTTTAGTTGCATTATTGCTCTATTCTTTTTATTAAAAAATTATCTGTTTTGTGCATTATTTTATGTTGCATTGTTTCCTTTCATTTAAACGATCATATAGTTTAAACGATGATTTTCCCGTAGCGTCTGCTTTTTTGTACTTGAAATTTTCTTTTATGTGCCCTTATCTATTACTGGAAATTTTCTTCCGATAGGGCAAATTTTTTTATAGTTATGGAAGCATTATTTTCATTAGGTATTATATTTCGTTCCCACAGTACGAAATCTCTGCAACCATACTATTGAATGATACAAAATTATATATCCAGTATGTAGACGCAATAATAAACGCTCTGATATACAAATAATACCTTTTGTAGCCACTGTATACCTTAGCAGGTCAAGTGTTAAATAGTTTCATCCGCTCCCAACATATATTTCACGCGACCGGGTGAGAAGAAAAGAGAACAGCAGTGAATCCACACGGTTTCTTTAACAGAATCTTTTGGACACTGTCCAGGACCCAATTTCTATTTTCGTCCGATCCTCGGCTCACGCGATATTACTTCCGTTTCGAGCACGCTCGCCGTTCGGCCGTGCATGTAACCGTAATGCGGACATCCGTGTACGTGAAAGTGATTCTTTGAGCTTTCGACGAGAGAGAATCCTCGTCTGACTAACCCCGTCCTCCCTTCATCCTGGTCGAAAGACACAGCCTCGCAGCGACGGGATACGTGCACGCGGCTTAACCGAAGAAAAGACCACTCAGATTGGATAGCTAAGCCGGAAAACTCGGGCGGCGAGATTTTGTTCCAACGTTGAAAGCGAACGGTAACTACATGGCCGCATATAGGATCACGCGGATGCTTCTTTCAGGCTCGGCTGGCTTGCGAGAAGATTTCATTTCGTCTGAAAGCGACACCCGCTCAAATCATCGCCGTTTCTACTCAGGAAGGTACTTTATATCGCTGATGTATTGTGAACGAATTGAACTGTGTGCGCGAGTGTGATTAATAACAAGTTGACTGAAAATTTTTGTGGATGGAAACCTTTAGTGGTTCTGATTAATCGGTGAAGAATTTTTCGAATAGAAGATTTTTCGATATTTTGGAAAATGAAACTCAAGTAATTGGAATTTTTTAAACACATTTGCTTGGGCATGTGTCGCTAAAGGAGGAATATTGAATCTTGAAAATATCATGGAAATTGGCATATTTTGCTGTAAGTGACAGGTTGGCCTGTACATTGAGATTTTTAATGATTCCAATTTATTGATCAAGAATTTTTTATGCAGGAAATGTAATTAATCGGTGAAGAATTTTTGGAATAGAAAATGATAGATATTCTAGTGAACGAGATTTAAGAAATTGGAATTTTTAGAAATGCTTGATTTGTTATCAGCGAGTTTCCAGTGATGAAATATTGAATCTTACAGATATCGCAGGGATTGATATATTTCGCTGCCAATGATAAAACGGATCGTGATATGAAACTTTGATGTTTCTGATTAATTGATGATGAATTTTTTCGATAGAATAGATAGAATAGATGTTTTAGAAAATTATAAAATTGGAATTTTTAGAAACATTTGGTTCGTTGTTACCGCACAATAACGTTAGAAGTACTTCTAATAACGAAATTTTAAATTTTGCAATTTTAAAGGAATTGATAATGGTCGATTATTAAACGTAAAGCTGGTGCTTTAGCGATCAAGATAGAGTGAGCTTGATTTAGCTTTTCATCTGCCATTCAGATGAGTTTTGTCGATTCTTCGATTGATTAATGCATTCGACGTTCTGCATTGATATATGTTCAGCAGAACGATAAATTCCACGACCAATCGTTTGATACACGGTTAATGAATTATGGAAACGAAATCGACGAACAATGAACGATTATCACGGCAACATTGAATGAATTACGCTCTTTATTCGAACGAAATATCTATAGAGACTGTGTTTCGATTCTTTCGACGCGGTTATTTCGATAATTAACCAGAAACTTTTTTTAACTCTTGAGTTGATGGATGCGCGCTTGAAGATATGAAATTTATTTAATATTTAACGAAACAATGTGTGTATGTCACACTAAAATATTTTTGCCAATTATACAGACATTTTTAAGAGGGTTAAATTTACGTTATAATTAAACACTGTGTATGTTCAAAAGGGAAATTCTGGTAAGGGAATTTCTCAAAGCCCAGAATTTCTATATTCTGCAATCGTTTCAAATCTACAAGAATTGTTCTAAACTTTGGACAAAAATATACGTTAAATTAGGATAGAATATTTATAATTTGTATATTTTTACGGTTGCAGATTCTATATTAAAACGGTTTAACGAATTTTCAGTAAACTTTCAAATCTCTAAAGTAACAAATTTTTGAAGAAATAAAACGTCGTACAGCGTAAAGAAAAACTTTTGTAGAAGACTTTCCAACGTTAAAGCCTAAAATTGCAAGTTTCCGAATGATCGTACTACCCCCTCAAAGAATATTTTTTATTAATTAATAATAAAATTAATTAATGTAGTATCGTGGACAAAAGGCCTAAGATATCGGCCGAACCGTAAACATCGTCGGGTACATCAATGTGTCGTCGGTCCTTTCAAGTGGATAGTTTCGTGGAAAGGGCCTGCGTGACCCTGGCCACGGGAGTTTTGGGACACGTGCTCGACAAAGAGACGCTAAAGACAGTGTTAGTTGAGAAGCGAGAGCAAGCAAGTGCAGAAGCCAGAGAGTGTGAATCGGGAAGTCGAAAGCCGAGTATGAGAATAAGACGTACGACAGCATTGTAATCATTTCGTTGTTTTGAATATTATTTATTAAATCAAAACATCATTACTTGTCCTTTCCTCTAAGACCCATTTAGATACTATATTAATAATTTTAGATTAAAGGGACACACGCTATTCTCCAGAGAGAAATTCTTACAACAGAATTTACAAAGCATGAAAGAACGTTACGTTACACTGGGAAGAAAACATTTTTCCTAACTCCGCGGGTATTTTCAAAGATATAGAGTTTAAATTAAAATCCAACACCCTGTATTGCAGTGAAAAACTCTCGCAACGGAGTTTGCAAAGCGCTTCGTAAGTCATAGGTAATGAAAACTTCGACTGGGACGGTAAACGACAACGCTAGCGTTAAGAAATACGGTCAGCACGTCGACGTGGCGAACTTCCGGGCGAGACTCAAATCTCCGAATTCATAAATCGGCCCCCAGCCACGGCTACCACTCACGAGTTGTTAGCTGTGCACGAAAAATTAGCTTACGAGCGGAATTCTTAATTAACGACCGCGTCAAACGACGCATTCAAACGATAACACCGACGTTATAGTGGCCGGTAAGCGTATGCCGTGAAGAACAGCTCCGGAAAAGTTCTTCACTTTCTCACGTTTCCTTCCTTCACCGTTAGGGAGATATACTGCTGGCGAAGTTTATCAACGCGATGTTTTAACGAGATCTTAAGGCTAGTTTTCACGTGGCGAGAAGTGAAATTCATTCAGATAATGGTTATCGTGAGGAGGTAAGACTATTTTAATTTCTGTCAGCGGGATGCGAGAGTATGGATCGTTTTTCATGAGAATTTTCGTTCGGAAAATTGTTTTACCGATGGATGAGCTTATATGAACCATTTTTCAAGTTATTTAGCGCGACTGATCTATAATTGAAATTTGGAAGTTCAATCATTAATAACTGTCAGTTAATGTGCGTGTTTGATTAAGTTTTTTAATTATTTCACGTGTTTGTTTCTAGCTGGCACATTTAAACTGTTTCTGTTTGCGATATGAATTATTAAAGCGAGTTGAAATCAAACGATATATCGCAGTCGTTGCTCGTTTCTCGTAGAAATCTCCCTCGTTCGATTGGAATACAAGGATTTAATTATTAATAAGTTGCATTTATTTCATCTATTTTTTAAATCGTTTAATTTATTAATTTATTTTAGTATTTGTTCAATTTATATTATCATTTAATTCATTAAATTTAAATTGTTCCGCTGTCTGGGATATAAATTGTTCGAGTTGGAAAATATAGTATCTTGCATATTGCGAAATTTGTAATTTGTAATTTATATTCATGTGCTTTTTGTAGATTTTTATGCACGCGTATGCTCATTGTTGGCATATTTTCTGTATATATTTATATGTATAATATACTGATTTCTTTTTTTATATTTTTTATATGTTCTCTGGCTTGTTATCTTATTATATATTATAAAATACACTACTAAATTAACATTTTTCGAGATACAGTTGCGTTTGGATTTTATCTCTCTGTGTAATTTGAGAAGATCCAATCATTTTTTCCGATTGCACCTGTTCCAATCTCACTTTTTCTATCCTTAGCTCTCTTGTTTCGTACTTCAAAGCTCCGATCTTCACGAACCTCTTTGACTTCCTTGTGATCATTACAAATAATAAGTCTACTCTCGCCACTTCACTATTTCCGGTGCTTGTTGCAAGGCCACGAAATAAACGAGAACGAAAATTTCCAAAACGAAATCCACACACGAAAACAACCCACGAATAATTAAAAATCCTTTTAAAAGCAGACTGCAAACGCAGCAAAGTACACGCTACGATAAATAGAAACTAAAGTTTCGCAGCAGACTTGGATATAAACTGAATTAAAAAGGAATAACTTCCAAAATTATTACTCCTAACATTTTTTATTGAAATGAAGAAAATTAATTATGAAGGGAGGTTTTAGACAAATTATTCTTTGATCGTGCACCTTTGATCGTTGACCTAAAGCACCACTCGAATTAAAATTTTGTATGTTCATTTATGATCTCAGTATTAGTATCTCAATAATATTTTACAATATCCATTCAATAATTTTATAATAGTCGATCGATATATTATCCATTTTAAACATTTCTAAAATTACAAATTCATTTCGTAATATTCAATTTTACAATAATTACAAGGTCGATACAGCTATTGAATACGTTCCTAATAATTTATTTCGCAACATTTCCAAGTATCCAATTAATAATATCTAATATTGATAATATCTAATCAATACGTTAATTTTACATATTTCTAAAATTTCAAATCAGTGTAATAAGACAAATGTAAAGAAAGGAAGTCCTTTGAGTCGCCTAAACGTAGATCAAGTAGCCGTATATACGCGACAGTAACACGCGAGTATTCTGCCGACGTTCCAACGATGGAAAATTAATTCTTCGAGAGTAGACGAGCGCGTCTTCGCGACAAGTTTCATCGAACTTTATCGATCACACCCTGGCCCCGATAGAGCAAATGTGTCTCGCAGTAAATTGAAGGAAATCGTGGTTTCGCGCTATTCCTTTGATGTCCTACCGTTAATGGGGCAGTGAGGTTCCCAGGGAAACTTCCGTTATATCGGAGGAAGTTGCGGAAAGTTGGCATAATACAGTGATACATAGCATCAACGAGGTTGTGCAGTTTGCGGCAAACAAGCAACTCGTTATGCTGTTCCGATCGATCGAGTTCCATCGATGCGCTTGTTCATCGGCCACGGACTTCGATTTCCGTTTCCTCTTTTTCATTGGTTTTCGCGATCTTCATCGAATCAATTATTTAGCGGACTGCAGAAGTTAGCGCGGTTTATTGACGTTATCGATGGTACTAACGCCGACCGAATAATTTTAGGTATCTGGATTGTTGCGTATTTAGATGTTTGTCAGTTTGCGTGGAATACATTACATTCGAATTTAGATTGGAGTTTTGTAAGAACTGTGTGGTGAACTGATAATGATTAGATTGTGGATACGTGTGGAAATTTATGCTTCTATAATTTAATTTATACGATATAACTTAATCGAAAGATATATAGGTTAACGTAAATTTAGATACGTTTGTCAGTTTCAGTAGAATTTAAGGGCAAGAATATATGCCCGAATTGAATTTGTAGTTTTACGATAATTGTATGGAGCATGAAAACTTAAAGTCCTAAATTCCTGAACTAATAATTTTACTTGTAAAAACTACGAAGAAACTTTAAAATTTCCAAACTTTTAAACTGAAATTCTACCAAAAGACTCAGACTATGAACTCGCAACGCTATAAAAAAAGACAGGAAGTTCGTAAATTTCCAATTATCATTCGACTTAAACAACTTGTTTCAGCCCCTTTTTCATCTCAATCCCGATTACATTGGGAACCACACTGAAACTCTGATCGATCTCGGACTCTACGCTCCGCCTAAACTATTTACATTTACCGCAGCACTTTACAACGCCGCTTCGACGATGGTGAACCCGCGATTAACGAAGTAATATCGTTACCTGAACTCGACGAAGCCGTGATGCAGAATCAAGGCCATGAAGTCACCCCGAAGATCGTCTCTCTCGCCGGTTAGCAGCATTATACCGTCCCAAGCCTCGGGCCGGAATTCCAGTTCTAATTGGACGTGCTTGTAAGCAGTCTTTAAAGCGGGGAACGCCAGCCAACCAAAGCCGGTAAACCGTGGTGATCTCACCTCGGCCTCTACAAAGCAAAAATTACCATCGTTAGCCAACTCTCGTTATTATTATTATTACGCATCAGTCGCGACACGCGTTGACGCGCTTAATGCGCTTGACAAATTGTATCATTCGTCCTGGATTATTCACGACCGTCCTGTTCTTCGTACAACAATCTTACCAACTTGTCGACGCTTCTATCGCCATTTGCAACGACCATTCGCATGATGCTTGTAAGTCGTTGGCGTTATATGTTTTAGTTGCAACGAAGTTACAGTGGCTGATGAAAGTATTTGGATGCTTGTCATTAGATTGCAGATTTTAATACAAATTCATATTTTTCAGAAGATGATTAAAAAATGTAGAATCTCGGTAGAAAATTGTTCTATTTATCAGGTATTACAGAAAGTATTATACTTTGGATATTTGTGTGTTTTTTTCATAATTTTATACTTCCAAATTTCCTTCAACTTATCATGAAAAACTTCACGTACTTATACAATCGGTGTAAGAAGTATTCTTATAGTACTTAACTTTAATAAAATTACCGTAGAGCATCATTTGGTAGGGAAATTTTAAGATATAAAAAATATATACATATTCTTACAAGTACCCAGAATAATTTTTAAACGAAGAAAAAAGAAATACCTACTTCTTTTATGAAGATATCAATAAATATGTAGAAAATGTAATAATATATGTAATAAATAAATAATAAATATATGTAATAATTACATGTATATGTAATAATATATGTAATAAATAATGTATAAATGTAATAATATATGTATAAATATATGTAATAAATGTAATAAATATGTAATAATATATTCGTAACGAGTGTTACCTCTTCATAGAATAGAATGTATAAAAACATTTTAAGAAATAATCTAAGCGCAAAAAAAATGGGTTTGAAAGATAATTTCATCCTGATACAAGATAACGAACCGAAGCAAAATGCTACTAATACGAAAGCGTGGATTCTTAAAATGTTCGAAAACACCTAAAAACACCTAAAAACACCTTCACAATCCCTAAATATAAACATTATTGAAAACATATTGGATCACTTGAAAATACTGAGTCACCATATTTCAATAAGAAATGATTTAAAGAGAATTCTGTTAGGAGAATGGAAAAATATTTTAAATAAAGTATCTATCAATTTTATAAATTCAAGATCACGACGGCTTCAAGCCATAATAAGATGAAAAAGAAACCCTCCTAAGTATTAAAATAATTAAACTTACATGATAATGTGATTTTATCTCCTAAATATTAGGTAAGCTTTATTAATTTTTCCCATTAAACTATAACTGTACGAATACTTATCACGCATATATTTTTGTCGCTATTCTGATATTTGTTAATATTTTCGCAAAGTATATAGATATCTCATATTATTTTTATGAACTTTTCTGCAGACTTGTAGAAACATGTACATATTTTTTATTTGTTAAAATTTCGTTAATTAAAGGTTGTTCTATAATATTTTTACTGAAATTAATTACTGTACGAATACTTTCTATACTGTATGTATATTACTAACACTGTAATGACTGCTCATCTATGTTCTGTGTTGCATTCTGAATGTATATATTTCTTTTATGACAATAAAAATCTGTAATATGGTGCGAAAATTGCAAATATTTTTGCAAACATGAGTTAACCCGCTCGGTATTGAGCTTGTAAGTAATTGAATATTCTATACAGAAAAACGGAGATTTCAAATTCTATCTAGAAATGACTATAATAGCATTTTTATATGCTAATATCAAAATCTTGCATTAAATAAAGCTTTTGGTGTCTTTAATAAAAGATACCAAAGTTAACCTAAAAAATACAAATAGCGTAAGAATTAATTCACTCTTTTTTGCATTAGAAATGAAATTCGAATCAGAAGTAGCTTTCGTGTCAGAAATTATTTAGACATGATCTTTTTACATAACTTCAGATGCTAATATCGTAACTTTATAAATACTGGTAGTGATATACTCTCTGCGCAAGCTAGAAAAATATTATATGCAATACATCTAATATACAAACAATAATATAAGATAGAAGCTACAGGAGAGGATCATTACCTTTCTAACCTGCTGCATTTCTAATGTTATATATCTTTCTTACAAACAACAATTTTCAGAATTTTCCAAATATTACAAGTTATAGATCAGTAAAAAAAAAAAAATTATCAATTCAGCACATCACAGACCCGTAAAACCCACCCGGCGTGGACAGAATATCGTAAAAAGATCGATCTGTCGAAAACATACGAAACGAGAGCGATATTTCATAATAAAACCAGGGATCCTATCCCGGATCAGGGTTTATATCGAACGAGGATACAACGTTTGAATAAAATAGACCTCGATACATTGCAAACACAGTTGAAGGGTTGTTTCGCGCCGCAGCCCCATATTTCGTTATCCACTTATCTCGTTCAAATTAATTGCACCATATATCGATAAACCTTGGATTGCCAGACCAATGCTTCTCCGCCTTCGTTCCTTTTCCCTTCTAGTTATTCGGGGGAACGAAGAAATATGGTTGGAGTCGAGGCTGGCAGGAACGGGATAGACAGAAAGCTGGGAATCGGGAATTCCAGAGACGTGCGAGGCTTAAGGAACGTCCTTCACCCTGGCCAATCTGGATCCGACTATCAGGTTGCACAGTATTGTACATGGAAGAAGCTGGGCCCGTGCCCATACTTATTGTATACAAGAAAGTATAGGGTGGCTATAAATCAAGCAGACACCAGGAATAGAAAAACTTGCGCCCGTAAGACCGGAAAATGGAATAACACCTCTTGATCTTCCGGTCGGCTGGCATAACAAACCGTTATTCGACAAACTGTATCGCAAGTCGCGAATAGGGGCGGAGTTTTCAAGTTGCTGACTGGAATTCTCCGTCTTTCTATCGGATCTTCATTCGACTACTTTTATTTTGTTTTATTCAGCTCCCATTTGTTGGTGCTTCGAGAGGCTTTTATTGCTACACTTCGTGCTTTCGGGTGAACAGGGTTTAAAACAAGTGCAAAATTTGGATGATGTTTAATAGTATTCTTTATAGATTTTTTAATGATAGTCTTATCTATTTTATGGTTATTAAACTGCAGATGTTCATGCATTTTTGGAGCAATTCGAGGATACACAAATGTACAGAACGTATATAATGTATAATGTATAAAAATAAAATATAATAATAAATAAATATAATAAGATATATAATATAATAAAATGAAATATAATAATAAATAAAATATCAAAGTAGAGTATCTATTATTCAATTTCTCTAGTTATATTGGTACAAGTATGAACTGGTACATAAGCGTTCCTAGTCTAATGATTATTAATAGCATAGATTGTTTGT
The DNA here is from genome assembly GCF_910591885.1 of Bombus terrestris. Lineage (NCBI taxonomy): Eukaryota > Metazoa > Arthropoda > Insecta > Hymenoptera > Apidae > Bombus > Bombus terrestris. The sequence continues at coordinate 11,410,963 of NC_063273.1, read as the reverse complement.
TAAGATTGTTAGTATATATTCATATTTTATTAGTGTATTGGTATATTTTAGGGGAAAATTGGCGCCAGTGACAAACTTGTTCGTTTGTTTTATCATCAAAGTTGGTCATATGCTGTATTACCAAACTTGTTAACATTCTGTAAGACTATTTATGATGCTAATAACTTACATTTGTCGCATGTAAAATTTCGCTAATAATGTTAGAACTTCGTATAACGCGTTAAATTTCAATGAATGGAGCCAGAGAGAACATATTACGTCGTCTGTAGAGCAGCAACGATGTAAATGTACACGTAGTTTGATACACGAGTCCTCGAGAACGAGAGCGAGTTAAGTCAATTTAATCTTGCGGTTTTATCTCAGGTAAGTCAATATCCGTACAGAGAAATAAGAATACGAGGTTAACTCGATTTCCCGGTTTAATTGGCTGCTGCCGCAACCATCCTGGATTTAACAGTTGTTCATTCTAATTAGTTCGTTGCGACTGGGATATAAATTAAAGATCGAATCAAGCCGACTTACAATACAACTTACTATTGTAGTGATTTCATTAATAGCGCGCCTCTTTTCAATCGTTCTATCAATAAAAATCTCAAGTGCTTTCCTTCTTTCAATGGGATTGAAACGATAGATTCGAAAGAGAAATATATAGAGAGTGGAAATATTAAATTAATTTGATCACGGAAATAAAACTCCATCTGCATTTAGATTTCCAAAAATTATATTTCTCTTCTACGTTATTAAAAGGTAGGATAACTCGGCTAATTATTTTTTTCTCTTTTCCTCTGTGTATTTCTATTGAAATAAATTAACGTATTATTATACGGTTCCATACGAAGAGGTTGGAAATTAAGTTACATTTTCCACTTTTTACTGGAGAGCAGTTTTAGAATTCTTTACGTCGTTATTATATCGTTATTTATACGTCTAAAATTCTATCTATCATTTTACTAAAATTAGAACTTGAAAAAAATAAAAATTCTGTTTAGTTTTGAAAAATCGAAGAATTACCTTAAAAATGAAATTACTGTAATTCTTTATACGTTTCAGTAACCCTCTCTTCGAGTTTAAATTCGTCCTTGAAATAACATGGTACGTCTGATTTGGGATTATGATTGTATACGATTACAACAAATGCATTCGTTGTTGATACGATTTCCTCGTTTTATTTGAATTATATCATTATTCACGGCGCATAAACCGCTTAGTTTGATCGTTTATAACCACCGACTAAATCGTTCACCTATTTGTTGCTATTTATCGCAGCTAGCTTGTTTGTTACTGGTATCGTTGAATGATTTTATCGTCTTCGTTCTGAGAAAACATCATGTTGCTCTTTTAACGTTGGGAAATTGAACGAAAAATTGATATTTTCTATGCTTCGTAAACTCGATATCAATATTTTAATAATAAATTATAATACAATATTTCTTCTGATATTAATTCTCAATTTTTAATTTCAATATAAAATATTTATAAAAGAAAAACACGATGAAATAGACAGAAATATTTTTAAACATCACATAGGACAGTGTATTTTATGATATGTTACATGAAAATGTATATTATATCTTATAAAGCACATAGTATCTACTCATCTTCGTTTTCGCTTCTTTATAATAATGAAATTTAATTATTTTCATTAGCAAACAGAAAAAAACTTTGTGCGTTAAGGAGGTAACGTTATACTATTTTATACAGTAATTTAACTTCCTTGATGAAATTTAACAAATCATAAATTTATTTTTGTTCGTACAAAGTATAGATTGTGAAAATTAATAGTGAACACGATAAACTGTAACACCGGTGATAATAAATGTAAACAAGGGTAAAGCCACGCTTCTAGTTGCTTGTATATCTGGTGATTTGTATTTCTGGACGGGAAAGTTCCGATGAATCTATTCTTGTTCGTTCCGGAGAGCTGCACTGATGAAATTTTCATGTCTTGATTGTCCGTTGTGTTGTTTATCATGGACTAAGTGGCTTCAATATTCGTGTAAGCCCCAGTGGAACCACTTAGCCCGGTAAAAAGCTTTTACACGAAAGTTTTAGCTCTTTCAAATTATCAAGAATTTAACAACTCGTTGTAAAATTGTCCTGCATGCATACTAAATTGTTTATACGTTCAAAAGGACAATGGAATATTAAGATGACGAAATTGAAGGAAATTAAGTCGTACAATACTTATATGATGGTTGAAGGCAATTAGTATGCGCTAGGTTTGGGATTTGTAATTCGTCTCTTATTCACGAACGGTCTAAAACCAAAATGAAATAGATGAAATTTTAAGAAATTATAATTTAGCTCTATATTTGCAGAAGGTAATTGGAATAATATAGATTTATCATTTTATTAAAATTAATCTATTTTTTACTTGCGAATAATTGAATTTAGGTTACGGAGAAAGTTATAAATATGGAATCGTTGCAATGTTAGATTTTACAAAATTGTCGATTCGCAGAAATTTATTCGAGTGCGTAACAGTGTCGTGATTCTGAAACAAATTTGTGTAATTATAACAGAGTTGGACGCTATTCCGGTGAATTCTGCAGGCTGTTTGCGTTTACTTTAAAGCTTTTCAAGTTATATGTAACTAGAATATTGTTGTTGGAATGAGCAATCTGCAGGAAGGCAGCTATGAATAAAATATCAGAGGTTCGTTAAGCATCTTAGAAAATTACAATTTAATTTAAATCGAAGCAAGAAATTATTCAAACATACCAAGATATCTCATGTTTCAAATAATAAATAAAATTACACGTATTATTAAATTACAGTAAAAGCTCTTAATTCAACTTAAACTATGCACTTTAAATACTTGTGTAATCTCTGTGAAACATAGGTATACTCGTACTTGTACCAAATACCATTTAATTTATGCAATAGTATATTTTCAAATTTGTTTATATAATTTACTAATAATTAGACTTTGGATTTTTATGCTATTTCATATTTTTATCAACGTAATTAACTTACATAAAGATTTATTCCCACCATTAAATCTTATAACAATTATTTCGTCTTGAATATCTTTTGTATTTTTGCATCTTTGAGTTTTTTATTAATGCATAAAAATCTGCAGTCCACTTACAACGGTGCTATAATGAAATTTCAAAATGTTTCATACATAATTATTTATATACATAACTATCAGTATGTATTTCGCACGTAATAAATTCGTAACAGGTGTCCAGAAGTGCTCAAATACTTTCGTGAGCTGTGTATTTTCACGAATTTTTATCGGCAATTCATCAAGCGTCGTATAATAACGCGCGGACGTGGCGTAGATCGCGTAATTCTTCGGAAAGCAATTTCCACATGAATCGTAACTAAAATTAAACGTCGCTAAAACGAAAACGGTCAGTTGATCGCTGATGGCAACAATTTCACTGGCAGAAATTATTCACAGCTTTCCGAAAATTCGATTTTAACGACACGACGCTGTTGTAGTAATTCATCGAATTTTCCACGAATAGATTTTTGTAAATAATTTCCTGAACTCGATCACGCTTCCAAATGGATTTAAGTGACGTTCAGGCTCATTTAAATGATTCGTACATATTATTTAGTAGTTTGATCGAAATATTGTACTTAAAAATTGGAATGACCGGTATGTATATAAAAATAATTTTTAATCTGTCTTCTATTAAATATATTTTATTATAATGGTGAAAGCTTAATTCCTGTTGGAATTGAAAGTTATTGGAACGGAATTACTCTATTGAATTATTTCTCTGATCTAATTCTCCGAATTTTTACGTCAATTTATATCCTATTTCAAATTCTTCGTCATTTTATTACATTCTTAAATGGTTAAAAACAAGAGTTGTAATATGTTCGTGTGTTGTAATTTGAAGAAAGATTCGAAACTCTTTAAAAGTCACGAGGATCAAGTTAAAATGACGAAATGGTTTAGTACGATCGATCTAAAAGATAATAAGATCTTGGCGAAACGTTCGTGTAACAAACAAAAAGAAAAGAAAAGAATGGAAGATGGTATGATCGGTGAAATTATCGAGTTGTCGAGATCAGTAACCTCCGCTTTTCTGTTCCACGTGTACGATCAGTCACTTTGGCCCGTTGCCAAAACCAGTTCCTCACCGAAGCCTCAATTAACCACTTCACTTGCTCCAGACCATGGGGCGCGATTTATCGCACGCGGAGATTTGCAAGCTATGCCAAACAGTAGAGCGTCGCGATCGAGCTTCCACACGATTCTCTAATATTGTGGTCTGTCGAATCTGTTTCGAGAGTTCTATGGAACTCCTACAATCCCTACGATCCCTACGACTGTTTCTTACAGTTAATTTAGAATTGATTTCTCGAGTCTGTCATTTCTAAATCAGTTAAATTCCTCAGAATTTACAGGCGTGCAAAATTTCGTAAAATTCCGTAAGGTGTAAAGGTATTCTTTTTTATACACTCTTAGACGCAAGTTTTGAAATTACTTTGCGCAATTTGTATTTGTATGTGTTTAGTGAAGTCCTTAATTAAAGACTTCTTGTAGGTAACGCCGTAAATGGCAAACATCAGATTTTTTGGGAGCAAGGAAGAACTTCGGACAAAATTATTTTTGAAATTTTATTTGTTTTGATCGTTATAATATTTTAAGCGTACAATAATTCAGATGCATCCTAGTATTTTCTATTTTTTGCACTGATACAGTCGAAATTCGACAGAAAAGGAATTGTATTTGTACAAAAGCTTGTACGCGTTTACTTCTTAGTTGTAGAGAGAACCGAATGTGCTGTTCATTTAAATGTACAAGTATTGTAAGTATCAATTCTGTTTGTTTCTAGATAAGTTGTATAATAAATAAAGAATATATATGTTTCCTAGATGTTTTTGTTATTTTCATTACAAAAATGTACTTTATAATGTTTCTGTTAAAAAAAGTGTTATTGTTTATTTGTTTTAGTATGTCTATTGCCTAATGGCAATTACATTGCCCTATACAGAGACAATATGGACGTACTAGTGGTATACCTTTTAACGCTGTTAGTAATTATTTACAAACAGAAACTGCTCTTAAATTCTATACTACAGGTACCATTGGCATATAGGAAATTATACCATGAAAAATAATTTTTTAATTTTTGTACCTACAATATTTCCAAGGAAAAAGGATTTTGAACTTGATTTAGGTTATAGAGCATAGATAAGTGATGGAAAATGACACGCTTATCAAGATAACTAAATCAGTACTACAGTATATGATCCTTGTTTCAAGATCTAAGACATTACCTATATAGTTCATAGTTTATACATAAACTTGATTTAGAATTCGAAAAGAGAAAGCGATTAAAAAAATTGCAGATTACTCCAGAAAGATCAAATACAACTACATTGCCGTATATTTTATTTATACAAAATATTCGATAAACTAAATGCATTGTTAAAACACGTCAAAATCCGCTTCAAATCCTAATGTATTAAAAACTACCCTCGAGTACCATTCCTTTCCTCGCCATATTCCTGGCAGCTTTTTAACAATCTCCCACAATCTCGTTAGAATATTCAACTCATAATACACATAATATATCTAATTTCACTTTGAATTTTCAACCTTCGCGCAAAAAAGGAACAGAAGGAAAAGGAGAGGGATGAAAATAGGAATAAAAGGTCGAGAGAAAAAGAGAATTCTATTCAAAGTTAGCAACTGTGCATGTGCATTATGTGCGTACGCGTATACAGCGGAATACACCGCGAGGCATATTTGCATGCAAACAGCTGGCTATTACGCGGCAAAAGCGGAAGCTCTAACCAGCTAATATGATTCTCGACGCGAAAGTGCGGTCAATTTAAGATTCACCGAGGCGTGGAAGAGCTTCGCGCCGGTGTAGATTGCGGTCGATCAGAACGAACTAAGGAGATTCACGAGCTTCTAGACGGTGATCCCCATTCCTCTGCCATCCTCGTCGACGTCTAAGGTCGACGTCGAAAGGATGACAATGGTTGTTCCTCTCATGCCGACTTGATTGATCGTTTCGCCGGCTCTGGGACGTGCCTTTATGCAAATTACCGGGATCAAGAGGCCTCCGCGAAGCAGACTAGACAGTCGCTACGTTACGCTCATGACGTCGTACGATAAGAATATTAATAAGGTCGCGTGTTTTACTTTCTTTCCTTACTTTTCCATTTTCGTTGCCAGCGGACGCAGCTACTCTGTTAATTTCTTTCCTTAATTGCACAATTCCTTCCGGTTTTATCGCCGTTTCTTCGTTTTTTGTTTTTCAAGTTCTTTTTTTGCAAGCATTTCGTTTTTGCCCCTTACGCTTCTCCACTACATTCCCTTCTGGTTTGCAATATTTCCACTCGTTTTTTTCCTTCCTACCGATTGTTGCTTCGTCTTAGTCGTTTTTGGACGATTTTATACTAGTTTGAACGTAGGTCTTTGCACTTCTTTCATTCTGTGTATAAGATATTGTTTAGTGCTACTGCTCCGTTTCCCTGTTTGAATTTATTTTTATAATTTTGTTTTGAGTTACTAATTAGTAATTATTCGTGAGTGAAAAACTACAATATGATTCTTTAGGAACGTTAAATTAGATCTAGACAGAGATATTTTTAATTCGAAAAATATAAAAAGAAATTTGCTCTTTCAACATTCAACTTCTATCGCTGATTCTCCGTAAGCTTTCAATTTTATTTGTTAACTGAGACACGTATGAATTTTTCGCAATTATATAGCGCCAAAAATTCTCGGTAGCCTCGATATCTCGTCGTATTTATCAAACAGAAGGGGAGTTGAACGATCTTTTTGCACGACAGCGTTCCACGCGAGAATTTTCAAAGTTTCCTGAACAATTGTTCGACAAGCTCGTTCCGAGAAAAATATCTACACGACGCTTAAGTAGCCCTGCATCGCTTTCGGGACGCTTTCGAGTCGAGAACGTATAGCGTGTAATTTAGCCACCCTCTTACTTCGCCATAAGACATTGGTCAAACGCAACAGACCTGTGCTACTTGTCTCTGTTTTCCCAGGAAAACAACGACCATTTCAATAATCGTGGCCCATCTCACCGGAAGCATATCTTCATTCATTCGTGCGTTGTATAAATCAAGAATAATTTTAGTCGAGGTAAAGAGGATCGACGAAATAAACGTGAAATTCGCTGTTACCGAAAGTTTTCGGAAGTTTTCGTCCTGGTAAGCTGACTGATCCCAATAAATTCGTCTATCTTGCGCCAATCGATCTTCGTAAAATCGTCCGACGTACGAAGTCTCTGGTCGTTTTATCGAGAAAGATAATACTTCTATAAGTGGATATTTTCTTCGGGATGTTACGATATTTGTTTTAAGACCTCTGATTCTATTTCTCCTCCTTTTCTTTCTTTACCTTTTCACTATTTCTCCCTTTTCTACAATCCGAGAAAAGTTCTTAGGTGATTATGTTGTCTTTGATAAGTTCAAAATTAAGGTAACAGTAGCTTTGAAGATTATGTGTATACGTAGGTAATAAAATATGGTTTTCTTGATTATACTGTCTTTTATAAATGAAAATTAACCCAGATATAAGGTCGTTTTTGTAGGATGTTTCTAAAGATATTTTCTTTCAGTTTGGTATTTGAATCGGATGTAATTAAATTCGTTTTACTGTTTATTATTCATTTATAAAACAGAAAAATAACATTAAACATCTAAACAAATTGCAAAAATGAAAAAAGATACAAAAATTATCTTGTAGTTATTGTACCGAAAGAAGACTGAAATATTAGTATTGAATAACAATGGCGAATGTGTGCGTTGGAAAAGAAATACCAAAACATATTTCTTGATTACTTTTCTTTAGACGAAAGTTTTTACGGTAAAGTAATTACGGTGTCTTTGATGCGTATAAATGAGATCAAAAGTAGCTGCAGGAGTTTTATATATATATGTACGTTGAAAAGAAAACAGCAATTTAACGTGCCGTGTAATTATGCAAAAGTCTAGGCAGAGTTTTCTCGTTTTCGATCGGATCTACGCGCGTCAAATTGGCCGGTTTATCGAAAATTGCAGCGTGTACGCTGCGATTACCAGATGCCTACATGGGCATGCGTTAATGTGCCTTTGCTTTAAAACGAATCAGGAAGGAACGCTGAATTTAATACGACCAACGGTAGCAACATTTTAATAATAATAATAATAATAATAATAATAATAATAAAAAAACGGGAAATACTTCGTTGGATTATGAATATCTAAGCAAATTTAAATTTTTTTGTAAATTTTACTAACAATGGACTTTTTCATTCATAAAATGTTACAATTAGTTTTCGTACGAAGTTTTATTTCTGAATAAATTGTTGTTGAAAATTCGTGTACCATGCATACACCTACGCGCGAGATCTCTTCGGTCTACATTTTTCAGTGTTGTTCAAATTTATTACATTAGGTAGTACAGGGATGAACGATGAAATAAAAGCATCCTTTGCTTAAGAATTTTTAGCATAAATGTAAATGTTGTTAGAAATGTATTCTTATTTCTGTATACGTGCGTAATCATGTCCTTTATATTACCCTTTTATGAACGTTTTTCAAAATATTTTTTCGTCTCAAGAGTTTGGAAAAATGTTTACAATGTACCGTGAAATGCCCACATACTTGACGAAGCTTCAACATCGATCTATTGAGAAATGAAGTTTCATACAGAAAGAAAGAGTCATTCTAAATTGTTAATCTACTCTTTCACGTAAATTCATTCTCTTCCAGATAATAGGTTTTTGATTTAAAAACATCGATTATTACATTATTTTCGCACATTATATATACCATTGAATTTGTTATAAACGCGTAAACATCCGCAATCTATACATCGGTGTTACAAATAACGATTACTTCCAAACGAAGAAGAAATTTGTTCGCCATTTAAACAAGTTTAATTGACAAAATGAGATACGAAATTTAAATTGAATTTAAGCTGCAATCGCAAGCTCGATTATTTTCGAAACAAAATCGCGTATAGCGGTATTTGCCGAGTCATTCTCGGTACGATATATATTAATATATATGACAAATACAAGCATTCGCAGTTTACCTATGAAAATTAATTTCCATGATTAAAATCAAACAGAGGTCGACTGTTTCCGATTGTGTCGTATGACGATATTAAAATGTTCGCGATTATTCGGTATTATTCAACGTTCTGTTCATCATTTTTCGTGTACAAGCCTTGGAGAGAGAAAGATTCTTGAAACGCGATTAATGGAAAGCGTATTAACCGTGTCGTTTGTAAGAAGGGAAAGTAAAAGAGATGTACAAGCGGAGAATGCGGTGAAATTAATTATAAGAAGAGGATAGAGGAGCCGGGACGTGAAATGGTGAAATAAGAAGAGGACTCGGCATAGAGAAAAACCGTGTGGAATAAATGGCACTGGTTCCCAAAAGTATAGTAGTAAATAAAGTCAATTTCTTTCTCTTATTCGAGGATTCCGTATTTCTGCCAGCAACGTTTTACTCGATTTAATTTAAACAATGTGTCTGTCGTTTTTACGCGAGCCACCCTATCTAATCCGGATTATGTCGTCTTCCTTTTAACCCTATCGTTTCCTTCTCAGGCAATGCCGCTGTACACGCCAAAACTCCTCGAAGCGTGCAATTGCTGAATAATTGGCGTACCGTGGAAATTTAACGAGCTTCGAAAAAGTTTCGTACAAATCTCTTCCGGTAAGCTAAGTTTTTCAAGTATATTTTGGAATCGTAAATTAGAGGGAAATACTTATCCAGGAGGGAATATGTCATAGACCGCAGATGTTTACGCATATTTGGAGAATTTAAGATTCCAAAAATTTACAGAGTTGATATAATACGTAGAAATATCTACAATATTCAAAGCAGAGCGATTACTATGATATTTAGTAGACGAAACAAATTCCTATTTAAATTCCATTTGTTTAATTACGTTCATAAAAATATAAAATAGCGCGAACAGCCAATTGCATAGTCATAACGTTAAATAGTTAATGTAACTATTAGTTAAGCTAGTTAATGTAACTTTATAATTATTAGTAGATTGCCAACGTTTATGCATTTATACGTAAATGTGGAAAGATAGATCAGAATGAATAAATAAGAATAATCATACTCATTTAAAGTAAATTTAATTAAAATTAAATTATCTTTGAGATAAATGAAATAAAATGCATATTAAACATATTCTAAAATTCTACAGTTTTATGCCATAAAATTCCCTCAGAAACATTTTACATTCCATTAAGAAAATAACATAATATATAGACACCTATAGTTATATCTAAATACCTAAGAAAAATCCTACAAAAAGATAATTTCATCAAAATTAAGTTACTTCTCAGGCAAATGAAACAAAATTGCATCAAGAATATCCTAAAATTCCCAATTTCGCCCCTTAGAATTTCGTCACTTTTAGAAACATTCTTTTTCTACTAAAAAAATGCAGAGTCCTGCACATAACAGGTAAGTAACGACGAAACAAAGAAGGGACGTTTATCGGTCATCGGCGATGCATCGACGCGTGTCCCCAATTATGGTGACGTTGAGACAACGCCAGGGAACGGTCGGTAACAAGAGGAGAACCATGAAATTCGATGATAGAACACGCACGGTAGACCCAGCAATTGATTCGACACGCCGAAAGGGGCGAGAAACAAAGAGGGAGAAACGCGAGTTTCCTGTTTGAAGCGCCCGAGGTCCGCAAGAGGGTAAGTGGCCGCGCGCTGCATGTGTATACGTGTGTCGCGAGAGTGTAGTGAAAAATGCAGGTGGCGGAAAAGGAGCGTCGGATATATTTTCAGGCGGCGAAGGGCCGCCGCGAGCCTCTATTAATGCCACCCCTAGCGTGATCTGGCTGGGGGATAATGGTTTTGAACACGTTCGTGCTCCGCTCGACCACCCCCGCGCGAAAGTGCACTTCTGCGCCACGAATGGGACGTCCTTTGCCGATTTAACCCCCCGTGGACCTTTGTTTCTGGGATCGATGCTGGGTCACGAAAAGAGAAACGGGGCGAGAATGGCATTGTATCGAGTTGAATTTCGTTTTCAGTGAAGAGAAGGTGCCGCGACGTAAAGGGAACGAGCAGCAGTGCTATGTGGATGTCGAACGATGTATACGCAATAAAGCGCAGACAATTGCAGACAGAGAATTCTGAATCTCACGAATGGAAATCGTTTGAGATAAGGATGCAAGTGCAAGCGTTTAGAGCCATCCAAGAATTTTAGGAGAACGCGACAATAAATCTCGTCGGAAAGTAGGCGCAAGGTTGGAATGATAATGAGTTAGGATGGATACAGACACAGCGCGTTAGGTAGTAGATGATAAGTCGGAGAAAATGTAGTGTTGGTTGGAATATAGAATGAGTTTCGAGAGCCGAGGTCAGAGTTCGTGAGTGCTATGGCGAATTGCGAGTTAACGAGTTCATTATGGAGCGGATACCGCGTTCCTCGAAAAAAGACGTTTTTTCTTTTTTATTCGAATAATTTTAATTTAGTCACATACATACATCTATTAATACAATATTTCTGATATTATAGCTTATACTAATATTGTAGTTGTATCTACTCGTGAAAACTGTTACATAAACATTTTTCTATAATAAGAATTCTTAGCTTGGGAATCGTCGTAGAAATTCTAATCGATATTCTTAAAAATGACAAATCTGCAGTAATCTATCATATAAGGAAAATTCTATATATTTTTCGATTTTTCAATTTCTAAGGATGATTGAGGTTATGCAAAGGCTTTATGACAATATTCTATGGAATTATCTGTGGATCGTACGGTATGCACCAGGAATGAGGCGAAAGCGTAAATAAGGAATGGTGTCCGATCGATGGATCGAAGACGGTTGCCTCATCCATGAAAATTGGAATTTCTATGGAAGATTCCTTGCGTTATTTCGGTGAACGAAAGAATTTCGATTGAAAATTTGCAACGATTTTTTACATTTGAGCATATCTGCATATCAGCATTGTACATCTGCTGGCATTATTTTTATTCTTTAAATATGCCATTCTTGTATCTCATTGATAAATTATGTGCGAAATTATAGAAATTGAGAAGTTCTCTGAAAAGCAGAACCCATAGCTCCATGACAAATGTACACATAGAAGTTGAGTGTGTTCTAATCAAATAGTTGAATTATTTTATGAAAAAATCTTTCTGTTTTGTAAACATAAAAAGAATACGTTTCTTTAAAAATCGTTATCCTTATGAATTCAAATATAGGTAATATTAAAAAGCGACCTTTTTCCCGAACAGGTCTATAATTTTTCTGCTCCAGACGTCTGAAGCAATTTTAAATTGACCAGAAACAAATGGAGTTTCTTTTGGCTGCTCGCCAAACGTCCTCCGCGTCAAATTATCGATCGTCTTCGATTTATAAATCGTTCTTCCATTCACCGATTCGTTCGAGAAAACGCGCTATACCACCATTCTGCCCTATTCACCAGACGGTTTTAATCATTTTTAATGCTGACATTGGGGAGTAGACAAGTGGACTCTAATACGTTTCAAGTTTTACGACGTGAATTAGGTTTATAGTACGGGGTAGGACTCTGTCGCGCCATTTTCGAAAATTAAACTCGGTCCCCTACATAGTTTTGACTTTATCCGTAACCCTTCGGGGACATCTTGGTTACGATCTTAAAAGACACAAGTTTTCTTTACTATGGATCCTTTTTAGACTCTGGTCCGAAACTTTCTATAAGGTGAACTTTCGAGGGATTCAAATTTTATAACATAGTGAAACAGGGTTTTGGAATTTTACTGGAGTAATATTGGCATACTTTTATATAAAGTTCGATGAATTTATTTTCCGTTACATTAAAAACGTGATATAAAATTGGTCTAAGAATCGTACGATAATTATCAATGGACAATATTTTAGTTGCTACATACTTGCCATAAAACGTCTATATATTAAGGAACATAAATTCATTGCATCATACATATAAATTATTACCAATAGGCACTGAATATTCTTGCAAAAATTAAATCGTGTCTTTATCTCTGAAAAATTTCTAAACGTTGGAATCTCCCTGCAATATTTTCGGTACAGAAATAAAGTTCTAGCAACTCATTATTACGCTCGTAATAAATTTCTAATACATACTGATATATCGTTACAAAAATTCAATTCTCTATTTCAATTACTTTGCATTTTTCAATTACATATATTTGAAATATATCTACCTGCCTTATAACAAATATCAATCCCTAGGTCAATATTTACCGTCCCTTCCGATGGAAAATAAATTCCCACTGATAGAATATAAATTCCAAATAATAAAAAATAAAATTTCCAATTTTGTGCCGAAGGAAAACGAACGACCAATCTAGATTTTAATCCGAAGATTTCACATACGGGACAAGCGTTGCGAGCATTATGCACGCATACACGCGACTGTGAATGCTTCATAATTAGTTCCACCCGCGTCTGACTATTAACAGGTTGGTTGGAGGCGGTTCGTGACACGGACACCGCCAATAATCATACGGCAAATCGATGGTCCATTAGAAACACATGCCATCCCTTTTCTACGGAAAATTAACGCTGGGAATTAGCGGACTTCCATTATATTGATTAATATTACCATCTCGCGTACGAATATTATTCCAACCTTGAGCATGGAAAAACGATATCGTTAATTGATTTCAATTTGAGATGATCTCCATCGTTGTTGTGATCGAGTTTCTTATCTTGAATATTGGATACGAGGGTAGGATTGGCTTAAATTGGATCGTGCGGCGTTTGTAGGTTTGCTAGCATTACAATGCTTTGCTGCATTCGAGGAAAATTGGTGAGGATAGGACATCGTGAGAATCGTGCCAAACGCACAGACTACGATCAGTTTGATTTGATTTTCAAGTCGATTATTGATGCCCGCATTAGGACTCGATTTGACTTTTATGACGTAGCGGCAGATTTTGTTGCGTGGAGTGCACTGATATTATTCGATTTGCAGGTTCAATTGGCGTGTCAAAGCAGAAGGGCAGAAATGGGAACAATTACAACCAGAATGTGTCAATTGAATTAAACGCATCACGTTTATCCGGGTCATCTATTTCGTTTATTTCGTGTATTCTCTTTAGCTACGCAGAACGTTAGTTTAATCTCATTCAGTTAATTAATCTTGTTTAATTGCGTATTAACTTATCTTTTGACGAATGGTTTGTCAATAAATAAAGAATTAAATTCTGTACATGGAATTGTAACAGTTTTGCATGAAATTAATTAGATGCTCAGTGTTTCAACAATTTAGGAGACAAATTTACTCAGTTCATTTTCGAGAAGTATCTAACACTAGTTATTAAAAATGATATTATCACTATCGGGGAAGAAATATCAGAAGATTTTTATGTGAGAAATTTTATCAGCTAAATGTTTAGTGTAGAAATTTACAGGCCACCTCGGTAACATTTATAGACCGACTTTCTGCAAGGCAAGCGCGAACAAATGAAAGGACAATTCAGAAAGCAAATTTATCGCGGCGAAAGTAATGTGATTAAAAAGTTAAACAAAGTATCTAAATCAAACGCACATCAATCTTGCAGCTTCCTAAACCGAATATCTCTCTTCGTTTCCCTCACCTCGAGTCTAATTAGCTCGCAAGCCACACGTACCTACCTATTCCTTAATTACACCCACACCGCACCTGGAGCACAATAAATCACCTTCATTAGCAACGGAGCCTCTCAAATTAAAAAAGAAGACAAACACAACCGGGTGCACTCAACGAAATATAAATTCGTTGTATGAAATGTGACGGACGAAAAAAAAAGAAGGAAAGAAAATACACCATAAAAGTATGAGATAGGAAAACATCGACGAAATTTTCTTCTCGAGCACAGCAAGGCGAAGAAATTTAATTAACAAAGAAAGAATTTAAGGGATGTCTGATGAATCATCATTAAAGCAGAATCAACGGCATATGGCTGATGCCTTGGAATCGTTCCGACGTGAATCATTGGAGAGGAAAACGACGAAACACCTTGGATCGTCGCGTGTACGCGTGTTATCGATTTTACAATCAAGGGAAGAGGAAGCTGTGAGTTTTCTGCTAGCCACGTTTTACCATCTCGTCCAGAACACGTTTTCGACTTTCCGTGGTGTACGTGTCATGGCACCCACGTGACTCGTTTCGTTTAATTCATCGGTTTGAAAGGAATCCTCAAATTGAACATATGGGTGCTTTGTAGGTAATACCTACAGTTTTACATAGTATGTAAATGCTAGTTAGTTAAAGTCATAAAGTATAGGGGCACGTTCATCATCTATTAATTTATGTAATTTTCTACGGGAGTATCTGATTACTTAATTGTAAATATATTATATGTAATATGTAACTTTTTCACTATGAGGTGGAAATTTGATATCGTGATGTAGTATAACGAGAAAAGTGGCGTAATATGATATAACTATATTACATAGTACAATTATGATGTAATATAATGTGAACGAGAAGATATTGATTAACGTTCGATTAAAGTTATAATATAAAATTTACTTATTCCTATGAAGCGAGATATATTTGTAAAGTATGTCGTTACGACTTTTGATAAATATTTAAATGAATTCTTCTATTCTACATACCAATTATAATTATAATTTAACTTATATGGAGGTCAAATAAGAAATTATAACTACTTCCATTATTACACAGAATATTTAAATCTAAGTGGCAAATAATGCACATATAATTGGCAATATTTTTAATTGACTTATAAAACATTAGTATCGCTTTAAATTAATAATGTTTATAAAAATCACCGGTAATCAACAAATCAAAATTAAATTTCCTTTTTCGTTTCTTACTGTTTAATATAGCTTCTAGGATGAAATTTTAGAGACAATTTGCTAAGAATTCGTAATAAAATTTTTAAATTCTGGGAATAGCAAGAAAATCTTTATGCAATATGTTTAAAGAATTAAATTTAAGAAGGAAAGCAAAGAATACTTGGAAACTTCTCTTTTTTAACTTCTAACACTGAATTCCAATAATTTCAAGAAATTCTCCGCTGCAAATATTGGAAAATATAGTTTATGCATACGAGTGCATTTTATAATTGTGTATATACTCTCATATATATCAGATTTTCCAAGAGATTGAAAAAGTATGTACGATCGTTGGCGAGTTGGACCAAAAGAATTCTAATTATGCCACCTCTACTACTTGCACGACGTGCCTTTTCTCGTACTTCTCGTGTTTTACACGTTCTCTGACGACACATCGAGACACGATGCAAAACAGTGTTAATTAAAAAATGGAATTCCTTTCCGATGTCTGTCGGGTGCAGTAATTTGATGGATTACTCGTTCTTAGGAAGAGGCGAAGAGTCGTCCCAAGTGCTTTTCCTATAGACTGTTAATGATGTAGCAACATTCTAGAAGTCAAGTCGTCTGTGTTTTAAGTTTCCACAAACTTCCGGAAATTGTAATCTTAAAATTCCATTAATAACTATTTTATTAATAACTATCACATTTGATAACACGAGTTACAATACGTTATATAGTAATATGATGATATAATATAAAAGTGGTAGCAATTAATATATCGAAAAGACAAACAAAGCTATGATATTCTACGAACTTGTAAATTATCATAACATAACAACACGAAAAACAGTTAATCTAAATAAACAGCATTATGTAAGATTAACTTAAATAACATAAAAGAAAGTGATTCGATGATGCCTTCTGACACCAAAAATTCGATTGAAGGAAAAATAGTACAGAACCAACAAATATTTCAATACTTTAGAAATACATAAACATTCGCGGTTCGGCCATAACAATCTCCATATCCAAAATTCTTCGCGATGCTCATCATTGCCCTCTCAACGACGACAGAAAAATAACCAAAAAGAATATGAAAAAAATCCCAAGAGCCACGTGGCAGCGTGCCAAAGATCACCCAGGAGAATTAGCCTGCATTCCGCCACATTGTACGTATCCGAAAGATCCTAGGATGGAACGTTGCAACTGGCGCCAACTTCGTCCCATCTCAGATAGGCAGTTAGAAATCTGGCCAACAACGATCGGGAAAAATTTGCGAATACCCGCCGATAAAACTTTCGCGAACCAAATCGAAAACGCTAATTTCACTCCTCGTGGTCGTGCGTACACTCTTTACATACTGGAATCGCTCGTTCCTAGTTTTTGTTCTGACCAAGAAATTGCACCAGTTGCTTTTGAACGATGCACCACGCGGAAAGTTAGCGTGGCGGACGAAAAATGCCGGCAGTTCGAAGTTTTCCTCGTATTTTCACCCCTTCTGGGGATTCGTTCCGCTTAACGAGAAAAAACAACGCGATCAACTCGCTGCCTCTCGGTTCAAGAGCGAAAATTGAGAGGGCGAGACCGGTTCGTCTGGGCGAACGAATTTTTTGCGCTCTGGACACGTTGTATTTTTTTTTTTTTTTTTTGTTTGCACGAGGAACATGATAGGTTTGTTGTGTATGGCGCCGGGAATTTTATGAAGTTTCGGCCGGATCGAGATTTTGGCTTGCTTGGTAAAGAAGCCTCTATGAAACTGAGGCCTTCAAGCACGTAGCGAGACAAGAGGTTCCTAAAATTTGTAGAATTTTTCATCGAGGTTTTGATACAGTTTCGTTTCTGAATTTTGTTTAATTGCAATTTGGAAGTGAGTTTACGACCACAGTATATTTTATATTGTTATTTGATTTCGTTTATACCTGTATACGTATTGTTATATTATATAATGTGACCCATACTTGTATGAAGCCATAAACCAGTTCGAATAAAAAATTTTTTAGTATCTGGCAAAGGAAAACCTTTGATTTATGTTTCCATCAGAGTTCTTTGTCTTTTTTCTAATTTTTTCTCATACTCTTTAATTTCTTGCCAATTTCATGTTTTGTATTCACAAATTTCGTTAAATTTTGTTATCATCACCCACAGCTGAAACACGAGAATTTAGTTTGTAACATGAAATTACATAAGTACATGTATCAATATGCCGCGTTATATTTGAAAATATCTAACATTTTGTAACATCAAAACATATATATGTATACACGATATATGATATATATAATAAATATACTATTTATGTTAAAATGTAGTAGCCTGGAACTCGAATTATGTTAGGTCAAGTATAATCATTCCATTTTAATCAATAAACAGCTCACCCGTTATTCATTTCTCGCAAGAGCTTTCAATAATTCACAAGATCGTTCAATATAGGAGAGGAGACGTCATGAGTACGCTATTTATTTCTGTCTTATTTTATAGAAATTTTATTTTGTATTATAAATACATAAATTATATGTAATTACTGAAAATATTCAGCTACTAAGAACAGTCTTGTCAAAATAGGATTTTTTTCAACGTGTCAAATTATATGAGATATAAATTATAACGAAATGTATAAACTGTAAAAGAAAATAGTTGTATACACAACATTAGATTGATCGATGTACATCTGTTTCGTAAAGGACCTATCGTGAACGCCTCCGCGACATCATCAATAACCTCTATCCACCACCTATCATCCAACCATCAACCCACCTGCCCTGCTCCCCTATCCGTTCGACCAATCAATTAAAAGAAATCGATCCTACGCGACAGCTTACACCTCGTATTTACCCCAATTGAAAGCCTACTCTACCCCAAAGCTGGGTGTCGCATGAAAAAAGGGGAGACGTCGTTGCGAATTGAAAACGTCCCTCGTTTGCCATACATTCACTGACCAAAGAACATTCTCAATCTGTGGAAAAGAAAATTCCCAATTGCCTATATGCTTTTTTATCTATACCGAATCTATCTGTACTAATTAGTCGGACTGTAGTTAAAACAATGTGCGTTGCGTAGTTATAAAAATATATAATTATAATAAAAGTAGATACCAGAATTAGTTTACAATTATCCTTCTAAAAGCACAATAGCCGCATCTGGTTTAATCTCATAAACTTCCAATGTTTCACTTTACAACTTCTTGAGTATTAATAGATGCGAATGCGTTAGTGATACGATTGTTACAACTCAACTAATTATAGCTAAAAAAATACGATTATAAAAAATTGTACACTTGTAAATATTTAATTACGATAAAAATATATGCAAGAATTGAAATGGAATATAATAAAGATTTAATAATAAAGGCAATAAAATGCAATAATTAAAATAAAATAAAATAAATACAAGAATTGCTTCTCAATAGCCGCGTCTGTCCTAATCTCTCTGCCATTCCAGATTGTTCCGAAAATTAACATCTGGAAACGTTTTAAAATGATACAATTATTACAATTTGATCTATTAGCTGGGCTGTAGTTAAGATGATATGATTATTACACCGATCGTATGGAATGTGATAAGGTTTAATTGAGAACGAGACGTCAAGTCGTTAGGCATTGAAGTTACGGGGCACCGTAGACGATGTCGGGACGGGCGTAATCCTGGGTCGGATGTGCTGCACATGCACCTGTGGCGCACCCTGCATCATGTATCTAATCGATTGACTATCCGCTGTGACGCGACAAATTGTGTTTGCACGAGCCTGCTGCATTATGCTCGGCCACAATAGCCTAGGACACGTTTGTGTCACGTGTGTCCGTGTTATCCTTTGCACTCCTCCGCTTCTACATCTAGGACGAACCCTTTTTTCTTTTTATTCTTTCGAAGCTTTTCGTCGAGGAAGAGCATGAATTCACGCGAGCCAACGAACCGGCTCGGCTCTTTTGCCTGGAGGGTTCAGGGAAACACGACGTTGGTAATGTAAAAAAAGGGGCTATGTGTCGTTTGTGATACGATGCGTGGAAGATTTTTTTTTTTTTGACTCGCCAGCATGTGTGGATTTTGTCAGCGATGTTGGCTTGGTTGAGACGAATTACCCGGATGGATGTATGTAAATATCGCGTGAATGTTGCAAGCGGTGATCAGAAACGAGGGAAACGTGTGAAATAGCGGAGAGATATATTTTATATTTTCTACTTCGTTGTCACAATAATTGTATATCATATAGTATACTGATTGTAGATGATGTGATGCATTGCGTTCATTTGTTTTTATTGTTTGCAGTATGAACAAATAATGTAAATACAGAATTTTTTCATGAACGATATTTGGATAAATATTTGTAGACAATTATATTGTAAATTTATAAGTTTCCGTGAGCATCTATAACAATGAATTTTTAAACTTAGTTTCATGTTGTCCAAATTTAAAAATGTCTGTTTATATAATACAGTGAACATTTAAGGGATAAAAATTATTTTTAAATATGGCAGATTCGTAGTTTGTTCGATTCGTAAAAATTCCAGGACTTGTCGTTATTAGTAGCAAAATACATATTGTGGTGTTTCCATCTCGAGCGTCAGTTATTTATACCACTCGTTAATTTATTTAACGACACGTGGTTACCCATGAAGAAACAATAAATCGTATGATTTATATAATTCACAGTAGAAACATGTTTCTACCTGCAACTCAATATTCTTACAGTTTTTCGTACGAGAAAAATTCCATTCATCCTGGTAGTAGATATACCTGCAAATATGTTAATAAGCAGACTAAATCCTCAGACAAATAGATTTCCACTCTGAAAGGTAGAATTCATTAAAAAATTCCACTCCACTCCCGATCCAATGTCAAAAGAATTTACAAAGACGTCTGAATAAAAAAGAACTGCTGTAATTAAAAAAAAAGATTTTTTGTCACAAAAAATTGTTCGATTTTTTATTTCCCTTTTAACATGTTGACTTCCATGTCACCCATATTCGGGTGACAGCAAAGTTTCTGCTCGGGCCGCGTAATCCATATTCGAGTGTCGCTTATTTGACTACTTGCGAAGGATCGTCATAGGTATTTGAAAAAATATTCCATAATAATAAAACTGTTGAATTGTTATAAAAGTAATACGAAAATGGTTTATTAAGAAAATTATTTATAATGTAAAACTTTGAAGCATTCTATACAAAGCTGAATTTGGTCGGGACAATTTGGACAATAAGTTGTTCGTTTCTTTAAATTCTCCCGTGTCTTTGATCAGTCCGTTCGACGTCTTTTAGACAAGGATTTTTTGTATTTTCAGACAACCCTAATAATTTGCAGCTAATAATTCTCTAAATCTTCTAATATTTACATGCTTCCTTGTTGTAATTTTCTGAGTAAAGTAAGTAACAAGTAAGTTTATTATTTCGTCATCAACGAACAGCTGTTTGACTTACTAAGAAATAAGTTTTCCATTTTTCTTTTCGACATTGTAACGAATTAGGGCAGAGATTTTAAGTTATCTAAAATATCGGTGGGAGTACCTAGCAGAGTACGCTTGAAACAGCGGCACTCGTGGCCTGAAGGAGATTTCATTGAAAACACGCGCGGCAGTCAACGTGTTAATCAGAAGCGAATTTCGACAAACTTAAACAAACCCTTTAAAATCTGTTCGTTTCTTCCAATCGGCGAGACGAACCGCGCAGCAAACTCTAGTCTCGATTCTCGATAGGCCCGCATGGAAGAAGACAGACGTCCAATTACGCACAGGCATAAATATTCAACAAGTCTCCGCGATTATTTCCCGCCTCATCGCGAACTTTCGTGCCGAGCTCGAATCAAGGACTTGAGCCTCGTCCCCGTAATTTATCGGCGAAACAACCGTCCGAATAATTTGGGGCGTTCCACGTGAAACAAGCGGAACCAACCACGGAGCTCTGCATATCGGTGAAATTAAGTACATCGTCGTGACGCTTCGCCCGACGCTGGCCCATCCTGATATTTACAACTTCCTTCGAGTGTCCTGCTTCTAAGTCTACAGAGGCATACTGTAGCAGCGCTCTGTTCAAGAATGGCATAGGGAAGCTTGGTTGTCGAATTGGACAAGTTTACTGGACGATTTGATGAAATGTGGAATCTTAACTCTTATTATTATTCTCTTAGTATTATTGTTTAGGGTAGAAATTTGATTTATAAAGGTTCGTTTCAGAGGGATTTATTTAGTATTTATTTATTTATTTGGTAAGAATTTATTTATCCGATAAAAGAGGATCAAGAGAAAAAATCTAGTGGAAAATATGCATAGTATGTGAACAATAATAAAGCCCTACTTATGGTTAATAGGGTTAAGTTGGGGAAAGATAAATGATTATTGTAGGTACAGAATTCACGATTGATCATTTTCATGTATCTGGCATGTTAATTTTATGATAACTCAGTAAAATAATTTTTTAGTAAAAGTACTATCATCATTTATATAAAGTCATTCTGAGAATTTTCCAAATACGGTATATATATCGATCCTTTTGAAACGTGTGCACACACTAAACTACACACGCGTGTGCGTGTATGTTATGCGTGATAATCGTTTCGTCGATACCCTTTCTGAAGCGGTTGAGTCACGCGACTTCCGAGAACCCTCCATTTGCCTCGGCAATTTGCTGTGTTTTTCCCTCTTTTCTTTTCTCGTTAATGATAGACCCGGTAACATAGTATACTTCGCTTAATTTGTTTTTTAAGGTACATAAACAATGACTAAATATGTATTTATGCAAGGAGTAAAAAATTGTACAGGGGTGAAAGATCTTTTAATTACAGGGAGAATATCATATTCGATATTTCTTTTGTTATTAAAGCGATTGTTTCAGCTAAAAATCGCTGGCAAGATCTAATGTGAAGTTGTGAGAAAATTTATGATAAGTATTTTTTTTACATCGTACAGATGTTGAATAAACAGAAAACAATGGTTGTTTAACGTGAACTAATCACGATAACGTACTATAATTTGGACAAATCAGACTCTCTCTCTCTCTCTCTCTCACGCGGACAACACTCTCGACAACACAACTCGCACTCCCTGGCTTCTCGATTCACACTCTCTGGCTTTTCCACTGACACTGCCTGTTAATTCGTCTTTCTTCCTTAGCATCCCTTTTGTCCCTTTGTCTTAGCCCCACCACGCACATGTTCCGTAACCGCTCGTGGCCAGGGTCACGTAGGCTTTTTCTACGAAACTATTCAATTGAAGGACCGACGACACATTGATGGGCCTGTCGGCACCTCGGCTCTCTCGCGACAATGCTTATCCACCCGATATCTCTTAGGTCTTTCGTCCCCGATACTACAATACTTTTAATAAAAATGTATGACATATAAACTCTCACAAATAGCACCAACTCGCCTAAACAATAAAACAGAAAGTACAGACTTGGTATTTTATCGAATTATCCAGTGCACTTTCCAAACATATCTAGTTCGGTTCAACAATCAGCCTGCCTCGCAAAATAAAAGAAATTATTACAACACGAATTTTTTACGCAAAAGATCTCTGTAAACGAAATATCTGGGAAACAAAGTTTCATGACAGATTTCTATAAAATGACTTTCTAGGTACAAAGCACTTTCATAAAAAAGATTTCTACAATTTTCTGTGAAATAAGCTGTTACAAAGCAAATTTTTATGAAAAGAACTTCCCTTAAAAAGTAAATATCCCCGAATCGAATCTCCGGATAACAAATTTTTATTAAATGATTAAAAGCTGCAACTCTTCTGGTTTCTAAATGTATAAATGCCTTTGACGAAAATCCCTGCGAAACAAATCTGTGCTGGTTCCGAATGATTTTCCACATTTCGGAGAAATAAGAGGAGGATGGTACGCAGGAACGCGCGGTGTTCACGTCAAGAGCAATTTCATCGTCAGCCTAGCGAGGGTCGAATGGCAACGAAAACGCCGCAGGGTGCGCTTTTCAACTGCATTAGGCCGAAAGTGGCGCGCGACCCCCAATCTTCCTGCCATTATTCCCTTCCACGAGGCTCGTCCATGGTAGAAGGTTGGTACGACTAACGATACTGGTGTTCGCGTTTCTTTAAATTGAGTTAACGCTGGTAACCGGGCCTGAAGCGCCACTTAATATCGTTTTTCTTAGCTTTAGTCACGTTTCCGGTAAATTGAGTTTCCCTGGGGCTCTCGTTCGCTCACCATGGTGTGTATAAATAATAGAACTGACGCTTGTTTCTTGTCGAATTAACGGGTCGATCGCGTTCTCTTTTTTCTCTTTGTTTTATTTAGAAGTACAATTTTACCCCTTATCTAGCGTGGTCGCGCTAGAGCACTTATTTTTAAAGAGGTTTATTTTCAGAATTTTATACGTGACATGATGAAAATCTTCAACCATACTTTTTAAGTTTACAATATCAAATAAAATGTATGTGTAAAGATTAAATCCGCAGACGAACAATTGCGTACAGTAGCTTACAAAAGTAGGAGTGCCAGTCTATATGTACGTGATAAACTTTATTTAATACCACAGAGATTGCTTTCGATAATGTTGAAATATTTCTTTAAATTTTAGTACTATTACAGATTTAATACCACGGAATACTTGTTCGTGTCATAATGTATGATATAAAAGATTTAATTTAACACATTTCATTAATTATCTTTTTCGCCTGGAACAAACTGTAATTTTCTGATGTCCCAGTAACAAGTGCAACGTGTAATTAACTTGTTACCGACTTCTAAAGATACTTTCCAAATTTTTAACCGAACCTTGCGTCGCATAAGGAAGTACAACTAAATCTTTTAAAAATGTATACGCTTTATTTGATATAGTGTACGTAACTGTCTGTTATACTGGCAGTGAGTTAAAGAATAGCCGAAATTTTTGTTTCGTGAAACAGCACGATTCTCACGGTTTGAGTTGGGTTTGAGTTGGGTTTGAGTTGGGTTTGAATTAGATCTGGGTTTAATGTTACTTATAAATTTATACGGTCTATCATATATAGCCTAAACCACTGAATATCTTATTAGAAGTAAGAGTATTAGAAGAGAAGGTAAAATTTTCACCGCACGGCGCGATTACACGATTCGAGTTACATTTGGATTAGATTTTGATTTGATATATTTTCGAGATCTATACACTACATTCGATATAGTGTAAATGACTGAATGTCCTATCAGAACTATTAGGAGTAAGAGTTTAATCATAACGGCGAAATGTTCAGCGTGCGACGCGATTTTCGCGGTAGTCTGTCGCGTTAATGACAGACCAATTCTACTTTGCGCGCTCCAACGTTTCTCCTGTCGTGTTAAAAATTTCCTGCGAACAATATTACTACATCGTGCCCTCTAGAGTCGTGGAAAAAAATTTCGTTGTTAGCCTTTGTGGTAGGAATACCGCGGAAAAAAAGAAAAAAAAGAAGAAGAGAAGCCCGAGAACGAATAGAACGAAGAGAAAAATTTTAAATTATTCCCACGTTATTACGGTCACGTTGGGAAAGTTCGTTTCGTACCGGTTCTTTCAGCATCATTCCGGGTGTCGAACCTGAAATAGTTAAGTGTCAGTGGTTGGACGTTGCACAATGTATACAACGGATAGGATTAACGAACGGCGGCCAACTTGCACCGCGAAACATCGATTTTAACTTTAACGAACCGAGTATTTCGTCTATGTCAAATTTCTCGCCACGGTCAGCTAACTTCTTTTCATCGAAAGATCGATGTGTCAATTATCTCTCTCTCTCCCTCTCTCTCTCTCTCTTTCTCTATGATTAGCTTCAAAGTAATAGTCTAGATTGAAAATCATATTAAAAGAGAATTTATAAGAATAGGTGATGTGAAGTTACGTGTCAAGTAGTTTCGATAGATGAGTTGTAAGCGATAGAAATCGAACAGCGAATATAGAATTGTAATTTCGTGATTATAATTTCTAATTCAACAAATTCCCGATGTAGGATTTTTTATGTTTCTTTCATCTTGATGTCGAAGTGACCGCACGATTTATTTTAACGGGAAATTAGATTTGGAGACTTTTACGTGACATTTTGGAGATTTTCGACGATTCTTAAATGTCCACTGATAAACAGACGACGACTCAACGATAATTTACGAGGAATGAGAATCTAAAAATCACTCCATCTATACGCTAATATGCTTTATTTAACGAGAAATATAGTTTTGGTAAGAAACGAGGGGCATTTAGAAGTCACATGAATAATGAACGAGATTTGTGAAATAACAGCGACACGGAAAGAAACAATATACACATTTCACGTGATGCCGGATCAAATTAATTCTGAACGAGATTACGGCATTGGCGGGTTTATCGGTAGCACAGAAATATATGGGCTAAATTTCGTGGCTTCGCCGGTCGAAAGAGTTCTTATCTTACCGCACGTGTACTCATATATCACTTTCCGCTTACGGTAGTACTCGTAATTCGCGTTTTGCATTGCGAAACAAGCTTAACAAAATCCATACACGCTGTTCCAATATATCAACAAAACTGTTCGCGTGCGTTTTCTATATTTCCGCCTATGCAAGAATGGAATCCGTGCACGTTGAAAGATGTTACTAATGAATTACTGTTACATCTCTATGTTACGTTAACATCTTTGTAGCTTAGTATTTTATCGATTTTATTTCTAATTCTCATACGCGTAACTGTTTACGATTTAATTAAAAATATTTTTATGTGCCATCGGACGATAGTCTTTATTTTCTTTCTTCACGCAATGAATGCTTCTATTAGTAAATTATTTAACAACTTCAAATATTTGCCTGTAATTTGTATTTCCGTTATACGGTAAAAATAAGCGATTCCTGTATAAACATCTTGACGTTCACGAACGTTTAAGTATCGACCATTTGACAAGAAACGGTTCACGAAGAAAAATTAAGCATGATGATGAAATGACACTTGCATTAAAAAGAAATATTTCCTTTTTTATTGTATTTACTCAATTGAATTGAGTTGTAAACCATTATTACTTTTTCCAATTGTTAATCTTCCAACCTTTAATCCTTTACAAGCAAACTGAATTGGAGATGAATTAAGCGATATTTCACTCTTGAGTTCCTTTAAGAAGAACGTTTATTTTTATCAAGAAAGTTTTGGACATCTGATTTATGGAACAATAGTATAATGTAACAGACATTAATAAGCATTCGCGAATCTTTTCACACTTTTTAAGAGGGTAGAAGAATAAAAAGATTAAGCTCGAATATAAAAGACTCAATTCATCTATGAAGTGTGAAAAAATATATTTGCCAAGCACCGAACTACCACTAATTATTAAATGACTCAGCATATATTCAATCGACACGTTTTAGTTCGAATGGCATTTTTCGAGAACTTAGCCAGGTTGTTATTCACTTTTTTCTTCCCTTTTTATTATTCCCCCATTAACCAGCTTACGTTCTCTGGTCTTTTTATGTCCCGAGGTCACATTCATTTCAGCGTGCCGTTCGTTTCATCGGTGACCAACTTTCATCGTGGAGTTGCGGGGAGAGTTATAATAACGCTTGGGCAATAAACCATGTTTATTACTGCCCTTATTATGACGCACGCAGAGTGGAAAGTGCGGCGGACAATAGGTTGCACAGCACGGAAATACGGCTTCCAGTGGCCAACACCGTGGTTCGCCTTCCAGAAGAAATGCTTTTGCTGGCTGGAACTTAGCATAAGAAGATATTGCACCCTTGTGCAGAATGCTTGGAAATGAAACAAAGAAATAAGCAAGATTTTAATAAAGAGTTACCACTTTGTGGTATGATACTTTTGCAAATAATAATAGAGAAGCTGTACGTATAATTAAATTCACAGAATCACCGGGGAAGTCGCTTAGAAAAGATAGAAGAAATATTAAATGGAGAATTTTTTGAAATTTTATAGATAGATTTTGAACATGTCAAAGCGAAGAGACACAATGTTTTCGATTACGACTCATTCTCTATTTATGAAATTTAAAAATGGATTGTTATTGTAGTTATGCCGTAGTTGTACTTAAACCTTTGGAATACTCATTTAAAAAAGATACGTATAAGAATTATTAGACGGAGACTTTATGGAAATTTTAAAGACAGATCCTCGATACGTCAAAGCGGAGAGACACGGAAATTTTCTTCATTAAAAAAATCATTGTCTTATCCAATTTAAGCTTAAACCGTCAGCTATGATCGACTTTGTGAGATTATTATTTTGAAAAGGAGTAATAAATAGTAAATGAAAGATTTTAGGAGTTCTTCGCCATATCCTAAACTGTCAGAGTAGATGTAGAAATTTTCTCAGCTTACTTGCTATAAAATTTTAGCCTTTATATCCTCAACTTTCACTTCACTCGCAATAATATAGTTTTTGCATTTTACGCTACTACTTTACACTATTTCATGAAAACCATAAGGAACCTGGCAAACAAATGCTAAACAATCTTTTCCGCTAAAGAATAATTTAGCAAACCTATCTTCTTAAAGGAGGAAGAATTTTCTTACATTTTTTACCCAAATACTTCACCTTCGAATAAGTATGAAATATTCAACGACGAAGAATTCTTGGCACAATTTTCTCCAAGAAGAGCGCGCCGAGACAATCCCGGCTCCGAACCAACGAAATTTTAAGCTCTGTCAAAGCCAGCATCTTCAAACGTCGCTTTTATTTCTTAACCTCTCGAACGTATCCCCGCTCGATCGTTGGTCGTGGGTCAACCGTTTCCACCGCAAAAAGAAACATCCTTGAAGTTGTCCAATCGAACGAAAACTAGATCGTGTCTATTCTGGAAAACAGGTATACCATGGTCTTTTTCGACATGCTCGCGAACTTCACTGACTTCTGAGGGACTATCTGGACCAAGACTGACCGGCGTTGCTTGGCGATTGGCCAAAATACCGATCTTACATGCTAGATTAAGCGGATTAACCGTATTCTCTCTTTTGATATGGTGGTACAAACCTATATATCATGGTACAATGAAACTCCATATATCTTAACTTGTCGGAAGACAAACAGTTCATATAATTGCGTTCATACAAGTTCATATAATAGGAACTCACCAATTGTCTCCAATACCTACTGCTTTCATATAATAAGGACTCAGTTGCAAATAAATAAATTCCACCAGTAAATGTTTAATAAATCGGGCATTAACTAAAATTTCATTTAGATAAATGGTATTCTTATAAATATAGCTTTACTGTATTTTAATTCGTTCAGAATAAGCAAATTTGATCGATATTTTATTGACAGGATATTTTCGTCACGAATAGCGACTGTTGAAATTGTATCTTTCATCCTGAATCCTGAATAATTAATTAAGAATCGAATTGATAAGAATGATGAAGTAATTCATCTTTTCTGGATTATTGCACTATTGTGAGAATCACTTTAAAAATTCAATAGAAACTTCGAACAAACGTAGATTTTAATTAATTTTAATAAGAGACAATAATCTTATAGGCGATCGATTAAAACTTTACATTTATAATAGAAACATAGAGGGCATATTGGTTTCGTGTTGGTGGTAGCGTTTCCTGTTTCTGACATGATTCCAGTGTCAGAGAGAGAACACGTGTGAGCGAAGGCAATATGTTGCCGACAACCTCGTCTGTTCGTTGATCGTGTGGAAAGTGAAACATTGCTCGGAATATGTTTCCTTTAAGGTTCGAACAGATCATTCTGACTCCTGATTGATCATTGAATGGTATTCTTATTAGCATACACATGAGAAAAGATACAGAAACTTTTAAAGTTTAACTTATATGATTTCAAACGATCGACGTTTTCTTATTTATAGATCATTGATGATCCCGAAATCTCAAAAATCCTGATTTCAACAAAAAAGTTTTCCTTTCTTTCTGTAACAAACTTTGTTTATATTTTTATATCATTAGGTCACGCAAAGAAACTTTTATACATTTAGTAATTCATCTTTTTAGTATCCATTCTTTTCATTCCCATTTATCCAATAAGTACATATACACAATGAGTAGGCTGCGGAGGTTCACATAAATTTATGTTCTTTTGAATACAAACTAAGAGGATGGAATCACAATGAAATCTGAATATGTTTATTTTTGCACATCTTCCACATATGCGCACAACATGCACAATCTAACGATCACTTTCCCTTTCTCAACCAGTCTATTTCAAACTCTCCCCTCAACGAATCTATTTCAAACCTCTTTCTCAACCAGTCTGTTTTAAATCCCTTTTTAAACCCCTTTCAAACCACATCTATACAAATGTATTTTTTCATTCGCAATCAATTTCTAAAGCTCGAACATTCTCAAACATCGACCCACAATTGTGTAAGTACGTCTATTCGGCGGATTATAATGGACTTTTCATTGGCGATCCAATATCACAAGACAATCTACAATCCGACAATATCCCAGCAATTATCCCCGACATCGTGCCAGACATCGAAGCCCGGAAACTGTTCTCTCCTCTTGTCCGAGGAAACCACAAATTGGTCGGCACGGCGAAATCTGATAAACGGCAGCGGCGCGATTAAAATCGAACAAGCTTCACCGTGTAGCCCGCCTTTTAACGAGAAACTTGCGTTGCGCCACGCTTCTCCGCTTCTCTCGTCAACTTTAAATGTTAGTAATTGCTGCTCGTTTGTCGATAAATCCAATCCTGTCGGCGACTTAATTGGTCATCGCGAGTCTGCCGCGCGTCGTTCGCCGTTCACGACGTCTAGTAATGACCGAGTGGACGACAAACGACGTTTTTCCATTATTCCCTCGTTCTCCGCAACGCCCCTTTCGACGAGTACCACCCTCCTCGTTCTTCGACTTTGTCCATCCGTTTCCTCGCTTGATCCTCCTTTCTCTTTACTTTTCTTCTTTCCTGACGTTCTCGTACGTTGACGTACTTTGAAAACGCTCAGCCAACGGTTCCGCCTTGCGCGCCACGCCGAGCAGAAAACTACGAACGAATTGCAACAGGCTACTTGTGATCTATAAATGCAATATCCAAGTCATTCATTTTCGCGTGTCAAACACACTCGCGAAACTGTCGTTTCCGAGCCAAGAACTCGAGACGAGCTTTTAGCGAGTAACGAAGAAAAAGCGCGGTTTTTGTATTTTAAACTAACTTCATAATAAGGATATGCGAGTTTGTGATGAATAGAATGCGTGACGTGAACGTGGGATGAGTTTGTGTAAATTCATATTTTTATGAATACGTTCTCATCAGAGAATGCTATCTATGGATATCGATTAAGAAGTTATATTGAACATGTTATTCTTGGAAAAGCGTCTATGTAATATACATTTAAAAATGTGTCGTAAGAATCTTAAAAGTTCTTCCATTCTAAAGTACTGAAAAACACACTCGATTACACGAAACAGATATAACGGAAAAAGTATCAAATCGTAATAAAATTTGTCTATCAGATAAAAGTCAATTGTAAAAATATCACGTTCAAACTGTGGAGTATTATGCAGGATTGAGAACTTACACGAAGTTCTTTGCGCCGGGAATTATTCTATCTTCCATTGCCACGTTGCGTTCATAAATATTTATCTTACGTCGTACATGTAACGCTAGCTTCGCAACAATAGTTTTTTACGATATTTCTGAGAAAAAATCGTATATTACTAGGTTAGGCGAAAGAGGAAAGTTATCGCGAAATGTAAAATCATACTTCTTCTTCACGACGAAAAAAAGAGCACTGGTATATTAACGTCTGGTGTGAAGAAATTTGATTTCGCAAAGAAATAACGCGATTGTTTCTCCTATAGTTATTTTATCGCCAAATGGACAGATTATTTCAAAATTATCACGTTACCGTAGTTATCAGTTACTCGAACACGATCCTTTCGAGTGGTCCTCCATATTGAATTGTTTTAAAGTATTTAATCCGTGGAAAAAATTGAGTTAGAACAAAAAATGCAACAAAATACGCTGTCAAAGTGTCCCTGGTGAAGGACTTTACGATAAAGTCACGGTTTATTATAACAAACTTTGGAAAGTTTCTTATTTCTTTCCTGGCGTTGCGAACCTACTATACGAGAAAGTAAAAGAACAGGGGAAGAAAAGTAATTAGTTACATCAGTTTAGAATGTTTTAATAGTTAGAAAGTAAGAAGTTCGAGTTAAGTATAAGCCGTTTACGGTTAAATGTCTGGATTGAGTTATGGCAAAACAGATTTATAGTCGGGTAATGGAAGATACAAAAATTGCAAAAGGCATTATTCCCGTACTGCTCCTAATTGCATTCCTTCGTTTTTCTTTCCTTCTTCCACCCTTCTTTCTTCCTGTTGGTTTATATTTTCTTACCTTACTTTTTTCCCTCTCCCCTTCTTTTTCTCTCTTCCTACTTTTCTTCTCGATTTTTCCCTTCTGTTTTACCTTTATTCACATTCTTATTTTCTTCTTTGCATTCTTTTGTTCCTTTTGATCCACCTTCGTTCTGTTTCTATCTACTTGCTTGCCTTCTTCTGCCTCTTCTTGCCCTTAATTTTCTCTTCTTTCTTTTAATTCACCATGATCTCGAATAGCAATTAAATGTTAAAAAAAAGAGTTAAACTGTGTTGAAATTTTTTGCCTAAAAGTACTTACAGGGGTATAATAGCCTATAGTTTTGCACTGTCGCAAGTCAGACTCTGATGGAGAACGGAATGTAATGGCTGGAACGTGCAAGAAACTTTAACACGATGTCCTAGGCATTGCATGTATTCGTGTGCGTATGTATACACGTATATGGCTTGCATATTGAACATTGTTTCGCTCCTTAAGTGCATGCTCTAAGGGAAGATGTATATAGGCATTACTTGACTGTTGTATTATCGGCTCATAGAGTTATTATCATCAACTCGTATCATTTTAATACCTTTGAAATACACATTGATAGTACCGCATAATAATTTCACGATATGCTTTATCGTTCTATCACCTAGGTATAGTCACACGTCTAATGGATATTTCAGTTTATCGTTCTATTCAACTTATATTTCAATCAAGAAGTCAGTAGAAATCAATTTCGATAGAGAAACTGTGTATATCTATAAGAAGTTTCCAGTAACAGTTCTCTATGCAATTGAGTATATTTCAATATGCAAGATATATAAAACAATAAATTTTACACACAAAATTAAGTTCTGAAGATTAGATGTTACATCGCATCATTATTTCGCATCAAGGAATTAATAATAATAACGCGATCATTCTCATAATTTTCTAAGCCGAATCCTATTCAAAATCTTCAAATGAATTAGACGAGAAATTCCAAAGAAATTGAGACGATTTAGAGAAGTCGTTCACCGCTTGCATCGAGTCTAGTAATAACAAAATAATCGTATGAACGTAAAAATTAATTAATAAGGTGACAGAAAGATACTGAAGAAAATTAATTCCATTACTTTATTATATTACTGGTATTAGATTCAATACATTCTTTGTAACAAAATTTTATACGAGATAAAAGTTTCAATAATTTTTAAAACTTGTAATAATTTCCTAATAATTTTTTAGACCACTTAAACCTTCCTACGTGTCTAAATGCTCATAAACAGCAGTCTACTTTTCTCCACTAAAACTCATATAAAATCATTATTAGCTTACTCACATTTTCAATGCCAATTTACTACGAGGGTTTGCTTTAAACCGTCCTCTC
Organism: Bombus terrestris; assembly: GCF_910591885.1. Taxonomy (NCBI): domain Eukaryota; kingdom Metazoa; phylum Arthropoda; class Insecta; order Hymenoptera; family Apidae; genus Bombus; species Bombus terrestris. Next base: position 11,377,661 of record NC_063273.1, on the reverse strand, counting down.
GATCCGACTAAATTCGCAGGATGTTCGGAAGGAACCGTATAGCCTAATCATCATAACTTCCCCTAATGGTCGCGTGTTCGTGTCGCGCGAACTGTGACCTGCCCTTCTTGCGCGGAGGAATTCGAGGGTGTCGTCATTGCTCCCGTGCTGTTGAACGGCTGCTGATATTCCGACGATGCGAGAAACGTGGTTCGTTAGGTCAGTGGATAATTAGTGCCGGCATTTTGCTTGCGGCAGTGCGGTTTTCTTGCGCCACGACACGATCGCGACACGATGCCAGCCGCATACAAAGAACCGCGTTGTTCCTGCAGCTTGGATTTGACAACTTTTTGCTCGCTACGCCCGAAAGAAACGTCTCCTATCTTCTACGGAAACCTCTCTAATTTTCGGTTCGAGCTAGGCGGAATTGGCACGTGGCGTAGCAAACGCGCAGCGAATTTCTTTTACACAAAGACGAAAGGAATTCTCCAAATGTAATTTTAAATTAGACGACGGAACTTCGCAATTGCACAGCGTTATCTACAATCTGTGATACGCTGTTTTTTGTTTTTTTTTAATTGGAAGCGGCAGATTGCAAGAATTACTTGTTGTGCCGTTATATATTTGGTTTCTTCTTCTTTTTTTTAGTATTCTAATATTGCGTTTCTTTAACCTAATGAAAAATAATGCGGAGAACAATTATTTCATATATAGATCCATCTCATTGTCTACATCTTCTTTGCTACATCTTCTTTGGCCGTTATTAACATTTCAAAATGCGAATTGCATTTGAAATTTCGTGTCATCAATTCCAGACTAATAAATTGCCCTCAATATTTGTCCATAATTCAAACGTATTTTCCTATTGCCGTAACCAATAACATATTTACATTACAATACTTTCATTAAAAGAAGTCATAGCACAAAAGAGTATTCGTACGAGGAAACCAAGAAAGAATTAAACAAATTTTAATATCTACTACTGCATGTGGAGGTAGCTAATAGAATCTGCTGGTCATTCAGCAGAATATTTCTCCAAATACATAACAAAATATTTCCACACAATGGACAAAAAGGTTTCCACTTTTGAATTCTCACTGCTAAAAATATTATGTCATGCATACTAAATTAGATAAAAAATACTTAGCTGCCCTGAAACAATTCTACGCATTTCGTCATACATTCCCTGACACAATGGATCGCGAACAATCACGAAACGAATAACGTTCGCGGCTTAACCAGCCTTCTACGTGCTCATTTGTCAGATAACACCCGGAACGAGATTCTGGAAAATGCGGCATACAGTACAATGCTACGAACTTCATTGTATCCAGCTCGAAATAATCCATGCAATCCGGAGGCTTGACCATAATATCGGGTCGTAGTGGTACCCAGCTCGTTCGATCTGTCGTATGGACGTTCGTAATTGTCCGGTTGGTGTTGCTGGGATTCCGTGAGAGACGAGTTCTCGCGACCGGAAGTGACGAGAGGTCGTTGATCTCGCTGCCCTCTCGGCCGTTCTTCCCTTGGAGAATCTTTTCTCTTCCCAGCGACGAAAGAATCGCCCCTGGCCCACCTCTGCTTCACTCTCGTCCCTAGAGCCGTCTAGACGCATCGAGAGTCGTGATGGAGCTCACGATGGATGATGGAGGCTGGGAAATAGCTTGTGATGTGGATGAAACGCGTATGTATCTTTGTAATAATCATTGCATTATTTTCTAGGTTTTGAACTTCCACGATGATTAGATGGTATATTTATGATTCTTTATACAAACACGAAATAAGCAGATCCGGGACAGATCACTCTAACGTTACACATTCGCATCTTATCAAAAAAAGCAGAATTCCGAACCCTGAGAATATTGCAATACCAACATCATCGAACGTCTGCTTTGCTATAGCATCAAATTCGAAGATACACAGGCCGTAATGAAAAAATACCGAACAATATGCGATCGTTTTTAACTAATAGAACACAATGTAAAGGAAGTTGCAAGTTTCCTAAAAGAATTAGATCTTTTGTACCGCTCATAGAAGTATACAAAATTGTACTAATTCACCAACTAACTAATAACCAATTAATTATTAACTATTTAATTGAAAGCACTAACTAACGTAACTGCATCAATTGTAGACACTAATATTTTACCAGAAAATGTGACGAAAAACAATTAATAAAGAAGAAATGGTGTTATTAGTATGTTGCGCTTTGTTCCGACGTTTCGTGAATGTTTCAGTTCAATTACAATTCACGCATAAATATGTACGTCATTACACTATTGCGACTTAAGTGACATAAGTGAGGATTGTTGGAAGACATTTTTTATATAGATTCGTGAGATGTAAAATTTAGAAAGCAACAAAGACGATAAGACGAATAAACTAGATTCTAGACTATCCACGTTTTATCTATTGACCTCATATTTCCATCTCACGGTACGCTAATAATTTTGGAAAGAAGTTATCGGGGAAATTGTCGGGCTTCGAGCATTTTACATTCTCTTCACGACCAGCAATATGTTTGAGAAGTTTGAGAAGAATGGTCGGCAATTTTCGAAGATTTCACAGGGAGACGAGGACGTCGTCTGCACGATGACGAGGAAATATCGCGATAATTTCACCGGGTGGGACGAAAACGCGAGGGAAATAAACAGTTTTCCGACGCAATCCGCTCTTCCTCGCCGTTTGGCAGCGAAAAATGAAATAATCCTTTTACGGAGTGTCTTTTAAGTTCCTTCGCTCTCCCTTCTGAATTACGATCTACGCTCGAGGAGACGCACTAAAGCACTGGTTTGTTATCCAGACTGCTTGAACTTCGAGTTTTCGCGTAAAGCGATACGAACAAGAACAGGAGAGGAGGCTAAGACTGAAAATTCCACGGAGCAGACGGCGGACGTGACGCGGAACTGCGCGTTGTTTACGTGAATCTACATATTCAATGCGAGAACAGCTCGAAGAACGAATGAAAGTGGTGGCATAAATAGAGACATATTCCAGCGGAAGTTGCACTGCGATGAAAGCAATCGAAGTTCCTCGCCGTGAGGAATTGAAATCTCGCAAAATGAAATTTCACCGCTTCGCGGCGAATATCGTTGAAAATTACTAGCCGTGATCCTTATGGTTCTACCGATTTCCAGGACCGAGAATCATGTTACGAATGAAATACCTGCTTGTTTCGGAAGTATCTCTTCCTATGTTTGCTTGAAACCGTTCTTGTTCCGTGGAAATGAAATTCCGTGCGAAGCTAATCCGTCTCCTTTAACGAAGCTAATATTTGGAGCTTTTCATTGATTTGCTTCAAATGAGATCAGTTTGTTCTAATTTGCCTACTCTTAAACAAGTAAGAGATTTTAATTCATATATTTAGCCATTTCGTATTTTTAGCCAGAAAATTGATTAGAAAAATATCAGAAAGCTAGTAATTGTCACTAATTTTAATCTATAGTAGTACAATCACCTTCGATATTGATTGTTTCGCTGCAGCTATATCTGTTATTAAAACGTGTTCTTCTCCACGAAATTATATAAAACTTTCTCGTGTGGTTCCGAAATAATACAACGTACAAGATACATCGCTTTTCGTATTTGTCTCAACGTGTCCGATCGATACAAGTAATGGACTTACATAATATCGTGCTAGCAGATGAATAAATTCGAAAATCCTACATTGCAAAACTACGATCCACGGACGATCCACGGACGATCCAAGGACAATCTTCCATTGCAGCTTCTATTCGTTTAACGAAGCAACGCGTTGCGAAATTATCTTTATGTCGTGATGGCAGGAAATCTAATAAATTTAGACGGAGGTTCGTCCGTGATGCTCTGCGAAGGGAAAGACGAAGCCGTTCACCTCTCGGTAACAACGTCGCCGTTCTTATTCCTTACGTCGAAACAACGTGCTCTTTTTGCGACTAGTGAGAGTGGGAAGCGGCGTACCAACAATTTCCTTCGGTCTCGTACGCCCCGTACAAGTAGAACGAGCTTTTCGCGAACCTCGATATATTCTTGGAGCTTACACGCGTGGACGTGTGTGGTGAAACGTTCTTCTTGTCTGCAGTTCTACATGGCCGTATTGTTTTCCTCGGCTAAAGGGCCAAACATTGGGCCGACGTCGCGCGGCCATTGTTGCACCTTGATCTCCCAGTCAGGACGTTCTCGTCGCCATTGTTGCGGGCAAGTAAATTTTCGTGTTCCCCATGGAATAATTTCTGCGGCTATTTTCGTTATATAGTTCGTGTAACATGATGGTTGCATCGAGAAACTTCGAGTCTTCGAGTTTCTTCGATGATTCGCTGATATATGCGGTGAATTTTTGAGCATTTATCGATAGGAGAATAAACTTTCTCTTGCTTCTAATGAAGATATTCGTTCTCTTCCATAATAATGATTTCTTTGACTTCTAGGAGCTCGCTATTGTGACAATTTAACCATTTCAGTACCGTTTTGCGTTTTATGCACGACTATAGTTGCTCTATTTATTTTCTATGATAGTTTGCAAATATGTTGTAGAGTAAACGAAATTTTACGTAGAATATTGCTTAAAATAGAACTGATTAGGTAATTTAACATAATGTATACAATAAGTAGTACAATCATAACATGTAATTACATGTTATCAAGATTATAAATGATTACATATAATGCACACGATTAAGGAACCGCGCAAACATCCGTTCAAGAAAACGATAAATTTCCTCTTCTTAGTTTCTCAGTTCCTCAACCGTTACTTCATAACACGTTCCTACCCTTGTAAATCTGAATTTACCTGGCCTTCAGAGACACCGTGTACGACATCGAGTCCCAAGCGAGTCTCCGTTAGTCCCTGAAACACAGCAGGAAGAAGGGTGACGAGGGTTCAAAGTCATCAGAGCTATCGACTCTTCACAGCGGTTGATTCTTCGCCTCGTAACAATGCGAGGGTATTGTCTTTTCGTTGAAAAAACCAGACACGATAACCGGAGCGTTCGAAGGATGGCATTGTGACTACCTCCGGTATCTTTTTCGCGTCGCCTTATACCACTTACCTGTTATTCTCCGCGGAGCCCTCGATTATTTTCTATTCAAAGCCGCCGGTTCGTCGAGCGTCGCGTATCGTTCCACGGCGTTCGACTTCCTTTCTTTTCAAACGCCTTCCCGTCTCTTCATCTTTCTTCTTTTTTACTTTGCTATGCCTGTTTCTTTTGCACACACGGATCCAATGATCTTACACGTTGCATCAGTCTCGTTTGAATATCTCTCGAACGTGTAACACGAATTTCTCTCCGCCTTTTCCCTGCTTTCTTTTATTTCCACCCTCCTTTTTTCTCCGTTCTCTTGTACCGCTGACCCACATAACAGGGAATACTGAATTGAAACCGAAAATTCTTGCTGAGAGTTTTCGTTTCCATTGTATCGTGAATTTCCTCGGGTATCGTTGCTATTCGCGTCTGTCGAAAGTGATACGGCCGATCTATCTTGCTGTTCAGCGTTCTTGTTTTCCTTTTGCGGTAAAAGCTGTGGTTTGTACGTTGAGTGATTTTTTTCAGACTACGTATTTATGATTTATGAGACTGTTAGTTGTAGACTTTAACTGCGTTAGCCGTTGACATCACGTTTTATAAATAAGTCATTTTCGAACAAAATAGTCTAATTTTAGGATTTAATCGATATTTCTAAAGATAAGAAGTTCGGTCAATTATTAACGTTCCACTCCACGCAATGATTTATTTATCGTTTCTTTAATAGTTAACACAATGAGTGAGAGAGCACTACCGTCGTCCGTTGGGCAACATACAATTTTTATGTTTTTAACTAAGTTAAAAAGGCAGAAACATGAGGGTACAAAATCCATTGAAATTTTACAGATATTGCGACTACAGTTTAGGGATGAAACCCAAACGTTTGCGTGGCGTAAATTGTTTTTCAGTGAACGTCAAAACATTGAAAACACATTGCAACCGCAACGCCTCAAGACAAGCGTAAAGCTAGCAAACATTGAAAGGCTGTTAGGAAACTAATCGATGCGAAACAATAAACGAAATTTGTTCGAAAGTTAATATTAGCAATGGAAATGTGGTTCCCATCATTCGAAAGAGCGTAAAGTTCCTCAAAATCACGACTACTTAAAGAGTCGTTAGGAGGACAACGCTTCAACAGCAACGAAAAAGTAAAGCAATTCGTGTGCAATTGGCTTCTGACCTAGCGCTCTCTGGGCCTCTCAGCTTCACGTAACTGAAATGAAAAAATTACCAATCCGGTGGCAAAAAGTATATAGAGACAAACGGAACATATATAAACAAGTAACTCGATTGTTCTTTTTGAAACAGTTGCATTGAAATGTATAGTTACAAAGTAGTTTGAAAAATTCTTGTTTCGTTCATACGTTCACTGACTTTTTCGAGCATGAATTTATTAAGACAACAAAATAATTATTTCTTTCTTTTTCTCAAAGTATACACTCGTGGAACGAATTTGTAATAATATTCATTCTGTTTTTGTCTTCCTGTTTGATTTGAAAAAGAACTACATCTTCGTGAATGTAGCACTAACATCTCTCGAGACATAATTCTAAATATTCTCCAACAAGTACATCCAAAACTCGAACGAAACAAACAGCTTCTAAAAATAACATACATCACACTAAAAACTCAAATTCCGTCTATGTATGCTGCTCCATAAATCACTATCCGGAATAAAACAACGAACGCCTCTAAAACAACACTTTTCTTCAAAACTAACCTATACCACTATAAATCAATTTTTGATATTTCGTTATAAATCAATTTTAATCCACATTATCTCTAGAGTGACGAAAAATCCGCAGAATTATAGACGAATGAAAAATATATATATATAAAAAGATGAACAAAGGTTAAAAATAATTAAAGGAACAAAGACTTTTTACATAATTCTCATAAGATTAACTCAATCCACTTCGTTGCCTCTTTTATTACATACAAATTTTCGAATGAAAAGTAAATAAAAAAAGACATTTCCATGGTCACCTAACGATAAACCTACGACCGCCAAAGTCCAGAGGAACAAAGCTTAAACTCTCCTCTTAATTCCATACTCTCAACAAAAATTCAGCGACACTTAATTCCGCGACATTATACCACACGGAAAGACCAACAACTTCTGGCCGGTGTGTCCGCGTAGTTAACCACAGTTATTCCTGCGGCAGGATTATAAACTACCCAAATGCTTGGCCAAAAACTTGCAAGCAAGCTGTTACCCGGAGGACATTACATAACTTGGTAGAGAAGGGATGCCGCTCGACGGGCCTCGTTCTCACTAGGTCGAAAACGAGACCTGCTCCGAGGGTTGGAAAAACGGTGTCGCGCAATTACAACGGTCCCCGTGCACGGCTGCCAACTTATTCGGTAAATTACCCTCGCATCGGCGGTCGTCCACGAGTTTGTCGAGCGAAACGAGCGCGAGGACTGCTCCTCTACCTTCGAACTTGCCTGCTCGTTAGGCACGCGCGCGTTTCGTCACGAAGTTACGTCGTTACAACGACATGGGATAAAAAGCACCGATACGCGGAGTCTGCCGAAAGGAGTTTCGAAAAACAGATTCTTTCGGTTTGATGAACTTTCGGAGCGTGTGGAAGTTCTGAATTTTGAGAATTTTCCTGAAAAGGGCTCGTGCGCGATTGGTAATATTGATAATAATATCGTCTATCCGTTTCAATGTTTTTGAGGCCGTACACGGTCAATAATATTGTCAATATCATCAAGTATCGATAGTAATTATATTATTATTACTGTTATTATTTACTTTATTTAAAGCCGTATCGACTATTACTGTTATTAGCGATAATTTTTATATTCGTGTAGATCTTATACTACAATTAATTTATTTACAATGAATGGATTAAACAGATGTTGATTAAACAGAAAACGATGGTTGTTTAACGTGAACTAAATACAATAACGTACTATAATTTAGACAACTAAATTAGTTAATTTGCAACTCTCGTTACCACGGATCCAACGCTCTCTCTCACGCGGGCCACTCTTTCTCGACAACGCTATTAACACTATCTCCCTGACTTTTCGATTCACACTCTCTGCTTTTCAACTAACACTGACTGTTAATTCGTCTTTCTTCCTTAGCATCCCTTCGTCTTTTGTCTTAGTCCCACCACGCACGTGTTCCGCAATCGCTCGTGGCCAGGGTCACGTAGGCCTTTTCCATGAAACTATTCGATTAAAGGACCAACGACATATTGGTGGGCATGTAGGCATTTCGGCTTTCTCACGACATTGTTTATGGTTCGCCCGATATCTCTTAAGCCTTTCGTCCACGATACTACATTCGTCTTGTTAAATCTTACTAAATTTTGTTCCATATCTTAGTAATACTGTATTATTCGCGATCGACACTGAAATAGTGAATATTGAAGAAAATTTTGGTATTTTGCGATCCAAATTATTAATACTGATAAATGATGGACATTAATGATAGTAAATCTCATGGATATTAATAGTATAAACGACATTAATATTAGAATATTAACAAACTAACAGAAACAATCGGTGACGGAAAGAGGTGCGTTAATAATAAAAAAAGAACGGAAGGTGTAATATTACAATAAATACTACATACATTGCATAAATTTTATATACGTGGAACTTTTAAAATAATAATCTCCACGCTGTAAAACAAAGATTTTTGCACTCTACTCTTAAAAAATGATCACGTTTTATTTAAAACAAGGTATAAATTCGGTATGTGCCGAAAAGAAGTTCTGGTTTTTCGTTTGAAAAACGTTCGCTGGCTGGAACGTAGGGGATTTAGTCGAGTGTGATTCTCGACGGAACGATCAGGTCTTGGAGGAACATTGATTCGATGGAATTGTATGTAAATTCGGGAGGGTGGATGTATCGGTTGTCGAGCCTTGGGAGAGTTTAGGATTGAGGTTATGCGTTGTTTGGTGGTTGGATTTCTAGTCTGAGTTTTCTTTAGGGGCTGTGATAAGAGAGAGTTGAATCGAGTAGGTATTTGTGGTTTCGCAGTAAATAGAAATAAGTGAACTTCTAGAGATAACTTTCATTTTATTGTGTCTATACTAAAATTATATATATAATAATAATAATTTGGGTGATAATTTTAACCGACTAACGGTATTTTGTATTTCATTGTTGTCTTCTCAATAATTTTTATTGCACAAAACTTGAAATATTTATAAACTAATAGTACGCATATATAATAATATAGATTTATTTCATAAAATAACAAATATGACGAGCGCTATTGCGTCTCTTGTTTCTCTTCGCAATCGATTAAGACAAGCGCTATCGCGCTGTTCGGGATTTTTCGACCCTGCTTTTTCAAAGACCCCTGGGACTCAAACGGTTAATATCGAGATTGGTGTTACTTGGTAATTGGTTTTCAAGTTTGATTCTTCTCGTAAAATTAATTAATATTGATTGGTTATTTTCTGTGTATGCGTAACGCCCATTATGTCCACTATCTTGTGTAAAACTTGGAATCGGGACTGTAAGCCTCGTCGCTGTAGGAGCATTTCATACATTCTCCATCTCCAGAAGCTGAATTACAAAATGTCAGGAAAGATTCACTGCCAGCTCGGAGAGCATATACAGACACCATCATTGCAGGCTTCGAAAATATGGTTTCCAATGCTGAATTTTAACCGATCCTTCATATACGGTAACCACTTCGACCATCATGCTCACTTTTAACAGCCTAGATTCAGCTAAAACTGCTAATAATACGTTTCCTTTCGTTTGAAACTTACACATATCAGTTTTCTCAGAATATTACTTTTTCAAAATTTATCTTATACTCTCATAATATAATAAACGATAAAATCATTGTATTTCCATATTATAATTTTTTAATATTACAAATGGTAGCACATACCTTTTCCTAATCTCTTCAGGGACATATTTGTTGAAACAAGGAAAAGACAAATACTTTCTACTGTTCTGTGAGAAATAATAAGTCATCTTTCCACTAAAGAGAACGATACAGAAATTACCATAATGTTACGAAACGAAATAGTATTTCATAGTCTTGTGATACTTATTGATACATATGTGCATACGTGAGAATTACTAACTTCTCTATTGAATCTTATCACATTGATTAGTATTTATCAAAATTCATGTATTATATTAATGTCCATTAATAGACATTTAATTAAATTTATATCTATCGATATCTATTCAGTAAGACTAATGAACAGATATGATCGGTAATATTAATTAAAGTGATAGTTTCGTATGATAGGTTGAATAGATAAGATACAAATTCTCGCATATCTACACAAGTATTAATTTTCTATTTCTCCTCTGCCACGATATACATTCTCGAAAACTTAATTTTACATTTCATAAAAATCTCGATTCGCGGCCTACGAAAAAGCATGCCGATAGCGGCGTTGAAATTAATCGCGCGGCTTGAAAGAGTGTCAAAAAGTGCAGGCGAGCGAAGAGTGAGCGGGGCTGGTCCTTTCAATTTTCCGCTCAGAAAGTCTAGATGTATCTGGTGCCCCTGGCAAGTCGAGCCACTTTCATCGCACGAAACGTCGTGGAAAAAGCATGGTCCCGCGGCGTGTTTTACAGCGCCACATGCCAGAACGTACAGCCACGTTGTTTCCTCTCTCTCCGCTCCCTCTTCGTCAGAAGACGTACAAAGTCTGGGCTAAGTATCGGATCCACGGAAGAAGGGTCGCCATCCCTCTTATTCCTCCCATGCTACCCTCATCGTCTCGCGTGTAACTCACGCGCCCCTGTATTTTTTCACGGGGAGACGTTTACGAGCGGCTCGTGATAACGAACAACTTTCGTCGTTCCTTCTGCTGTTCATCGATCTCTCTTTCGGTCATTTTTATAAGTTACAAAGTTCCCGCCGTGAAATGGAGCCATAAAACATCGTTTTTCTGTGTTTGCCTTTTTTCTTTTCCCCTTTCTCCTTCTTCTTTTTTTTTTTTTTTTTTTCTTCAGGGGAGAAGATTCTTTTTTGCTAAAATCGGTAGCGAAGCCGCGGCAGACGTTCGAAAGAACGTTCAAGTGGAATGAGAAGGTACATGGTCGGATCACGAGGCTCCAGCGCGTTTACATTACCGCTTTCGCGCTATAAATCGTTCCCGTTTTCATAATATCCGCCAGATGCAGGATAATTCAAGATACATCCATTACAATATAGTTCCTTATTTTACATCCCATTTTAATGTAAACGAAAAATGAAACGAATTGCAAGTAGCTAATATTGTTCTCATCGGGTTTGTGTTAACTACTTTTACTATGTCGAGTCACGATTCTGATACAAATTGCGGTTGCGATTTAATATAGTCGCGTGTTTGTAGCAAATGTATTTTTCGATTTTAGGCTGGATTTTTCAGCGAGGATCGTTGAACACAAATTACTCATACCAGGAAAACATCCTGTATCCGATAGAAAATAAGTATCTGATACAATTATGTAATTAATAGTTTGTTAATATCCATAGCAACACTTTCACACTCGCTATCGGAATAATGCATATCGAAAATACAATTCTACGGCAACTCTGCTACAAATACAATATGTGGTTTGGGTTAGAAATTAAGTAATTCAGTAAGCATCATACAATAGGAATAATAATAATAAAGAAATACTTCATTAGAAAATAAGGTTACGCAAATAGTTTTTAGAGCTACTCTTCTCATTCATATCAGGCCTTTCTTCAGAAATTTTCTTAATTACAACGGCGCTATTGTCACTATCAAATTCTCTATATTTAACCAAACCCCTAATACAAAATTTACCACCCAATTTGCAATCCACGATGTTTAACAGTATTACGAGGTCCAATCACTCTTCTATCCAGCCAGTCCTACAGACCGATTTTAAACTTTTACGTTTGTCGATTTCCCAAGGTGATTTTTCGCGTCCCTCAACCTTCTCTATACGCGAATACAAACACATGCACGCAAGAAAAAACGAGGGGGATACAAGCAAAAAATTGCCAATGGCTTTCTGGGCTACGATGATCCCGCGAACGATGTACCATAATGGTTCCGCGAACGTTTCACGAGGCTCTTTCGACCCGCGTCGTCTCTATAAAGGCGCCATTCCAAAGGTGGATGGAATTACGTGCATGGAATTACGCCGGTCGAAAAAGAACGGTGGGAAGGCGGTGAGAGTAGAGGGTGCGGATCGAAGGGTCGCAGATTCCGTGACTAAAGGGATTTCACGAGTTTGCGTGTCCGACGCGGCGCTCTATTGCCCTGACGCCGGCAATGTCTGACTCGGGTCAGCTTATTACCATTTTCATTGAAACCCGCGATACGGCACGCACCAAGATACAAACTTCTCCCTAACTGCGCTTGGCTTATCAATAATTTCGCTGTTATCGCGAAATCTCCCGAGAGAGAAAGTGAGAGAGAGAGAGAGAGAAAGGGGAGGGGGGTTTCTTCCTAAATTGCTACTCTCTTTGATTTTCCTTCGTGTTTTATGCACGATCGGCACGCGTTTTAATTTTCATCGCAACTTCTTTTGTTTCATCCGAAGATCTTTCTTGGAAGATTTGTTCCTTTTTATAAAACATATTAATTAAGGAGGGTAGAATAAGTAATAAGAAAAGTAAAAAGAATACTAATAATAGAAGATACTAATAGAAACTAATACTAATAGATAATAATAGATAATAACAATACTAATAGAAACGCGATAAAATACGAAATGCTGAGAAATATGAACGTGTAGTGGCAATAACAAAAAAATAGAAGATATAGGAAAGGCAACAATGGATACTGATGGTTCTATGAGATGCATTGGCTTCGTCAGCCGTTTTTGATAATTCACGTCAGCTAAACAGAAACCAAAAGCTTAAGTGCGGCCTCATCCATTAGCCAGACTCTGACTCTTCACCTTACACGATGACCAAGGGACGATGAAAGGCATTCCTCGCGTTGTACCATAATCTCTTTTGGCCTTTGACTCCTGTTCTACGAGTAATTTTGTTACCGAAGCACTTATAGTAAACACGAGTGGAGTGATGTTTGTTGGAATCCTAGACTTACAGATAAGTGCCGAATAAATTGATTTTTGAATACGTAAAATATAACAGAACGGTAAAAATGATGAAATGTTAAATACAATAAATTATAAAGAGTCAGAAACTATAAAAGTTCGAAGATTTTATACATTTAATTAATCAAGTAATCTAGATAATTTAGTAATTTTTGATCATTGGATTTTTCGACCAATTCTGATACTTTAGTTCTTTATAATTTTTAAAAAATATGTAGTTATTTCATTTGTAAATAAGGTTCGGTAGAATCGTGGTGCAATTAATCACATTTAAGAACGTTTAATACCAAGGTTATTTCCACATTTTACTTTGAGCTCTAGGTATCTCCTGAAACGCATTTCCTGTGTTCTCCGCAACTGTTCTCCAAACTGGTTGGCTAAAGATTTACCGCGTTCCGCGGGAATAAATATATTACACTTAATTGAAAGTACACGTTGCAGCGAGCACATGTTCGTGTATTACACGTGAGATTGAATTTTACCTCTCCCTTTCTTCAGATTTTCCGAAATCAACCAGTGACATCTGTAAGATTAAAGAATCGTAGGAGAATGTAGCTACTCGAGAATCCCATTTTATGATATTTTCCCATCGTAAAATTGATCTCTGCTAGAACAAACATCAAACAAAAGAACGAACTGTGTAGATAAGTGTACATAACATGTAACTAACTGTGTACATAACCTGTTATGTACGTATAATATCTAATATTTTGTTATGTTCACATCTAAATTTTGTCTGTACAATTATTTGATTAATTTACCAAACTAATAATTAATTTGACCTTCAAGCTAATAATTGCATTAATTTGCCAACTAATATGTAATTAAATCACAAAATTCCTTTCTTTCATCTGTAAGATGCGAATGTCTAAAAGATAATTCTGAAGATAACTCTTTCCAGGCGTTTATCTGCACCTTCAAGGATCATTTCTAATTTCTAGAATTTTCAAGCACGAAATAGAAATTTTCCATGTTGCCTCAATGAATTAATTATAACGTGTTATATATAAAATAGGAAGAAAGATGCGCTAGCATATGGCTGATAAAAATCTCTGTTTATCAATCATTTTATATGTTTAATATACAGCATTTTATTTTGAATTAATATACATACTTTTCCAGATCCTATTTTGAACGATTGGATTGCCACCCAGTCACCATCCTTATGAATAAACAGTGACGATAAAATTAATTGAAACATTTGAATTAAATAAACAGTCATATATCTGTAAAATTTTCAATACCTTCAACATTTGCAATATCAATATTCAGTGAATAAAAGTATAAAAACAAAATGGTCTCTATCTTACGAGTAGCAGATTTTCTCTCGAAGCAGAACATTTGCATCGTGCTTGCATGCGTGTATGCCACTTGCGCGCGATCGGTTATGGTAATCACGGACCTAAGTTCGTCTCGGCCTAATTCTGCTAATTTATCACTGTGGCCAGGTTTACGATCCCGCACATCGCGTGCATCTTCGCGAGCTACACGTTTTGTCGCGGAAAATACGATAATAACTCAACTTCACCCGGCTGTTCTCCAAGCAACGGTAATGAAACTGTAACTTCAGCTGCGTCATTTCTTCCCGCCGTCACACTCTCAACGTGAATAATTATTTACTTGCTGCGTGGCGGCTAATGCGAGCCACGCTCGAACCTCGTTCTTTTGGGGGATTACAAATCGAGTTCGAGTCAGAAACACGCTACGCGCGATCTTGTTTCGACCAGTGGTCATTTTTATGGACACCATGGGATGACGATGATAGCCTTCGTTAAGTCGAATGTGACCTAAATCATGTGGAGTTAGGGTTTCTTATGCTGCCAAATTTATGCGCGAGTGTGTCATTCGTTGGTGAAAAAATAGGTTAGTTAACCAATTAATAGCTCATTTATTATTTATTTATTTATTTTCTTTATTTATTACGCACTTTTATATTTTTACGAGCATAATTAAAGAAATAGAATCGAAGTAAAATATATTTTATGTATGAATACTGAGAGTCAATTTGCCGAATGAAACACGTGCAGTGAGACATCGGTCATGCAATAAGCAACTCACTTAACTAACTATTGTAGTTTCGAACTCGCGCAACAGGACATCGAAGTTTCCAAACGTTTCCCTTTCTCCCTCATTTCCATCTTTATTGAACATTTCAACCGGCTCCCCAGGACATCGTCCATCTCCAGCCAATCTTCTACACAGCAGAAAGAATGTGAAAGAAGTCCCTTTTTAAGAGAAAACATAATTACAAGGATCTACAATGACGTCCACTATGATTCAACGATCAGGAGTATCAAACTGAGACGTGTAAGGAATCATTTCAACGATTCAAAAATTCTAGTAAAAATATGCTAGAGGATAAAATAAAAAATAAAATTAGAATGAAATACGAATACAATTTTCTTTTGTTTGAATTTAAGACTGTTTTCTATTGATTATTTAGTCTCTTTCTTTTAAGTTTGCAATGTTTGAATATTACAATAGTCATAGTCTAAATCCCAAATTCGTAATCCATTATTAGTTCTACAAACCTAAATTTTACTAAACAAATGGAATGGTCTATTATATTACCTATATATCACTACCCATAGCCTAATCTGTTAATCCACCACCCAAAGATATTAATCTATCAATCTAAATATACATGTAAATCCATCAATCTAACTAAAGCGCCAAATCATCATTGTCGCATCAATCATACGGCTAACAAATACCTATATGAGGCTCCGCAACATAACCATAACCATAACCATAATAACCATAATGCTAAGTTAATTTAATGATTATGAATGCTCATGCAAACGTATGTTCTCATAAAGACAATTAGCTAAAAGAGCCTAACTGGGGATTTCTTTCATCATATAAGTGATATAACGAGTGTTTTTAAATATTTTATACATTCATGCGTGTTATGCAGATTCTATATAACTCCGAACATTTCGGAATTTCTCATAAATGAGAACATCTCTTCTATCTATAATATCAAAATCATATAATCTACCGAATATCAGCGCTATCTAATATCAAAAGGGAAGGGATACCATTAATATTAATTACAGTAGCCTAAATCTTCGCCGCTACCACAGACATATATATTTTCATGAAGTTCTATTTCTCAAATTACTGTCTTATAAAAATATATAACCTTTTCGGTTAATCGGACATTGTAGTTGAAGTAAATTGAAAATATTTCAACGCTGGGGTCATTAAAATTCCCCATTAGACCACGATACCAAAATAAAAATTCAAAATCCTCTCTAAACCGAACGATTAATAATCAATGGTTAACAAAACCCTCATCCGAGCTCCTGCTTCATCCCAGAGCCAGCATCATTTAAGGTGTCATAAAGTTGCTTGAGCAAACTGCTCGCCATACTCCTCGGAGACAAGATCGAATTTTCTCGATCCGATTTCCGTCACGTTAGTCGGATTTCTTCGACTCGTAGCAGGAGACGTTGATTTTCCGCGCGCAATCGCGTGAGAGCAGGACTTACTAGGACTTCATGCATCCATTACCCTTTCACGAGTCCGTTTACCTCGAGAGAAAACGTTACGGAAGCTTCGGGGATGGTACACTGTCGATTCTGACGACCGATGCATCGTCAACGAGCGTACGGTCGCTCGTTTAGCCTTTCCATCTGCCGCGTCTTTACGGTAGGACGATTTTCAGACCGACTTTTTCATAAATTAGAAGCATGTAATCACGTGTGCGCTTCGTGCTTACTTTTGTATACAGAACAGGGTACGAGGTTTCGTGTTCTTGAAACGAACGCACGGCTCGTTTGAAATTCGACGGGAGGGATGCAATCGATAACTGTGGCAACGTTATCTTGCTGGTATTAATGTTGATCCTCGATGTTTGCTAATTTACTGGGAAACCCGTAGTCGCCTGCAATTTGTAATTGCGTGAATGTCGATCGAGCGATGTGATGGTCGCTTGAAAATGGCCGACGTCTGTCTGGCCAAGGATTACTTGCTCCCCTTTCTTCCCTTCTTTTATTTTTTTTTATTTTTATTTTTTTTTTACTTGAAAAACCTTATTTCGAAGTGGCTTTAGTTTTAAATTGGATTGATTAATAAGTTTGAAATTACCTTGTTTGAGGGAGAGTTTACGAAGTTTCGTTGAACGAGAAAAGGTGTAGTTAGAAGATTGAAAAAATGCAAGATTTTATATATATATAATATATTTATAATATTATATATATATATATATATAACTCAAATGCCTTAGAATAAGATGTTTAATATAATAATATCTTAAATACCTAGAATGAGGAACTATAAATAAATATTTATTTTGTTTAAATATCTATGTATGTATCAGTGCACACATGTGAACATGTGTCTCTACATTTTAACACGTTGACTGCCACGCGTGTTTTCAAAGAAATCTCTGTCAGGCCACGCGTGCAGCAGTACCAAGCGTTCTATGCTAGGTGCTCCCATCGATATTTTAGTAATGCAAGTCGCTCATGTGGTGGTCTCAAGAATGATCTTTCGTTTTGTTTGTTCGCAACATTAAAACCACTAGCTGTCATTGAATATAATGAAGGAAAGTGTGGTATAGATTATTCCGACGAAATGGCTTTTTATGCCACCACAATTAGAAAAGGAATCAAATGGTACAGAAAACTTGGCATTCAACTCCTTCTGGGAATTTCTGTTGTAAACACTTTGACGGTTTACAAAATTACAACAAGGAAGAATATAAATATTAGAATATTTAGACAATTATTAGTCAGCATAATATCGCCGTTCGGAAAAATGATTCCGGAAGAAGCATTAGATGCGCATGCAAACTATGTTATGCAAATAAAAGACGTCGAACAGACCGAACAAAGGCACAAAAGAATTTGAAGAAAACAACAACTTATTGTCCAAATTGTCCCGACCAAACTCAGCTTTATATAGAATGCTTCAAAGTTTTACATTCTAAATAATTTTCTTAATAAACCATTTTCGTATTACTTTTATAACAATTTAACAGTTTTATTATTATGGAATATTTTTTCAAATACCTACGACGATCCTTCGCAAGTAGTCAAATAAGCGACACCCGCATATGGATTACGCGGCCCGACCAGAAACTTTGCTAACACCCCAATACGGATGTCGTGGCAGTCAACGTGTTAAATCGAGACGATTTTAAAGGTTGATATTGCTTATTTGTGGTTTTTATTCTTTTTCTATTGGAGAGTACGAAATACATATGACGAGGAACGATGATCGCAACAGACTGTGTAAAAACTTCAACCTATTTTGCAGCGTCACATCGAACGTGGCGTAAATCACAACAGAGCCAGCGCAACATCAGTTTTATAAAAGTGAATAACTCAACTCTTCCTAAGTTATGAGTAAGCTGCATCGTGTAGAATTAGAGCTAGCCATATGTTGTATCAGCGTTGCGACATAACGCGTTTAACGGATATTAAAACACATTTGCGGCAATTTACTGTATACGTGTTGCCACCAATTTAACGACAATCTCTATCAGACAACGACGCATCTTCATGCAGTTACGAGAGCGACAAGCAACTTATGAATTCACGCGAACCCTATACCTTTAGAAACATTCAATTTGTGATTGTATTTTTAAAAAAATTTATATTTTAAAGTATTTGCTAGAGTTTGAGAATTTTTTTGGAAGTCATTAAAGAATGTTCAGTACAGACATTTTTGGTTAATATTGATATAGCTTTCAACTCTATTTTCTAATTCTTTGAGAGGAAAATTATACGATACGTTATATTCCAACTCTTTTCTACTGTAGCATAGCCATTCACAAGCGAAGACCGAAACGTTTAAAATAAATAATTCTTTTTGATTCATAAACTACGATCCATAATCTTCAAGGCAGCGTAGGATTTTAGGAAATTTTTAATGATTGTAAAAATGTAGTACTTTGAACAAGGAGAAAACCTTTCAACAAGAAATAAGCTTAAATTGTACTTCAATCTTTTGTGTCCTTTACGAAGAATAGAATCAAATATCAGTGTTCCATAATTTATAAAATAATGTAAGAGTAAAGAAATTTGGATGAAAAGTGAAGCTGTATGCTGGTGCTAGAATATTGGTTACGTGTGAAGAGCGACTCGAAGAATGCAGGCGAAAATTTGGCATACACGGAGCTATGTGGAGATTTGACTACACGTGGCAAGAATGTTTGTTGCACGCGTGAAATTTTAAAAAGCGCGTGCATAATTGAAAATCGTAACGGAGGTCTGCTCGTAAATTGTCACATAGCCGACCTGACTTAACTTTATAACAAGAAAAAAAATTTTCGCTAAATTGCATCGTCGCTAAATTGCTGTCACGTCACTGTTACTTTAATAATTGAAACTTTTTATCGAAAAATGCTTGCGGCATCCTCTGATGTTAAAATTTCTCCCGAGACTAAAATAAAGAAAGTTTGCTCGATGTTATTTTAGAAGAGAAAGGAATTTGTCACTTGTACTATATTGTGTACAAAGAATAAAGTTTGCACAAGCTCATGAAGTGTATATCTTGACTATTCCGTTTCTAGTCGCTTCATCTTTCTCTTATCTAACTTATCGTGTAGCGACGCAGAAAAAGCAAGGGAATAAATAACAAGAAACAAAGTGAAGAAGAAAGTCATAGGTCTAAAGTAGCATGATTCGAGATCAGATAACAAACAGTGACGAAACTTTTTGCTTCAACTACAGAAAAGGAATCTAACAAATTTCAGTTGTATAGGAAATGGGAGTATCCTATAGATTTGTTTTTCTTGACACTAGACTCTATATCTCGTGTGGATCATATGTCTTTTGCGTGACACAATGCACTTTAGTAATCACAGGCGAGATTCACAACCAGATGGAAGATCAAGAGAAATGACCCTTGCTCGGTTTACGAAAATTAAACTGCAGATACAAATTCTTATCGGTGTTGCACAATTTCTTGAAGAAAAATTAAAAATGGCAGGTAAAGCTGTATTCTTTAGTTCTCTTGTAAAAAGACGAACATGTAAGAACATATATGAAGAATTATTCAATTACAATGGAATAATGAGACAGTTTTAATAAAGAAACGTTTTTCCATCGCTTCAATAGACCTAACCAATAGAATGTACTATAACACAATCTTTATAATACCATATACATAATTCTATATAGCGAGAAAAATTTTCCATAGAAACTACAATACTTCCACCTACTCTCACAATATCCTACCAGAAGCCTGCCCACTGCATTCTCCTTGTACTAACAAGGTTAGCACTACAAACCTGATTCATCAAAGTAACTCATTTCGTCTTACTACACCCCGTAACATTAACAATACGAAGTTCACACACGAACGCGTAAAAATAATTCCCTAGATTTCAGAACAACTAAACACCAACATCGAGGCAAAACAGTCACAGAGATAGATGTGTTTTCGCGCTGCTTTATTCGCCGAGTTCCGCGATGGGATTATGCCCTGTAAAACTCGGTTCCTTCTCGGCGAAATGGGGAGTTAGGTTCGGGTGCCGTGGCCAACTTTTGTTCTTTCGACACCTCCGACTGTTTGAGCGACGCGCAGGGCCACTCTCATCGGGATCGCGTGAAGGAGACTCGGGAATTCAACGTAGATGAAACTCGTTACCAAAGTTTCACCACGATCCCACAGCATAGAGACTGTTACGACCGCGCTCTGTGTACGTGTGTCTCTATATTTTGGTCGAAGTTCTGGCTGCGGCACTTGAATGAGGAACCAAAATCAAAATTTCTGGCCCACGTTCGCACATTTACAGACCACGCTTCACGGTGCCATATCTGAACGAGAAATATACGACAGAGATAAAAAGATGCATCTTTTTCCTGAAACTTGATATCAAGGGATCCGATGCGAGTAAAACTTTGTTTGTCAACTCTCTGACTCGGTTGAAACATCTTGAATATTTATTTCTTTGTTTAACCGCATACGCTGACGTTTAAATAAATAGCCCCGACATGAAGAACAATCTTCCCGTCTTTTCGCAAGTGCCACACAGAAATCATTTATCCTTCCTTGGATTTCTCGTCGGACATTAACATTTAGTGAAGAACGGAGTTTTTGTACAACTTCTAAAATTTTCTTGGAAGAAGCGTAGTCATAAATCCACTCTTCAATCAAGTCATGATTAGGAATGAATTTCACCAAAAAGGATAAGTAATATCCAGTGTAACAGTTTATAACGGAGAAATATTATATATAATTGTTGAAGTAATTACTTCTAGGAAAACTCTACATCTTTTTCTTTTGTATACCCGTGATCTGGATATCGCTGTTACGAAGAAAATAGAATTTAGTGAAACAAATAAATGAAAAAAGGGGAGAGGTCCATATTATTGTGTCCTTGAATATGAATATTGTTTTTGTGTTACAAGAAACAAAAGAGCTATAAGTAGATTTTTATTGCTGTTTCTTGCAACTTTCAGCTAGAGTTACACACTAAGGTTAATTTTTTGGTAATGTTTTGCTATAAATGTATCAACGTGCTTCCTATCAAATTCCTATTATAATGTAACACTGCTAGAAGAAAGATCTGGATACACTATACCTGTACTTATACTTAATTCAATATATATTTCTATTACAAATTCATTCACGTGTTCCTCTATCAAATAACCTCAACAATAATATAATAAGATATCTTTTTAACACAGAACAATTTGGATTACAGGATGGTTTGAACAGTCTTCTCCGATCATTCTTTAACGAAAGAAAGAAATTTTTAAATTGGAAATTAAAATTACACAGATCTTTGTTTAAATTCTTCACATTTAAGCTGTAACAAACATTATTCGATAAGATTTGACAAACAAGAATGTGTAATGAACGAGTTTCAAGTGATTACATTTTGATGGACAAATGATTTTTGCTAATTCTCTATCGATTTTTTGGAGAATTATCGTTTACATTTATGCTACTTACAAACTGATGATATCATCGTATAATAAGATCGAAATCGAACCCCACTGTGACCAGTTAGAAAAAGAACAAACGCCGTAGACTTACAATTTGAGAAACTTCTCTTTAATATTTGTCATTGTTGAATTCTGTGTTTTTAGTTACTTTGAATTTTTGAGAAAAATTGTTTTGAGCAGATTCTGTAAATTTTGAGCAGTGTAATAAGTTGTTATGATCATTCGATTTGGTCATATTTCACGTGAATATTTTATCTCTTATAATTATATACAATGTATTCATTTATATTGCAGGTTTTGCACCTTTATGTATACACAATTTAATATAAGATATTGTACATCTAGAAATTTGATCAACTTTATCGATTGTATCGAATGTAACAATACAGAAATAACATACTTAAAAACATTCTTAAGGATCAATTTTTTAAATAAATCTTTTCCACCAACGATAAAAATGGTAATAAGGAAAAGCAGATACTAAATGTTTACATTTGTTAAGAAAATCGTTGAAAAATGGTAGCTGTCGAAGTACGATTAACAGATAGGGAACGGCCAACTCATTGATCCGCTCATATTTACTACTTTATTACGCAATGGATTCGCTTAGACGAGTAAAGAGATGCTCGGGTAAGAAGTTCTTGGGCGCATTATAGCCCGAAGAAACTTCCCGCCCCGATCTCAAAATCCTCTTAAGATCTTTTTCGGTTCTACACTTTGTTCTACTTTGCCGTTCCCAACCGGTCAGAGATCTTGGCACGACTGAAACTCGTACCTCGTCTAAAACCCTCTTCGACGTTACAATGATATGGAAAAAAAAGAACGACAAATAAAAAGGATATTCATTCCCGTGGAAATAAAACGGGCTGCCTTTGCAAGTCATTGGACCTGATCAACAAAAATCACAGAACCTGTCGATTCGAGTATTTCTTTCATTTGCATTTTTTTTGCACTTTTTACATTTTTCATATATACGAGTATGTATATACGCTTATGTACATATAAAATATATTTGATATCAGAGAGTACGATATCTGAACAGCAAATTTTTCATAAAGGATACGTAAATCTGAAGGCACAAATTGTCATCGATTATATAATACGTACACGTAATGGCAGCCACGATGACAATGAATAAGTTGTCAATCTCTGTACATTATTGTATTATAAATATAACTAAACACATGGAATCTAACTGACGATTTGTTATACTTAATAAACACTATACTTCATCGTAGGTATTATATATATTTTTGAAAATTAAATGTAGTCTATACATTACTATTTTCTTAAACTTCTCACAAATACAGCCTAATTACAAGGAACAAATCCGTTGCACCTCGGTTTGGGTATGATTTAATAATTAAACTACATTTTGTCAAGGTGAAGTAAATATTTAGATAATTCTGAACAATGTGTAAATTATTCTGAACATATGAAGTGTACCTTCATAGAATACCCAAATCTACCGCGTCTAGAAGTCTCTTCAACGGACTCCTACAACGACGCGGATAAGGACAGTAAGCGAAAAAAAAGGAAGAATCATATAAGAGTGATACCAGTTGCCGTGAAAATAAGACAGAATATCTTTGCTAGTCGTCGTGCCAAAAAAAAGAAAAAAAATACGACAAAACCTGTCGATTTGATCACGGACAGTTCGCCACTCTTTGTTCGTATTGTTCAAAACGTAGTAACATCGAGAAATGAACGTTCTAATTGTTATCGATATCCGACAAGATCCTCCGAGTTTCCCAATCTTCGGCCCAGCCCCCGATAGAACGAGAATAGAACGAGACGTGGAAACGATTTGTGAAGCGGTTAAAAGATCGTGCAGCGTCGTCATCTATCGAACCGCTAATCGAAAGTCGGTCGTTACACGCTCGTGGAACTTTGAATCGAGTTCGTCAGATTGTTTCGACCCTTAGGGGCACAAACCGCTCTGCATAGCCGCTCTCGTTCGTTGAATTAGACTTATTAGAGAGAAAGAGGAAGGTCGAGAATTGGTCACGGATCATTTATGGTCGGGGACATGCTTCAGAAGTTGTTCGCCCGATGAAAGGACAATTAAAGGAAGTTCCCGCTAGTGGCTGGTCCAAGACGCGCCGGATTCGGAGAGCGACGAAGTTTTCACGGATTTAAGTTCGAAACGCTCCAGGGATCTCTGAAACTCTCCACAAACCGACCGGTGTATCTCCGAAAGTGGAACATCTTTGAAAGTTTAGATCAAGGGTGACACGGAATTTCGAGTGGCATTATGCTTTCTTTGGTATTTTTCATGGAATTCTTATGTCTCGAGGAATTTTAATAAACCTGCGACGTCCAGGAATATCGAGAAATTTAATCGTTATGAATTTATTTTGGAAATTTGGACCTGAAATTTCAGAGTCGAAGAGTTAGCAATTGAGAATTTCGGGAAGTGTATTTATCAAGAATTTCCGATAATTATTTATTTCTCCTTTTCTTAAGTTTTGCAAATTCTAACGATTAAAAAAGAACTGAAAATTACCAATGCCATTAAGAAGGAAGTTTCTCGAGGTATTTAAACTATTTGAAAATTTATGTTTCGTCAACTTTTTAGAATTATGAAAATATTAGAAGCAATAAAAAGTACGGAGAATTTCAATTAGACAATTGTCTGAACCGTAAGGACTTAAAAATCTTGAAATATTCATCTCGATAACTTTTTGAAATTCTGAAAACTCTAAGCATCATAGGAATTCGGAATATCTTAAAAATTCCAACGATTCTGAGAATCATAATGCTCTTTATACAGAAATTCTCTAGAGATTCTCAAGAGTTTACTCTAGAATTTTACATAGACCTCGTAGTATAGTTACTGACAGGATAAAAATATTTGAAACATAATAAATAATAATTCGTATATCAAAGAGAGTAATGAAAACTCATAAAAAGGTTTTAAGCTTTAAAATTAAATGGAGCTGGCGAAGGTCTGACATACGACCACAAATCGAGCAACCACGAGTGGTATCAGTGGCTGCCCTTTCGGCAGTTTGAACACTAATGGAACCGATTTTTCAGGAGTAGGTACGACAGCTGCTGGCACTACTTCGCCCCACTCATAGTCAAGGATTCTGCTGCTCACACACGGCATTATGACTCTGCCAATTTTCTTGTCCATTCCAGCATTTCTTTTTCGCAGCAATCTAGATTTCATAAGGGCATGATATTCAACCGATTCACGAAATTTCACCTTCAAATGACTTCAGACGGGTCGTATTATATTGTGCACATTAAATGTCAGTTCTTTTGAGTTTCAATCTTACCCTGAATTTGATTCTCCATATTAAGAAAAAAGAAAGTTGTTATAAGATGTGTACATTGAAAGATAGAAAAGTTTGCAGTACGAATATTAAAATATTATTAACTTCTATAAATAATTAGAATATCCGTGTGATTCTTTTGTACGAATATAAGGAGATATAATATAATACATAAATATGAAATATATGAGGAAAAATGATATGAAAATTACTGAAAATGTAAATTAAATGTTTATATGATACCTATTTATATCTAATGTATAAATATAAAAACACGTTAGAAAAAACTGTGAATGATACAGCCTTTAAATCAACCAACCTCTTATACGCAAGAGTCTTTGATATTATCCATTTTTCCGCATATTTCAAAGAACGTAGGAATTATACATTTCAGGAAGAACGAGAAATATACAGCAGAAATTGCAAGAAACCTTCTGTCACGGGTAAGTCTTCAAACGAAGCCAATTAGCATAGTTGATTTAAGAAACCACTACGAAACGAATCTAAAAGAACCCCGTTCGCGACTTTCGTAGCCAGACGACTGCGAGGAAAGTTTCCAGAGGAGACAATTAAAGCGACGAATTTCACCGTGGTTGATCATAATCGGAACAATGCGGTTGTTTGATAATTTCCAAAGTTATAGCGAGAACACTGAGAAACTTTCGTCCGCTTGTGATTTCTATATTTTCTATCTTTGGCCTATTTTTGCGAGTGAGCAACTTTTTCTACGTAGTAAAAAGGGAAAGAAAGAATGGAAGATGGTTATTGTTAGCAAGGTTCGTTTGCTCTGTTTCTTCGGTCGATACTTTTCTTCTTCACTGAAAAAGGAAAAGTTTAATTTCTTCGAAGAACCGAGAAACGTCTAGTTCGAGGAAAAATAGAAACTCTACAAGATGATGGCAAATGGTGAAAAATTGTGTGTTACGTTAGTTCGTTCGATAGTTTCCCCTTTCGAGAATGAATTTTTTGAAGTGGGCATGAACTTTTAAGTGTAAACTTCTTCCTAAGCTACTCGTCGAAGGTACATATTACATGCTTTTTCGTTTCGTGTTTTCATGTTCTGGACAGTCGGTTTTTGAAAATATAGATTAATTCCTAAGAGCCGATTGTTTACTAAAAATACATTTTATGATATGATCTGATATGATGATATTATCATATGATACGACACTCGTTCTATAGTTTCGTCTTTTATAATATGAATTAGTTCTTATATATAAGGTCATGTTTATTGAAAATACATGTTACGTATCTATTTGTTCCATGTTGTAAAGAAACTCGGAATTGTAAAAAACGTAAGAGCAATTGCTTGTTCGAGTCCTTCGAAAGACTCTATAAGATATAATTCATAAAAGCAAAAAAAGAAAAAACAGGAACGTTTCCGAACTTTCATTGCAATTACTAATAACATTTCGCTGCTCTTCCCTTCGTCCTACGTTATGTTTTAACGGTTGAAAAGAAGGTTTCCTTATTCGCCAATCAAACAATTCCCCGAACTTCGTTCAAACTAATATTACCTAGTTCACGAATCAACACATTCTTTTCCCGACAGCTTGTAATTTTACCTCTTCCTCTCAAAATTTGAATATGAGTCGAGAATTAGTCAAGAATCTAAGATGGAATCAGACTTGTGCGATTAAAACGAGGTCGAGAACATTTCTGAAGCTCGCGAGGGCGTTCCAATATTTCACCTTCGAATCTTCTACAAGCTTTGAAAACTTGCTTGCGACGTTGGGTAAAAAGTTGAACTGCGAGATTTCATTCAGTTTCTGAAAGCCATCGACTGTTCAGCTAAACTTTCTTCCTCTCTCGGTCATTCCGCTGGTTTCTGACCGTGTTTTTGTCACATCGGGACAAAACTCGACGGTATTGTCCTCGAAGCTGCATGACACGCGGGAAAGATTAATTACTGTCAGCCGTGTCCTCGTGGAACCGTTCGTTTTTCAGGGACACGCGTGGAAAATCCAATTTTCCAGACACGTCCTGCGGTACCAATTAGAGGCTCCATGGGACGTTTGAAGTCGCGAATCATATAGTCGAGGAATTTTATTTGTCCATCGGCCGTTTTGATGAAAAGGCGCGCAAGTCTGCGAGACAATTTTTCATCGAAAATTAAATGTAGATAAATTTTTTGAGATATAGTTATCGAACGTGTATCGACACAAAATTACAATTTGATAATACGTGATTTGATAATGATAAATGTCAATGAGACGTAAAATTGTTATTTTTAACTGTACCTGAATTATGTTCCAAAATTGTTTAACATATTGTAGTTTTCATTTTCATTCAACGATTATCTGACTACATGTTGTTTTCTCTACTTGTTTTACTTTTAATACTTGAAACTCACTATCAATTATTTGTCACAAGCATTTGTACCAAATTCTTTTTCACACAATAGACTGACGAAGATTATGAATTTATGACATGAACGAAATATAAATGTTAAACTTTATAACGATGTGTTATCAATCTTCAATTAATTCAGCCAACATACATTCAACCAACAATCTCCTCGTTAAAAGAAAAACAGACTAAAAAAGAAGTCCATCATCTCCATAGATGTAGATCGATAAACGACAATCGTTCCGTGGTCAAACAATCGGTGAAAACTAAACAAACGGCTATCAGCAATCGAAAAGAATTATAAAAAGCAAGGGGATTTGTTTCCGCACGTTTCTCCTAAGTGATCGAGTAGAAGTGACGGCCAACTACATAAGGGTTTGTCCGCCCAATTCGAGGAAGCGCAATTACGTGACCTCTCGAGGAAGTCAGCGAATTTCCACGGAGGGAAGTATCGATAAAACCTGAGAACAAGTACAAACCATCGAGAAGCCTGGCATTCGACGAAAAAAGCCGACGTGTATACCGAACAGCGATGTAAGGGGGTGGAAAGAGAGTGGTTTCCGGAACCGGGAAGGACGTCGAGATTGCGTAGCTCGACGATCGGCTAACTTCTCGTTGAGAACGGAACAAAAGAGGAGGAAAGTTGCGCCGAGGCGATCTTTTTTAATCTCTGTCTCCAACTCCCCTCTGTTCGAAGGCCGAGCTAAGCTTCTCCCTTCCCTTCTCCCGAAATCACCTGCCACACGAACTGTGCGCCGTGTACATAGTGCAGATTAATTGCTACAGATAGTCCGCGGTCCTCCCCTTAGCCTCTTCTCTGTTGTCTCCGGGATGAATACATGCTTTGCTGGTATTTATGAAGAACCAAGAAAGTCGGATAGATTGCGGTTGATATTTGAAAAGAGAACCACTGCTAGACTCGGCTCAACACAGTTATGGTTGGTGGATTTCGAAGTTGATAAGAAGCTACGATAAGGAAGATTGAGAAGTTGGTCAGTTTTCTGATTAGAATCTTAGGAGACGATCTTTTCGAGGATTGTATTGCAGTAAGCATTAAGCTGTGTTTGATAGGATTTTATATTCGTTACGATGTGTGCTTTCGTAAGATTAGGGAGAATGATGTGAAGAGTTTGGCATAGTTTAGGTGAGTTGTTGGAGCTTGTAATTTATCTGTACTTTTTGAGGAATTTTGCGAAGATTTGAAGTGCGAAAGGTGAGGAATAATGGCAAGCACTTCGAACAGCGTTAATTACATTTATGTACAAATAACAAATGAAGGAGATATGTATGTCCAATATGGAGAGAGTATCTTTACTACTTAATTTGTTAATTATACCATTTGTCAATCAGGAATTTTTATAACCAGGAAATTAAGAGATAATAAAGATAAGAATTTTAGTTAGATCGGTTTTAATTTTTCGAGATATAATCTATTTTTAACAATAGCAAAATGAGATATGGAAAAAATTGTTATGTCCAAGAGATTAACAATTCAAGTAACAAGTTAGCTCATGTTCCTTGGTTAACAGATTAAAAATTACATCCGATACGATACAAAAAGTAGCATAAAGCATATCCCTTGGAAAGTCTACAAATTCGACCGAAAGAACCAGTTCCCATGAACAATAACAAACAATCTTTCAACGAACAAATCTTCCATCGTCAAGCTGCTCTGTTCCAAACAACATTTATCTCTCCCATCAATAAAACATTGTTCTTCCTATCCGCGGTCCACCCCCTTTCACGTTCAACAATTCTAAAATTGAAAAACTTAACCCAGTAGCAGAGGCTATCGACAGTTGACGACGTAAATTACAGTTTCAAGCTGTCAGTTACGAAGTTTCAGAAACCAGAATCGATCTGTTCGACGTGGTTTGATTAATATCTAGCCGTGGAATCGGATGGTCGAGGCCGCGAATTCGTGAAACCGGATAGCGATAAAGGCCAAATCATGGAAGCTGCCGCTTTCACGTAATCCCCGAAGGAACGACGATCTGTCGTCGCTCGACTATTCGCGATCCAAACGTCTCATGCATCAAGCTTACGCCAGCTCGTGTACAGTGGAAAGCTGTTTCGTCAACCAAGACGCTGAGCCTCTGTTAATTTCGAGATATCGCGTTTTAAGGCGAACGATACAATTCGTTCTGGGATTATGCACGAGACAATATCTGCCTCGTGGTACAGCGTGATTCGACGATGTTTCGGTTATAATGCTGCGTGTCCCTTGATGTATCTGTCAGGTCGTTATGACTTTGTTGTTGTTGGTAAGACGACGATATGCTGTGATTGATAGCGACTGCAGTGTGTATGGAGAAATTAGTTGCATCGAAGAGGTTGGTTAAAAAGTTATTTGAAATAATGATTTCTAAATATATATTTTAGATAATGTCAGTTATTATATGATATATAATGTATTTCAGGTGATGTTATGTTCTTTATTTTATCCATAAGAGAAATTTAAAGCTAAATGTGAGAATAATAAATGGAAAATAGATTTCTGGAGGAAATAATAATGATTATTTGTTAAATGAAAATTAGTTTTTGAAATGGCATTTTAAAAAGGCATTGAACTTTAATTGAAAGAAACAAATAAACCAAAAAATAATAAATAATTTATTTGATGAAATGAAATGAATCGTTTAATTGCAAATGTCTGTAATTAATCGTAAATGAAAATTACGCAAGCGATAATAAAATGATAGATATCCTTTAATTTGGTACTTCGCATGATCCAGAAAGTAACTGATATATAAAATGCTAACTATATTCAAAGTTCTATTAAAACCGTACATGCAATTTAAAAATTATACCAAATATTGCGATTTTATTAAAAATAAAAGATGTCCCCTGATTTTTGTGCAACAATCTACACACATATCGTAAATTTTGATACTCCAATAACGATATTTTTTTCACTAGAGCTCGACATTAAAAATTGGTCGTCTCAAAATTTAAATCGATTCGAATGAAATCAAACTAGAGTAAAGAAGAGCGAAACAATTTGAGCGCAACAACTGGAAGCTTCTGTGACACTAGCTGTAGATAGATTTTCAGTAAATTCCATTTTATCCAGCAATATCTATAACAAAGCGTTATAGATTTACGAGAAGATTTAAATTCCAATGAAAACTATATTTTTATACCGATGTTGTACATGTTTCCATCCCCGTATACTCATCGAACAGCGATAAAATGGGAGAACCTATTAGAACAACTTGGTTTGATTCTCTAAACTAAAGTCAGACTGTGGAAGTTCGACTAATATTTGTCAAATATTTGCCTGACGGGTTGTATAGTTGTTGCAATAGTTTAGCGCAAATAAATTGTAGTTTCATTAAATCCTGTACTAACTCTATCAGCCTGGGGCTCCAACGAATTTTGCCACGAGCAATTCTAGGATCGCCAAGGGATCCGAATGGCCTTGTTCCGTGATTTCGAACCTCTAGGTAAACGTGAGCTAGCTCGATGCTCGAAATAAGCCAATAAAGGCCAATAAACTCAGTTCCACTCGTTAATATTAGCTGACGCTGATTGGAACCAAATGATTCATCGTATATGTACAAGTACTTCTTTAGGAAATCTATCAGTTACGTCAACTTTTCTTAATTATAGGAAAATGTGATTGATTTCTAGGGATGAATCGGCGTGGATTATTTGGATTATTTATGAAATAGAAATATCGTTTTATGTATTTAGTACTGTTATTGAAATATCGATTTTATATTTAGTAAGAGAATAAATTAGCTACTTTGAAAATAGTGAGAATTGTGGAAGAGTTTATATAGTGTAACGAGTTGGCTTAATGGTTAAAAAAAAAAAAAAAAAAAAAAAGAACGAGACTAAAACCGATCATCAACGAACGGTTCGGTGGTAGGAATGTTAAGATTGTCGGTGCTCGGTCTGCCGCGAACACCGATGACTGAAACGGGTCCTCCGTAGAGGTTACACGTTTTATCGCCTACAATGGAATTATTGCAATGTTTCGCGACATTGTTTTTTAAACACTCGATGGTAGTTATTTTATTTTTTGTTCGAGCAACCGGAGTCTAAAGAAAAATTTTCGCAACAATTTTTACTAATTGGTTTTTGTTAATTATCCAGTTTTATTAAACTACTCATCATCATAAAATCAAAACATAAAAATTCGCAATAAATCTTTCATGTATTTCAGCACGATCAACGACAAACTTTTCCCAATTACCGTTGCCAGACTATTTTCAAATTTGCAATATTAGGAAAAATTCTAGCAAAGTAGAATACGCAATTGTCTTACATACAAAATCAACAAAGGCATTGAATCGATATGAACGACACGAGAACGCACAAGTCTTCATGTCTCCGCGATAGCGGTTAGTTCGTCAGCTTATCGATCGTCATTGCTGAGAAATTCTTCCCCTGACGTTTCTACAAAATAGTTAAATAAATCTCGTTCGCTGTGATTCACCGTGACCATCAAGACTATTCGTTTACGCGATCCATCCGAATATTCTTTTGCCTCCTCTCTGTCTCACCGTTCTATTTCCTTAATCGTTCAAAAAATACCAGGAAAACTAAGTACACCGATAGATACTGGATCGTGGTGTTTATTTATTTATTCGAGTAATAGAGGAAAACAGGAATTGGAGGATTCGAGGGATCGTCTGCTTATGTTCGCGGTGGGTTTTAGGTCAGAGGAAATGGCAAGAATTCGCTCTACCTTCTCGTCGATTATCGTGCTTTCAAGCTTCATCCGGCTTTTCGTTCGACTTCGCCAATACGTTCCCCGGCGGTTATCTCGTAGTTTCGCGATAAACACCGCGGAAAATAAATAAATGATAAGCAAACTAGAATTCACCGGCTCGTGGGAAATTCAACCACCGATTCGTTTCACTTCTGTGCCCGATAAATTGTTCACCAGCTATTATGCCAGGCATCTCCGAATTCTGACGAATTGTGACCATATCTGTTGAATTAAAGCTTTCGACTTTCTTTTTTTATTTTTATTTGTAGCCCGGTAGTTTAACGACATTTGATTTGAGCAGAATTGATAGAGGAAGTTGGTGTACGTATAACATTTGTATTTATCCAGGGAATTTTGCTCTAAAAAGATATTTATAGAATTGATGGAGCTTATTAGTGTCCTGCGAAATATTTTTAATTGTTTATATATTTAACATTTTTATCGAAATCCTAATCTTTCGTTTCTTTCCTCTTCTTTCTTTTTTTTTTATTTCTAGCGGAGGTTTATACAGTATCCGCTGATGAAACTTTGCATTTGCCCGAAGCATTTGTTTCGAATTTGATCAACTTGAATAACTACGCTATATTTAGTATCTTTTTTCTCCATTCGCTTAAAAATTTTCCATGAGAATGTATAATTTATATGTTACGATTTACAATTTCATTCCCGAATCTACGTTTCCCTTTATTTGTATCATTCTGCTGTAAAATAAAAGTGTATATTGTATAGAATAACGATATTCGATGAAATAAAACTGGTTATCACCGCATCGATACGATGGTAGAACGCAACCGACGGTATACTCACAGACCTTTCACCGGAACCGCGCTAACAAAAATGTCGCATCGTGGGAAACAAAAATGCTTGTTGTGGTATCAGCAGTTCCCGTGAAACAAAGATCATCGATCATCGATGGTGCAGAAATGCCTCAACAATAAAATGAAAACGGTTTTAACAAATTCATCTTGCGCATTTTATAAACTAGATCAATTAAATAATACTACGTTTGACCATATTCGTATACCGAATAATTATCATTAAAAAGCACTCTACTCAGTTACACTATCTCATTATCCAGTATCATTACATTATCCAATTTCTACTAACCTCTAATAATTTTCACGAAACTCCCAACGATTTAATATACATCATCACATTCTATTCTGTTATCCTCATGAAGGGGTTGAAGTTAAAATAAAAAATTCGATAAAAACACCCGCAAAACCTCACGATGTAACCTTCAATGAAACATCGCGCAATTCTAAAGCGGGTGAAATTTCAAATTTCCAGAGGATGTGGAACGCGCACATTTAGAAAATCGTTTTTAACGATCATTTCACAGCACAGCAGGGCACGTTAGAACAAAGTTAAACGTCGAGCGCATATAATTGCGTTAGCATGGTGAAACTCTAATTGCACGATGGTCTCGCGTTGAATTGAATTGTGTCACCCGCTGCAGTTGAGCGATACCGTGGAGTAATGGTTCTAAGATCAAAGTGTTGTAACCCGGACGAACCCTAGTGGCCTGGTGAACGGAATTTGCAATTCGCAGACGCGTGTTGGCGCAAAATCACGTGGCACCATACCGCAAACTAGAGCGGCAACATGGTTCCCTGTTCTGATAAGTTGTCTTCTAAATCTGTCTGTGTACCGATCAACGGCTTCCTAACGCTTCACTTATTCGCGAAATTGAAGCAGTTTCGGTGAGCAATGGACAATTATGATGTTAACATAATTTTATTGAAGGTTATCTTTAATTTTATAGCTTTATTATAACAGCCCCTAGATATTAAACGAGGACCATATGCAGAAATTTCAATTTCCTAATTGCAATATGTCATAACACACATGCTTATTGAGATATGTATAATTTTGTGTGCTAAACTAGATTGGCCGCGTAGTAGTGACACACGTATATGAATATGAGTGTGTGGAAGTATGTGTGTGTGCGGCGTCTTGAAAAACAGATGAATGTAACTGTTCCGTTGGCAGTGTGGTATGGAAGATGGTGAGACAAAGAGAGTGCTGAGACGCGTGCAAATGTATATCGACGAAGATCCTGGAAATCGTTTATTAAATAAATCTAAAATTATTTTAGTATGAATTCTAAGTGTAACCTTAGCGTTCCTTTACTTTTATTTCGGCAATTAAGATCCACAATTCTCAACAATACTATATTAGACAAATGGCAAATTATTCTTTGTTATTACTGTATCATTATTTCTAGATATGTAGATATTTCTATAGATATAATTATGACTAGATACGTAGACGACAGATTATGTATAATTATACGTAGAAATTATTATTTAGTTAATTCATTACTTTATATATAAAGTACTGTCTAAATGTGCCTTTCATATGGCAAATATAATCCTTTTCCAATTATAATCCTAAAAATCGTTATAGACTGTCACGCTTTTGTTACAATAGATTGGTCTACTTGCAGAAGTAAGAATGATTGATTTTTTCCGTCGTTTAAATTCTGTATAGTAGAATAGCACCGCATGCTACAGTATCCGTTCCAGTATTCTGAACTTCGAACCCCTTTTCAACCCTACCGAAAGGTCCAGTTGGATAATTAAATGTGCTCCCCTGTGAAATCCCCAGGCGATCGATTTCTCGAGTGTCACACGCTGATGAATTCTCGCTCAAGTCGAGCATTGGCTCTCGTCCAAGAGCCCTATGCACTCTCGATGTCAACGAACTTCTCCACGAGATACTTTCGACCCCGTATTCGATCATACGTATATAGTATCAAATAGTGAAACGCAAAAGGGAGAACGCGAACCATGCTTGTAAAAACAGTGGCGACGAAAGGTATCTGTACAAACCTTTATCTTTTTCAATGAAACACTTTTTAATTAGGTTTTACGTATTATTTACACAATAACAAATTTTTGTAATTTTCGCAAAAAATTGTAAAATTTTTTAAAGTACTACCAAATAATATGAAATTTATTACAGTTGGATTTACAGTAGGAAAAATAGCATAATTTTACAAAACAGAATAATATTTGACAAGAGCGGCGAATAAATGTAATATATATTTCGAAATAAATGAATCAGCAACATGATGAAAGATAACTGATACAGCAGTTGCTAATACATGCATATACACAAACAAGTTCTTTCAAATAGCAACTGTGCAATTTTAAACTTTGCTAAATTTGAACTCCCTAAATTCGGGCAACTTTAGACTTTCTTTTTCCTATTGTACTATAAGTACAATAATAAATGCAATAATATACGTAGAGGTACAAATATTTTTTGTACCCACTATATATTAGACGTATGCTTGTATTCAAATTGAAAAATATTACTCACCGAGTTCACATCGATCTCCACCTCTGCCAAGGGGGCATTGACACCGTTGCCTGAACGGTCCTTGCTTCCGTCTCGGTGCCACGTCGTTTCCTTCGAGATCCATGGCCATCGAGGCATCGTCGTTTGCATCATCGTTGTCGATTAGGTCAACGTCGTCCCCGTGGTTCAGCTCGATATAGCAGTTTCCGGCTGGACCACAATCTAGCGAACATGCTGGTTCCGTGGTCACTATACTCTCCATCGTGGATGGTAGCTTCTGTTCCAAATTCGGACCCTGAATAGACAATGAATTGTTCCTCGATAAATTAACATGCATCTATATTTGGTTTAGATTTGTAAGAAATTATGTTATTCATTTTCTTTTCTCGGATAGAATAGCTTTGCGAGATATTGAAGAAATATCGGTATTTTTATCGATTAACCTAAATGGAAGCGGAGAGAAAGATAAAAGCTTTTGCTTTTAATGTAGATTTCCATTAGGCTAAGTAAAAAAGAGAATTGTCTGATATTATTCTATTTATATTTGAAAAAAAGCAAAGAAAGGAGTCGTTTTCTAAATGTTAACTTTACAGGAATATAGGAAAGAAGGTTTCAAATGTAACTTTGGAAATACATATGTAGAGAAGTGGCTTGTTTTCCTCGTTTCAGTAATAAATTTGAAGGAAAATGGAGGATTATTAAAACGAGTGAATAAATGGATAAATTTCCGAAGTAAGTATATGCTGATTTTATATAAATAAATAAGAGCAGAGATATAACGAAGAAAATTATCCTTCGCCTATTAATGCACACTATAGGATTGGAAAGAAGTAAAGGCAGACATAATCTTTTAGTGTTAACATAGCTTTGAATATAAGTAAAGGTTCTTCTTTGCTCGTTCTTTTGATGCTAACGTAGATTTGAAAGGAAGTAGAGAAAGAGAGTTATTTCTTTAATGTTAGCGTAGATTTGGAGGGAAACAGAAATGATTCGAGATGGCAGAAACGAAATGGAGGTGGTTGACGGAGAACCTGTTGCACGCGTCGCGACATTTTTAGCCGGAAGACCGGGTGAACGAGGCCGGAGGAAGTCCGGGTTGTGTGGAAACGAGCGGGGCTTTTTAAAACAGCCGTGTTTCCACTCTTCTTTCTCTGTTTTTCATAGGGAAATGAGATTAGACGCGGATAAGGAGTGTAGTTTTCAGAGACTTTGAAATTTTATTGAGGATTAATTGAAATGAGGAAAGGAAAGCCTTATGAAACGCGTTTTAGCTTTCTCTACCTTTCGAAAATTCGTGTTATATTTTAACTTCCTATTTCTCTTTGAATTTCCGTATCCATAATTAATGTATTATGATTAACATTGCTATCGACTGTTTGCGATGCACAGGAAAGTAAAGCTTATGGAATGTTTTACTCTGCTTTAACGATGTATTATCTAGCTTTAAATAAATGAAATTTCCAAATGGCAATCGCGAAAGATAAATAATCAATAAGTTCGTAACTTCATTCAAATACACCTTATAGTTTTTGACATTTCAGGTGCTGAAATTGAAAATAATTTATCGGGCGTTCCAATTTCGCGAGCGAGAAAACCAAACCTGTCGATTCGACTAACCATACGTAACTGATATGTTTGGCGTAACGTCAATATTCCAGTAGAGAAGTTTTCCTGGTATATAACTTTGTATCTGTTTCGAACCCGAGTATATTCGTCTTATTAAGCTTTTATTAACTATAGAAAATAATGGAATATAAGAACACTGTGCTCAAATAAAATTCATACATCTAATGTGAACAAGTCTGCATATATACGACGGTTATAGAAAGTATTCATACATATCCCTATTCTCCAACGAAGCATTTTTCTATCTCGTTCTACGTTTGATTTTGAGGGTATTAGACTTTTGTAGTCATACGAAAGTATACTACTACATAATACTGTAGGATCTTTACTACAATTAGTTCATTAACATAAAATGGATTAAACAAATGTTGGTTAAACAGAAAACGATGGTTATTTAACATAAAATGGATTAAACAGATGTTGGTTAAACAGAAAACGATGGTTATCTAACATGAACTAATCACAATAACGTATTATAATTAAGACAACTAGATAGTTAATTTGCAACTCTCATCACCACGGATCCAACGCTCTTTCGACAACGCTAGCAATACTCCCTCGATAATGAAATTCGCACTTCTCAACTCATACTGACTGTTAATTCGTCTTCGTCCCTTATCAACCCCTTGTCTTTTTTCTAAGCCTCACGTCTTTTGTCTTAGCCCCACCACGCACATGTTCCGCAACCGCTTGTTTATAATTCGCCCGATATCTCTCAGGCCTTTCGTCCACGATACTACAATATGAAATTCAATATATCTGAATCTAATTAATTACCATGTAAATGCTATAATAAATAATATAAATATTGTAATTAGTATATATAAATTATATAAATATAATAATAAATGATGTATCAATGCTTGTTACGGCCACTTTATATCGAATATTACAATCAAAATTTCCATGACGTGTAACAACCAATGGATAGGATTTTTAATAACCCAAAGGTTCAAGTGGATCGCAGAAAAACCAACGAGAATGGATACATACGGATTCGTTTCGCTATTATAGAGCTGAACTCCAGACTGCAGCTATATATGTACATCCAGCGAATAGCTGCACCAATTTTCCAATTACCCTGATTACTTTGAACCGCGCGATATTCTACGTTTACGTTTTAGAGTTAATAATAAAATAATAAAGATAGAAAGGAAAAAATAAAAAATACGAAAAAAAGAGGGAAACACGCGGAATGAATACGACGAACCGACGAGGAATGATAATAAACAACGGATCGCAAAATTGCGTTCGAACGCTTCCGGACAAATCCCGCTCGGATAACTGCGCATCGACGGCTGTTAGATCGATCATTCAGAGTTACAAGGAACGAGATCGCAGCAGAATAAAAAAAAATAAAAACAAAAAAAGAGGATAAAACAGGATTTGTCATTTCGAGGCGAAAACAATTTTTTCTGTCTCGAGACTTATGATTCGTAACGCAAAATTCAAAAAATAGAAATTTTATTCGCAAAACTCTATTTGTATAGGGATCTTTGAAAAGTTTGTAATGAGAGGGAAATATTCGAAGATATTACATGTTTATAAAAAAGTTTTTCTTTCTTCCTGGAAAACGATGCACTTTCTATTAATCGATGCCACAGATTTTTTTTTAATTGCAAATTTTTTTTTTAATTGTTTGATGTAAAAATTAAAGCAGCAATTCTTAGGAAGGTTTATGCAAAAATGCATAATAAATGTACGGAATATAATAAAATACATCGACTGATCAAGACTACCACTTTAACATTTGGAATAGCACAATATTTTTAAAAATATATAAAACATGGTTAAATACCATACTGAACTTTTGTGAATATTCTGTGATAGTTAACTGATGAAATCAGGTAGTAAAGCAGATTCTAATTCGATAATGTTAATGTGGCCACAGATAATGTTTTGAATCGAATAAGGGATGTTTTTATTAATTTAACAGATAATATAATATCAATATTATCACTTATTAATTAATCGATTTATATCAATCAGTTTGTTGCATAAGCTAATTTATGAATTTCCGAAACAATATCAAGCTTCATTGTGTTGTATCGTATTATACGCCTCTGAGAAAAGTTTATCGCTAACCTGAGACGTGGCTCGTAGCTCGGCTCGATCGAGAGGAACGCCAGTTTCCTCGCTAATCTTCGTGGAATTTGTAGTTGAATTTTCTGGCGGCGGGTCTAGGTGTATCGTGAATGACGCGCCACGCATGTAAAGGATATCTTCGACAGCATCTTCATCGTCGTCTGTGTCCTTGGTTAATTCATCGTTCTCGACGTCTTCGACTAATTCACCCAGTTCGCCTGTCGACGGAGACGTCGAATTCAACTCTGGAACGAAATAAATTTCTAAAGAAGACTGTTCTGTCAAACGTAATTTTCTATAAGACACAATTAATACAATACGTTATACACTGAATGATTTAAGACTGAAAAATTGAAAGATCTCTTAAAATTTTCACCCCGCTATTGTTAACTTCAACTTACGAAGGCTAGATTGAAAAGTTTCCAGAATGACAATAACAAATATTCCTTTCAAATAGTTGAATTAAATGTCTATAGCAATTTCTTTTATATACATCGCGAACAATTATAAAATAATTCCTTACTCTGTCAATCTTTCTTTGTATCTGTGGCGCATTCAGCAGTCTATAAAGGTCAAGAGTCTCAACGAACGAGAAACTAAATCGTTAGTAAGGCTAAAGAGAAAGAAGAAAAAGCTCGCAAGATATTTTGAGACTTGGTCTTTCTCAGGCAAAGAAGCAAATATTTCATTACTTCAATGGTAAATTAACTGTTGTTGATATTAAAGGTTGATTTATACTCTCTTGATTCGTAAACAACCTTTAACAAACCAATTCATTCGTAACTTCGACGCTACGTCGGTGCAAAGTGCAAAGTGGCGAACTTCCGGTCTCGACAACTCATAAGTTCGCGAGCCGCCTTCGAATCGCTGTAAACGTTGAATTTTAGCATGTCTGGATGATCAAGTTTTCGTTAATTGCCACGAAACGAGATAGGAAAACTCGCGTAAAACACGATCCGATTCTTATCGAGATACTCATTATAGAAATATAAAAATTTTAACGAATTGACGACGAAATAAAGTTTCTTCGATGTGGGATAATTAACGTTAATATCGTGCTTGTAATATATACAAACTATTGTTAGCACTATTTATTAGCACAGATTATTATAATATTATTATATTATATTATATTATATTATATTATATTATATTATATTATATTATATTATATTATATTATATTATATTATATTATATTATATTATATTATATTATATTATATTATATTATATTATATTATATTATATTATATCATATCATATTATATTATATTATATTATATTATATTATATTATATTATATTATATTATATTATATTATATTATATTATATTATATTATATCATATTGTATTATTACCATTATCAGAATGATGCATTTTAAAATAAGAAAAATCATGGAATCATTTGTTGAATCTATTATCATCTCAGATGTCCCTCTTATTTTATCGAAGGAATGACTACTAGATAATTCGTGTATTCATCTTTCGAATTTTTACAACATTCGTTCATTTGCACGCACAATTGGAACGATAAATGAATAACAAATGATACAGAATTAGTTGAAAGATTCAATTGAAATCCTAAATAGAGGGAAAATCATTTTCGGAAGCCAACGAAAGCTAATCTAATTAAAAATATCTGGAAAGTTCCTCGCCCTCGAAATTATCACGGGGCACGTTAATTCGATATTCAATCAGCCTCTTGTCTCGAAGCAATGATTAAACCGTAGCTTAAATTCAGAATGTCCTCGGCCGTACTCGAGAACAGGAATTAAAACGACGAGTCGCCATCTTCACCGCAAAATTATTTCACTGAAACCGAACCTTGCAACCGACGACACAGGGCTTATTAAATTTTCAATGGTCGGATTAACGGCGTGTCTTCCCCTGTTCCGTTCCTTCGGACAAGATCGTATAGCCGTCTATATTGTGAATGATAAATCGAAGGAAAACCAGCTGCCTTGTTTGAAGAGCAAGGAAATGGTTCAAGGACTATCCTAGCCACCGTTTTCAGTGGCCTCGAAGCAGCGGCAATTAAGCACTAATTGCTACAATCGTCCTGCTTCAACATCTCGAAAAGAATCAATCTAAGGGCCACTCTCGACTCCGTCGAAATCGCGGACGATCGTCGATTGGCTCGCGATCGAACCGAGTCGAGTGGTTTGATATAGTATAGTAGAATAGGATAGGAAAGGAACCTAGACAACTGAAGGAACAATACATTAATTTCAACTGTATCTTGGAACAATTGAAACTTTCTCTTGGTTGTACATACAAATTTACTATGGATTTTGAGAGGATCTTATTAGTGATGCGGGTTATTAGAAAATAAGAAAATCTAATCTGATATTTGCCTTGACATTGCCTACAGTACTTGACAGAAAGAATCGTATCGAGCTATTTTAAAGAAGCAAAATGTAAAAATGTGGTTTAAAACGAAAGAAAATGGAATGGACTATTTATTAAAAAGTAAGGGAAATTAATCCGATTTTGCTGATGAATTTCTCTCGATGTTGTCTGCGATATCGTACAGGAAAAATTGTATGGTGTTATTTTAACAAAACTATAATGACTCTGATTTTTTATTAAATAAAAATTTGTTGACAATTTTTCGTCAGAACAGGTTTTTGTCAGTTTATTAAAAGTGTATGTACATCATGTAAATTATTTTGAATTGCAGTGATATGTTACAGTGTTTTTCTTTTTTGGACGAAGTTTAAATTTTCTTTCTTTCTGTTTCAAAAAGAAACTATTCAAGAATTTTCATTTTGCGGCATCAGTATTCAGTTAATAATTATAATTTCATTGAATATATATTCGTGGAAATATTAAAATACTCTCGACTATGATATTATGAATAATAAAAAGCAGATATCGATCCGAAACTAAATCAAGATTCGACCCACTTCTTTCAACACTTAAAAAAGATAGGTTGTGTATTGATTAACCTGAAACGATTTCTGAGTTTTGGATTTCTATATTAGATAGCAAGATCAAGATACACCAGTATATTTGAAGTTCCAGATAAATAACCCAAATGAATGATGTAAAAGAAGTATTATAAAATAGAACCTATAAAAATACAAATGTCAATGTGTTTCTAAAAAACTTCTCATCGTTTTCATGTCTAAAGTCAATCCTATATTTTGTGACACCGTGTTTAGATTCCTCATACTTCAAAGTTCCAAACGAAATAATAATTTCAGAGTTTTCAATAAGTTCTGAATAAGTTCTTTCGTTTATTTTAGTTTTCGTAGGTGTTATAATATTTATGAGAGCGATTATACGAAAGAGTCATGAAAGTAAAAATAAAAATTCCAAGTATATTTAGAAGCCAATTTCCTCTGCCTAGGATCTCTCAAAACCATAAATCCAGACTTGTAACATTCCACCCGTATGCCGCAGGAATTTTTAAAACGTGCAGTACTTGATCTTTCAATCAGAGGCACTGACCTCTTTTCCTTTTCCTTTTCTTTTTCTTTTTCCTTTTCCTTTTCCGTGAGCCGCAGAATTTCAGTGATTAATATATGTGTGCGACGAGACGAGAACAGTTGAAAATCACTGATCCAGTCCTTGGAAATTGCAACTTGAATTACATTCCCGTCCATACGTTATCTGACACTTGCCTTTGGACAAAATAATTGCTAAAACGTATATGCGTATCTTTCACAATATGTAATTTCAACATTTAAAGTAAATGCTAATTAATACTTTATTAATTCACGTAGATAATACTTTATACCATAATATAGGTTATTTTATAGTATAAAGTCTTGCGTATTGCAATTCCACTCGATATAATAAAACCTCACAACTCCAAAACTTATATGAGCTTTTTGGGCAACAAATAATTCGTATGTATTCGAGTTTGTATAATAGCAGTGCACTGATTCGTGATTGATTTAGTAGTTCACGTTTAAAAAATCGACTTCAACACGGAAGAATTTATTTAATCGGATGCTCGAATAAATAGAATTTATATAAATGAAGTTTTACTTATAGACGAACGAAATCAATCTAGAAAGTCGTATTCACATTCTAAAAAACCATTTTGTCCAAAAAATAAATAAGTGTCGGTTGATTTATTAATCCCGGGCGGAAGCATACCTACTAATGCAATT
Organism: Bombus terrestris; assembly: GCF_910591885.1. Lineage (NCBI taxonomy): Eukaryota > Metazoa > Arthropoda > Insecta > Hymenoptera > Apidae > Bombus > Bombus terrestris. The sequence goes on along the minus strand of NC_063273.1, from coordinate 11,334,261 downwards.
TGAAGATCCACGTCCACAAGTGCTTCGCGATTAGTTTACCAATTCAAAACAGCCAAATACCAATGGCAAACCGTTCCCATCAAACGACTGAAACCATCTCGAATTCGATCTTGATTCGCTCCATAGCATGGATGAAATGAATTCCAGGGTGCATTCGCAGCCAGCTAGAAAATGACGGACTGTGATTTCTCGATATTTAATGAAAGCCACGGTTTTAATTTCAATAAATAAAGCGAAAATCGCAGACGGAGCGGCGGCGTAGTGCTCGTTGAATTAATGAGAACGCATCGACACGTTAATTAAAGCAAATTGTCATTTTTCAATTTGCAACGGCCGCGTTTATTCCGATAGGAACGAATTTATTTGTTCTATTATCGTCTCTCGGTTTGCTGGATGACCATTTGACGAATGAAAAGAAGAAAGAAGGATAAAAGGACTAAAAAGAGAAAATCATTAAAAAAAGAAAATCAGAGATACGTCGACGAATCGAGTGTGAAACTTTTATCGTCGCGTGCTTTTAATCTGTTCGCTGGTGAACGAGAATCGATTTCACCAGTACGTTCGATGACTGCACGTGTACTACCCTTTATTGCTATAATGAAGGGTTCTTCGTAATAATTTCGCGCTTGCAACTTTGTATTATATAATTGGCACCAGTGAATTATTTTTTTACGATCATTAGACTATGGATGTTTACACAAGTTCATGCTTTAATGAGTACAATTAAAGAAACAGAAAAATCTAAGCAGAGGTTTGTTTCATCCTGTAAATATTATAACTTATACTATACTTGGGTATCTTATATAATTTTTAGTAGCGCATGCATTCTGTACATTTTTGTATCTCTAAATCTCTTATAAAAACATAAACATTTAACGACAAAGATTCAAATTTTATATCTTAAATATCATCATATGGAAGAAAATTTAAACGCAACAGAAAATTTGTGAATATTATATTCACTATTCGCTTTTCCAATTTATTCAGTGCTGTAGATTATTGATATCATCAGGTCTGTATTCATAAATGTGCACGCGCAATACACTTATACAATCGTGCATGCTTGCAATGAATGTCATAGCGACGAGTATCTCTTTAAATATTCCCCTTTTCGATCAATTTTACGTCGTGCAACCGGCTGGAAAAATTTTAACGAAGCGCGCGATGAAATTAATTGTTCGAAAGTTTGTCTCGTGTAAAGAGTAAGACTAACAAGCGTCTCGTTTCAATCTGCTCGTCCTATTTACGCGAGCGCTCGATTCTCGATTCGATAATAATTGTTCTACAAAGAAACGAATGAAGATTTCAGTGAATGACGCGAATGATCTGCACGGAATTAACATGTTCACTACAGATCCGATTTTCATCTCCTACGATGCTATGTACTAATAAAAAAGCAAAAAGTTTTTGTACGATATCTGTCGATATATCGTGAAACTTTAAATACGCGTTTAGTATGTACCAATTATTATGAAATATTTTTTCCGAATTTCAGGATTCTTAATTTACCCCTCACATTTATGATACTGTACATGAACTATGACTCGTAGATATGTATATGCGTCGACTCAAATGCGTGCCGTACGTGGTGTACGTGTTAATCCGTTTAGATGGAAAATTCGCGTAGATATTGTCAGCGGGCAACAATGTCGCGTGGAGACAAAGGATAGAAACAGGTTGAGTGTAGAAAGGTGGGCAACTTGCACGGAACAAAGTTCGACAGGAGTTCGAGAACTTCTCGCAAAACGGTGTTATCGACTGCGCGGAATTAAGGATAATTCTCTTTGTCGCGAATTGCCGCCAACGTCGACTATAGTTCGGTCCACGGGATGTTCACCGGTATATGAGCAAGTTCAAGGAGGGTGAAGAGCCACGAATGTCCCACGGTACTTCTCGAGATCGTGAAACTATAGGAAGAGCTCCGTCCGAGTTAAAACTAACGCGATACAATGTATACAAGTTGTATGGGAATCGGTTTTATTGGAAACGAACTCTGAACTTCTGCTAAACGAGCTCGACAAAAATTGGATCCATTTTTATAGCCCTAATGATCAGAACAATAAAGGAAATAACCGAGGTAAGTGAAACTTCACTTCGGAATAAGTTGCTATAAGTTAGAAGTTCGATCGTCGAAATTTAATTTTTGAACTTCCCTTAAAGTTCTAAATGCGAACTTGAAGTTCAAAGTGTGCATAGCACCTTGACCCTGCAACCAATGATTTTTGCGTGTGACACTTTAATGATCCCATTGACCTTCTTTCGTCACGCACACACACCTCACTTCTATTCCAATTAAAGTGTTTTCTCAGACATTCATCAGTTTATGTGAGAGCATAAGACTGTTTCGGAACGTTTAGAGAAATGTTAGCTTTTGTGAGCTAAATGCAATTGAAGTGCGCTTATAGGAAACAGTGTAAATGCCAAAATTGAAAAATTTCGATTTTCTACTGGAGAATGTCTACATATAAATAACAACATGGCGGTATAGAATTTAAGTGCAATTTGCCTTTCTGAATAATTATTAATAATGCTAGAAAATGGCGACATAAGAAAAATGTAAGTGCTAATAAACATTAGTTAATCGTTTCTTGGCTTTTGTCTATGCGATCTATCTAAATCAATGCAACGTTGTCTTTACAGCTGAAAAGTGGCACATACAGGGTTCTCTAGAGATAAACTTTTCTTTTTCATGGATTTGAGCTACATTAGTACATAAGTTTTTTTTTCTTCCTGAAAAACTCATTTTCTGCTAATTACAGTGTTTGATACAAACACTCTTTAATTATCAATATCTTGACAAAATTCCGAGATAACGGTAAAAATTAGAGTGAAAACCGGTGGGTAAAGATTGAAACATTTAAAGGTTCGTATTTTTTAAACAATTTCGGATTCAACAAAGTGATTTAAATCGCCCCCCTCCCGAACTTTAAATAAACTACATCATATTTCACTTTGAAGAGGCTACATCATCGATTTAGCATTTAATGACCTAGTGTATCAAGCTTATGTTACGTTACCAGTTATCTTTTATCATTTGTCTTCATTGTCTTCGTTACAACAATTAAAAAATTCCAAACATCATAATCACTATTTGAAGCACAGATAATCTCATAGAACTAACAGAACACCCACTATCGCGAATCCAATACTCTTGCAAGTGATTATCAGTTATCGTTATCGACTTTCCGAGGAATATTGCAAGCAAAAATATCGTCCATGGTCAGACGTACGTAAGGAGAAAGTCTGATCGCGTCACTCATAGGTAAATCCTAACGTAGGAAGTCTAAAAGTTTCTGATCCCAAAGTGGCGGAGCGAGAGAGTTTCGACAATAATCTTCAAGGTACTGAAGAACGCCCAGTTCAGCATATAAGTTGACGCTTATTCGAGCGTGCTGCTAATCTGGCGGGTGCATTTAGCCAGCTCGTGAAATTTGCATGAATTTTAACAGCTTTCCAGAAGAGGCGAAAGATGGAATTCTGCGACAGAATGTCTTTCGCGTCCACTTTCATCTCGTTCGTTTTCATTTCTTCGACCTTTCATTTCTGGGCGTTTCAACGAGAATCTCTTCTTTTTCCCTTCTGGAATCCGTTTCACTGTTTTTCCTTCCTTTTTCTCTTCGCCTCTCGATCTTCATTGTTCCACATCCTCTTCATAACTGTCTTTTCAACATTAATCGTAATCCATAGAAAGTAATCTTAAATTTCCTTTCGAGCACCGTCAGCCACTGCCATTCTCTCCCCATTATACCCTGCTTTATTGTATGATTTTCAAGTGAACCTCGTGCGCTGCATTATCTTCCCCCGTGAATGAAACATCGCGCGCTTTTTCGTCGCTTAAATCGCAGATACAGTACCCGCGAAAAGCATCGTCGTAACGTATCCTTATTTTTCAACGAAGTATTTTTCTATTAAGTTTTCATAGTATAGTATTTATAATATCTTCGTAGTATCAAAGTTTTGTAGTCATACGAAAATGATAGGAGAGAAATACCATAAGTCTATTTTCGCTGACTTTTCAACTTTAATCACGAAGTACATTGATATAAAATAGTTGAAAAGTTCGAACGATCTGAGAATATATACCTATTGAAAATACTTATGATGCTCTGTAAAAAAAATTAATAACGTAGTCTGCATAATTAGTCATTAATATTCTTTTAATATTAAAAGCGCGACAAAGACATGTATCTATTTTGAATTTTAAAATTGCTCGTCTACGAGAGACTGAGAGGAGAGATATGACTTACCATGATTTTCACCTGTGCCTTCATATGAAAGTAATTAATACGAAATTTAATGCAGTTTTGTAGCCGTTGTATAAGAGTCTATTTAATAAATAAGACCAAATGATTATGTATATATGGTAAATATGTTTCGCGAATTATATTGCGCGAATATAAACCAAATCTAATAATTTGACAGAAGTAGTGGCGTTAGCGCGTCGTGAATCAAATTTACTATTATACTAAGCCAACGACGTAATTCCACGATATAGCACTTCGAACAAGAGGCAATGAGCGCGTTGCGTTCGTTGCAAGTGTTCCACCCTCTTCTTCCATCTCAGACATCTTTCTTCAGCACGCCGGCAGGTTTAATCCTTCGAGGCTGATCCGCGCATAACACGCTCGCAAACTTTCGCGAAAGTGCGTCAACGTGCAAGTTGAGTGACGTTTTTCATCACACTTTTAGATTATGGGCGGATCATGCAAGCAGTAAAACTAGCGATAGCAATTTGCGAATTGAATTTCAGGAGGAACAACCGGAAGTTTCTTACGTTATAACAGTTACTCTGTGCCAAATTCTGTGTAGTAGTTCGGAGATATAATATCACATCGTCGTATTATAAAGGTATTGTCTCAAGATAAATCCTATCGATAATTACAATTTGTTTTACTAACAAAATTTTTGATCAAAATAAGAAGCAGTTGAAGTTTCCAGAACGTTTTATTTTCAAAATTGAGCTTCAAAACCATAAACGAGCAACATCACGAAGAGAACACTTAGAAATTCGTTAAAGTATATTTATTTACCGTTAAAAGAATTGATTTAAAACTTGTGCACAATATATAATACGGACGATATCCTTACGACCATGCACTTTACTTTGGTCTCGATATCTCTATCTCTCCTGTTTAATCCAGGCAAACGTCGTAGACAATCACAGGGAATATTGGGTCACGTTCACCCTTAACCTTAGGTGGCCTTCCACTCCTTTTCGCCCCTAATCTCAAGCACTCAGTGCAAACACTGCTCTTTCGCACCTCCAACGTTTGAAACTCTGTCACTCGTAATAAACATACACACGAAACTTCCGTCGTTAGAATAATTAGTGAAATCCATACTGGATTAGTGAATTAGAATAAGCAAAACAGACTCGTAAAGGAATAGACAGAGATAAATACAATAGAACAGCTAATGACGCTCCAGCTGTATCATTTACTTTGTCCTTCGATTTAAATAAAAAAAGATTCCAGCTTCTAGGGATTATTTTATATTAAGGATTTAGCCTTGAATGCGTCAAAGATTTCACACATCCAACACACATTTTTGTTCTGCTCATCCCTACGAATCATTCTTCAGACGCTACTCATGGAGACGATGATTACTTACTCATTAAATCTTTATTACGTGTATGTTTAATTTATGAACTTGAATATATATCTTTCGAACGTTTGCTCGCCTCAATGATTCTATAAATAATATAGATAATCTACATCGGAGTAGCAAAAAAAGAAGAAAAAAGAAAAAGGAAACAAAAGAAAAAACCGATTGTGTGATAACAGGTACGTTTCATTTGAAAATCCACAGTCACACTCGCCGTGGACTTTCATCGTCGCATTAAATTATCGTGACCCGCATGCGCTGCCTCGATGCTTTACTTTTAATTGAAACGTTTATGAAACGAACGGTTGCGAAACGGGCGTTAAACTAAATTTTCCTCGAACAGTTGTATTTCAAAGGGGGTAAACGACGTGTCGCGGTAGATAGGCGCACTTATCTGCTAGATTTAGCGCGTCGCTCCAAAGGCAAATTTACAATTAAGCCCAGCGCACCGAGAAAATAGACGCATGCCATGCGTCAACCGTACACAAGATGTAATTTCGCGTTATCGCGCCTGCGGATGTTGTAAATCGTTGGTGTCTGAGCAGAAAAGAAGAGGATCCTCAACGAGCCCCTTAAATTACTGTCAGAAAGAACTTGTTAAGATGAATTCAAATTACCGATGCAATCGTAAAAATACTGTAGAATCCTAATTGGATAAACGACTTGCTGCTTAGTTAGAAAATATTAGGTTGTCCGAAAAATTTCTTTCGTTTCATAAAGTGATAATAGATGAACGACAATTTCTGTTTTATATTATTGTATCGAATTAGGTATGTTCGTGCATAATTCAATAAACTAATATAAAACAAAAAACATTGTGCGTCTATTATTTCCTTGTAAAACGAAAGAAACTTTTCGGACAATCTAATACAACCCCATTTGTAAGTATCAGAATACATCTAAAGAGTAAGATAAAATTATAAAAAGATGTATATTCTATGTTGTAATTTAAAGATCTCGTCAATAATAAATAGTAAATAACGCAATTAAATTTTTTTTACATTAGCAATAAATTGTTTTTTACACTTGTCTACTTACGAATAAGAATATGTATGTTAAAATATGTATGTTAAAATAAAAAATACATTTAGTAGAATTTCATTTCTTTGAACTTTTTCGTGGAATTCACACAAACATCAAAAGTTCACCGACTCTCTCTTCTACCTATGATTTTTTGTTCATATAATACGAGCTTCTAGCTAAGAGGATCTGTTTAATCAGACTAATAAAAATTTCATCCTAATACTTTCACAATTAAATCCATTTCACAATTAGATCTAAAGAAAGTACTTTTTCATTATATCGAAGTTTTTCTACAATAAATACGAATAATAATAGATGAGCTATGTAACAGGAAATATATGTAGTATCGTGGACAAAAAGGCCCAAGATATCGGTCGAACCATAAACAATGTCGCAAGAGCCGAGGCGTCGTCTGGTCCATCAATGTGTCGTCGGTCCTTTCAACTGAATAGTTTCGTAGAAAAAGCCTACGTGACCCTGTCCACGGATGTTTGCGGAACACATGCGTGATGGGGCGAAAAAGGCAAAGGGATGCTAGAGACAGTGTGAGTTGAGAAGTCGTACAGTGTGAGTTGAGAAGTCGTACAGTGTTAGTTGAGAAGTCAGAGAGAGTGAGTGCAGAAGCTGGAGAGTGTGAGTGGAGGAGCCGCAGAGTATGAATCGGGAAGTTGAGAGCCGAGTATGATAATAAGACGTACGACGATATTGTAATCAGTTCGTTGTATTGAGTATTGCTTGTTAAACTAAAACATCATTACTTGTCCTTACTCTAAGACCCAGTAAGTTACTACATATATAAATTCTTTTGTCAAGAGTTGAAATAAAGATAATTTAGTTCTGTTTATATATAATTTAGTTTAATTAGAATCTAACATATATTAAAGTAAAAACTTAAAGCGCAGTAAATGTATGCACTGTGACCTTTAAGGGAATCGCATAAAGTTGTAGACATTTGAAACGAAATTGTAAAAAAATATGAATATTGAATTACACGATTTTACAAATATGTTTCTTGCTATTTACAATGCCACGGATAATCGACTTTACGTTCTTCTCCTCGCTATTATTAACATCAAAGGATCGTATTTCTACAACTTATAAAACATCACCGTCGTCATCAAGTTTCAAAATCCGTCCGTTAATCACTCTCGACAAGACGTCCCACTTCTTCATCCCATTAATACCCATCCTTCCTTTCAACGCGGAATTATCGTATTTCCTCGCAACGAAATCCTGCACCATATCATCCTTCTTTCACTGCAAATTTTCTTACCGATCTCTTCCTTTTTTTCCTTTCCAATGTGAAACTACGTAGCTCTATTTCCGTCGAGAAGGTAATTTTCGAAGTAAATCCGAGTGTTAAATAAACCGCTCGCATGGAGGGACGATCAAAAACAGTCTGGAACAATCGCAGTTAATAGGAATACGAATGCATTCGAATTCCTTCGGTGAATGGTTCACTTGACCCGTTTCGACTTGGAACAAAATCAGATCAGGCGAACGAAGAGATACGGTCGCTCTTTAGCTGGTATGCAAATGAATTACAAACGAAGCATGATGGAATCCCCAATGTATTTTGTGCACGAAAACGACTCGACGAACATTGTTTGAAATCCAGTGTGGTTTTAGTTAAGTAGAATAAATAAGTATATAAATAATATAAGTATTTTCTTTGACACCGGAATTGGAACGATCATGCTTTTAGCAGGATAAAAACTACTAGGATGGTAAAAAAAAAGTAGTGCAACAATCTTTTTCAAACGCTACTATACACTATCGGCTAATTGAACCACGTAATACATTCTCGACGGAACCTCTGAATTGCAGCAGGAAGTTAGACGAAAGTTGGAAACCAAACGGTAACCCTCATTCGCAGGAATTCCATCGGTAACGGTGTTTCAGATGAGGCTTGGCTAAGTGGAGGTGAAGTTTTATCGCGATCCAGTCGGCTCGCGATTCTACTCTACCCTTGATTTTCCGGGCAAACGGTGCGTGATTACCCACGGTTAGTTGTTCTGGCTTCAGTTTCTGGAAGTAGTGAAGCAACTGTCGGAATGGTGGAGCGGACGAACGCAAGTATCGTTGCCTCACATTCGGCAAGTATCGATGACTAATAAAAAATATCGCGAGCTTTAACGAGGAACGCCACAATTTTCATGGCTGCTGAAATCGATCCCCATGAAATTGCGAAAATATTCGAAACGCGCATCGTTCGGCTCGTTAAACCGAATCTGACCGTGTGATTAAAAAGCTGGACTGCCCTCTGTCCCTGAGAGAGGAATCAAGATCGGAAAAAAAGAAAAAAAAAAAACGAAAAACGAACCGCCACTGCATGACGTTTAAGCCGTGATGTTTAATATTTTATGAACGACTTGCCGCTCTATCGAAATTCGCTTCTGTTAAATTAATAACGAGCCGATTTAATTAAAATTCACGCGGTTACTTGTTCGCTTTATAAGTAGCGGAAAAAATATAGTCAGGTCGTAGTTCACCGGCCAATTTATGGAGAAGGCAATCACTGCAAAAATGCGTTTGGGAAGATAGGTCGATTGAGTATGTTTTTCTTAGATTTCTTTTTGATATTGAAATAGAAAAAAATTGCGAAAAGCGAATGTAGGATGGCTGTGAATATACGTGTACATGTATTTGTGTGTGTGTGTGTGTGTGTGTGCGTGCGTGCGCATGTGTGTGTAGGATAAATGACTCGAACAATACAATCGAACATCACAGGTGAAAGAGGTTTGGTATATTGCCAATTAGTTTCACGTCAAAGCTATCTTTTCGTTTGATTTTGGGATTAGATCAGTACTTTTGGCATTCTTTTAAACATTAAAAAAAATAGTAGCAGTAATTATGCGGACTAGTATTAATTAAATTAAATTGACATAAGAAATTAAGCAAGAGCTGCATTTCATCATAGTTGGACCGTAGAATTGGTTAAATGTGACAGATTACGCCTTTAAGTGTTTTAGCGAACGAAGAGAGATCTGAATGAATAAAGTATAGTATAGTTATTCAAAGATGCAAAACGTAATCCCACCTGTTAGTGCACTGATTAAGGTTGTTACTGAAGCAAAATATATGTCGTCTAACAAGTATATCAGTTTATCCACGATATCTTCATAGCAAGGAGCATAGCTTCAGATTAAATGAGTAGTCAATCATATATTACAATTTAATAATAAGTCTTTGTATTTTACAAATTTTACAAATCTTTGTGTTTTATCATAAATAATTTTAATATGGACAAAAAGAATTTCGGAGACAAATTTTTAACTCTAATATGTAACTATACCCTCTTGTTGGTTCTAAAAAGTTGATAAATAGTCATTATGATATTTCAGAATTCTCATATAATACATATTATGATTGGAAATAGGAAGTTGGAGCAGAAAATCGAAAAAGAATTAGGAAAAATTAAGAAAAATTTTAATGCGCGTATATAAATATTAATTATTAAACGAAGCATAATAAATTCCCGTAAATCTTGGAGCTCCTATAGCGAATTCTTCTATCGATGGTTCATAACTGTTAGAAGCTCCCTGACGTAAGCTCCTTACAAGGGTGCTCTGGCGTTTCATCAGCATTGCAAGTAATTTCATCAGGGGTTGAGTATCAGAGCGTTATCAGACACCTGATGAAGCTAACTACGGTGTTGGCGTAACATGGAAAGACAAAGAGTTAAATCTATAAGCTATAGACGCTATTAATACCATGTTACAAAAAAGCTAGAAATAAAATTAAACTGTGTAAAAATTCTAAATATTCGCAAATTAAATAAATTGACTTCGCAATTTATTCGCAAATTAAATATAATTGTATATAATCGAAATAAGATCGCATAGGAAGTACTTGGTCCATTACTGATTTCACGTTGTCAGATAATATCTCAATATCAAATACTGTTTCACGTATATTATAATGAAAAAGTCATTGTTCTTAAAGTTATAAATGTACATCTCAATAGATAGTGTAGTGGCACTCGACAACAAATACCGCCACTCGACACTAAGTAAGTGTAGCGAAGTGGTTAGCGTTCTAGGTTTCGAACGTTCGGGACCGGGGTTCGATTGCCGGCGCCCGTGATCCTAGTTTTCTTCCACATATTAAAATAGAAGAATAATTAGCAGTACCCCAGCAGCGACATCTACAGCCGGAAACTACAACTATCACGGACAACATATACCACCTCTACAATAGCAAACTAATAACCAAATTAACGTTGTGACACTAAAAGGAAGATATATTTAGGAGTCGAATAATACGATTAACTTAAATTCGTAAAATCTTGGCCATAATTCTTAATTTGTCATGCGACGTAATATAAATTAAGAAAAGAAAGAATTAATAATAAAATATAATCCAACCCTACAGAATTAAAATTCGAGATTCAGAGGCTTTCAACACTCCCCGGGTAATCAAATGGAAAGCAAACACCCTCAAGCGTCTAACTCACCCCTTGTCTGCCCAGACACAAAACTAACATTCGTAAATACAACCCTCGTCCAAAAATAAGAGGAAGATCAAAGAGAAACTCTAATAAGCGACCGTACACTGTAGCCTATTAACAGGATTCACCGAAATACCGAAATTCACCCTCTCGTTTAATAATTCCCCTCTTCGAAATTCACCTCGTTTAATAATTCCCTACCTTCGATACCCAACTTCTGATCGCCTCACCCCAAACAGATAGACATTTTCAAAACATAAACACACGGGCGAATGAGACGAAATAGCCAATATTGTACCATCTTTCAGATTTGACGCAAATGAGATTCGATACACACGTAGAAGTACGCACAAGTGGTTACACATATCAATTCAGTTATATCTATTATTAGATCTCTGGTTAATTCCATTATCCAACTGAATTCGAAACGAATGCCACAGAAATTCGTATATTTCCGTAAACTCTTGATTAAAATGTATGCTGACCTAACATTTTACTAAATTGTTGAATTCCATAAAATTGGCTAATTCTGTTACTCATTCAAAATCAATACCGTGAAACTTCTTATATTTCTATCGATTTTTGACTTCTAAAATGTATCCCAAGCTGACGGTTTTCTAAATTCTTAAGTCTTATAAAACACATATTGGTTTTATTTATACCTGCACTAAATCTCTCTCAAATTCAGTTATTTATTGACGATGAATGCCACGGAATTTCCTATACATCCAGAGTAAAAACTCGCGAATAAAAAAAGATTTCAAGCTAACATCCCAAATTCTTCGATTCACTAAACACATACTGAATTTAGTTATACCTGTACTAAATCTCTCCTTAAATCTACTACTTGTTCAAGATGAATCTCAAAGGATTCCTATATCCAGACACCCTTGAACAAAAAGAAATTCCAAGCTGACATTCTAAATTCTTCGATTCTATAAAACAGATAACGATTCCAAACTTACGTGCATTGCCCTCTGTTCGATAACGTCACGCTCTTATTATGAAAGTCCGTGAGAAAAATTCGCTAATTCACGTCGAGCCTTTCGCAGTAGCTTCGTTCGTCACGTTTTTGTGCAATGGTCTAATCGGTTCAATGGATTCGCGGTCGTGTTACGTGGTGCACGTCGTTCACCGCGAAACGAGTACGCGCGTATCCGCAAATGAGATTGACGGGCTCGCGCCTAGCTGCAGTGCGCGCGGCACGTCGCGTTACACGAATACGCGGACACTAACCGGTTGTTATATCGGCGGCGAACAACCATGGATGCGGTCGTCGTTCGACCGCTTCCTCCTGTCTCTCTTTCCTGTTCATTCAGACCCTCTGTTGGTCGATTAAATCTTCGCCAAGGAAAATTAAACGACGTCACGCCGTTCACCATGAATATTAAACGTATGAGGTTACAAAGACCGCCGTGTTTCGGTAAAATTAGTTTATTGTCGGTCAACGTCACGAACCCTGCTATACTTGGATGGACACGTTGCATGATAGTCTTCGTAGCTATGGAGAGAATTAGATATGGAATTTATCGGAAATTGTTTGGTGTTTGCTTGAAAATATGTTAGATAGATTTTCTGGTCGAAATAAAATGATGCAACTGAAAGTATAGACTAAACCAAATTTTGTCTGAACAACAATTTATAGCATTAACTCGTTGCGATAAGCTGTATCAGTTATACGTATAAAGAAAATACAATTATTTAGCAGGATTCATGAAAAAGATTATTGTTTTGCAGAAGAGTAAATTACGAGGATCATAATTATATTCAAATAGTTGCCAAGTAATAGCAATCAATTAACGTTAAATATATTTATAAGAACGAAGTATTTCCGCCTGGTAAACGATCTAAGTGGTAGATTTCCAGACCACGATACTGTATATGAATTACGTTAAATGTTTGAGAAATTCGTTGAAACACGAAAATGAAAAAAATGGAAGAATGATGAAAAAAAAGTTAATACTGATATTAAATATCTATCACGAATGTTATAACAATTTACAGTAATAGACGTAATAATTATATTAGCGATATCTTTGAAAGTTTCGCTCTAAATCCAATGAAAAGCCCTCTTTCCTATATAACTGTCTAAAATACTTCTAATTTATTGCAAGAATATTGAACATTTTGGGAGAAAGATTGCCTCGTGTCTATAGCATCCTACGTTCTATGGTAACAAGGATCCACGAGGTAAATATCACTTCAGGTTGTTCCAACCAGCGTGGTTGACTTTAGAACAACGAACACCGTTAATGCAGGAAGTTTGATTGTTCTTGACACTTTAGAGATTGACCCGGCTTGAGTGAGATTTAGTATCCTTTAGATGCAGAAGGTCGATTGGGATTTACACGTTTGTTCTGATTAATGTAGTTTCCAAATTGGATTCAAATCGAACACTTGCTTACCGACAGCATTGTATATTAAAAGAAATCGATCGTTCGCTAATTTTCATCTGTTTCTCATTCATTACAACTTTCTGTGTATTCGACGTTGATTCGAACGACGTAAAATTTTAATACATCGCATAGATTCGCCTATTTCTTGTAATAAATTTTCCCCTAAGCAAAGAGTTTAGCCACCGTACACGGTTTAATCAAATTCGGAATAAAGGCAAATAAATTTGATTCCATTGTACTGTTTCACGTTAACGTTGAATTAAAAAATACCGCGTGAAAGATATTAAAATACGCTTTCAACGAAGAATGAAAAGAGTAACTTTGTTCGCCAGCGAGCATATGTAAAAAAAAGGAAGCCAGCGTCAAAAATGTTACGTAGCGAGCGGTGAAAAAAATACGGCGGATTAAAATTGTGGGAATTCGAACGTGTGTTGCGTGTAGCCTCTAGATGCATTGGCAACGCGTAACATGTCGGATTTGAATACGAAAGGGGGATATGACCGTCCGCGGATCGGTGAATTCATTTGACACGGCCTGAGGGTGCAAAGATTAGAAGCGGTTCGTAAAACGCTTCGCGCGAACGAGTTTCGATAATCAGGTTTCTGGTCAGACCCGTCAACCAAATTTCAGCATCCGTAATTCAATGAAATGTCTGGAAACGATTAGGCAACGTTGTTCTCATCGACGATTTGTTCGGACTGCCATATGTCATAAATCATACGACATTATGCAACAGATGGAATCGCTTAATTTATAATCGCCGATTTGAGGTCCGCTGCAATCAACGATTTACGAGAAACTAGATACGGATATTTGATATTGGAATTTTTGTTTTTTCTTTTTTATTTTTTCGAGATCCGTAGTTTACGATGTCCAGTTAGCGAGACTTTTTTTTCATGAAAAAATTGGAAGGGATAAAAAGAATTGATATTTTTTGTAGAAAAAGATGGGAAAGACAAAGGATTTTAATTGATATTGTTCTATAATTATTAGAATTGAAATTTAAACTGGATACTGAATTATTTAATTTTATTCGGCGTGATTGAAATTGGTTGGATTTCATCGTAAAACCCTTTTGGATTATTTAATTTCATTACATTTGATTAGATTTTGATTGAAATTCGATTGGATTAGAAACCAGATATGAATATTGGATATTGGAATTTTTTCAATAATCATGGTTTGAAATATCGATTTCTGTTATTTTTCAGTGAAGAAATTAAAGGAAAGGAACAGAAATTCTTCGTTTTATGATTTCAAACAATTAAATAAATATGTAATTATTGAATATTAGTAATCCTTTGTATATCGTCAATAACGATTTGCTCGCGTTCCTCGGTGATTTACTATACGCGATATAATTTTCCAATTACTGAACCGTTTAAGTACATCAGATTCGATTAGAATTAGAATCGAATATTACTAAATACGATTGTCTGAATTAAGTAATTTTAAATAAATCAAAGCGTGCGATTCATAGCTTAATGCATAATTCCACGTTTGCAGTGAGATATGTATATGCTCTATGCAACCGCTGCACGTGTTAGCAACATAAATAACATACGTCGTAGATAGCAAATGAGCATTATAGAACGATGCTTATTAATATCCGATAGATAGCAATCTGTATGAACGTACTGAAGGAACTACAAATTGAACGTACTGGTAACATGTTTGAAAATGAGAATTGACTAGTTCATTAACGTGATATCGTTATAACGGATGAAATTGTTTATCTGAACTAGATAGTAGCAATTCTATTCAGTTTAGCTTCGGAGATCAGTTTATTAGGGGAGTTTAGATCTCAATGTTTAATTATACAGGCCAAACACACTAAATTTTCCACTTATTGTTAAATTATATAATAATGTAACAACATTCCTAGTTTAGATTCAAATATACCTCGTACAAGTTTTTATATGTTTGCAAATGGATGTTTCGTAAAATACCTACATTTACGTAACTTGGTGTGCTTACAATTAGTTAAATAATGAAGACTGTTTTAATGATTGGATTTACATTATATATGTACGTTATATAATCTTCTTTACAATGATATCGAATTAATTTACACACCGATATAATGAATACGTACGAAACTTTAATCAATTTGCTTTATGGGCTTAAACTCGATAATTTTGTATTCGAAGCTGCACGTAATGATAATCCTGCTATATCCTTTGCATCGATTTCTACTCAACTCTGTCGTGTTTCTTTATCGTTAAAAAATCTTTTTAATTTAGAAAAAATATAATGCAATATCGTCATTCTTCTTGAAATAAAGATCGAGGTACAAATATTTGTAGATTACAACAGCGTTAATTTTGCTTAGAGGTGACGGTAAATCATCGTTCATTTCTTACAATTTCTGTCAGCTACACCAGCTGAAAATGAAAAGCGAAGTAAGCTTGCCAGAAAAATGAAAAAATTAAGATTCCTGAAGTGTTGTTAGTTGAAGTAAACCCACGTCAGTCTATATACTTGCTGGATGACCTGTTTTGATTTCACCAGCACGTACCAGCTCTGATAAAAACTGATAAAAACATCAAACGAAGTCCGTTCATTTTGTTTCATACGTTACGACGCAATATTAAATTTCCCACCATCGGACAGTAACATTTTATTTATAGTCGAAGAGCTTCGCGCTGTGGCAATAAAATACGCGACTTAATCGAAAAGGATATTTTAGTTTTCAAAATATTAAAACACACATGCAGGATCTATTAGACTGATGCATACGAAATGTAGTTTCTTGAAAGCTTAAATATAGCGAGTCAATTCGAGATTTATAAAAATTACCAGTTCCAGGATCCATAAATTCTTAGAACGGAAGCTGCTACAGTTTCTTGGTTTAGAGCTGCTTTTAAAAATAACTGATCCATTGAAAGATGAAATTTTTATTAATATTCAAGAATAAATTTTTCAAACATAAAAGGAACGGAATAAGTTTCATAGACGTGATCGCGACGAGTTTCTATCAATCAGCGGAATAAAGAATAAAGCGGAATAAATATTACGCACGATAAATTCGGGAAACAGGAACTAAACGCTAAATTTATGTTTTGAACCATTTCCATGGCAATCTATCCAAGTTTGAACTCGTCAAAATATCGCCCAAATATTTTGATTATTCACGAGTTTTATAATTTCGTTAGCTTCTGGTATTCTTCGTATATCTTGTTCTTTGATACGAACTATTGTTAACAAACTAGATGGAATATGCTTCAATCGGTAATGACTCGGTACTGACTCGGCAAATTCGAACTTTGAAAAAACGACGTTTCGTACGCATCAATTTAAATCCTCTGTTTAGTTCGAATACGTAAAGTCTCAACTTGAACGTTACATGCATTTTTGAGGGTAGGAAACTAGCATGCAAATAGACGATTCAACGCTGGAAGACTCGATTCGTCATCCGCAGGACGAGTTTTTGCGGAATTCAATCCGTCGAAACACGAAATTCTTTTACCGTTTCTTTATGCATACTAACACGTGCCTCCTCGTAGCCTGTGTTAGTTCGACCGTACCACTCCGTGGAATCACTACAAGGGAAATTTTGCGTGCCTTTCAATGCGATAGAAGGAAACCTCCTTTGAATGGGCCAGGCAGAAAGCGAGGTGGGCGAGCCGCTTACTTTTCGATGCATTTCAAAAGATCCTCTTACGCGGCGAATTTACCGCGTGTAGCATCCTTCGAATCGTCGATTCCTTTATTCTGCTGATTAGTAGAAACACTCCGCGGAATCTTTCGTCGCGACCACGTTTATGAAATTTATTATGCAACATATATATTCTTTCCTTTTATGTTTCAGGAATGTATTTTTAAATATTAATAAAAACTCCTGCAAGTTATTTACGGTTCTCGTCGCAAAAAATTCGGACTGATAATGTTTCGATTGACTACGAGACGCGATTCATCGTTTCCAAGCTTCGAACTGTTATCTTCTGCAGGATATTGTCAGAGATTCTATCGAGATCTCCACTAAAAGATCTCTTCGTTACGACATTCTTCATTCAAAAAAAAAAAGCACAGAACTGTTACGCCTTGGCTAACCAAGAGATCGACCAGTCTCGAGATTCAATTTGTCATTCGTTACGATAAATTTCTAGAATTCCAAGTTTTATTTCATTCGTTTCGTTCAATTTATTCTTCCGCGGAGAAATTATCATATCGAAAGAATGTTTCATTACGATATCTCTCGTTTAAAAAGAGACGCTGAATCGCAATGTCTCAGCTGACCGAGCAACGCGACTGACCGGTACCAAACTTCAATCTGGCATTTCCCGCGAGAAATCTCTATAAATTCGCTTCGCCTCTCCGCAATTTCGTCGCCACGTCGCGATGTCGACGAGGATCAGCATATGGAAGGCGTAATGGCAGAAACTCGTGCCTGGACCGTCGAACGCGTAGAAAAGAGACATATTTTTCAGAGCTCACGATTCGAACAGACCAGGGTATCAAACGAGTTTTCAGTGTCTCTGCGAGCGAAAAACGAAGATGGAGGGAAATATACAGGCGGCTATATCGTTATTTTGAGAGGCGGATGACCTACGTGCGTGAAAATTTTTCCCATAAATTCTATGTATGTACTTACGAACGACAGACAGGATGCAGAGCGAGCACCAGGAAGGAAGAAACAATTGAGATACGGGACAAGTTCTGCGAAAGTCGCTGCATAACATCGCGTCTCAAGCAGCTGCTACGCGTTTCGTGAAAAAACTTTTTTGAATAGTAAACATCGTGCGCGTGGTGTAAAATTTGGACATACAACGTGTCTCAGTTTTTCGCGTCAAGCGTTATCAATATATTCCGTAGGCCAAGGTAAGAGGAGAATGTCAGATAAATATGTGTCGTTCCAAGCATCATTAAAGAGTTCTAACAACAAAACGACGTACGATACGAGCGGTAACGAAGGTGTCTTACTACGGTACAAAGCGTGAGTAGAGCAGGTATATTTACCTCCAGCAGTTGTCAAAAAGTATATGATAATTCTACGAATCCAACTTGAACGAGATCTTCAACTTCAACTAACCGAGAACTTCGGAGTATAATAAATTCAACTGATAGGAATGATAAACCGTTTGAAATGAGCTGTAGTTGGAATTGTGGAAGTATTATAAGTATCATATACATTCTGACTATTGCTGCATGTAAATATTTCTGGTCTATTTATAGTTTGTACCGTGATAATATGCGTTCGTTACCGCTCCTTCCGTATATCGTTTTGTTGTCAAAAATCTTTAACGATGCTTGCAAAATTTAGCTTGACCTAGAATATACCGACAACGCTTGGCTGGAAAAAGCTGAGACATTCTTTATTTCTAATTCGTGAAAACATAAAAAACTGCTAAGTTTGTCTTATCTGATGAAGAACATCGTGACCATCGAATAGGTCTCGAAATATATATATCTGACCGTTTTTGCATAATAATGAACTAATATACTAACATTGATCGATTCTCGGAAGTATAAGGGAGCAAAAACATCAAATTTTTCAAATTCTCAATAGAGAGAAGTTAACCCATATGACTTTCTTTATAAAAGTTTTTTCTTATTGAGTCTGATTATTTCGTAAAACGAATCGTGTTAAATGAAAATCAAGAAGAGTAAATTTCAAATGTATAAAGAAAGTAAATAACTAATGAAATGTTGAAAAGTTGAAAAACAAGAAATTCTAACATCTTACAGTACATATGGATTATAATTTACAAGGGGGGAAAATAGAATAAGTCAAACAGGCTTGGTACCGTAAAATAAAACTGAAAAAGATTGAAGCAGGAAGGGAAACAGCAGAATAAAATAGAGATTTCAAAGTAATTACGGAGCACACACCGAAAGGAAATACAAGGGGAAGAAAAAATCTTGGTAAGATCGTTAAAAACCAAGTTAAATACAATAGGAGCCAAAATGAAAAAAGAATATATGAGAAAGAGAAAACTGCCGAAGAAAAAATTTTCTGCGCGACGAAAGCGACAGACTAAATATATAGAAAACGAAAAGGTATACAGAGTAATATGAAAAATAAAAAAGAACTTCCGTCGAGGAAATGAAATGGAGAAAAAAATATCCAAGATAATTAAAAACTCAACAATATTTTATTACGATTTTGAATAAAAACAATGTATATTTCACCCGTTATTCAACTCGTTAATTCGTTGGAAAAGAAGATGCATAAATATATAGTGTACAAATACGCAGATCACTGAGCAGTTAACACGCGACGTACTTCAAATACGGCGATTGCGCGACGATTATATTCAAAAAATTTGTGAGACTTAGCGAGAACGATCCGAGTAATCGATTAGGTATGCAAGGTGCTCCGACAATTCCAATTGGAATGCAATTGCTCGGTCGATTTAGAAATGATGCCCATACTGCACTGGATTCTCCGGCTGGTCGCAATTTCGTTATTAAAAAGGAACGCCATCATTGGTATTTCTCATTTGGAGCTGTCTCATACATATCACACTAAATTTATTCCTTCGTAAAAAATCAAGTGAGATTTTAAAAGAATCGACGTTGTTATTATTATTATTATTATTATTATTATTATTATTATTATTATTATTATTATTATTATTATTATTATCATTATCATCGTCATCATTATTACTATTATTATTATTATTGTCCTTTACAGATCATATAACGGATTCTTGTTTATTAGTATTACGTGTTTCTTCACTCAGAGGATTTGTTTCTGGCTTTGATTAAATATTCAAAGCTCATACTAATGTGATTATCGTAGAAATTTTGCTATTATTATAGTTAGTATTACTGTTTTCAATCTATATGAATATCGATTACATCAAAGATAAGACATTAGTCAATAATTACTCTACATACTGACAGAGTCACTAATTCGATTGCTGACTTGTATTAATTATCCCTTTATTCGTAAAAGAAAGGAGCAACGAAGGAATTGCTTAAGTAGAAAGAGAGAAGAACGAATTAACGACTTAAATAAAATAGGTTATTTGTAGTAATATGAATACTCAATTCGCGATTAGAATAGTGTTTAAGGGAACGAAGATAATTTAATTTCGATTCTCGGTCGCCATCGTTTGCTTTCGCATAATTTATCCTGTCGTTTCATTAAGGGATGAAACTAACAGAGAGAGGAACAGAAACAGACCCTTACCGTTGCAAAGCTATGCAAATATTGCTTGGTGATTAATGCCAGCTACTGGCCGAAACACTGCCGCTTGTGCAATGGCAAATATTTATCCTTCTACCCTTCGATCTAATTGTTTAATCGATGATTGCGAACTAGGTTATACTTCCGCTCGATGGAACGCTTGATTTGAAACTCAGGAAGGACATGATCGAAAAATGAACGAAAACGTTACGTCAATGAGACAATTTCTAAAATCATTCTTTAAATATTAATTTCTTCAGAAAGTTTACAATATTTCTGACAATTGATATAAACTCGTTTTGTGTATTTCATATGTCCCATAAGTAACGCGGTTTTTCTAATATCGTTAGATCATAAGTAATTATGGTAATTCGAGCTCGATTACTCGATTGCAGTACTCAATTTGAATATTCATTGAAATAAAGATTTTATTATTTTTGCGAAAATAGATTGCCTTTAATATTGTTCAAATTCCTCGACGAATTTTCCAAACAATGTAGTATTTCAAAGGAAATAGTGAATCGGATTTATCAAAACTGAAATCTTTTTCGTTCTGATAGAAATTAGCTCGTACTGAAATGACATAAACAACGAAGTTTAATAAGAAGGATATCTCTGGCAAAATCTTAATTGACGTACTAATATCCTTACCTATACCAACAGCACTCCAAGAAACTTTCCGAGAAAGTCATGGGTATATCTACTTGCAAGATAACGTCCTATTCAAAATCCCAAGAAATAGTAGGACCGTGAATCATACGGTGAAAGTAATACATTACTGTGTTTTAATTCGTACAATTCATTCTCAACGATTTTATAACTAGAAGTTTGGATTGAGTTATTTGGAGACGGATAGTGAGATTCTGAGATACAGAAATCTGAGACAGATATTAGATTATCTCTGCTTGAATTCTGGTAGGAATTCCTCTTTTCCTTCTCTTGCTTTCTTTTCTTTCTTTTCCTCTTTCTCCCCTATTTTCTCCCTATTCCTTTCTTTTTTCCCATTTCATTTCTCCCTCGTTTCTACCTATTCTTTCCTTTCTGTCGTGCACTTCGAAACTCGAAATGCGTCAACGCACGCCAGCAAATATCCCAAACAACTACACATCGCAAGACATTTGCACCTCTATAGCGGAAGAAATAGCGAAAGGACATTTTAGCCGATTGTCTTTTATGGATATCGTCCGCCCTTTAGAAAAACCAACCGTAGTATCGCCGACGCGAACCGACGATACCAAAGAGAATAAAAAATTACGTAGCCGAAATTGGATGTCCATTCCATCCCTTTATTCCCGTCGCTTTTCTTCTATTACAATACCAACCAACCCCAACGACTTTCAACGCCATTGAACCTTGTCGAGCGAAATTTTCGTCTTCGCAAAACAAACCGTGAAAACGGTTATATGCCAATAGCGCTTCTAACAGGGCGATTTTCCTCCGACTGGACTTTCAATTAAAATTTCATTGGCTCGGCGAATGCGGAAAAAAACAGAGAGGGTGAAAAATTAATTACGGTGCGTGGCGTGGCCTTCGCGGACAAAGGTGCAAACAGGAACGGTGAATGGGCGCAGAAGTCGCGATATGGAAGGATTAATGAACCACTAATCGAGTCTCAGGGCCGAGGGTCAGGGTAAACGAACGGGCATCAGACAAAATAAGAGGAACGTCGGACGAAAACACGCTCGAGAGAACGAGAAACGAGAGTTCGAACATCAAAGTCGATGGAGGATAATGGCATTCGTTTCGGACGCTGGTGTACGAGCTGGATGAAACTTATCGCCGTTGGCATCTAGACGTCGAATACTGATTAAAGTAACGGAAACGCGGATAGCAACTTTCTGTTAATTAAACAGACGATGCCGGTTTGACCTCCACCGGTGGGATTGGTTGCTTATTGCTCTCGAAATTGTTTCGAGAACGAAAAATTTAGACGAGCGCCGAACGGCTAATAGATTGTGGCTATCCACGCGGATTCATATTTTTATAAATACGACTCGACAAATGAAATCTAATGATCTATGAAAAGATAAGAATATTTGTTAAAAAGAAGAGGGTTTGAAAAATCGTTACGACGAAATCGAACATCCCGTACATTATTATTAATACGATATTTTACTAAGTAACTTTATCCAGGAACTAATATTAAAAGTAAAATTATACGATTTACGAGCTACAGATTATTATCATAAATTTCCTTGCACAATAATAACAAGTTGGTAATAAAGCATATGAATAAGATTATTACATGAAATTTGACTTAGAATTGCAAGATAGTAAAGTAGATCACAATTTACCAGTTCGCAAAATTTATTAATTAGTAAATTAGTATTGTGCAAGAAGATTTTAGTATTAAAATTCTCCATTAACAGTCATGTTTCTCATCAATATGATGTGTAATTGTTCAGATACGTGAAACGCGCCTAACTGATGTACCAACCTCCAGAGATGGTAATTCAACCGTTAAGCCGAGAGCCATGTTCAGTTCGAGGCACAGTCCGATCCGACCTCTTTATCACTAGCAACCCATGGGCATAATTTTGCAACAGTATCTCGAAAGCGGAAGCTACGACGCTAGAATCCAGTAATTTCGTTGGCTGTGGCTTAATCTGTATCGATTCATGTGTTCGGAACATCGTGAACCTTCCGAGCTGTTTCTACAAATGCAAGTTTCACTTAGTGATCGATCAATGCTCTTTGTCACGAATTATCGATAGAATTTATCTAACAGAATGTTGTTTGTTTCTCATAAATGATAGGTTTGAGAGAAAAATAAGATAGTTACTATCTTTTTCATATGATGAGTCGAATAGAGTTTTGTATTTCAGTAACCTTAATACTCTATCGTGTTTTAAATCGAATTCTATTTAAAAAAAGAAATTAACCTATTCCTATAATCTGTAATTGGTAATATATTGCCACAATCTAAGGAAATAATTACATTACGTTGAACTATATTAAATTTTTAAAAATTCATTCAGTCCATCCTGCTGGGCATGAAAAATTGCGAGACATCGCCCTCTCCTGTGTTTCTAAAAAATGGGCTACTAACGAGAAATCAATACGGTAAGCACCCTGTATACTACTTAACGAGAACATAATGCTAATTAAAGATAAGAACGTTGGATTTCGTATATTTAGTATAGAAACGCATCGTTCGTAGCTCCAGTTAAGAGGACTACCAGCAGGCAAAGGACAAAGTAAGTATAAGGACCATTTGATGTCAGACGAGCTTCGAGTAAATCGAGAATACCATTTGTAGGTTAATTAGACTAATCGTCGACATACAGACGGTGCTTAACGAGTCTTGCCTTTCCGACGTTTCCATTAAGCCAGTCAATCAGATCTGTTTCAACGGTGAAAGAGACTACATTCTCGCGTTATTTTGAATTTCAATAGAGACCGATGTTATCGAAGTTCTGGAAACAGGAAATTCTGCACGGGATTCGCCGAAATTGAATTTAGGCTGCTTCGAATTCGACGAAGGAAGATGCAACAAGAGCCTCCTCGACGATGCAACTTGAAATTCTATAACTTATCGAACTAACAGGGTGATAACAAATATAACTTCCAACGAGGATGAACGTTTCTTATGAAACTGGCTGTTGCGAGCTCGCGTAGGATTGAACACAAATTAAAAGGAAATCGATACTTCATGATTTCAGATTATCGTCTAGAGTTTAATAAATCTCAATGCAATTCTAAAATCATTATAGGGAAATTGAAGTTATTAAACTATTGCTTGAATATTTTAGAAGTATAATTTCTATGAAAGAAATAGTAATATTTACGTTTGCTTTTAGTTAGTATATATAATTAATTAATATTATCTTTTTATATTATTATATTTAATATTATTTAATTAATATAAATGGATTATTGTTCTTGAACACCTCTATCCATCTTCCAAACGAGTTTTTAATCTTCTCGTTTTTTGAATTAGGACACACTTTCACTCCGATATCCAATGTATATTAACTTCGATTTTATCTCTTTATATCTCTGAAAATTGAATAACTAAAATTACCATAGATTAAAATAGTTCCATCTGAAAATCTCATCGATTTTCAACAACGCAATGGTCCATTACTCAAATTGCCTCGAGCTAGAATTCTTGATCATCTCAAGTGCACAGTGTTACGTAGCACAAAAAGGGAACCTTCAGCAAAGTTTGGGCCATCACAAATGTAGATAGCATCTGGGGAATAAGCTTTCTCGCCGTTTTCTACCCTGGCACTTTCTTTACTCGCGACTCAAGGCGTGGTAGGAAAGATGCCCAAACGCTCGTCGAGCTTCCTTCAGAATTCGATCCGATATCCCTCACGGTAGCGGCTATATCCGGCGAGATTCTGTTGTTCGATTACAGTACAGATTTATTTATCGCTGGAAGCTTCTTACGCAAACAACTTGCGATGCAGAAGAGACAGAAATAGCAGCTTGTTGAGAAAAGTAAGGACGAAGTAGTCGGTATCTTTGACGCGCCTTCATGTAGAAAATGTTATTTCGATAGAATAACGTTATTTACGCGGCAACGAATACGTAACGTAAGATTTATTTATTGCGATCTTCTGCAATTAAATGGAAGAAACATCATTCGCATTTGCAAAGGCTGATGTATAATGTAGTAGAACAGATCATATCGGTTTCGATGTTCAATTAGAAGTCTCGAAAGTTTAGCTCAGAGTTAACTAAATCTCAAAATTGACGTTTGATGATTTATTTATTATTCTTAAAAAATATTGGCCATGAAATTTGCATTTCTTATGGCACATAAATTTACAAAGATAGGTCACTCGGTTTTCTGAAATATTCGACATTATGTACGTGAGTAATAAAATATGACACTTCATAAGAGAGAGGCCGTGAAAATCGCAAAAATTAACTCTTCGCAATCTCGCTTCGAAAGAGACTCCATCTATTCCATCCACAAACCTAATTGAACTGCCCCTTTAAATAAACTCCCAGTTACTCGATAAATTTACTACAGCCATTCTTTCGTTCACTTAATTCACTCCCATCTATGAGTTCTCTAACCTCGTAGCTTCGTAGATCGAGCGTGTAATGTGTGCGTCGGTGTCGCTAAAAACACCATTGCGCCTCTCGCGTATACATTAATAACACCGTAGAGGTCCAGCAGGGGCAGTAAAAAGACCAACAAAGTCATGTAGGAAGAGAAAAAGGGAGAAAAGAGGGAAATACGCGTGGACCAAACGATGCATCATGGTACATTGTACCTACGCGTTTCGACTGCTTCGCGTCGGTTACGGCGTCGAGTGGCCTCGCACAGCGCTACAACAACGTCGCTGTGTCGCGTCGGGACAACGTATTCTCATTAACAGGTGTCGCGGTTTTATTTTTCCATTTTTCCCGCTTGCTTCTTCCGGATCGAAGTTATAAAACGATTATTCTTCGCTTCCGAACTTTTGACATTTTTAAATGGTTCGATTTTACTAAATAAACAAGATTGTATAAGTAGGATTGTAACATTTCGCCTTTCTTTTATCTTTCTCAAGCATCGCGATGCACTATTTATTTATTTCACACCTTCTATATTTACGATATCACAAACTAAACAAGAAAATCAAAGTACTTCTCAGGAGAAAAATGTTTAAAACTTTTATATTTCAACCTTTGTTCCCAGCGCGCGTTTCACTCTCCTGTGATATTACTTAACGAATTTTTAACACCAATTTACTCCGAAATGAAACGTCACACGGGAAGAACTTTTACAAATTTAGCTCGCATTTTCATATGAAATGGTCCCTCAAGGATCGTATCGACGATTCATCAAACAGCCTGTAAATTCCCATCCAATCAGACAGACATTGCGGGATCACCATTGTCACTCATAAAACCGTATCTGGTTTCGCCCTCGCGTAGCTACGGAACAAACGGTTTTCCGATAATCTTTCTGTGCCGCGTAAGTTTCAATGGCATCCCATATCGGCGTGTAAGCAGGCTGATGCACGGTTATTTCAATAGGAGCCTGTACGTGGCGCGATGAACGTGCAAAATGCAGTCGACGAGGCAAAAGGACCGTTCGTTTGGTCGTGTGCACGCCTTGTCGTACATTTCCAACTGAAATGAATCCACCCCTGTCAAAGCTTGACGCGTTTTGCCCTGGCGAGCAAGACAGATTCGAATGCCTTTCCGCTGCCTTCTGCAAACGTGATCCATCTTTCCGTCTTTCCACCATCGGAGGAAATGTTCTTCGTCGCGGCACGTGCGACGAGTTTTTATATAATCGACATTCCGAATACTCGTATATTCAAACGAAGAGTCGAATGGATCGTGCGAAGTAAAGTAAATTTCAGAAACATTCGTGCAAGCGGATGTAATATTCGTAAAAGTTGGAAACGTATCTAGTCGAGAGATACATATTTAAAATTTTCGTGGCAAGTAACGTTGAGTACGGTGGTCAATAGACCACCGCGTGTAATATACTCGATTGGTGTCGAACACATTGGTGTTGCGAAACAAGAAGAAATCGGCTATGATGAATAAAATATAACGTGTCTGTAAACGCATTAGAACTACAGAATATCAGACTAGAATATCGGTACTGAAGGGTATTAAACGATGACTAATTCGAAGAATTCATGTGAAAATTTGTCATGTGTGATGTGATACGTGACAATTTGCCTGCCTGTGACAATAATGTGCTACGAAAATGCTACGTGTATATGAGCAATTGAAAAACAAAATAGTTTCTTATGAAATAAAAAATAAGAATAAAAAATAAGTGTCAGGGTTGAGAGCTTACAGGAATCAAGTCGTACTGAGTAACATTTGAGTACAGTTGAGAGGGACGTAAAATCTCTATCTGATATTTAAATATAGTCTTTACTATCTTATATATTATCTTATTCTTTGATAAAACCTGAGATCCAAATATAAGGAACGCATCATACAAGATCTTTCACGTGAGTTACATCTATTAAATTAAACGAAAATTTTTGCAGTTTCTATGAAATATATCGAATTATGCTATCTGCATGAATAAAAATTTCCAATAACATTGTCATGTCCTAAAGACCGTCGCAAACGATAGCAACGCCAAGAATTCAACGTCCGACACAAACCGCAGAAAAAGACGAAGACTTCTCGTCCAGCATTTAAAGTACCCTATAATTTCAAATATTTTACTTCCACGCGAATATTCAGGCGAAGCGTAGCCAACAGTCTTGCCAAGATAAGGCCACATTTTTAACAATGTACCGCACCGCAAGCTCTATACAGGTCGAAAACGAAACATTTTCCAATCGCTCTGTTAGCCCTGCATGGAAACTCGGTTACTTATTTCCAAACTGTTGAACTCGTCCCGGACTTAGACGAACTTCCCTATGCGGTAGACGTTCGTTTTCGATTCGAACGAGCACGAGACCTTTCTATCAAGGATCTCACGACGACGTTCGCTCCCAGGCCAGGATATAACTACTTCCGACGAATTGCGGACGGAGGTCGAAAGCGCATCGAGGCGAACCGTTCGCCATCGCGCTCACCAACCAACCCGCTGATCTCTCAACCACGCGCAGAACGACCCCAATGCACAATTTACGCGCGAACAACCTTCCATCCAAGTTTGCTTCCTCCTTTGATTCGCGTTTTCTCCGGCGGCCACCGCGGATATACTGTTCCGGTTCATAGAATAAAGACATGAAGCTCTATCTGTTCGTCGTTTCGAAACGGTTAATGGTTCCTGTATTGAAAAAAGGATTATGAGGCAAAGCAGGTTTGATAGGTTAAACAAAAAATTTTAGAATAGGTAGATAGCCTTTGGACGAAGTATTAATTTAATAAATAGGATTTTGCGAATTTCGATGCGTCTTCGCATAATTAAAAGGTACAAAAATGCGCATACGATATGCGAAGATGTATAAAATATCCAAAATAGAGTATTTATTATAACATTTGGTGGATGAAACATATTTCTATCTAAATTACATTTCTCTGGGTATGTCCATAAAAATGTAAAAATGCATAAAAATTCGTAGTCCAGTAATTTTCATTTATGCATCCAAACTGACTGTAAACTTCACCGTCTATTTTTACTATAGATCTGATTCTTCGACTTAATTGTTTGTATTATAAATTATTATCTATATAGCTACATCAGTTATGAATGCCTAACCCCACTAAACTAACTAAAAGTTTGATAGACTATTAAAGTTCGTTCGCGATTTACTTTGACAAAACGGACTGTTCTTGTTTTCGCGGGCAACAAGATCGCGAAAATGCCGCGTAACGAGCCGCAATGTTTTCAAAAACTAAGCTGAGTTTTCGTCGGTTTATTATTAATAACAACCAAGTGACGTAACAGGCGTGATTTCAGCTAGTTTCGTACCGGATTTTCTTGTTGCACTGTGACCAAAAAGGACCGCGCGACGAAACGATGAATTATTAGAGCGTTTACGGAGTACGTGCTTTCAACTGGTTTTAGTAAGTAGATATTCCGTGCTTCGTCGCTACGTCGAGAATTTTTCGTGCAACGACGGAACGTCCTGCTTTGTACAAGAGGAATTATGAGAGGAAGTTGTTCTCTTTTATCGGACCGACTGAACAATTTCACGCTTGTTTACGGCGAATTTTTTCTCTCTTGTGCGAAGAAATTTTGAAATCGACGATCCCTGTTAGTCGAATGCCGTGTTACTTTTATTCGCGCTAAAATTTTAATCATTGTTACTAGGAATCTGCGATGAATAATTTCAGAGAATCTTGTCATTCTATATCGAGAGAAAATTTCCCTGAAGTTCTCCGATTTTAATTTATTTTAATCATACGAGAATGTAAATAGAGGAAGTTTTTGTATTAATTACAGCTTAATTTAGTTCGTAATTATTATTCGAGATAAAAGTTTCGAAGTGATTTTATATTTATAGTACTTCAAAAAAGAAGTATTTTTATTTTTCAAAAAATGAAACTTCAAGGCGTTATTCCTTACTCGCTACATAATATATTAACAAATTTTCATTAACAAATAATCTCTACGCAGATTTTGTTTCCAAAACATTGCACATGTATCCTAGAAAAAATTATATAAAAAGTCATATTTGTAAAACGTCCGCCGTATAAATGAAAGCTTCTAATCCTTTAAAAAGGAACAAAAATTAAAATTCATGATTTTCCTTGTTTAATCGATGCATGATCAATGAACACTTGAAGTTTTTAGATAATTTCCATTCGATCAAATTGATTCTCGACCTCTGCGATGATTTATATTATCGAAAACGAGTTTATTTTTAAGCTGCAGAACGTTACGATTAATGTAAGAAATTGTTTAAAGATCGAATACACAAGTCGAAAAACATAGTGACGTTGACATGATCGTCGGGTGTACGAGAAAGATTGAATTCCAGCCATCAAAGACTGGGATAAATGATAAAAAGTGGAACACGAACAAAGTGTGTGTCGAGTACTGCAGACTCATATCGAAATTGAACGTCGAATCGTACGTTTATCGCACTCTAATGAACCCAACCTTAACCTAAGATTCTTTTTATCTCTGATACGCTAGTTGTCCTATAGTTTAGAGTCAAGTGTATCTTGATACGAAAGAACTGTACGTAAAAAAGCCTGCCATCTCCGAATAAAATGTCACGACACGATTTTCCTAAGGCATTTCGCGTAATATGCTACGTCTGAAACGTGTCACGCGGATACTGATTACGTGTCACTCGAAGAATTTTCCCTCTATGAATTTTCCTGATTGATGCTACTTGAAATGTTTGGATAAAAATTGGTGTAAAAAGATGATGATCTTAATATGAAATTTGAGATTGGGTTAAAATTTTATTCCTAAAATTTATTTACTGCGAATTTCATTTTACAATGGCACAAAATAATTTGTACTGTAAAACGTGTATATATACGTACAGTTAACAAAATTGAATTTTACTTATTGCACGTTAAAGGAACAAAGTTTAATCCTCTTAATTGTACATAATGTTATGATACAAAAAGAAAGTGTCCGAAAAAGTCGATACAAAACTTCTGCTATGTGTTAATGAGGTCAAGTAGATAAAGAAAGTTTATATAAACTGATGTCCGAAATTGCTTTATCGAAGAGTTATAAGCTTTCGAAGATTCCCAGGAAAGTTGTTCTTAAGACTTGCTATACAAAATCGTAGACAGACAAATGCATTTACTACTATTTCTACAGCGGCGGGAATATTGAAGAAAGTTTGATGAACTTCAGTTCGACGAGTATTCTTGCAGAAGGAAGAAATTTCGAACGTTCATTATAACTGCCAAAATGATTAATATAGATATTTTAACGCTTACAATTCTTCGATAAAGCATTTTCGGACGTTGATTTATATAAACTCTTGTTACCTACTTGACTTCATTAACACGTAGTATAACTTTTATCGCGACTTTTTCGGACGCTATAATACCTTCAATAAGTCGAAATTACAATTCATACGTGTTGATCCAGATAAGAAATTTACCTTCCAAACGACGGTGGATATATTCATTTGAATACTTTTTACATAAAACAGAGAAAGAAATACGCGTGACGAAACGAACATTTTCTAAAATCAGTCTCCTATATTTCTTTCGAAATCGGAAAATCCAGGCAAGTTACGTGAAGCAATTTCCTAGAGAACTCACGAGGCAAAATTCACCGAAGTCAAGGAATCGAATAAACAGATTCGTCTACGGGGAAATCGGGGGAGACGCGTGAGGATCGCGAAGAAAGATATGCAGGGGGTAAGTTTCAGGATCAACTCACCGGCGCAGCTGTATCCATTTTTATGAAGAATGTAGCCGTCCTTGCAATCGCACTCGTACATCCCATCGTGAAGTTCGTAGCAGAGCTGCTCGCACGGAGACCCGTGACCGCATCTTCCTGAAATGCAAAAAGGATTGTCATGGTGAGAGGCTTATTTGTATCCAGAATGCGAAGAAGAAACAAACGAATGATGATAAAACGTGTTCGAAGGATATTCGACGTCGCGAGTTCAAGATAGGTTCCATTTTCGACGACTTTAGAAGGAAGAACATTTCACCATAAAAATGGAATTTTCTTCTGTGATTCTGTCGTGATATCATACTTTTGTTTTGACACGTGCAGTATCAATAGGGGCTAGGCTAACGACGAAGCTGTTGATCGTGTCATTTCTTAACACTTCGTGGTCTTGATATATTTAATATTTTATCAAGACTGGCTTAAGTGGTCACGATTAGACGACGGATATTTATATACGCGTAGTTTTACGAATGTTATCAAAGAAATAGAAGTTAAATAGAGATCTGTTCCACTTGCCAAATATTATAAGATATATAATGAATGCTTTACTTTGGATATTTTATATATTTTGAATATATGTGCGCTCTTTATGTTTCTACATAGTTGAATTTTCTATAAATGTGCAAATATCTAATTATAACGAAGTATAATTACGACATATATTGTAACACAATGAATCGATTAATTTCTCAACGAACTTCAGCAATAAATATCCCCTTCCATAATAGATCAACGATTTAAACATGCAACGATAGATACATAGATTCGATAACAATATCGAAATAACATACACGTACTTGCACGTTTAACGTTCGACAAAGCATAAGTTACCAAACAATAAATATCACAATCCCTAACTAATAATGCACGAAGAGACACCACGAAAGGTCCACGAAAAGTCCTCGAACAATCAACGACAACGTCCACGAAGAAAGGTCGTAATAATTACATCAAGCGAGCCATCTCGAATTTATTAAGTCGCAGGATAAACGGAGGATATTTCGCCGAGGGAAGATAAATCTCGGCGATTGCCAGCGTCGTATTTTCTCTAGCGGTGCACGGGCCGACGAGAAAGCGCTTCATTTACCTTTGAATTATTCTGTGCCCTCATCGAAACGCTGGCTCAGCGTCGTTGCTCTCGCTCTGCGCTTTAAGGATTTTCCAGCAGCTACGCGACGACTCGACGGTCGATCGACAGCGACGACCGCCAGAATAATTCACGTCTAACCGCGAACTTCCTGTAGGATTACAATTTCCTGGCCTTCTCTACGGTCGTAGACAGAAACAAGTGGACAGGTAGTAAAGGTAGGTACCAATGAAGTTTACTCGAACAAGTAGCAGTATTCTACACTTAAGCTTTATTTGCTATTGGATTGCAGGTTTCTATGCAACTTCGTATTTTTAAGAACAAAACTAAGGAAATGGAACATACGTAATGGAATTTGTTTAGCATACGACAAATTATAACGGGCACTCCAATTTGGATGTTTTTTATACTATCGTATATTATATACATCCTAGACACTTTTTCGTCTTTAAATATATCACAAATGCATAGAAACCTTCAGTCTATTTATTATATATCCTTATAGTACATAGGTCATTTAGCAAACTTATTCAAGTTCATATTTACGTTTAGGCGTATGCAAACAAGTCTGGTAAATAACTGAAATTCATATTTAGCTTTAGATGTACCTAAACAAGTTATTTTTAACGAAACTTCATTGCTATGTATTTCTACTAGCTGTCCACTTATTTCTATCCCCGACTATACATATCCTCTTACAGTTCGAACCTTATTGCCCTCAGCCTTTTCCACTGGCGATACGATGACCGCCTTTGGAAAGCCCTCGATTTTCCCTCGCGTGTACTTCGTGCATGTATGCTACGTACACCAACCGTGAATTGTAGACTCTCCCTAAATTCAATTCCAAGGAATCGTAGCTGAAGAATAGGATTAACGTGAACTGGATATAGCATGGATATACAAGGGACAGTTGAAAGGGTTAGGTTGTTTTCTAAACCGGCGATTTTGCACACTTTAGTTTCTGGGAAAGTGATTTCTATTTTAGGAGATGCTGGAGAAAATGAGTAAACGGGTTACGAGGATGGTTTCAATTTTTTGAGAGTCTTCTTGTAAAGTTTAATCTAAATTATTTAGGAGTTAAAAATATTTGTTCGTTGATTTTGTATAAGTTATTACACGACATATAAACAGCTCGTACAAATATTTTCATATATAGAATTGTTTTTCGATACATTGATAAAATTCGTTCATTTTACTGGTAAATCGAGAGAAACTTCGTGCGTTAAGGAATTAATTCTTGCGATGTAAAATCAACCTGACGCAAATTAAATCGAGAGAACTATAGACCAAAGAAAAGATAAGGATATTTCTCAACTCGTTAATCCATAATCCCTCTACAATTCCCTTTGAACCTTGGCAAAATCGTACAGCGTCAAAATAAAATTACGTATCTGAATTTCTGGTGATTTTCGCACGCATGCCGAACATCCGGCACGATTCACAGAAATTCTGTTTACACGTCGAAAGCATTGTTTCCGCGGATCAGGAACGTTGCACGTAGCTTCTATAAGCAATGTAGCCAGGTGGATTTATTCGAAAAGTCTCAGCCACGTAAATGCACCATAAATTCGCGAAGTGAAGAAAAATGGATGATTCGCTAACTCCGTGGCGAACAAACCCTCGCCAGCCCCCTTTCTCGCATCCCCTTTTGCGTTTTTATGGCTCGACGTTAGAATAACTTTTCGTGCCCCTCCCCCCCTGAGGAAAGCTGTGCCGCACATCTTTCGCGTTGTTCGCATAATAAATAACGATAAACCCGAGCGAAACCTTCCGTCGCGTCGTCTCAAACGAACGAACACATCGTTCCATAGTGGTCGCATCGCCTACCATTATTTACGATATCCTGTGGCGTGATCGTGCAAATAATTTAACATTTACCTACCTGCTGCGATTAAAATTAATATACACGTGCGTAGAAATTGCATTGATTGTAGATTAATGCTGGGGGCCGTTTCCGAACTTAACTGATCTTAATTAAAATTCAAGCTAAACAGTGTGCTTAGGATAATTTATGAGAATTTACGAGCGATATTATAGAGAGCAGGCGGAATCATGATATCTCGACGTGGTGCTATTTTCTAGTTTGTTTCCCAACACAACTTTGAAGATGAAAATTCACGAGAAAAATTGTGAATAATACAGGTATAATTAGACTGCGGGTGTTTACGTATTTATGAGGGAGTGTGTAGATCTGTCTGAAATTCGCAGAGCAAATATTTAAAGGTAACCAAAATGTAATGTAATTATAATATTCAGAAGCTGAAACGAATTTTTATTTCGGCTGTTTTCCATTACTTGTGTCTATAATAAAATGAGGTTGCATAAATATGGGCAACCCATCTGTGATATTCCGACAAAATGATTAACCTCCTCACAGAGAAGAAGGTTTCGCCATTTGATAAAATGATCTCTACAAATCTGAAAGAGAAATTGTGAGTGCGATAGAGCTTCGATTATCCACCATGATGTCTGTGTCCTATCTCGAATAATCGAAAACTCATATAATACGGAAAGGTCTAACAGTGTTCGTCAATAAATCGCATAATAAAATCGTGGAAAACATTTTTATAACGTAATATTGTACATGTATTTAGGTTTAATTCATCCTTTAATCGGTCAAAAGTTTGATTAACTGATCTCACAATTTCTGACTACTTACACTTTCGTATTCTTGGTGTTAAAATTTCAAACAGAATGAAGTCGTGGTAAAGTTCAAAACACCTTCGATTAAACGGGATTCGGATAACCGAGACCTTACTGTTACAAGATTATACAATAATATGTCGACATTCCTCTACCATTTAATTTATTTTACGTTACTTTCTACTATTTAATTACTATAAAACTATCGCAATTTTCATACGAGACTCTCATTTGAAAAATTCACTACAATTTATCACATAATTAATATAAATAAGTAATTCAGAAGGAAAGGAGTTTCATAACCTCGGTGTTGTTCCCTCGTGTACGAAAAAATCTCGTTAACCATAACAGAACCGTCTTAAAAGTATCAAAACGATATGCACGTTTCGCTGTTACTCATGCGTCGCTTCAAACATTTCGGCGCCGCTTTTTAATCCACCGTTCTATATTAAAATCCAGCTACGTGGATCGCATTTTCGTGTTAAGAAGCCGTTGGCAGATAGTATAATATAAGAGACGAGTATATAAGCCGCACGATGGCAAAAGCGATTTCGTAACGGCGTCAGACGCTCAGACGGTGCAGCCTCATTTTCCTAACAAAAAAAACCCAAGAAAATATGTGATTACTTTTACGCTTTTTGCCGGCTGTATTTTCAGAGATTACTCCCTTAAATTTCGGTCACCGTCGTGTCATGCTATTCTTCTCCGCTCCATTGTCCCGCACATTCAAACATTTCCACCCCCGGTATCGTCGTTTCGCATCGCGTTACTCATTCCCTCGTCCCTGATCCGAATCTCTCGTTTTTCCTCTCCGCGAATACAGAAACATCCAGAATTACCGAAGACAGAACTGGGCCATGCCGTGCGCAGGAAACGAAACAATACAAAATGACCGGCTAGGACGAGACGACTTTAGAACGAACGCGATCAGAAAATCACCGTCTGGAAGAATCTAACAGAGAAGAAAACAAGACACTGATTCCGTTTCGCGAGCGACAATTTCGTGGCGCGCGATTGCGGGCCTTCTCATTCATTAGGATAATTAACGTCAGCGGCGGCGTCACTCGTGCCAAGTGCTTCTATTATTCCCACGTGCGAGACATTCCGTGTACTCCGCGAAAGTTCCGCCCGCGTATGCATTCGTGACCCGCATTCCACCGCGGCCTCGATTGCACCAGCGAACACCACGCGCAGCAAATGTTTTTGTTCCAACGACGTAGGAAACGAGGAAACTAGGGAAACGCTTTAAACGAAGACAAAAGTTGATGGTGGAATTGCAGGATGTTGTAGGATGCGACGTTAGGATGTGTACATGACAAGAAAAATAAACGAGATAGTCGAAGAATTTGAATTTAGCAAATAGTGATACGTTGCTAGGTTTAATGAAAACCTTGATAGAGGAAGGTTCGATCTTTTCGTTTGTAATAACGACTGTAACCGACATTTACAAAATTTATCTAAATAAAACGTTTGATTGTTCATTTTTGTTGAAGTGATTCTCATTTCTAGGAAAACTCTACATCTCCTCTAGTGTTTAGTTTTCTTAGTCTTCGAAGACATTGAGTATTGTTTAGCTCTAAATCAATTTGAAGGGCCCCTCAGCCTCATATCTTGTTTTAGGAACATACCTTGCACAGATAGTGTAGTGGGATATAGACGGGCCAGTTTTTGTAATTATTTAAATACCCATATGTAGATATAAAAACCCATGGCTTCGAAGCTCTATTGTAAAGTAACGCTGCTAGCGTGCGGATCTCGACTAACATACACTGTAATTATACTTATACTTACTTCAATATATTTCTATTATACATTCATCCATGCATTTCCTCTCTCTATTCCGAGATAAACTCAACGGTTTTGCGCGTTGAATTTCTGTTACGAATAGTAGGTATACTTAATGCGTGGTGTGTTTCATGCATTTTTGAGACGTAAAAAAGCACTCGCGTATGTTTATACTATGGCATTTAGTTATAACATTTTACTACAACATTTAAGTACAACGTTACATTGGAACATTTTACAGCAACATTTAACTATGACGTTTTACAGTTCTCAAGAAACTTAATTAAAAGCTGATTTCCAGGGGTAGTATACGATCTTAAATACGAAGAATTTAGACGCCCGAAAAAGGAATGGATAGAGACAACTTCCTGGTACACATGCATCAACTTGTTGGACACCGCATAGCGTCTCGAAGCACTCGGAAGGTTTCAGAAATTCTGAGGACGTCGGTGGGTTCCAGAGTATCCGGAAGCCTGAACAAGTTTTAGGGTGCTGAAAGACATTAAGAGGTTCCTTATGAGAACATTTGAAAGTCTTAGAAGGTTCTGAGGAATCCAAGAGGCTTTAGGGGATTCTACAGGATTCAGGCTCCTCCAATAATCTTCCTAAGATCACATCGAAGACCGTCTGAATTGTTTCAGATTGACAAATACCCCTGATTTAATCTAAACTTGCGGATAACCTCAAAACATTCTAAGATATTTAGATAGTATGGAACCTATCGGAGTTTACAGATGTCGTAGTATTCTCAGAGATCTTTGGAAACTATGGAGTCCTTGGATGTCATGGTATCTAGTGAAACCTTTGAAAACCACGAAACTTGCAAAGACGTCAAAGGCTTTTGATGGTACACCAGTACAATGTCTGGGCACCGGACTTGATCAGATCTGCTTCTACCGCATCTCGACCGTTGTATTAGCTATTGTTTTTCAATATTTTCAATCTGTTAGCTTCTGTCATTTTTTTACGCGTTTAGGTTACATATAACAGTTTTTACTTGTTTCGTATACTACTGGAAAATTCAAATTGTACTAAGAAAATATCTCCGTAAACTATTTAGTCAATGAACTAGGAACAGAAATATAAAAATAATATATCAGCATTGTCTCATACAGTCAAATTCGTATCAATTCCAATTCTACGTAGCTGAAAGTTATTTACTATATAGGGTTTCACTAAAAATTTATTTTCAATCAATTTCTACATATTCGAAATTCATCTACGTCAAATTGTTATAGACTTAGAATGGTTTCCATCGCGTTTCCAATGTTCACTCGCAGTCGGCAGGATTGAACAACATTATGGTCGTTTACGTCGAACCCCACGGGATTGGAATTGGTCATATCGGCTATCAACAATCCGAAATCGTATGTATCGAATCTCAAAGTTTCGCGTCCCACGAGTGGTGGGTCAGCTATATCTGATGCCAACCATCTAGAGCCATCGCTAGTACCGGTCTAAATTGTCCATGTCGCGCTTCACAAACCCATTCATTATTCGATCCAAGAGAGTTTGAAATCGTCAGCAATAATATACACGAGTTCCACCTCGTATATGGAACATGTAGGGATTTAACTGAATCAATTCTATTGAGATTATTCATATAATTTTTAAATAATTGACTCATCTATGCTTTCACAAACATGACTACATGTGACATTTAGCGCGCTTTTGTTTGTGTGTGTATGTGTGTGTGTGAAATTGAAATTTGTAGTATATGAGAAGATTAATATATATATGTATATGTAACTGAATAAAATTTCTAAGTTTATGTTATCATACTGTATTATAGCAATTCTAAGATTAATATACTATACATAACATATAATTCTTCTAATTCTCATAAAATCGATAGCGTTTTAAAAGAAATAAATCGATCGTTTTAAATGAAAGATATCTATATAGCCATAGAGTCAGACAGTCAGTCAATCAGTCAATCAGTCAATTGAGAGGGGAGTTTAAATGACAGACGAGAGGGTGAACAGCCAATACCGAAGCATGGCAGGATGTGCAATGGATGTGCTGATTAACCCACATTAGCCTAGTGACACGCGTGTAAACGCGTACAAAGCTGCTCTAGCTATGTCGCCTAACTCGTAATGAGACATCCTAGGCAGGAATCTGATTAATAGTCTTAGCAACAAAAACACGCATACATCTTTATTACTCAATATTTCATGCCACTGATAGCGATGACGCATCGTCAAAGGCTTAATTATGTTCCATCAATTCTGTTTCGTCGTAAAACTTGTAATTATATTTAAATGCAATTATGTAATATGTAACTTCTGAGATTTAGTAGTTAGTTACTGCGTTGTTATGCAAATGCAAAATGTTAAATTACGATGCTACGTAAATGTTGAATATTAAGTTGTGTTCTTGTGTAAATGTAAAGTAAATTTTTTCATACCCTAAGATGTAAGAAATAACTATATGCAAAATCACTTTATTTCATTTGAAAGATTAATATCATAATTCGCCCCATTCGCTGTTTTCTCACAGATTACCTAACAAGGCGTAAATACTGTGAATCAAACGATCCAAGTCAACCATAAAAATATCGCTAGTCATTGGTAACGGAAAAAAGGTTAAAAACGAGGAAAGACGTTCCGATTGAAAATAATTGAAGTTAAACTTTAAGTAGCGAGATTGGCGATTTAAAAAGGTGGCAGCAAGAAAGAAGTTTCAATCTTTTAAATGGGTTAACTTCGTGACGAATCAATCCCGTATACAACTGTATCGACGTGAATCGAGTCGACGACAAATTCTCTTGTCTATTTTCTGAAACGACCACAGAATTTATATTCCCCATAATTTTCCGCGTTCAAGTTAAATCATTGTCGTATCGTGCATCCTGGCCCATTTCGAATGTAAAAAATCAAAAACATTAAAATACGGACCAACGATAAATTTTACGGCTCTTTGGAATCATTAATCTCGCAAGAGAAACACTTCAGTTCGCTTAAATCATGTATGATTACGTTTGCAACATTGCAAACTAGACGTTATATTGCTAATTAAGTTTAATATCCAATTATTGGATTGTTGAGAAACTTCGTAGTGCCCTTGACGATAATCAATTAAAATAGATGTAATCAGAGATATTACATTATATTCATGAAATTTACATCAAATATTTAAATATTAAATTTAGAACAAATACCGTTCTTGGTACGAAAAAGAAACAGAAATCTATCGATTAATATGATTTCTTTTTTCAACAAGATGACAATAAACATTAATTGAAATGTTGATTTCTTCTCCTCGATCTATCGAACATTGAACATTTCGTTACGAGTGAAAGATCACTGTTATATTAATATAATATTTTGAGATATAGTTTGTTTCAATAATCATGATGTAGTAAAAGAGAAAACGATTCTACGTAAAAATATAAGCCGAAAGTATGGAATAATATTTGCCTATGTAAGCCTCTGCTTTCAAGAAAATTAATTCTGTATATTCGTAATGTTACTCCACGTTTTTAATGTATTCTCCTTATAGTTTGTTTCAATAATCATGACATAGTAAAAGAGAAAACGATTGTGCTTTCAAAAAAATTAATTTATGTTCTCAAACAAATTAAAGATAGTAATATCCTTGTAGTCTTAAAAAATTCGCCTCCCTAATTAAAATTAATCCCGTTGCATATTTTTAATTTATTATCTAAGAAAAATTCATAATAATAATTTTCTACTAATCGCAATAAATCTGTCTCTAAGAACTTCAAATAAATCGTATTTATCATTCGTAAATTAAAAATCCGTGAAACAAAGGAAAATAAATAAAAAAGGAGATAGTAAAGAGAGGAAAAGGAACGAAAGCGACCAAAATGAGGAAACAAACACGGGTGCCGGAGGACAGTCGACGTATGTTTGCATGTATGTACGGTAAAGTCAATCCTCTTTACGAGGGAACAAATTCGCGTCGCGACCGGGCATCCGTAAATACGGGTTCCGATTTCCATCTCCGGGGGTTTATCGCGGTACACAAAGTTGCCTCAGGGTCAAACGCCACCCTAACAATAAGTCGACGATCCGAACGAGCACGTCCCGTACCCTGTCCCATCTGGATTGCCTGGCAATGGCTTCACAAGGAAATCGTCGAAGAAACTTCCTTCTCTTCGCTGTCGAATCCGATTGTTCGACGGACTTAACGCTCACTGTGTGTTATCCACCGGACAAATAAGTCGAACTTCGAGGGATGAAAAAGAGGGATCATCGTATTCCTATTACATCGTAACAGATTTTTCAGGAAGAAGATCGAGGGAACACGGAGCTGATATTTTTGAATGGATTTTACAGGAATAGACGTTCGAACCGTTTCGTCTTCCTCTTTCTTTTTCTCATCCCGCGCGCTCATCGCGGAATTGCGTCGCTCGAAGAAAATCTATGATGACGAAGGGACATTGAATTCGGGGGAACGTCTTACTGTAGCTTCCACCGGATATTTGACTAGTTCGTCCTACTTCTTACGGCTGCTCGAACGTACATACGTGACTTGCACACCGCGTTCCATATCTCTCCAGTATTAAAGTTACGGACGGCGGTATGTTCTAAGGTGGTTCAATCGGAGTTTGAATCTCCACAGTGAGATTACGGATCGAAGAATACTGGATTAAAAAGTCGTGGACCTTCACGAATGTACATGAATATACATTTGAACAATTATTACATGTAGTAATCTTTTATACGTATATTATACGTATAATATAAAACGTTTTAAAATTTCATTAGTACGATAATGAGATATAAGTGTTAAAAATAAACTTAGTAAACTTAAAATAAATATACTTAAGACTCGCGTTGTATAAAATACCTTTGTGAAATATACATTTTGTAAAAAAAAAAAAAAAAAACTATAGTGGTTTAGCATTTTTGTAATTTCATATAGAATTACACTTGGCAACCTTCGTGCAATCATTGTCGAAAAGATAATTCTGTGGTTGACTGTATCTGCTTCCTACGAATCAATTATCGCTGAAAGACATATCAGAATGAAAATAATTTACGACACATTTACGATTGCAATAAAATTTGTAAAACACCCAAATACCAAAGTCCACGGCGTTAAATACTTCATCGGACATTAAAACCGTTATTTCGGATGTCGTGTCCCCGATACGAATCAACCACTGGCAAACCAACGGGAGGAATAAAAACAAGCGCAGAAAATCTGATTTATCAAGATACACCGGAGGTACATTTCAAGGTTCAATGGCCTCCGCGTTAAAGCGTTACATCCGTATACCATCGTACGATTCTCCGTGTACATCCAGTACATCTCATCCCCCGCATACACTATCTTTGACGATACATTTCAACGCTGTCGTATGATTTCCACGAATCTTTTTACGGATCATATTGTTCGTTGACAAAAAAAATTCCAAGTATTTGTTCCCTCTACGATCTCTCTGCTAGGACGATACGATATTATTTTCTTTTTCAACCTTTTTCCTTTCATTACTCCCCCTTTGTCATTTTCGACTATCGTCCAGCATTCTTCTGCTCCCTTTCATCGCCGCGTTTCCGCATTTTTACCGATCGTTTTGCGATGTCAGATTTCACCTGGCCATGGTTCACGGGT
The DNA here is from genome assembly GCF_910591885.1 of Bombus terrestris. Lineage (NCBI taxonomy): Eukaryota > Metazoa > Arthropoda > Insecta > Hymenoptera > Apidae > Bombus > Bombus terrestris. Next base: position 11,291,802 of record NC_063273.1, on the reverse strand, counting down.
AGTCGCCGTTTTGAGAACCCCTGACGCCCACCGCCACCCACGCCACAACGAGGGAGTGGGTTTCTATAGCAACGCGCCACTCTCGGACACGTCGTCTACCACTCAAACGAGTAGTATCGTCCGATTTCGAAATCGGACGAAATCCGGGAACTCCGTATTCCTTCGTGAACGCCGTCGATTAGTCGCAATTATAGATTTGACATTTTTCTCAAGACGCGGTATAGAATTAGCAGAGCTGATGAATTCGGACTTTTTTCTCCCTTAACGAAACCGATCGACTGCTGTATTGCAAACGGGACATATCGATCAGTGGTTAAACAGCGAAGCCTCGCACGAAATTTCGGCTTCATTTCCCCTCCCTTCCCCTCTCCCGTAATCAGCTTACGCGACGAAAGCACAAAATTTCCGAATGTAGGTCTGTACTTTCATGCGCTTTTTATAATCAGCTTTCCATCAGGTACGTTCGACGCGACTCGTAACTAGAACAAGGTTAGATAAATAAGTAGGTAAGTACGAAGGCACATTGTATGTTGTTTTTAATTGTTACTTCGTTCTTCGATATAGCAATCTTAAGTACAATTTTCTACTTATCTATTATTTGTTAGGTAATCAAGATTTAGAAGATGTTCTCTTTCGTCTTTTTATGGCAGGGAAGAAAGATGAACAATGGAGGACGAAAAAATTATTCATCGTCGTAATCGTTAAAATAATTTCTCTGTGTGCGTTTGATGCAAATTTATAATCTTGTTAACACTACTACGAAATGGTAAACGAAGGTTTCTTTCAAGAAAAATTAAATAATGTACCAGGTGTTCTACTCTGGAAAGTGTGAATGTTTTCTATATTACAATACACGTATTTTCATATAAAATTCGGTGTACATTGCCTTTCTATTATAAAAGAAATAACAAAACTTCCTCAATGACTATATAAAATTTCGCACTTCACTGAATTTTGTCAAAAATTCGTCCGAAGAATTTTGCCGCGAATTAAGACGGGAAGCTCGTAAGCTCGAAAAATACTATTGCGCAACGTGTACGAGAATTCTGAGAAGGGAGAATCTCGATGAAAACTCGATTCGATCCAGCAGGAAAACAAGGAAGTACGATTTTAAAAATTCAAGTGGGCGAAGGAAAGCGCTGCAAACAGAATTATTGCAAGCAGATTACATCGGTCTATAATAAATAAGCCGGAAAGGAGATTTGAATTCGACTTTAAGAACAGAAATTGCGGATGGCCAGCAGGAATGACCGAGGGAAAATCCTGACGGAGAGGCTGCAAGTCAGACGCGGTTCCAATCGTCACACACATACCAACTGCTGACACAGCCACCGGTCGGAATGTTTGTTTTAGAACCTCAGATCGTTAATCCTGGATCTCCGAAGGCGTGTGGCGATTAACGGCTGGCCGGACCAAACGGATCTACTGCCGGGATTTGTTCTGAAATTTGTGCAAACGGAGGATAAAACCGCCGTATGATCAAATGAACCCTCAAAAAATATTAATCTAACGTCGAAAATTCATTTCGGGATTCCCTTTGTGACTTCGTGTAGTTTTACGAAATAACGGTTACGTGGATTTATGGACTTGGAACAAAATCAATAGTATTGATTTAATTTTTCGTTGTGGCGATCTTTTGTTCTATGAAATCTGTTATTGTTTGACATCGATGTAAATATAGTTAGTTACCCTAAGTTGATTATTTCATTAGTGAAATATAGTATGGTTCACGCGAAACTCAGGAGAGTTTAACTCATCATTTACTTAGTTTCGAATTTGTTCGAGAAATATAGAATTCAGAATATGTATTTGAATTTTGCTTCTTTTGTCTCGTGAAAAGTAGTATTATCTTGTCACTGTCAGACACATCAGAATTAGGAGATTGTCCTAATTTCAAAGTATCGTAAATTGCTACAACAAACTAGATGATTCTCAATTCTTTTAAATGAAGGTTAAGCTTTGAATCACAAGCTGCGCTATATGTAGGAGTAAAATACATAGGAATTTTAATTGATATACTATAACTACAATCCATACGCGAAGGGTTAAGTTATATGTACGTCACATTATATTATATATGTTAGATCAGACATCTCGTCGCCATATTTTACGAATTTTTATAAATTTTAGTATCAGGCTATTATTGTCATATAGTTCATACGTGAGTTAGTAAGTTATAATTATTGTATACAGTGAGTTATAATTATTATTAGTCATAGAATAAAATTTCTCAAAGCAAACTATTTATATGCACAGAATCGATCAGTTTTGTTTTTGTATGACTTGTATTATACTCGTATATATGTACATGTATGTATATTATTATTCGTAAAAAGTTTATAAGACTCTATAAATAGATAAGAATCTATTTTAAGAAACTACTTCTAGAACAGGCAAAAATTATCCGAAACCAGCAGATACTACCATTTCCTGTTTGTAAACATAAACGCTTTGATTACATGACAATTTATCGATCTGTCAATTACTCGGTTTGCCAACGCGTGCAAAAATAACCGATTCGATCGCGAAAGCTCATTGGTCGACACGTATACGAATTAGTCACGCAACCGCATCAACCACTACCATCACCGCCATCAATGTCTGAAAATATTTTTCTCGCTATTGTCGACCATCTGTTATTGATATTCCACTGACAAATAACGTAGATATTCTTCAAAAAGCACGGTATTGCGTTAATATACATAATATTCAAATATCACAATTTCATTGCGCCTTATAAATTCACTGCTCGGAAAAATTATATAGTCCCCAGTGCAAACAATTTTTATTAACCAATATGCATACATATATGTGGTATGTCGCCTCATTTATCGGTTATAATTTCTATTTAAGTTCTCGAGAGCTTCGGGGATTCCCTTGTGCACTAATGGCAATTTCTAGATGACCTTCTATTTTGAAGTTAATTAAAGCAGATGAATAATTCTATGAAACAAATTATCGTAGTATATAACAGATTTTGATAAATGAGTTGAAACACAGAATATGAATTACAATATTGAATAAAAATGAGAATACCTGTAAGATCTTTACGGGATAATCTGTTTGATGTTTAATACAAATCGCTTTTCATAGTCGACGATCTATTTGTATAGATTAGGGCGAAGGTCTACTTTAAGGACGCGTTTTCTTAAAGTTTCGTGAGTACCTTATTGATTAAGAAATTTAGATAGTGATGGAAAGAGCGATGTAGCTAATAAAGATTTGAGAATGTGTTGATCACTTACACTTACTATGCCTACAAAAATTTGACACTACGAAAATAACATATACATATATGGAAGCTGATAGAAAGAATAAAGACATGTATGGCCACTTAGTCGCTGCAACTGAACGTTTGTCTTTCACGTGGGGCCCATAAAGAACTGAAAATCTTGATGAGCCAGATTTGAATTTGATTTGTTCCAAAAATTCCTATAGGGTCCTGATGAAAGATAATAAAAGCTTCGAATATGGACCACATCCATAGTGAAAAACTATGGATACTATCCGCAATAGAAAAGAGGGGAAAGAACTATATATATTTTAAAAATACAATATCGACTACAAGTATCATATGTCGACCAAAAGTATAATATGTATCTTTAGCTTTTTTTTACAGTTACATCCGAGTCAAAGACTAGTCTGGAGTTCAGCCAACAACTGCCAGCTATTATTCGTCAGCCGGAATATCATTCCACGCGTTGTTCCCGATCGATTCTCATCGAGTCGCGTATCCCGCATGTGCAACGCACGCACGTGCGTGCGCAAATTTCCCGTACGATGGCATGGAACGTAGCAAAACGTTTCATGCGATGCGATCTGTCTCGTGGAAAATCCAGCCGACCGATGAAACGATGAATAGGTCGATTCCTTTTCCCTGAACGGCGAATAGACGCGACTGTCGGCTGTTGAACGTGAAAATGAAACGGATAAGGCTGTTTGCACTGAACGTGTCGTCGAGAAGCTGCACTCTCGATGAATAACGAGTGTACCTCGCACACAGAAGAAGCTTTCTGCGTAGAAAAAGTGTGAACAATCCATGAAATCACCGTTTAATTTTCGCTTAACATAAATCGATATAGGAGGAGAAGGAGGGTGGTTAGAATATTTATGACTGATGAATAAATTCTTTCTCGTTACTTGCTCGCAGCGTTTAAATCTTCGTATAATTATAACGCAACCCTTTTAATATTAAACACGCAGTTCATTCATAGTTCTGTTTATACCGCATGTGATTCCTTCATTTCTAAACAACAGTTTCCAACTCTGATTTTTCAACGAACATACAGGTTTCCATTCATAATAGACACTTACATTTAGCAATGTTAAGACGACAAGAAATTACTCGTTTCTCCCTTGAAACTCTATTAAAATTAACCAATTAAAAGAACGCGAATTAAAAGAACCTCAGCAAATTTGATCTCCAAATCTCCATCCTGAAATCTCATTCCAAAACCTACAAAAACATCAAATAATCAAACTAACATCAACATCTTAAATTACTCGATACTCGATAAGATACTCGAAGAAAGCAGTAATTACCGAACAACCTAATCTAAATTTATTAAAAAGAAAAAAAATACAGTCTTTTGAAGACTAGCAGAAAAAAGCATCGATCCACCGAGAGGTTGTATCAAATTCGGTTGACGAGGTTCAACAAGTGCGAGGACAATTACAGCGTAACGGGAACACGCGCCGGTGACGCACAAAATGGCCTCTGCTCTTTTGACGTTCGACCAGGAGGGTAGTGAGCGGGCCGTGCTTTAAAAAGTCTAGTTGAAGCTCGTCTGGAGAGGCGAGACGTCCCGGGAGCCGGCGCGACGACTGGGTCCCGGCTTTACAAGAAGATCGCGCATGCATGCGCACGAGACGCCTTTCCGTTTGCACGGCTAATTAACCGTTTATTTTAATTACGGGTCGGGGGAAATTGTCGACGAAGCGGACCCGCTGACCGGTAAACCGTGCAAGCATCGGGAGACCGGAAATCGTTCGCGCGGAAGTATCTCAGCGAGATTGCAAAATTCGCGCGAACTTATCACGAAAAAAAGGATATCGTGATAAGTAGACTGTGAACATTTGCGCACATTCGTATTTTTAACAAATAGAACCTAGATAGAGATTTGTTTTATCGTTTGAGTTTTAGTATACAGGGCCCGCTCTAGCGACATGTAAAAACGAGCACGATATGGTTGTTTGCGGAAAGATGTAGAAAAACATGTTTTCATTCTGGAATTTGTTTTCGAGGAAATCGAGTTTGCAAATTTACCAAGTATGCTTGAACTTGGTTTATTTCGAATATATAATCAAGACAGGGATATATAATCGAAATGGTTGGAAGTCGTTCTACGTGTAAAAGTAAGTGAAAATGTAGAATAAAATTATTCGATTTAAGGCTTTATTTTTAAGAAAATAGAGTTTGAACACATTTGGTTAAGAATCAACCTTGTGCATTCGTATGGTAAACTTTTAAATTTATTTATCTTGGAAACAAAGAGACTAGCAAACAAATTTTATTTTACATTTTCCATTTATTTTTACACGAGCAATGACCCACTGTCGATTATTTAGTCCTGTCCAATCGGAAATGAACTGACTCAAGTACAGTTAATACATTTCCAAACTCGATCTTCTTGAAAACTATGCCGAGAATAAAAAGATTTTATTCTATATTGTTTTCTTATTTTTCCAAAAGAAATCACGTCTTGCCCGCTTTTACATGTGTTACGCTTTATTTTGGATATTTTGTATATTTTCTTGCGTGTATCGTATGTATTCCGTGCATACAAGCGTCCAGCGTTTTAATTTTCTATAAATTTAGCCTAGCAATAAATAGACTGTGATATTCCCAGATATTTTTGCAAATTCAAAGTTTCAAACCTTCGGCGATAAGCTTAGAATTCTACGGGAGTAGAAAAATTATAAATGTTTGCAAGTATAAACTCAAATATATTTATGATTCTTCGAAAAGGATAATCGCAAATTGTATAATATGACTGTAGTATTATTTACGCTGTCCAATATCCTTTTATAAGGACGCTCATTTTTATGACTTGTTAAAACACAGACATAGGGCAAACATTTGCTCTCGGTTATCAATCAAATAGAAGGATCATATTTTGGCAACGGAAAAAATAATTTCGGGTGTATTTGCATCGAATGATATAAATACTATACGTTCTGGATAATTTAATGTTCTCGACAATCGTATTGGGCAAATACGTTTCCAAGTGAAACGAATGGTATTGTTTAACTTGTGTCTACATTATTGTAACCATCGGATCATAAATTAATGAGAAACTAACAAATGAACGAATGTTCGAACTAACAGAAGGAAAGAATATATTATTGTATATTATATGTATATCGTAACTAGGAAAGAAAACAAAACTAGTCGCTTAACCGAATATTGATCCATCAAGGAGAACTGCGATGCTTCTGCTTCGAAAAACGAGAACAAACGTCCTCTTCTCGTTACTGTTTCCTCACATATTAATTATTTGATAAAAGAATAAGTTTATTTCAACGAGAAGGGTTTCATTAATACGTTCAATAAAACGACTAAAGGCGGTTGCTCTCGCTGTTTAAGTACCGTATCTTCATTTTGAATTAGGTAAGAAATTGTTTTCTCCTTTAGCGTAAAAATTTCTTTACGGCGTTTTAAGTTACTTTTATTAATTTCGAAACACTCCGCAGCTGAGAAAGTATTTCTCTTCGTGAAAGAATAAGTGGGAAATACACCCAGAAGAAAATTAAATTAGAACGAATAACTCGATTTTCTAAAAAAACGGAGTTTTATTAAAGCAAAAATTACATTACATTTCAACATTCAGTTTTTATTATACGTTATTATCTCTATAAATCATAAACGAACTTTCTTCAATCAATTTATTTGTAATACACAACAATTATTTTTGTAAAACGTACTAATAATATTCGTCATTTAATTTGTAGAAGCTACAGTTTGTAATTTCTAAATTCATTACCATTACTGTTTGATAAATCATTATGTAGGAGCTGTCCAGCTTGTAGAATCGATGAATGAATCATTTTATAGAATAAAGATTGCAATATGGCGATAAGAAAACTATGTCGATTACATTTACTTATAGCAAACCAGAATATCGAATGGATTCATGCCGCGAATAGGAAGCCAAGCAATATTATTAAAAAGAATCTGTAAAAATTGTCAAGAATACTTTCACCATCGATGAAAAATCATTTACATGGGCGGAGTTCTTAATGAAATTAAAAAGGAAGGAAAGGGTAAAGAAAAGAAACAGAAAGAAAGGGAGAAAAGAGTCTTTGACCAAGTATCGATCCAACGACGGCCGTGTTTAAAGAAAATAAAAGAGCAAGCACGTTTTCCTTCGTTGGTTATTTCATCTTAAGTAAATTCGAAAAGCCAATTAAATTTCGAATAGAACCTTGTTACCGTTGAGATATAATTGCCTCGGAATTTTCATCCCTTTATGGCGTTCCTTTAACGATCGTAATTCTTAAACGACGCGACGTTAAAAAACTCGTCGAGCTTCTCTTGGCTTTTCGATCTAATGTGCCAAATGAACGTGATTTAAAATTCCTCCTCATTTTATATACGAATTTAGATGCTCTTCATGGGAACTTCCAGATTGCGCCGAATAAAAAATACGATTTTCTTAAATGACTGGACATGCTTGAATTTTTCATGACGCGTCTTTTAGAAACATTCTAGATACTACCGTCGTGATATAGAACCCAGTCTTGAATGTCATCCGTTTTGTATCTCTTCGCAAGCAAACGTCACTGTAGCATAGTAAAAACCACAAACGGAATAACATTCTATTGCTTATTTAGTTACAAAAGCTCGCTTTAAAATCATTCAGTTTCTCGACGTATCTGTCTTACTTTACTCTTGCTCTCTTTAATTTTGTAAAACGTGATGTATTATTAAACGATCCACCTCCTCAACGTGCCACAAAGTCAAATATTTCGTAGTACCCAAGTATTTCTTACAGAATTGCTATCGTATTTCCCTGGCATGTTTCTGTTTCAAATCCATGCTATTCCCGCTACAGCAGTTCTAATTTCATATCTAAACTAATATATCCCAACTGCACGCGAGCTCAAATCTTTGGTTACTAACGCTCCAAATCCAGGATATATGCGCTTTGCTCCGACTCGTATGTACTTACATTACTCCTAGTATTCAGTCTCGATTATAAATGTGCTTTACTTAAAAATACAAGTATGGCTTTACTTAAAAGATTAAAAAACTGGATCTTCAAATATTTTAACAACTGAAGAAACATATTTGAAGAATGAAAGAATACTGGACAGGAAATTTTAGCTACGGAGAACGTAAAGTACTGACTGTAATATATGGTTGTCTCGGATAAGATCAGAGACCAAAGTCAAATTAAAGAGTTTTATTTGAAATATATTTGACACATTTTCAAGCTCATGAAAAATATACACGGAGTCCATTTTTCGCATCTTAATCGTGAAGTCACGTTGTTTTCATTACCCTCTTAACGTCTATGCCTATGTAAGACACCTAATTGTCGAAAATACACAATCGATCAGTTTTAACACATTTCCTGTACTAGCAAACGCGTTTCTGTACTTATAGAAACGCTTATTTTCTTTCATTTCCTATTTTATGCTTTGCATCTTATTGTACTGGAAACTTAAAATATAGCGATAGAATTACAAAAATATACACATACAGTTACTGACAAAAGTTAGAAAACGTAATGATCGCTTGAAAATTACTGTATATTTTCTATCTTCTGAGGTACATTGGTTGGAAGTAAAAATACCATAGAGATAATAGTCCATGCACAAATATACAACAAGTTTTAATGTTAAGTACCTAAAACGAATAGTGAAATTTAGCGATAACAATGTAATGTTGTTTCTCCCATTCTGCTAGTACAAATAAAAGAAACTATGGACAGATTCGTTTATCGCAATATTCTGCAAAGTCGTATGTCGCCATTTGCAAACGAAAAAATACCAACAGAGTGGTCGTTTCGATACGATAATAGCTCGACGTTCCACTGAATTAATTAAAACATTTCTTCTGATACAAAATGTTAATATAATTAAGTGACCAAGTTAATCTTCTGACTTGAATTTAATTGAATATTCGTGGAATTATGCTAGACGTCAATTAGAAGGTAAATCTTTTACAAATAAAAGGAAATTGATGTAAAACACCACAGAAATATAGTATAAAATATCGACTGCGTGTTGTGGTTGACTAATTGAATCAACGGCACGCAAATGTTATGCAGTCATGAAATCCAAGGATTACCCAACCTCTTATTAGATCATTCTTTATTTAGTTTTTGTTAAAAGTAGTTATAAAATTCAAACAAAATATGTTTCTTTTAACTTTAAAAATATTAATTGTAGATCTTACTCGAGTATAATCGAAAAAAAACATATTGTAATTTCCCGTATAGATTGTTATCTTTTTATACCATTTTTAATTTCACCCGGTGTATCTTAGAAGATCAAAAATATACATTTTCCAAGCGATCATAATGTTTCTTTACTTTCGTCGGTAAATCTACATCGTTATATAGCCAAGAAACAATTTCGCTAAAAACAAAAATTGTGCGTTTTTGATCAGAATTAGATATAAAAAAAAAAGAAAGAATGAATTGTACCAAACCCGATGTAAAAGCAGACTAGTCGCGTCGCCACAGCGCAATCGGTGGTTGAAAATTCCACTTCCACTCCAATTATCTCGTCATAAAGTCATATCGCGTTCGCCGGCGATATTTTTCATTTAGCAAACAGTCCGCTTTCGAACGAGACAGCAATGCAGATTTCAGCGTGCGACACGGACCGGTTCTCTCTCTCTCTCTCTCTCTCTCTCTCTCTCTCACTCACTCTCTCTCCCCGGACATGAGCCAGAATTACCCGCGCGGCCAAGAGGAATGATTTATTGTCGCAACAAGTCACATTAGCGCGCGTTAATTGCGAAGGGTTCGTTACAGCCGCGCGTTGTCCCGCGGCAGTGAGCAACGCTGCAAGGCGCGGCTGAATATTGCACAACGATTCGGCCCTGTGACAAGTTCGGAATCGGGTCGACCGCGATTTTCGGTGGAAAATCAGTCCATCATCATCCAACGTCACGCCCTACTTCCTCCTCTTCAGAATGTCCACAGTGCCAAACACGGCAACCAACATTACGATTATTTCTCGTCCCATGATCGTGTCGCATTTCCCGATGAACTCGCGATGATATCGACGCCGGCGACGATGGACCATTGTTTCTGCTCGTTCTTACACTTCGAGATGCTCAGACGATGGCACGCGTAGCCTCATCCTCGTCCTCGATCGCGAGTTCGAATAATTTCGCTGAAAGCTCATTCTGGCTTTAACGCGTGATACACAGTGGCTGATGAAAATATTGGAACGATCGTAGGTAGAGTTTTATGAACATATTACGCGCGTCGTAAGGGTCATTTCGAAATTTCATTGGCATCGTTGTAAAACTTTACTGTTATAATTAAATTGGTAAAATTTGAAACAAGTCTGAAAATTACATGAACCTTCCAGTAACTCGTTACTTTACCTTTAATACACGATCAATATTCGCCCATAATTGTAATCATTAATTCCCTATACGCAGGCTCACAAAAGTATTTGAACACTTACCATATTTTATGTGTTACATAATATGTTTCGAAATTTTAATGGGTCCACAATGAGACAGAATTGAAATATATTAACTATGAAGATTGTCAATAGGTTAAATTACCTGAAATAATAGGAAATTTTTTGTAAATTAACCAACAGATATAATAATATAATAATAATAATAACAATACTTTATCATACATCAGACTTTACTTTATTTAATATATCTTTTCTTATTTTAGGAATAATTATAACCTTATAACGTATGCTAAATGTAGATATAGTTTATATAATAATAATATAATATTGAATCAATAAATAACTCACTTTCGTTTAATTAAAGTAGATTACTAATACAAAAGAAGTCTTATGAAGTATAAATACGATAAAAAAAATTAGTTTATTGGGTAATAAACGAATGTTTGAAACGATTAGCTTTTTCCCGAGGCATGTAGTATAACACAAGACTGTATGAATTTTCTAGTGGTAACTCGAAAAGCGATCACGACGAATTGCATTTACGGTAGATGAGAATTCGCAATTCTCATACAGATTAAACTGTTTAATTTTGTCAGGTGTTCTATATGTTTCAACGCAGATAATTGTTTTGACGTTCACGTCATGTATCGCGGGCGCAATAAATTGACACGTCAATCTTGATATCTAGTTACAATTGAACTATTACACGTACTTCGTCGAGAAATATCATCGAGCTACTAACAGATCGATGGAATCAATGTTAGAAGATAGAATCTGCTATCACGTGTTTCGTGCAGTTCGAATTATTCAAATGCGTCCAAAAATACATTCACCTTTCGATAGAACGAAATTAAAATATAAAGTGTCCAGCAATTTAGCTAATCTTTTCATCTACGATCTTCTGTTTCTAAAAAGCATATTTCTCACTGGCAAAAGATATAAGAGGATACAATAAAACTGTTATAATTATAGTTGGAAGAAATTAAACAGAAAATTCTACGGTTGACTGTCCACATCTCATATAATTTACAAGTCGAACATACATTCATTCATCGCAATTTAATTATATTGTTTCTTTAATACTATCTTACCTTATTTCTGCATCACTATATTAGTAATCCTATTTATGTATTGTAGTTGTTGGTTCCCAACTTCCAAATTAAAATAAAAAATGGATAATCAATTACAATTTTTATTTTAAAAGAAAATTTCAAATTTACAATTCCAGCGGTGGGTAGTTAGTAGTCTCCTGATGTGTGGTCAGAAGATTAATAATAGCTTAGCACAGTAACGTTATATTACAACATTTGCATACGTCATTCATCTCAATTCATCTCGTCACATAAGCTGTAGTAAGCTGTAACCGTATCATTAGCATAAGAAGAAAAAGATTAAATACAACATAACAAATATCCAAGAAAGAGCCTACAAATATTCACATAATTTTTTTTATTATTACTTGTGGTAATTCGAGGTAGACGAGAAACCCTCCTAATTATTTGTTATTATTTCTTCTGTTACTTTTTGCTGAATATGAAAACCTTGATCTTATTTTATTATCAGCTTTGTTATAATTTATAGATTATATTTTATATATATATATATATGTCATAGACAAATTCAACGTACATCCTTACGTATTATACGAATGTAATGTTTTGTTCTACAAAGGCAACTTGTAACCAACCGCCTGTACATGCAGAAGTCTCGCTGTACTGTAAAACAATGAAGGAAAACAGCGAAACAAAGAAAACAGTGCTAGCGCGAGGGTGAAAACTAAAATTCGAATTTACGTAACATGAGAATACAGACGGGGGTTCCCGTTCCTGGATATTTCGAGTTTCTCTTGCAGCGTGTCAAAGTTTGCTTGCGTTTGAAAAATTTCAAGCTCGTTCGAACCTGAAACTTTCCAACGTTAGAGTCCTCGACAATAAAAAAAAACGACATGTTTTTCCAAGAAGATACTCGAATATAAAAGAAAACTTTCTGCTGAATTGGAAATCTCGAAAGTCGTACGAAATTCGTCGTACAAATTTTATGTGAATTTGAACAATTTCTGACTTTTAATTTATGTCATAAGAAAAAATGTATGAATGAAAGGAAAAGAGAAAGTTTGCATGCTTTAGAGCCGTAACATCGTTCGGATGATCCCCGTAAGCCATTTTCCTCCAGAAGAAATAAATTAGAAACGACTGTTCCGCGATTCGATTCTTAGATTTCTGCGTAGCACGCGTTCCCTTGCGCGTCTCTGTCGATTTATCGGCCGATAAAATTTTATCTTCGACCCACGTACGTATAAACCGACGACGACTACGCTTGCCAATGCACCAGGTTTACACGATTGGAGTCCTCACGAACTTGCATCATGCTGACTCGGTCGCTGTCGCAAAGTACCAATTTTTCTTCGCGTTAGAACAGGAGACCTTAACACTTTGACCATAAAGCAATTGGCGTTTCAATCAAAAATATTGTTGCAATGCGAGTGCATCAATTTTTAAGTATCGCAGTGTGAGTATTTTAATTTTAAAACAGTACATTGTGCATATTTCGATTTCAAAACGAAACATTGCGTCATCGTTTCAATTCTAAAATATTGGAATGTGAATATTTCAAATTCAACGCATTGCAAGGTGAATATTTAAAATTTACAAAGTTGCAATGTGGATATTTCAATTTTACGACATTCTAATGTGAGTATTCCAATTTTACAACATAGTAATATAAATATTTGAATTTTTAGACATTTCTAAGTGAACATGAAAAATTTTCAATGTTACAATCTGGACATTTCAGTTTCACGATATTCCAGTATGAATATTCCAATTTCACAATATTACAACGTGAACGTTTCAATTTAGAAATATTGCAAGGTAAATATTTCGATTCTTAAGCATTGCAAAGCGTATATTTACAGTTTTCACAGTTACAATTTGAATATTTCTATTATACAATGTACTACGTTGACTATTGCAATTTTAGAATATCGCAATGTGAATATTTTGCATCAAATGTGAATTGAATTTCCCTGATACGTAACGTAAGCTTTCAGTACGTCAATTGATGTGACCCAAACAGTGAAACGTTAATAGATGCAAAAAAAAGTCACGAACATAAATCATATACGGAAATATTTTCACGACTTCAGAAACACGTCACACTACGTATGTTGAAGTAGAGCCACATTCCAGATGGAAGATTTTGCTGGTAAGTAATTTGAAAATGGAAGCAGGGAACACCGATTAATTTTACTAACGAGAGTTGTGGAAGAAGGAAGTGCAAAAAGAATAGAAGAGTACGAGATAAGAGTTTATACAAGAGGTGTGAAGAGAAAGGATGACGTAGCCGATCCGGAGAGAACGTCCGCCCCAAGCTCAAATATAATCCTTCGCTTGACTAATAGATTTTTAATTACGGGAAGAGACCAATCTGTGACTAGAAGAGTATGACACTTGTAAGATGAGGCAGAGACATTAACAAGGTGTCATACAGCGACACGGAGGACCTATATATATGCTGTCATATATGCTATTAACGCTTTATTTCAAATCATGAAATCTTAATGAAAGAAAAACGAAAAGTAATATAGATGACACTGAAACAAATTCAATGATATTATATAAGAATGCTTATCTGTAATAGCATGTTTATAAAATCATTTCTACTGAGCTTCGTAATTACTAAAATAAGTACATTGTACAGCGACTATGAAACGTATACGCGGATTCTCTTATTATCTAGTGAAACGAGTTTTTACCAGGCTTCGCATTTCATTTTCATAGCGTAAAATGCGTGTAGTCGTATAAAAGTACTTCTAACTGAATGATATAAAATTTAATATATGAGGACTTAATTAATTAATATGCAAGTGTTATATGTAATAAAAACAATATTGTGCAAATATTTTTTGCAGCCACTGTATGCATCTTAAAAATAGATCATTGAAATTTTTGTTGGCCAATTTAACTAAATTCAAGTAGCGATACAGCATGATAACAACGTTTCTGTCCGTACAGGTCGTTTGGATAGAGGCAAAAAAGGATCTAACAAATCGCTGTTCTTGCTGATGCATGCTCGTTGGTGGAGCAGTGACGATATATTTTCCCAACTTAAAAGACTTGACAACGTTTTCACAGAAAGTACCGGTCGCGTCCATAGAAGTCGAACGAACGTCAACGTGATTAATTGCACGCTGACCAACATGGGAGAAAGTAACCGCTGCTGCAGAGACTCCGAAACCGACTATCGATCCATGTTAAGCAGTCGACAGCCACTGTCGTTGCTCGCGCTGCGAGAGCCCCGACCGGCCATTAAACCCGGCAACTTTTTATCCATCGGGCTCGCTCTGTTTCGACGGGGTTTCTTTTTGCGTTTCACGTGGCAAAGTGGACTCTCAAGCTGGATGCACGTATCCGACAGAATGAGCCACGTAGAATTCGTGCATTTCTGTTAACGTCCTTACTTGTGCACAACGTTGTAGCATAATTCCGTATTATTTATCCTGAGGCGAGAAAAGCATTGAGAATTATTGTGAATTTTTATTATCTATCTCAGGAGGTTCGTGCATTTATGGGAAATTTAGAGGTGCAAAATATACACAAAAATTGCTTTCACGATGGGATTTGTGTGACACAGTTACATGTTAGTGACTATACGAATTCAGAAGAGTATTGAGGATTACTGAAAATTTGTATTATCTGTTTGCGAAGTTTATCCATTTACGGGAAATTCAGAGGTGCAAAAATACACAGAATTTCTTTCTCAGCGTGATTTTTTATGTACGTTCTTGCAACATAATTACGTACAGGTATCGCTGCGTTCACGGAGGCCGAAAATAAAAAAGTGGAAATAGCGTTAGATGGAAATTATGAATAGACAGTTTTCGTACAAGAATAAAAATTGTAATTGATCGCAGTTTCTCGAATTTATTTAAAACCTAGAAATTAACGAACGTAAAAGAAATAGTATGCTTCTGCAATTTTATTGTAATAATTTGAATAATCTTGTATTTAAATGTACAGAAATTTCAATGTTTTATTGTCGATGAAAAAATTGTAAATTTATACATCAACTATATATCGTTTCATTAGATTGATTTTTTACCGTTATATCGATCCAATATCAAGGAATAAATTCAATTTGAAAATCGAGGAACAGACTTAAGCGACGAACGTGGAAGTGTCTCTCTATTTAGAATACTTTTAAGAAAATCCAAGCTGCTACTGCAAAGCACGAGACAAAGTTTAATTCGCGTTTCTAGCGATCATCATTCCCTTGGTTGTTTACAAGCGTGGACCTACCGCATTCAGAGGATCGCGAAGCTCCTCGAGCCCGATTGAATGAGTTTAACCGGGTGTAAAGTAGTGTCTGTCGGTCGTTTTCCTTTTCATCGTGGGCGCGGTGAAACGGAAGTTGCTCGAAACTTGTTGCGTCGACAAGCCGAAACCCTCGCTTTCCGGGAGTTGTCTGATGAAAGGAGACGAGTCGCTTTGGAAAACGAAGAACAAGAGCCTGTCCCCAAAGGAGTCTACGTTTTACGAAAAATACCTTGTCAAATTAAAAAGAAAAAGCATAGTACAATTATTATTAAGTCTCTATCGTCTAAGTCTATCGTTTTTGACGAATTTTACCACCAAGTTTCGCAATTGGATAGTTGCGAAGATGGAAGTTTCTCGCAAGAATCGAACAAAATTGGCAACATTTTGAGGTTTTATATCTATCAGATAATTTCGAAACCAAAATAAAATGATAGCTTGATCCATTGATAGTTCGAGATTATAATAAGCATTTCAGTTTGAATATTCTTCTACGTTTTGGCATATTGTACATTTTTGCACAAAATAAGTGTAAAAGAGCTGTAATTTAATAATATATGTCAAAACATATGTTACACAAATTTTAATAATTCCTCGTAATAAGTTGTGTTATTGTTTAAACGCGTTTTTCCTTTAAATATTACAGATATGTAATAGAACTTTTCACGGAATGTTACATTTTGAAGAATTGTATGCAATAGACGTAAGAACAATAAGATCACTGTAAATCTGTGAATCGAACAATAAAATTTAAAGCACATGCACCGACGCGTACAGGAAAATTTCTCGGATAAGGAAGCTAATGGGTTAACCCTCTATCTTTGTATAGATAACAACATGGTTGAAAATGGACAAAATCGAAAACACCGAGTACAATAGCGATTAATTCGTCGTGCAATGGCCTAATACCTATTAACAATGGTCAACCAATGGTCAAATCGATTAAATTCTACGACAGAAAGTTTCAAATCCCCGTTTTCGAATGTCTAGAATTTGGAATTTTTTCAGAAAACTATAGAAATAATGCGAAGTGGGACGGAGAATAGAAACGATGATTTTGTGTAATAGATTCTCAGAAAACGAATATGGAAGTAATAACGCCATGAATGTTGAATACCAAATAGCTGACGTGAAAGCGAAACCTTTGGTCTATCGAATATCGATGCTGAACTACTTTATTGTAATACATTTTCAATGGTAGGTTAACCCGTTACGCGATTCATATGGCTTGTGATCGATTAAGAACGTACGCGAAATATGCTATTACTTTCTAGAAACTCTTTCAAAATAGTTGAAGATCTCTCTTTCTATCACTCGGTATAATGAGTTGTAAGATAGCAATTAACCAAATGATATATGTATTTGTTTTCGATAAAAGTCTCAGATTTCAGTGCGTTATGTCGATTATAGGAAATCATCCAGAAAAGATGCGTTTTTTTATTAATAACGAATAAAAAATAATTTTTCTCGCTGGTTAAAAAAAAAATCGATACAAGAAGGAAACTTTCCCGAATCTTTTCTTTCAATGAAATATCGGAGAAATTATAAAAAGGAGCCTGAAAATTTAATAAACCTCGTTGACCAATAAGCCCCGAGTAAGAGACCCTAATAAAACTGATACGTCGTCTAAATCCATGTAATGAACGCGCAAGCTCCGATGATCCAATAAAACCGCAATTAACTCTTTTACGATACGACAGTGGAGAGAGTGTACGATTTACAAACTCGGCCATGGAACTGCATCCTGAATCCAATACAAATTAGCCTCCTAATTACTCTCATTAATAACGATATTCAACGATCCTTTCAGGCCATCCGACGGCGTGGTACAAAAAAGCCTTGCGATCGTTCGATAAAAAGCTGCTCAGACGTGGATTAAGCCTCCGGCACTGAATTCACTGGTAATGAAGCACGAGTTCGATGCCAAGTGGCGATCACTTCAGAACGAGGGTCGCTTCTACCTCCTTTTGGTCTCGATCCATTGCACCACATAAATATTTATCGATGGTTTATTAATCGCACAAATTATATTTTTGCAATGAAGCGCATTACGTTATGGATTTGATGGACATGTATATACTAAAAGATGCGCGGGTGTCGTCAATTAACCACACGTATAATACAGAGATGAAAAGATGGTTAGCCAAAGGAATGCGCATGAGATTGGTTATTGGATTGAACTGATAGATCCAACACGATCACGAAGATAGGTGATCAAGTGAATGATAGAGAGTACTTGCCTGAACACTTCTCCAAATTAAAAAAGTTGTCGTATAAGAAGTAATATATTCGTTTAAGTGATTTTCGGTAGGAATAGCCACTATACAATACATTTTTTTGCTTACCTGTGACCATTATCAATGGAAATTGATGTTGGTTACAAATTACCATTGTAGATGATGAGGATATTTTTTGATCATTGGTAACCGATATTGGTAACCGGAAATTGGTTTTCGTTACCGATAGCCATTATCGATGACGCAATTTGTCGTTTTGCAACGATACAATATATAATGCTTTATATATTTACATGATATATACTATTATGTACTTTTGCTAAGTTACGGTTTGCCAATCATATCTCAAATGAAGCGTTCAAGTAAACTTTAATTTGTGGCAGCATCGACCACGGAACTTTTCAACGGCTTCGCGGTACAAAGAGCTATGCCGTCAAAGCATAATATCGACATGCCCAATGTACCATCGATATCTCTACATTTCTTTCGCCGAATTCTCGGAAGAACGCATACGCAGCAACCGCCGCGGTACATCTAATAAACGCATGTGTGTAGGGATATCGAAGGGCAACAAAGAATAGAATTCGTTGTTTCGAACAAAAGAATCAGTCAGTCTATCTCAAGCTGCGAAGTACGACAGGTCTCGCTATAAGCAAACCATTAACCAAACCTTGATTGTTACATTTTCGTTCTTAATTATTGATCGTTGATTGTAATTGTTGTTTTTTTTATTTTTTATTAAACTTTTATTCACAAATCCAGTGCAGTTTTCCGTGTGCACTCATTCCAACCACCTCTATTCTCGTAATAGAAATAGGGGATCAATCAGTTCGTGGCGTCGTAACGAGAATTTACGACTCTCGTTGACGCGTTATCTCGCGATCGCGTCTCTCCGCGAACGGTTGAAACACTAAGATACGAAATATACTACGATGTAGTGCGATAGTATAGAAATAAGTACGATACTATAAGAGCATTTGTTTTATTAAAATTGATTACTTTGCCACTAATTCTTTTGTCGTCGACAAAGATTAGAGACATCTGTGGTAAATTTAATTAACGTTTGAAGCACGACATGTGGATGGATCAGCGTAACGTTATACTCGTAGTTCTTTCAATAATATATTTATTACTGCTACATTGGGTGCGACTGTTCCGTTGCAGTGAAATACGTGTTGGACGTGTCCCGACTTTAAAGAGCGAGAAACAAATTGAAGCGTCAGAAAAGACCCAATACGAAGTCGGTCACGAATGAAGTTATAACAAGTCCAAAATTGAAGCCGCGCACAAAGTATATGCACATTCGTCTAATTTACAATTTTATGGTATTAACACCTCACGCGGAGTTCTTTCTTTTTCAGTAATAAAAAGAACCAGCTTCTTTATATGTATAAGCTTTTCATCGTAAACATAAAATCGCATCTTCTTAAATCTCAACGGAAAAACCCATTTTCCTAGGAAACCTTTACTCGACCATCGTGAGGTGATACTTCTCTATAAAAGTGCAAACAAAATCGCGTGCAAGTGAGCGAGTTGACAAAAGGGGAGCGACAGAATCGTGGCTGATCGAACCGTTTCCGTTTAAAATCGCGACGATAGTCGCAAACAGAATGGAGACAATCGTGAAGAAGAAGCTGCGAATATCGTGGTTTTGCTTTATGAAAGCTTTTTGCACACAGAAATTTGGCACATCCTTCGGGACGTTGCTACAATATTCTCAAAATCGATGGATTTTCGGGTTTCCTGTAACGCTAATGTCCCAATAGTTGATTTTCGCCATTGTTCGATGTTCGCCGATGGATAACAAACGAAATAAAGAAGGAGCGCGCGATAGTCACAAGATAAACACGAATGGAGATAAAACGGGTCGTGATCTTTGAGAACAATTGCAACTCGTCCGTACTGAGAACTTCTCCCTCTAAACTGCTTAGCGACCATCTTGTCGACGTTCGACTTTAGCTAAGGATTATCTAGAAGAAGCAACGAGAACGTTATCCATGGCACCGGTGAAACGAAGTTTGACGTTGGAGTTAAGATCTCGAAGCTCCTTTTCTTAATCGTATTCTCTATTCCTCGGAATAGTGCGTGTACAGCGTAAGAGAGATAAATTGCGCGAGAATAAATGTAAATGACAATTTGAAATGTCATCTGAGATCGTTGAGCAACACTCGTTAATTTTTGGAG
The DNA here is from genome assembly GCF_910591885.1 of Bombus terrestris. NCBI lineage: Eukaryota > Metazoa > Arthropoda > Insecta > Hymenoptera > Apidae > Bombus > Bombus terrestris. The sequence goes on along the minus strand of NC_063273.1, from coordinate 11,271,458 downwards.
TTACCTGTAAATAAGATTTGAACTGGAAACTCTAAATCATTATTGGATGAAGGTTACTTGGAATGAAGAAAAAAGATGATAGATAATTTTGACTTATTCGTTAGTTACAAATCTTATTAAATAGCGACACGAAAAATGTGAAACGCCGTACCTGTCATATTTAAATCGACGAAAGTGCATAGAAATGAAATAATAGGAAGTAAAAATCTCTGAATGATGTTTGAATCGGAACTCAGTATCTTTTAAAGAGTTTGATACTCAAACGATGCTAATTTGCTCCTTAATTTATCCCGCATAAGGAGAGAAATTGCCTCGAACAAAACAAAGAACTGGCGTTAATCAAAACGGACGCATACCTGGTTTCACCAATAATTACCAATTTCCCCATGAATTTCCACGTCAAAGAAGAAACAATAAAAGGAGGATTTCCAACGCTCCATTTTCTAATAATATAATATTAAAACAGTCCGTCGACCGTTAAAATACGATGGACACTCGGCGGTTCTTCGCATATCCCACTGTCTGACCTGTAATCACGCCAGCTATATTCGAGCCAACTTTTCCATGCATACTGGTGTAAGAGCGCCGATGGCTGACTCGGAAATTAAGCGTGTAATTTGATCTATTCTATTGGGAATAGTATGACCTGCATCTGTGTGCCATGAAATATATTACAAGAAGAAATAGGGAAAAGATAAGCGAGAGAATAAGATTCACCTTTTAAATCACATATTACCAAAACTTAATTTAAACGATGAGATCTCCTTGAAAAAGATTTGCTTTTTTTATCCTTATATAATTATAATATATAATGTTATATATAACAATATATAATATTCTTTTTTATTCTTAAACTTTTGAAACAAAATCTTTCGGCCTAATAAACTGTTTCTCCTTTTAAGAGTGTTACATATTGAAGTACACCTTTTTCAACAAAATTAGAAATTCAACAAAGCCGTATCACATATTACTTCTGCAATCATCAATTACGAGCTGGCCTGAAATCTTGCAGAAGCGGTCTATGTACATAGAGCGGACCAGCGATCATTTACGAGGAGGTTAGATCTAGTGGAGCACCAGGCCAGATCACGCGGTTCGTCGCATCTCTATCTACTGTGCTTTCATGGTTGTTGGCCGGTCAGCGTAGGACAACCACCGAAAATTCCAATATCCGGGTCTGCGCGCAGCCCTCTATCGTATTTTACACGGCACACGTGAAAAAAATTGGTTCATCGATGTCGCGTCGCTAGGGAAAAATGTCCGGTATTATTTCCATCGTACTGGCAACGTGTTGCGGAAGTACATCAAATATATCTACGCCTGTGTCTCATTTGACGATAACCCTGCGTTCCAATGCCATCGAGATGGAAGGCCCGAATCTTTCGAAACCTTTGCTGAAATATCATCGACAACGGCCGATAACGAATTACGAATGTGCTTATCGTTTGCCGTATTTATAGCTAACGCGAATTCCAAACTGGATCCCGAATACGTGACCCAGTAACGACCAGCGAGATTGCTGAAATCGAATACGATTTGTGACGAAATAATTATTATTTGTTTAAATACTGGAATCGCTGGAATCGTCGAAATATACAATTCGGGATTTTTCAAAGAAATGTTGCAATTTCACAACAGTGCATTTTTAGAGGTTTGAATGGACTTGTAAAATTTATGGAAAGGTTGCCTTTTCGGATTGTATATTTTTTTTATATGCCTTTCACTTTGATGTTTTTTAGTACGAATTTTATATCGTCGTTGTTTGTAGTTCTAATCGTAATGTTGTCGTGGTTAAATAATATTCATTGGCAAAGGAAAATGAATTCGTATTCGTATTTGTATATGAATAAGTAAATAATCTCGATTACTCTTCCATAATGAATAACATATCTTTGATGTAACTGGAGAAGTAGAACTCTAGAAATATTAATAAATGCGCTTGCAATGTCTGGTTCAAATTTATTCAGTCAATTTATTCTACTCTGTTCCTAGCGATGAAAAAATCTTTCTGATACTCGAAAATATTTCGTTTTTAATTCATTTATTTATTCCTTTATATTCTCTCGGAGATTCTGTTCAGAATTATTCTTTAAACGTCGAGATCGCCACTCTACGTCGGATTATTTTTATTATTTGCATCAAATTATAATTTTCCATTAAATTTAAATTCTTCCGATTATATGGTGAGTATTTTTTTTATATAACATGTTCGGCAAATTTCTAGCTAGTGTGGAGTTTAAACTGGATGGCCCAATAATAACAGATGAGATTGGAGAAATCGAATGCGATTTGTGCTGAAATAATTATGCATTTTAATGTCGTAACGCTTTACCAACATTCACCAATTATGAGTTCACTAATTAATGGCAACTTGTTCGGTCACATAGCCGTACGGGATCGGCATGAGAATATGTAATGAAATCTTCAAATAGAATAGAAATTTCGAAATAACCAGTCATTTCAATAAATTCCTACGTAGGTCTCAACGTTCGATGACTCTAATCCAGTACACAAGAACTCTGTACTTTGTGCGTCTATAATTATCTTCGGCGTATAGCGATCGCTGAACATTGGACTACGACAGTCACCTTTAATAAAAGATCAGATTGCCGCAAGAATATTTACACATCCGTAAAATTAAAGTACGAAAATCACAACCCTAGCAAAATTCAACACAGCGAATCATAATTTTCCTGTCTCTTCTTTCCCGCTCCTCTATCTCTCTTTTCCATTACGGCATCGTAATTTTATCCGCAGAAGGAAAAATTACACAGAAACGTTAAGAAAGAAAAAAAGAAGTGATTCTTTGAACTTGAACATGCAAGGAGAAAACACGAATTGTTGCTTCTGATACGAACAAAAGGATCCGATGCAGTTTAGTCCTCAAAACTTTTATAGTACAAACGATTTCGAATTAACAAAGATAAGTAAAGCCACACGTGTCTGGCCAGCTGTTCTTTTCAACTTTCCTGTAAGGGGGGTCGTAACGACGTGCGCATATTTCTGTTCGAAATTGTATACGGTACGAGAAAAGAGACACGTGCAGCAGTCTCGCGACCTGGGATTATTGCGATTGTTCTGTAGCGGCGTATAAATACGTTTTGTACGGTTTCTTTCATGCAACAAGCAAGCGTATTTCACAACCGCGTGGTGATATTCATACGTTTGTATTACTAACAAGGAACTGCTTTGGAACTTCGTTCTCGGTCTTCCATACAAAGTATACTTGTATTCTGTTTCGTCCTCTTTTTCTTTTCTTTTTTTTTTTCTTCCTCTGAGCGTAATTCATATTGTGAAGGACACTAAAAGGATTCTCAACGACAAAGAACAAATACACGGTTTTAGCTCTTTCGGCGGAGATTAGAAAGAGCTTCAGAAACGCGTACGACGTAATGAACGTGAAAATCGAAACTAAACACAGCGATTAAATGATGTAATTGGAACATTAACTCGCTGATAGAATATGTATTTCGGCGAGCAACGGAAATCAATTGAACGATAATCAATTGAACGAATTGTCACTATGTTCGAAGCATTGTTGCACTAAGGACTGAATAGTAAATTTATGAAAATTTATATATAAATAAGAATTTTAATTGAAATATTATTGAAGAATGTAAGCAAAGTAATTTACGTACTGTGTTAACGAGGTAAAAAAATGTATAGCGGCACGTGAATCAACGGAAGATTCGAATTGGAGAGATTCATATTGTTGTATCTTGGTGTGCCAAACGTTGTTTTGGTTTGCTAGGTTCAAAGGTGAACGAACTCCGGATAAAACATTATCGCCGTAATTTGTAATCGTCAACCGGAGTTACATTCGAACTTTTTATAATACCACCGATCGATATAAATAGACGAACATGCTCTCTAGGACAGTCAGTATAGCGCGTCATTATAGCGAGTCAGATAGTCGAATAGCGAGCGTAGATTACGACCGGCATACACTATCTCTGTACTTATATTTAAATTGATTTTAATATACGCTGACTATTACAATTTTATCGCTCGTCTCTTTAATAAACCAACACGTATGATAAAATTCACTTCAAACGTATTAAAATAGTAGATACTTTACAGTCTACAGAATTTCTTTAACCCTTAGAGTGCTGAATACTCGCGGCCTATGCGGTTCGTACGGACGGCGCGCAACTAGCGCTGACGATCGCTGTAGACGGAATACTTTTTCGTTAGACTGAACTCTATAGTAATTCTTTTGCACAAGATTAAATGATTCAAGAGCGTTATTTTTTAGTATTAATTATTTATTATAAACATTGAAATTTACAGTTAACTAGAATTTGGGTAATAAACTAGAAAACTAAATTTAGTAAATATAACACAAGTTAATAATTCAGTTGTGTGTGCAAAATTTCAAAACAATTATCGATACATAATCCGACATCGCATTTTCTGTATTCCCTTATTTTTCACACAAACAACACATTTTCTTCTTGATAATTAGATGCGACTGTCCGCGAAACAGGTAGACAACTGTTATAACGAGGCATTATTGGCATTTGTTTACTGCCGTTACTATGGAATGCATTTATATTTATCTCACACAAACGTAATAGTATTACTTCTGCGTAGGTGTTCGGAAAAATTGAAAAACGCATACATGCGTCCTTAGTCCATGCCGGGCACTTACAGAAAACGCATATATATGTCCTTAGTCCACACCGATAGCTTTCGCCAGACGCCTATATGCGCCCATAGCACTCTAAGGGTTAAAGAAAAAATTGATAAAATGACAGAATCCAGATAATAGTGAGAAGTAGCAAGAAAAAAGTATTAACTTTTTTGAGAAGAGAGAATGCAGTATATAAGATCTATAGAAATAAAATTAAAGTCTTGTTAAATAATCTATGCTCCGTTCCTTTCACGGTAACTTTCTAATATTTATGAGCTTCGCAATTAGAAACACCTACGTAATTTCACTAATTGCGAAAATACAAATTCTGAAAGCACCTTTCACGAACACAATATTAAAAAAAAACAGAACTCAGTAATATAAATTATCTGGAACGAAATCGCGAATGAAACATTGCTTCGGTAGAACGTTTACTTCTAATGGGTTAACTGTATCCATTCCGCAGCAGCGTAAACACAATACACTATACACATATCGCGGTGCGCGATGCACCATGACGAAGTAAATTTCGTTAAAACGACAGAGAAGAGAGTGGCTTCGCTATTATCAACGGAAAGATCAAGATTAATGAATTCCATCGGATACGGATAAGGTATCTAAGCTTAATACGAAGTCGGACTCGTATATCTTTGCAATCGACCGCAAAGACTCGGTACCCGAATCGATAACCAGTCGAATGGATGGCGGCGAATTGGGACCGGTTTGCATGCAATGCGAAACCGCGATCGAACAAACTTTGTGATTCATTGTAGCCCAATTAAACACTCTGTTGAACCGTGAATTTGAACCTACACCTCTATCGTTCCTCTATTATACTTTCGCAACTACGTGTCCGTGAATCTATCGCCGCTTTTGTTTCCTCGCCGTATTGTAAAATTTTAAGAAGATTACATCGAGTCAGAAACACGGTACGAGATAGATACAAGCGCCTGTTGTACAGAAGTAGGTAACGAAACAAATTTTTCACCTTCCGCGATGCTTACTGGTCATCAACAAAATTTTAAAAAGGAAGTTTCGATTAAATTTCCATCGCTCTACCAATAACGACTGAAATAATCTGTTTTTTTTAATATTGATCGTGAACTTTCGACCACTCACGGAGAGACGTGATCGCAAGGAAGCACGTCAACGGGAGTCGTAAATTCCCGTTACGATTAGATAATCGACGTCACGAAATGATCGATCTCCTATTTCGATTAGGATAATAGAGGTAGTTAAATTGAATATGACACTGATATAACAAGTTACAAATCACAGTTTATTCCAAGAATTTTGTAAGGAAAGTAGTCACACTGGTGCGTATGGATTAGTTAAGTAAGTGACTGATCTAAGGGTGTAAACCCGGTCAAAAGAATGTTGACTGTTTGAAAGATGGAAAATCAGTGAAACTCGGCGACGATGCCGTGGCGGAGGAGAGCTAAGGATGGGTGTGTCCAGCGCACGGGACCATCGGATTTGTTGATGCCAATTTTGGCTAGAAGAGTGAGGGAAATAGGCTTCGTTCTTAATTGGTCATTTGCTATGGTGGTGGGTGAGGAAGAATGCCAACCGTCCTCGAAATAAAATTGCTAGTGGGAGGGCTCATACGTGGGAAAGGCAACTTTCCCGTGTCAACCCATGGTGGACAATAAACTTTTGAAAACAATTCAATGAAAGAATATTTGTCCGATCTGAAGGACCTTAACTAGCAAATTCCTGGGATTTATGGAGGGTACGCAGGAAGGATCTGGTTGCCATCTTGCCCGCGGTGTGTGGCCTGATCTAGGCAGAGTGTCACCCGACATAACAGATTACTTCAAAATTGTTCATAATCAGATTTCAACAATTGATACAAGGTAAATTACTTGGGTTAATGAGTTTGATTCGGAACGACGAAAAAGTATTAACTTGTAATTGTTCTGGTTACAAGTAACCGCAGCTTACGCCATCATGAGTATTATATTGTTGAACATGTATCGTATACGCGTATCACGATACACGTAGCGTGGTATGAAACAGCCCTTTTATTGTAGCCGATGCAAACGCTAACCTCGACCCGTCTGCATTTTCCAATTTCGTTCGCATCCCTAGCTACTTCTCACTTTCACGAAAAATCCTCACCGTTTTCCCCAATCCGAATTTCTCCATCTTCTCCTTCAACCCCTGGAATCCATCCCTGACGAGTCAACGTCTGCTCTACGTTCCCGTTTCGGCTGCCTCGTTGGAAGCAAACCGCTCCAGGCCTTGGACATCTCCTCAGTCTGTCTTACTTTTTATGCTTACTCACCTCTCTCTTTCCCGCTTCTTTTCTTTCGTTTTCCTTTTCGTTTCTATCCTGTTCCTTCGTGTCTATCCTCTTATTCGACTCTCGACCCAACTCGGTATTTCTAGTAGTTTCTACCCTTCCGTCGTATCCCTCGATTCATCGTACGATGAAATACACACTGGACAAATTGTAGGAAAACACCTTTGCAATGGCAATAAATCTGTGATGGATTTTATATCGTATATACGTATTGTGTGTATTATATGTTTTGTATTGTTATTGTATGTATACATATTATATCTATGTATGTATGTATGTATTGACATGTATTGGCGATGAATAGTAACAAATTACAATACATCAATATTATTTATTATATGTAAACTATTATATATAAGTAATTATAAGTACTATAGATTGTAGTTTAACCGTTCTTTATGGGACTGAACCTCTGGTCAGATAAACGAATGATCAATTAATTCAAAAATATATACTAATTATTTATCATGGAAAAAGAGTATGAGTGTGTCTATCTATAAAAAATACATTTAATCGAGCGAAAAGTAATGACCAGGGAGTGTATCAATGATTTTTCTGCTGGTTGATCGTTTTCATCCCAACAAAAATATGATAAATCAAGAGTGGATCACCGACAGTTTGCTGTACGTATATTATACACCGTATAGTAATAAATTAATTGCTATATACACAAGTGTTTACATTATGTTGAACAATAGATAACCAAGAACAATTTACTACTTATGGTATAGCGTCGCAATTCGAAAAATGAAACTTTTTTACGTGGTCTTATATCGGCAGCAATTATACAATTAAAATGAAATAATGAAAATAAACAGGTATATATATATATATACACAAGGTAAAACACAATATTAATTTTCCTTACCCCTTCCGTTCCCTCTTTGTTTTTTGTGTTATTTCGTGTTCATTCTCTTATTCCGATTCTCGTTTCGTTCTAGCCCACAATTTGTAATCCTCCATGGTCTCTCTCCTTCCATCGTGCGATACACAGTGGGTAAACTATCGGAAAATACTTGCATCACCACGACGAGTCTCATTTGTTGGTTGTGGTGGCCCCGAGCTGTAGATAGGTGGCCACCCAACAACGCCGCGCTATAGCTTTCTGTATCCCATTATAAAGTTGCTCGACTGTTATATCGTTAACCATGCTGCAACGTTAGCTTCGCCGACACGTCGACCTCTCTTCCTTCTCTTGTCCTTCCGGGCTAAATACCATCGCTTACCATCGCTCCAACGTTCGCGATTAATCCATAGGCGTCTCATTTTTCACGCTGGTATAAAAGGTCGCATCGACTAATTACCCGAGAGCCAACGACCGGACCGATTTCACGCTTACGCGACAGTGAACGAGTTAACCTTTGGAGCCGCGCGTTTCGAAGGCGATTCCAAGGATGATTGCTCGAATTTTTTAGCTATTATACAGGGTGAGACTCCGAAAGAAAAAGCTTCTTTTCTGGTCGGACAATATTGCGACATCAAAGGTGATAATGGCTTGCTACATTGTATATTTTAGAAGTTTTGTTTTCTATGAAAAAATCTGAAGAAATGGAACTTACATAGTAATTCGTGTCGTCTATTGAAAATTATGACTCACTTTGGATATTTTATAACTTTTTGTATATTATAGTACAGGCATCCTATGAATTTTGAATCTTCAAATTCCGCAAAACTTCACACATGACATGATCGATAATTTTCTCCTCTTCGAATCTCCAGGGAAGGCATCAGTCTGTATGTTCGTACTAGGCAAGGTATGATACTCGTTCCTTACTCGGTAAATCTAGCAACAATGTTTCTAGAATGTCTTTAGAATGAGTTGTTAGCCTCCACGTTTCGCTTGGCTAGCAGCCAGCTTTGCGGTAAGTATAGGAATTATGAGGCTAGTTGCACAGCAGGAAACGTTATAATGAAAGAAGAATGTATTCAATATTCAAAATGTTTTATATAACTCATACGATATGGACAAAAGTTTTCTACGGTAAGTGTATATATACCTTCCTAAAGTAATGTAAATAAAAATATTCTCGTTGGTCTAATTACATAATTTCCAAGTAGCAATTTCAGGGAGGAGAAGATAAAAGTGTTTCAATTTCAAAGTGTAGAAATTAAACGTTTGAAAGAAAAGAAACGCATGTTACGTTTGCATCAATTTTTGCGTTGTGTTTTGAGGACGATTCGAAAGATGATATCTAGAATTTTTTAGTAATTACACGAGACGGAAAAGGTGTACTCATTCTCTGATCGTTAGATCAAGCGACAATGCCTCTATCTTGAGTCGTTAACCCTAATGTTTCGCTTGGATGAGTGCCAGACTTTGCAATGAATATATGGATAGTGGCGTTAAGTGTTCGGTAGCAAACGTTATAATGAAAAGGAGAATAACAGTGGTCGCTTTTTAGAGGAGGAAAGCTGGTGCAAGTCAGTACGCTGCTGTGGCTCCATATATGCATATAAATGATCTGTAATATGCAACGAGGCTGAATAGAATAATAGGAGAGGCAGTATGCAGGGGATGTGAATGGTAGAAAATCGCCCGGAAAGCCACGTCCCGAGTATTACGAGCGTTGTACAGTACAACTCGCTGTTTAGGGGATTTGCGCATTACTATGGTAGAATTTTGTCACAAATTCTAGGTAAGATGTAAATAAGATATATGATGGAAAAATTGAAAATAAATTCACTGTATTATTTGACAAAAATTGATATGAAGTTAAGATATTAGATTAGATACAAAATAATAACGTACGTTTCTCGTAAATTAACAATTTGTTCAATCTTTCAAAAATGGAGTCCTTTCGCGCATTTTTCTCACACAAATATTTTAAACTACCATAAAAATTACAGGAAAAAAACGAATTCCAGACACCCTTGAAATATTGAAATCTTACAATAGTGAAGGTAAAGTTTGCGATGTTTCTCACGTAATCGTTGAGCTAGACTGTTTTCATCTAAAAATTTTTCCGATAAATCCGTCAATGTTGACCGTGTCACATGAGTAGTTTCGCTAACGTGGATTACTCGCAAGGATAATCAAGGGTATAATACAAGTTACATTTTTCATACGGATTTTTTCAACACGACAAACTTAACGAAAATTTTGACCTTACAAACGCTTACGTATATTATAGGTGCGTACATACGTATGAATCGCGCAGAAAATAAACTAATCAATCGAAATAAATCGTTTGATATCTGAAAAGTTGAACTCCAATAACGTAACTTTGGTATCAAAATTGAGAAACTTAGAGACCGTAGAATTAATCAATTTGTGTAATTGAAGAAACTGCTGAGAAAGTTGAAACTTGTCCTTTATCTTGAAAATACAAGCAACATTTTCTTATTGTATAATATTAAACTAACTGTGAAGTACAAACTCGTCCGTAAATCGCAAACCGACTGTGCTCTTGAAAAATGCTAGAAAAGTTCCGTCATTACTTAAACCATGACACAACATTTTCTTATATCCCACAGCTATTGGAAAAAATTTAATGATCAAAGTTGGCCCCTTCTCGTTCAAGATAATCGAACAATCAGATCTCTGCTTTCGAAGATTATCTTTAAATTAATCGCTCACAATATTTCTAAAGAACCCAAAAGCGACGAACGTGCCGTACCAAAAGACTCAATAATAATTTAAATCACTAAAGAAACATTGATATAATGACAATCGTCGAAAGATATTTTTAATGCGTTAGAAATCAAATTAACTGAAAAGGGAAAGTTTGACAACTTGGTAATTAAAAAAAAATTGGAGCTTTGCAAAAATGTAGATTCTGTGATGTTAATAACGAAAAATTTTTTGTTTCCAATAGGAAACTACAGTCTCGTAAATATTTAAGAAACTATATAAAATACAGGAAAGAAATTCAGTTAAAAGTTGTAATGTTCTTTGCGATCTATATCGCGAGTGTGAAAAATTGTCAAAAACAAATTTTTTCAAAATTTATTCAACCAACCGTCGTTTCTTAAAGTTTTAGTTTTTTCTGTTATACGTATAGTGTCTTTGAAGAGCTTTTAACAAATATATAAATGATTTGAAACAACAAAATTTTTAAACACACAAGATCGACAGGTGTAATGCTGATCGTGAGCTTATAATATTAAATTATATACGTAATTTCTTATATTTACAAGTACAGGCATTTGTAGCAGTGTTTTTAATATTTTCTAACATCTTTTTATAAAATCTTTATTTATATATTAAACTTCCTTCGATTCAAACCGTACAAACCGTAATATTTACATGTTTATAAAGAACTTTTCGAAGATTGTGTAATAGTAAAAAATAAAACTTAAGGAAGGGTAACACGGGGAAAATTTTGTAAAATTGTTTCTCTAAATTTCTCACATTCTCGATGTAGATAATAAACAACACTACAACTTTCAATTTAACTTCTTTTTCTGTATCTCATATAGTTCCTTAAATATTTATGATAACATGAAAAGTCGAAATTTCTTTGGGGTTGTTTTCACCCCTAACATCGTTTCCCGGCAGAAAAAGAACCGCTCCGTTGCTAGCAGCGCATGTACTACATTTATGCAAAGTTTCAAATTTTTTTCGAATTTTCGAGCTGCCGAGCTTCTCTTGCGAGAAAGGAAACACAAAGGGATAAGAAAAAGCTTCAAATTTCGCTAGATAACAACATCGTGCCTCGGAAGACGACGCTGAAGACAAAGCCCGCGAGCTGAATCCTCTTAATGAGCGGGCCAACTGACGCAGGAAGTCAGGATCGTTGCTCAATTTTGATGTTAAGTGGAGGACAAAATTAAGCGAGCTGCGTTTCAGTTCGCGGGACTAATTAAAACCGTTTTCATGCGTTGGCTGCGCGATCAACTTCCGTTGAGTTTCATTAAATATCGTCTCTAATTATAACGAGAGGGTTGAATTCCCCTGGGAACACTGGGGATATACACTAAGTGACTCTACTGCAAGGATACTGCCGGGATACTGTCGGGAATAATGTCGCAATCAATTACGCTATCCGCGGAATGACGAGGACGATTGAAAATTCGCGTGATTTTCCTTCGATACCACTGAACCAATCCATTGGACTTCTATCTTTATTTCGTTGGATACCGCTCTTTTTAATTCTGTGTATTATTAAAGATGGTGGAAGATGAAGTTCATAATTGGAATTATTTCTTCTATTTTTTTTATACAGTATATAAGCGTAGAAAATTACAATTTATCTTTTTAGGAACGAATTTATTTGGGTTGGAGAGAAATGGTCATATTTTTTTAATTTTAATTAATAATATAATTTTAATTAATAATATTTTTAATGAAACAAATAATATAAAAGAGCAATATTTAAAAAAGTTTTCCATTCCTTAATTATACGTAAATTTTTAGACATTTCTGTAGTATCCTATTGATATTTCTTTGCGTTATGGCAATCTTCATAAATCGACAAAAATCATAGTCTGGCTATAAACGTATCTTTCCACTTTAAACGCCCCATTGATATTGACGAATATAGAACAACGACCATAAACAAAAATGTCAACCTCGTTTGTTGATATTGATATTGAAATAAAGCTCGGTTGTTGTACTGTATCAGTTCCTTCCGCTACATTTTACTATAATGGTTAATTATTAACGAATAAACGAACGCGAGGTCTGTTAGATTTCGTTGAAGAGGAATATCTTCGTGACGTTGAACGGTCGCAAATTTTAGTCTAATTTTTCTAAACGAGAGATAAGACGTATTTGTATAATGTCGCTCCGTTAAACCGTGGCAACGTCGCGTATAAACGCGTTTACCTGCTCGTTGTGGTGTAAACTGGAAGCCAGGCGTCTAATTACCTGACGCTAATGGCCAAGATGAGCGATCCCAGAGCCGCCGTCATAAATCGAAGTAGGTCGCGTTATAAATAAAGAAAACTCGCCTATTAAAATTCCGTCCGCGGGGAAATATTATTGCATAAAGAGCTGTGGCGCTCTTCGTTATCATTTGAATCGTTACCTTTAACCTGCACGGAAAATTAGAATAACAGGGACAGCCAGGCTAAAACGGAGAAGCTTTTGGTGATTGTTGCCAGAGATATACAAAAATATGCAAGCACTCGCCGAGTCGTAAATATTCATAGAGAGCGTCCGAATTCCTTGCTCCACCGTCCGGAGTTTCACGCCTTCGTTCTCATTTGTATTTGTCACTGATACGTGGTATTAAATGAACCGTTTATGCAACCTAGTGAAATACTACTAGGAATTATCAACTTTTAAAGTGCAACTAAATATACTACGCGAATGATTATGATTAATATTGAAATTGCTGAATCGGTCAAAATGTCGAATTGATGGACGGAGATTTCTTGTCTTTGCAATTAAGTACTGAAAACATATGGAATGTTATTTAGGCAAAAATATGATTATACTCGTGAAAGTATTTAAACATTTACCATAAACTTTTATGTCATGTAAAGCTTAAATGCATATTGTACTTACGTGTTTAACCATAATCACAGGTTTAGACATAAAGTGATGTTAAAATAAAAAAATTAATGCAAATATGCTTATTACGTTCTTCAATTATAATCATATTCCTATGTGTGTATCTCAGTAAAAGACATCATTAATTTGGTTACCATAAAGGTAAACATTTTCATGATTTTCATATTTTTAGTGTCAAAAATGTTTTCGTTTGAACAGAGATTAAACTCGACTGTCTACGCAATAAAATTGTTGTATTTAGGCGTTTCAACTCTATGAATGCCTACATCTATGAACATATGCAATCTACGTGTCTGAACACTCGCGTTTGTATGCAGGTTGAGGGAGGAAAGGAGTTGTAGGCCAGCTAGATTGATTACAAAATGGACTACATGAATTTATTGGATGCGTGACTATGAAGGGACTGTCCTTTCTAAAATATACAGATACACACAGACCACAGCAATAGAACATTTCCGCCACATGTCAGGTCCATTTGCTACGATCAATGAAATTTGTTAAACGTTTATAAAACATACATACACGTAGAAAAGCGTAGTTTCGAAAGTTATCTTTGCATTATATGTTTCTAATTTTTGTAAAGGGGCTAAAATCTTAGTCTGACCATAAACGTATCTTTCTACTTTACACTGCCTACTAATGAATATATGCGAACCACATATAATAAATGATACGTAAAAAACATAAATGAAAGCAATTCCTATTGAAAGGATTAATCGAAACCTTGTTCGTGACTCCATGAATAACTACATCACTGACAAAATTATCATTTTCGATCCTCCTCTACGCGATACAGTTTCAATTAGACGATCCTCATTTCTACATCATACAGTTTGACGATTGTTCAAGCAATCAGCCCGAATTTGTACAATACATAACAGAGAATTTTCATCAAGAATACAGTATTCATTCATCGGAAATCCTCTCACCGTCTCGTAACAATACGCATTATATCAAAATACATACTCATCTAATCGTTATCGACGCGGTAGTTATTCATCGTGCGCATACTGCATTAATTTCAACATCATTCTCGCGCAATGCTATTTATTATCCGAGGTATATTCACGAAAAATAGATCAACCAACCAGCCTCAAAATTAGTCTGTACGCACAGAGTAATCCTGGTTTACGGCATCTCTAAACGCCTGGCAACCGCTGCAAACGACGTTCAAACGTGCTTCGTTCGTTCATTGCATTCATACACGTTTCGAAACGTTTTATCGTTCAATAATACGTGGTTTAAACGAAATCGGGTGATATCTGGCTGGTTAGATCGTGTTCCTCGATTTGAGTTCTTTGCAAAAATGCGATTTGTGTTGAAATTATACGTTTTAATGATAGATTCGTTCTAGGCATTAAAATAATGAAAAGTTCGTGCATAATATGCTCTCTTTTTCTCAACGAATATCTCTCTTCTCAATGCTCAATTATGCGAAATTTTAATTAATCTGCTCTACTTCTTGAATCACTTTAATCATTTAATAATACTTGGAATTTCTTGAACGATTACGAACGACTACACACGACTTCACATTTCAATTCATCAAATAACATACACATTTCGAAGTGTCTCATTGTCTAGTAACACGCGATTTACGCGACAGAAACCAGACAACGTCTGGCTAGTTATAGCGTGTCCCCTGATTCGAATCCTTTGTTTATAATCCACTTTCGACAAGCTGCGACATGACAAAGGCTTTCATAGTCCCGCCACGTTACTGAGGGGTTTATTGCTTTATCCTCGGCGGAAGGGTCGAAAATTCAAGTTTCGAATCGTCTTCCAGGCGATCGTCTCGCGAGCGTTCAAACCATCGTGTCTGCTCGTCTTTACGTTCCTCGTAATTGAACTGCTCGAGGAAGTCGCGCGAAACTGCAGCCAACGTGAACCAAACGGACAACCCTTGTTCGACCTGTGACGTAATCTAGCCGGCAATTTCCAGGGGTACGCGTAAAGAAAATACTGATAAACCTTTCGATCTGAAACTTTCTAATCTCGAGTAAGATTCGGTAATTTTGAATTCTATAGTTGGAAAAGAGCGAAAAGTATTTCTTCGATACTTAAATGTTAATAACGCCACCGGCGAGTTTCAGGGTAAAAAATCGCTGATATTTGTAGGTTACAATTAAATTTTCTGCCGGAGATTTTGGCAAGTTTTGTAGTAACGAGGGTGAGTAAAGATTCTATAGACTCTTGTGTATCTAACTGGTAATATAAATACAAGTTTCTCACTGATTTACTTAGATAATTCTCAGTTAAACAGCTTTCCGAGGGTGTAGGTGCGGATGTTTCGAATTGGTAATTGATACGACACTTTTAATGAACAGCTACGGAAGGTGAAGCGAAAGTTCTGAAAAAAATTCGTTAATCCCTGTCCGTCCGCATCTTAATGCGTCTTTCGGTCCCATTTGACATCTAACACAATGGTAAAAAATCTATGAAATGGAGAGATAAATCATTAATTTTGGAAATTATTTTATTAGGGTTTTGTATTCATCGCGAGGAATAAAAAAAAGTGCAAGTCAAGAAGCTGCAGAAAAATTGTTCTACGAATGGCCGAATAATGTAGTCTTTTATAGGAAAAGTATGTAAAATTGATACGAGGGACAGACAAGGGTTAAAAGAAAGAAACACATTTTCAAACCAATTTTCAAATTGCTATAAATTTATAGCATTCTAACACATACCGCTTTCTCGCTTGTCTCTTCGATTATTAATCGTGTTGTAAATTGACTCTAGAAATCGCCGTTTATTACCTGATATATACGTTGTCGTTTAAAAAATGGCATTCTATACGCAATCAATCTCGTAAAAGGGGTACTTGAAATGTTACAAACGGTCGATATACTTCGACTTGTTTTAAGAGGTTAATAAAGAACCGAATAGCTGTATTCAGTGTGGAAAAAAGAATCACCCTTGGGAAACGTTATTTACGCGCAATAAAAGAGCGATCGTTATTGTATGGAGCAAAGCAATCGGCAAGTTTTAGAACCGCGCGTAAAACACATGTGAAGTGATCGAATTGAAATGTTTATTTCTTAGTTTTAGTTAGAATATTTATATACGTATCCGGACTGTTTTATACGAATGTTTCTATAATATATATAACACATATCAATTCAAGTACAAAATAGTTCAACATAAATTTCTTCGTCCTGTTGCCGAAGAAAAAGAGGTCCCTATAATGGTAACCTGTCATAACTATGATCATATAACAACCAGTATTAATCTTACGACTTTAGAGTACAGGAGAAAGGTATTTGATGTTTCGTTTGTACGTAAAGCGTTATATGGCCCAATAACCTATTCTGACATTATAGAGAAATTTAAAGTTAATGTTCCATTCAAAAACTTACGTTATTCTGAACTATTGCGAGTTGAATATCATCGTACACTTCAGTCATATGATATCAAGTACATGCCAATAGTGTACATCCACTGATTCTTTCGTGCAACCATCTCGCTTACTTAAACACACCAACAATCTATTATACCGCATCAAGTCCTTTTTTTGATTACTAATTATTGATATTTAAATTCTATTTAAGTACTTAATTATTATTTGTTAAATACGTCTTAACCAAAACTAATGTTATTTATTAAATTCCTAATAATTATAATTATCAATTAACTTCTCGCTTACTTGCCTCTCTTTGTACCTTCCCTCTTTCGTATTGCAAATTATAGATTTCCCCGTGAATATAATAAATAAGTAAATAAATAAATAATAACCTTAAAAGAGGTATAACTAAGAAACTCTTTCTGTAATAACACTTAGGAAAGAATCGATTGTAACAATCGGAATGAAAAAGGATTTGCAATAATACCACGGCTACAGTAATTAATTGGCCCTGTCGCTCGACTGAGCCGTATTATCCGCCCAGCAAGGGGTGACTTTTTTCCAGCTCGCACTCTCTAACGCGTCCATCATCTTCTTTTTCAATTAATACCAACATCGAGAAGGTCCATCATCGTACAAGCTGAGAGCCGGATCGCTAGTTTTCTTATCGTTCCCAGGAGCACCCTGTTCTCGATTCTCGTTCGACTCTCGAATTTTAAGGCCTTTCATAGGCCATATAAATCCCCCGTGTTCTCGAATGCACACTGGAAACCGTCGACCCCTATCTATATAAAACAGTTTTCGTGAACATGCCACGAAGAAGATAGAGTTGAACGCCTGGACCACTTAATTCTCTCCCTTTCACGAGGAAATTTTCAACCCTCTTCTATGCTCGTTCTACGTTCTAGGTTCTACGTTTTAAGTTCTACGTTCGAAAGAAACAAACCCCTCGAATTGCGTTAAGGAGTAAATCTTTGAGGAATCGATTTTTGCTCGTGAAATGTGTGTTGAAAGAAATTAATTCAAAGAAATTCAGTTGAGCCAAATCTCTGAAATTTTGTTTTAAATCGTGAAGGTATTTGCATTTAAAGAAATTGAAGTGAACCTTGGCTCGAAGGTGGAATAATACTGAGAGAGAGTCATAAATATTTGGAAATTTGTCTCTGATCATAATATAATCATATTTAAAGAAACTGGAATAACAATCATACTTGCTAAATGAAATACTTAGAAATAATGGTCACTTTTG
Source organism: Bombus terrestris (assembly GCF_910591885.1). NCBI lineage: Eukaryota > Metazoa > Arthropoda > Insecta > Hymenoptera > Apidae > Bombus > Bombus terrestris. Next base: position 11,253,474 of record NC_063273.1, on the reverse strand, counting down.
TCCCGATTGTACATGTAAATCCCTGGTATGCCCGAAAGTACACTAGAAGCTATCGATCGCATCTATACAGAACGGTTTTCGTGAACATACCACAAAGAAGATTCAGTCGAAAGTCTGGACCATTTAATTTTCTCCTTTTCACGGGAAAATTTCCATCCAACTATCCTTCTCCATCCTCCTACGCTCATCCACGTTTCAGAAGTTCTATGTTCGAAGAAATGAAACTCTCGAATCGCGTTAATTAGCCGGCAAAGCAATAACCAATGAAATAAAGAGAAATTTAAGCAAAGGATGAACGATGAGAAAAGACAAGTTGCTCCATAGATCGTGAATTTTTCATTTATTTCTTGTTGTATCCTCCTTTCTTTTTTCTTCTTCTTTTGTTTTTCTTGTTTGATTTTGTTTCATTAAAAGTTCGTGTTTCTATTTAAGAACAATCGCAGAAAGCCCGAATCGATCTGTCGTTTAATTCCTGTTCGCTTTGCATCGCGAATGGATCTCAAACATCGTTTCGAATTCATTCGTTAATTGATTCTTCGACGAAGGCGCAGCGTATCATGTTCGAACCGTCGGTAATGAATTTCCGCCTCTACCACGTAGGTACTGTATTACACGCGAACATCATTCTGTACAGTTGAAGGTAATTTAATAATCATCACAGTCCGCTTCGTGGAACATTCTACGGCTCTTTTAATAGGCAACGTAGCCTTGTTTTGATTAAAATTTGCTTCGAATTATTTGCACAATGTAAATTATTATGCTCCCACGGTAAAGTTTGATGAATTTCGACAATGCAACCGGATTTCCGTATTTAACGACTGTTTTTAACTCTGTTAATTCCAAATTTCCTGACTTATGGATAATGTATCTGATGTTTTATGCCTTACACGAGATTTAATTTTACCGAGGCTACAGTGAAATTTTAGCGAAATACGTTCTATCGAAATCTATTTGCGGAAGTTGTTAGAATATCGTAAGGTTTATTTTGCACGCCTATTTCTCTTTGTGTCGCTAATTAAAATTAGTATGTGAAGATGATGTGATTCTATTTCATGTGTTTATTCCTTGTAAAGATTTTTATATGCAAAAGTTATAATATATTCCCATTAAACGCTTTGACATGGAGTAGCAAGTAATGGAAATAGTGTTTACAAGAGAAGACAGCAGATAACAGTCTTATAAATAATGAAAGAAATGAAGTCTGAGATTTTTGTAAGTAATTTTGTAATTTGTGTAATTGGCATTTGAAGATTACAAATAACTATATATAAATATATACAAATTATAAATAATACGATTACATGTAATAAAATATGTAAATTATATAAATATAATAATTTATTATAATAATTGCAAATTATTAACTGAATAAAATTTATAAATTATAAATTATACCACATATTGACCCCTGATCTCTACAATAATCTACAGGTTAACAAGCAATTATTCAATTAAAACTCTGAAATCTGTACCAAAAGTATGTGCTACGCGTTTCAACGGCAAACTGCAAACTACCCCTTTAATCCTCTTTCAATATATTTACATCGGACTCGTATATCACCGTACAACTGCTCGACAACGATAACTTCAACCAAAACACCCCGTAATATATAATTTCATAACTTACGAAGTGATAATTACGCAGAAACTGATACATTCGTTGCACAGTGCCGCATGTAGTAAACAAAAATTGAAATAATCATCGCTCCATTTTCATCTTATTATTCAATGGAACCATTATTCTGTAAATAGGTAATATAATTGTAAACAATAATTCCCCGAACATCTGATAAACAGACTTTTACTCCTATCATGTCGGATCCCCTGATATCAAGTTTCAGTGAAACTGCACATTGTATACATTTGCACTTTGTATACATTTGATCTTTATCCCGAATCGGTATTCGAATGTCACATCGTGGAACGTGAGAACGCGTGAACGTGCCTGCGAACGTGAGAACGCGCGAACGTACCTGCGAACGTGCGAATGTAGGCCGCGAACATGCGAACCTGTTCTGCGATTGTGCGAATTTTTATTTTTATTCCGAATCTTTGTTGCAAAGCCGCATCGTGCGTCGTGTGACGAACAACTTTACAACGTCAACGACGAAATATCCAACTAAAATATCAAACTCCTACGGTCGCAGGTTCATTAATTTCTCGAGAAAACGACGGTTCTTTATCCGCGAGACGCATCGGGTTTCTATTAGTCTCGACCGATCGAGTTAGCAAAGTTTGCGCACAAAACTCGTAGTCGTTTCTTCTACGACGCGAATGAGAAACGAAGTTGGCTTATGGATCGGTGGGTGCTCGTCATTAGTTTCTTTCATTGATCGATGGATCCTGCGAAGAAGAAGAGAGAAAACCTCTATCACCGCGAACGTTTCGCGAGCGGTACGGTTTCTTGTCTTCGAATTATATTTTTCCCTTGTCAACCGTAGTAACTAATGGACAGGAAAACGAGCCAGCAGAAGAAACGCAATGGCAATTTCACGACACGATTTATATTTTACCAACACAACTACGATTTCCTCGACTATTAATCGCTCGATTGAAACGATAGCAGGAAGAACGAAATGAAATTCAATATCACGTATGAAATTTCCATGATTACCAAATAACGAAACGGTATTAACATTGGACCAGTTATTCTGACTAATTTGATAATTCGAATGGTAATGCGGGTATATCAAATAACAAGGAATTTTACTAGCATCAAACTATACTTCTCAAGGGTAAATCTGAGCTAAATGCCGTATTGTTCCTCATAATTCTATTGGTAGAACGTACTTTCCCAGAAACTCACTGGAACAAATTTCAGAAATAGAGATCCATTCCGTAGAAGTAATAAGATGTTATTTAATAACGCCTTTATTATTTCTAGATGTTCTAGAAATAATTCCTTTATTATGAATAAATTCTTGCATAAACACACCTGTGATAACAAGTATGTAACTGAATAATATGTATTACAGGAATAACACAAGGCATCTGTGATCGAGGAATATTATCCGAAATAATAAATGAAAGGAACAACGATTCTCTCCAACATCGCAAATACTTTGCTTTCTTTATCATCTTTCCGATATACGACAAACCTTGGCGTTATGAAAAATTGAATCGAAGGAAATACGTTTGTACAAAACATAGGAAATATACATTATGCAAAAGGAATACATATGAATTCCGTATACGATGAACAACGTTTATGCTTAACCGATATCGATACATATCGAAACGTCGGATTTATACAGCTGTTCGTTCCGACAAGGACGCTAATATTGGCCGACGAGAAATCTGACTGGTTCTCTTCCCTGCGACACAACGGGTGTAATATTCTATTCCAAAGTCGAGACACCACATTCCCACGAATCCGTATCGACGTTCGACGGTACGCATCGACGTCTTACCATTCGAGAATCGATATTACGCCCGAAAAAGGAGCTCAATGGAATAACCTACATACGAGGGCGTTGCACCCTCGTGCATCGAATACCGAACCGCAATTAAAAAAATACAACGAAACTACCACGACGAAGTCTTCTTGTATTTTGTTTCTCTATGATTTTTTCTTCTATTCTCTATCCTATTTTTTCTACTTTTTTTCATTTAGTTCCATAAAAATGGAAACGAAAACTGTCCGTCATATTCGTTACACATCCAGACAATTATTCAAACAGCACGCTTTTTCTGGAAGTGGAATAGTGTCACGCGCAATTAGCAAACAAATCGAACGGGGATCATTCTTGACACATGAAATCATGGCTGGAATATTAAGATGAAGCTTTTATCGATCCCGTGGGAAAAATAGCAAGCCAATATGTCGAATTTTGTAAAATTGCATTTGTCATGTGTGAAACGTAAAACTGACTTTATATTCGTTATAAAAAAAGGTGAATGAGATTGTAGTTTAAGCCATAGTGCTCTTCGGAAATCATAATCGAACCTATTTAACCCAAAATCAAATCTCTATCGTTTTGACATGACAAATGGTTACATGACGTATCGTGGATATATCGCACGCTGATCTTTGTAAACCCAGGAAGATGAAAATTTTCTTAAATCAACGCGAAAGTCCAAACTTTCGTTCCCGGTAACCACGAAACAAGTTAGCGGCCACGAAGAAAACGAGAGCTAACGATTCACGATTCGATCCATCTTCCAGGCCACGTTGGAATTCCTTTCTAACAAAATTGAATGCAACTCAAGCCAAGAATTAATACGAAGCTGGACGATTGATTAAGCGTTCCCTCGACTGACTGGCGTAACGTCGAAATTTAATTGGAAATACTGTTGGTGCGGCGTGCAGTTGTCTATTTAATTACACGTCACGACACGGTGTTCGCATTAAACATCGACAATATTGCCCTCTTTTCAAGCGGACGCGTGGCAACCATCGGCGGAATAAGGAAACGCCGGCTGTTCGCGAAATACGACGGACCATTTATTATCTGAAAACATCGCCGTGTCACTAAGTCCCGTTCGTTTATTTACTTATTTGGTCTCATTTTCTCGGGTCAGCCGGTCAGAAAGTAACTGTCACCGCGACGAAAATGAAACGATGAGAGAAGAAAGAAAGTGAGCTGAAGCGAAAAGAAGTCCGGATAACTCTGCCCACCTCCCTTTCCATCAAAGGATGGAAGGTTTATTACCGTGAAAACGGAATAAGGGGAAATGTCGCAAAAAGCAGGAAACGCAACGAGGATCGTCACTTTACTCTTCCACTTGGAATAAGAAAACATTTAAGAAGAGTAGAGTCACTTTGCGACATTCGTTTCAGAGGGAACGTATCAGTGACGATGATTGAAACAGAATGTTGCGAGGAAGAGCACAATTATAAAAAGGAATTAAATCTTGGGAAGATTAATTTCTATTTGTGAAGTTATATGGGTTTGGAGAAATTGGAATTAACATGACTACTATAATGTTTAAGAAAAATTTCCGATGATGAAAGAAATCAGGTCTTTAGAATTTTGTTCTGAATTAGAAACTTTGCTTTAAGAGATTGAGGCGAAGCAAAATAGAACATTTAAAAAAGTTACGAATAAATAATAGTCATCAGTGATCGAAAACCTGTCTATTACGTATGTTAACTTATTTATATTAAAAAAAAAATGAAAGATAATCTTTTTTCCAAAATAAAATATTCAAAAAATAAGAAAATTGTCTGAATGAAAAAGGATCAAATTCTTTGAAAATGTATCCAAAATAATACAAATCTGTTTATACAATATATGTATATATCAAGAAAATTTTAATTGATCTTACATCTAAATCTTTAATATGCCTATGATCAATAATTTATGTATAAATAAACACACTTAAAAAGACAGATTTTACACATTTATATTTCCAGAGTAGGAAAGCAAAAAAAGTCCTTAATGGTAAACATAAAAAATATCTTTCGAAGCGGATTTCGATGGATGAAAAATTCAAGAATATTAATGGACCGACAATGTTTCGATGTATTTTTCGAAAGGTGTAGAGAAAACAGACGTGAATACCTCGTTGCACGTTCCATACGGAACTCCGTCGTGCGGTATGACTGGGAGTGTTACATTTTTTACGACAGCTGTGCTTGCGATTCGTTGGTTATTTCAAAGTAAAGCGATCACAGCACACGTTCACGCTGTTGCTGCAGACGAGAGTGGGAAAAATAACAAACGACCCTCCTCGCGAACTTATACCACGATAGTGACCGTAGAGAAAGGAAATTACGAACATCAATTTTTTAACTAGTATTTATTTTTCATTCATTGACTTGATGCACAAAATCAATTGTAAAAGTGGAGAGAAACTCTCTACTAGTCATTTTCGTTAACACTCGACCAACAAACTCGGCTACTCCTATGTTCGAGCAAAACGATTTAAAACTTTCCATTTGCGCGCTCGTTTCGTATTTTCCTTTGAAATAACTCGCAAAATAAAACAAAAGAAAAGATATATATAGTAAAATAAATGCAAAAAAGACACGAGAGTGCGGAGTGGAAGAAATAACGCCAGTGATAACATATTTTTGCCGGGGGAAAAGGAGTAGAAGAGAAAAAAGGAGAGAATGAAATATAATTGTGAAATGTCACTCTAAGTTCCTTCTATTCTCACGAATCTCGTGACCTTTCCCTTTCACGGTTGGCGCTCGACTGACCTCTCAAATGCCAACACTCGTTCGCTTCACGAAAGCGCGCACAGCATTTTTCCACTTTGCGATTAAACAGATCCTCGGATGTAATTAAATGCTAACTATGGCTCCCCGGTATACTAGGGCTACTCTAAAACTAAATGTTTTCGCAAAATAACGTGCTCGAGATTCCTTTCTTCTATCCTACTCGTTACGCCGGAATAAAGGATAATATCTCGAGATATTTACCGAGATATTTTACTCGTATTGTATAATATATTCACACAGAAAGCTGTCTTGAGATAATGATTCGTAATGAACTTTATTTATGACTGAACGGACGTCTCATATTGGTACTTTAAGAATTATTGACTACATATTTCGCAGAACATACACTGGTATATAATACAACAAATGAATTTTGTAACTTGTTACGAATTAATCTTACATTCTGAGTGTTACTTCGCATTAAAAATATCAGAGAATCCCTTTGGTTCTATTAGATAATTAATTTGCTGCTATTTCAACCCTTTTGATATAGAAAATCTTTTGATACAATCGATCGACGATACCAGCGCTCTTTTGGTTTATAAAATCGAGGACTTAAAAAAAAACGCTGTAAATTTACTTATATATGTAATATTAATTTTTCCCTGTTCCATTTTACATGATGAGAACAAAACAATTTGTGCGTACATTTTCAATGGCGTCAAAGCAGTATTTGCAGAATATAAATAGTTAAACACAGGAAAAGCTTTTAAATCTCTTAAAATTCTAATTTTCATTTCATCAAATTAAAGTTTCACAAAAATTTCAATCTCTTTTATAAACATAGCTAAAGAAATGGAATCCGCACAGAAACCTGTTTCGCGCTCTAAATATTATAACTGCAATACTTCATTTTGGATATTCTATTATGTATACATCCTGTACATTTTTACATCTTTAAATTTCTCATTAATGCGTGAACATTCGCAGTTTGCCCACGAATAAACGAATAACACGCCGCATTCGAATAAGAAGTAAACAACAGCGCAAACTGCACGCTATGAAACCAAAAATACCAGCTACAGCGTCGATTTTCTTTTTTCCTGTTTGGGTGCGAAAACCTGTGTCCCGTTTCTATTTAATATTGCAGACAACGAGCAACGACATGGATCGCTTCCCGGCAAGGCAAAGGATGGTTCGACGGTGCGCGATCAATTTTGCGGCGATCGAACCGGTGGTGAACGATGCCTGTTGTCGTCGAACTAATCCGCGGGGCGTTTACCTTCGGAACCTGAATAATTCGCGGTTCAAAAATATCGTTGGAAACCGCAGCCGAACGATTACGAGCCTCGATAAAAAAACACGACTTCGTCGAGTACGATAATACAGCAGGGTTGAACGCGGCCATTGCGTAATAACTGTGAAATTATTCAAATTCGCGGTCTCTGCTGAGGCTGAAATTCGTCACCCGTTATACCTATGCGAGGACCATCCGTTTTAATCCTTGATAAATACCTTCAATGAAAGTGTGTTTCATTGCATGGTTAATCCCGATACGTGCACCGCGTTCCGTCACGATTTGCAGAACGATTTCGGGAACGTCTGAACGATTAAGAGCTAATTCCAACAAATCCCGCGCAATCAACCAAATGGAGATATTATAGCTTAAAGTGTATTTTGTTTTTGGATATGTTCGGGATATGACTAACGATGTAATGTTTTCTTTAACGCTATTCACTAGGATGATATTTGAAATTTATTGCCCTTTCGGAAATTTATTATTATATTATGGATGTTTATACATTAATGGGAATTTAAAGATGCAAAGATGGAAAAATTTATATGCAAAGGTATATAAAATATTCAGAGCGTGATATTCGTTATGATATACATATGTACGTATAATGGACGAGGCGAAACTCTGTATAGAGCAATCTACTTCTTCGTGTTAATGCTAGATAGATATTAACGTGATTTAAATTATGGTTTGAGAAGATTAGACAGTTTGAGTATCGAACACGTGTAGAATATATGAGGATGAAACGTAAATATAACAAAATTTGATAGTAATAATAACATAAGATATACGTGTACAAATTTGAGGCCTAATAAATGTAAATGGTAGTACTTTATGTAATGATTAAATTAGAATAAAGACTAACTCTAATATCTGTATCTACGTCTGCTTAATATTACCTGTTCTTTTATGATCTACAATTGCAGTGGTTGAGTGAACGACGGAACTTATACGATTATATATAACTATTGAAATAGCCGATATTCTGCGAACATCAAACATAAAAGTTATAACAGAGTCAAATCGTCTGGTGAAATAACAAAATTATTGCTTTCGCGCGATAAAGTAAACGCTGGCTTCTAGTCATTGACGAAAATAGATAACGGTATTGATCGCAGATATCTAGATTATACGCGAATCAGCCAATCAAAAGGTACATATGCTATCTGTGTGTACATTGTATACAGTTTGCGAAACGTCAATGTATTGTATATGAGCACTGCAAACTGTGTGTACCGCTGCCTTAAGTTTGACCTACGTACCTATTTGATTCTATGCAGTCAGTAGCAATAAACGGTAATGTTGAAGTTGACCTATGCTCACGCATCGAATTGTCCATGTGACTATAGCATGAGCAAACGTTACCGTACACCTGTGAATACCGTCGAAGTATCATGTTCTACTTTAACGCGGTGCAAACTGTTGTTTGGTACAATAGACAATCCTTAGTAAGATTAATAGGTATTTCTATGATACGATCCCATAGGTGCCACAGTGTATCCACGCTGCGGAGCCATTAATCAACGTTGAGTCGTAAATAGACCCAAACGAACCGAGATGATGTGTTAAATAATTGAATAGAGGCATTAATCTCGTATGCTGTTCTATCCTCCGAACCGGTAGTGGTTTATAGTAAATAATTGAAATAGATTAACCCTCGCTGTCCTGCACAAATATTTTCCTCTGAGGCAAACATTTCCTGCTACCTGTCTTGTAAACCTCTTTATGTACTTAGACTTGATGTTCGACGTTTGAGATATATCTAGGATTATGCTGATTACTTTAAGGTTATTCCGGTAGTAGATTGCTCGAGGATCTCAGTACTTGCTCGAATATTTAAACCTGGAACTTTTAGTTTATTTGTTCCAATATCGATTATTCTACTTGATGTTCGTGTATTCTTATGGTTAAATATTTACATAAATAGTGATATGCCAGAGCACTTGGATGTTCAAACACTTATTTTTATTTCCGAGTAAACGCTACAGTTACTACTAGTGCGAATAAAGATGATGGAATTGTTACTATGACTTGATGGCTGATCTCAAATCTCAGAAATAGCAATAGCATCACGTCCATGCCGTAATCAATTATTCTTAACGGCCTTCCCATGAGGTACCTACGTACATAAATATCATAAGTGATAGAACTGCTTTCATATTTGAAATTCAGATCGGATCGAAGAAACGCAATATTCACCGGCGAAGAACTAGGAACATAATGATTTGTAGTTTCAGACTTCATTCCCAGCAAGCATGTTAAGGTCAAATGAGTTCTCGGCTATAAGCTCGTGATGCGCCTCGCAACGAACGCGAAACAGTGCCATCGGCGGAACGCAATTTAAATTCTCTTAGAACAGCCTATTCCATTATTCACTCGTCCTGTTCATAACCTGAAACGTGCATAAAGAACCGATGCAGCCGCAAACATGAACATTACCAAACACAGCTTTCGTAAGAGAAATAACTATCATCTCTCTTCGTTCTTTCTAAATCCAGTTCCTTTATTTGGTCATCAGTCGTGATGACGCTTGTACAGTGGGGAATTTGAAGATGCAAAAATTTCGACTCTTTTCTCGGCAAACTTGCTTTCCATCACATTTCTATAACGAATTTTATTGGCACGTCAAACGAAACGAAGAATAGACAACAATAAGTACAATTTACAAAGCTGACACGTAAAATCATCGGGAGGAATCAATTCAATTTTTCTCAAGGCAGATTTTCTCGGTAACACGATTAGTAAATATCGCGCGTCATATTTCACTTCTCTTTACATTTTTATCGTTTTTAAATATTCGTACGCTTCTATCGAAAAATATGGAAAATATGGATAATATAGACAGATATTCGATAGAATCGGGGCAAGTAAAATTGACGGCGATATTCGCGATTCTACGCGATTAACTCGCACCATCATTTACAACTGCACTTACTAAAATAAAATCGAAAAATATACAACTGCGAATCGTAAAAATTACAATGGACAACCGACCTTTTACTCAAGCCTGATTGATGGAGATCGAAATGGATTATACGCGTGTTCACTTTCTATTTTATACGTCGAAGTACAAAGTCTCATTTGTAACATTTTATAATAATGCCTAAATGTACGCAGTCTCACGGATTGAATATCAAGAACATATTATATATTGAATAATTTATTCCGAATAGAGATATTTCACAGTCCTAAGCTAGAAGTTAGAAGTCCAAACACTATATTCTAGGTTTCAATCCAACATCCAGCTACTAACAATATCTGTGTAGCGGCATTAGGTCGCAAAGAACAACTCTCTTTCCAGCGATTTCATTGGTACATAGTATAGCATCGAGGGAAGACCGTTTACGAAAGACCGACGAAACATAAACAAGGCCGCGATAAAACGTAAATGCTGACAGGCTTAATGGATCATCGATGTCCCTTTGGTCCTTCCATCAAATACTCGGAAGAAAGCATACGTGACCACGATCGTGTCACGTAAAATAAAAAAAAGGGGTAGCTCGAACGAAAAGATAAAAAATAAGGTAACAAAAAACAAGAGAATTTATTTCTTGTACTCTGAGTTTACACTGACTGCGATTTGGTTCTGAGCTCCAGCCGTGACTTTCCACGACTGAAGGCTCTTACAATTTGGCTTTCGGTAGGATCTGTTTCTTCTTTGTTTGTCACCCCTCAATATCTCCACTACCCTCCTGTAGGCGTACGTGACCGTTGACCACGCTTCTAGAACATTCGGTGGAAGGATCGTTAGGATATAGATGACTCATTAGGCATGTAGAGGTGTGTGTGGCGTTATGTTGTCGTCGGCGATAGTAGTAGTTGCCGGTTGTAGATGTCGCTGCTGGGACACTGCTAATTATTCTTTTATTTTGATGCGTGGCAGAAAAATAGGATCACGGGCACCGGGAATCGAAACTCGGGTCCCAAACGTTCGAAACGTAGAGCGCTAACCACTTCGCTACCGTGTCCGTTACTTAGTGTCGTGTAGCAGTATTTGTTGTCGAGTGCCGCTACAGGCACTTCGGCGATATACATTGTCGCCAATTCCGCCACATCTTTATCTCCATCATCGGTCCATCGGATTTGAAGTATGCCGGTCGTGACAATCGCGGACGCTTAACAAAAATTTGCGTAGTGGACATATCGAAAGATGACAAAAGAGAAGAAAGCGGATTAAGAGATGAATTGTCAGCAACAGTTGTTAGTAAGCAGTCGTCAGCACAAGTCGCGAGTCGAGAGTTGTGAAACAGCCACTAGTCGAGTTAATAAAAGAATTATTAAATAAAACGCCGATTATTTCTTTGGCACCCTACACGTCCTATACCTCATCTGCAATTCAAAGATCATGTTCGGAAAAGCTAATTGTCAATTAATGATAAATTTTTGCACACACCTGATCTGCTCCACAACTTCCCTTTCCCACTCCAGGTCTATAAATTCCGCGCCTAGGAAAATTCAAACTCGCTGCTTCAATTTTCAATCACTAAAAAGTTTACAATTTTCATAAAATCATCCGTAGAAGAATTAATTTTCGATCAATGTATGTTAAATTCTTCCTCGCGCTTGATCTATCTTTCCACGTTACAAATCTAAACAAACTCCACATCTAAACAAATCCAAACATAGTACTCCAGTTTCAACTACCATCAGTCTCAGCCCAATTACCCGCTTCCGTCAAGATCCGCCGCGAGGAAGAGAACCAGCAGGTTTCCCTGCGCATACATCCACCGAAATCGAACCTTACGGTATAAAATTTCCTGTAACCCAACTCGCTCCACCTACGCCAGTACATTTTTATCGCGCATCTTCGATCCGGCCTCATAAGAGATTTTATCGGCAGCGGCGATGGAACTTCTCTCGAGTGCATTTGCGAGCCGATGATTGCTTCTCGCTGCTATCATGTTCGACGAGAGCAACTGGCCCGCCCCCCGTTCCGACTCCCTCGTTGTCAAAGCTGGATGAGGGAGGAGGTAGAAAATAAGTAGAAAGGTAAAAAGAGTCGAGAGTACGAGGGGAATAAGATGGACGGCGTTGTCCTTTTGCTTCCCGCTGCGAGAAGGAAAACGAGAAAAGCAAGCAAAGTAAGGGAGCACGATAGAGAAACCCGAACAAACAAGAAGGCGAAACGAGCTGGAATTCGCTCGTTCCAAGGAAGGCACGTCTCGGCTTTCGTACTTGAAAATACATAATTCACCTTTGTTTACAGCTGGGACGAAATCGATCGATCGCTAATCCATTTTCTTCTTTCTCCGCCTATTGTTCCGCTCAACCAGAGAATTACGTCGCTCGAATGCACCAACTGTGTGAATTAACGCGCCCTTTCTTCTGTTGTTTCCGGCCGTCGATTTTGTTTCCCTAGGTTCAAATTCACCCAGGCAATGCCGCTTTCTCTAATCGTTAAAGTTACATCGGCTACTCGCCGATAACTCTTTTGTTCGCGTTTTGCGACCCCTTGCCGAAATGAACAACCTTTCCGCCCTTTTAAATGAACTCAGCCGTAACTGGATCGTTTCAGACAATGGAATAAAATAATCGTGCTAGAAACAATTTTTCCTTTCGAGCTTCATACTGTTAATGAATTTCTCGAGGTTTCTTAACAGGATTAAAATGAAATATCATTTTGGATATCGTTTAGAGAATGGTCAAAAAATGTTGAATACACGACGAAGAAGATTTATGAGAAGTTAGATATTTTAATTAATAAATTGCTCTTTAAAAGAAAAGAAATCAATTGTCTTAATTCTTTTAGGTCATCGATAAAATTATTATCCTTATTTCTTATTATCTCATACATGTGTGTGACGATTTTGTTGTTATAGAATCTTTCATTCTTCTGCGTTTATGCTGCGTTTATGATTCTCGGTATTGAACAAGTTCCATACGGATCTAAAGAAGCTATCAATCTAAAGCTATCAATCTAAAGCTATCAATCTAAAAAATACTGTGAATGCTGCCACAGTTATACATTTTTCTATATAACAACTTCATACAATGTAATGCCTAAGATACACTCTATCAACGATTTACCGATAGAATTTACGTTACCAGTTGATTTCTTCAACAATACTGCACCATCTTGTTGTAACTTATATTTCAACGACTACGTACACTTCTTCAATTTGCTGCAATTGGTGAAAATTCCTAGGTAAATATACAAAATTGCAAACATGGACGAAATCTGATGACAGAACTTCTTGACACACTCCGACATTTAGAACCTGAACTAGCTTCGAAATCTATTTCAAGATAAGTGCAAACGTCACTGACATGATTTCTATTCCAAAAATTACCTCACACATGCTCGCCTAAATTACCCCAATGAACAAACTGGAATTCCAATAACGTAATTTACCTTATTGTTATCTTTAGGAACAATTCCTCTACGACATACATAAAAGTCCCAGTTTCATTGAAATTCGCGTTCGCCAATGAAGCCCTCCAATGACAAATGGACTTTATATTCGTCGGTGAATTCAAAGATTCGCCAGAATTACATGAATGACGCGCGAACTGTAACATGGGAATATTTCTAGGTTCGGACCTGGCCGTTATATAACTAACTTAGTGCGCATCGGTGATGTCTAAAGGGCAGTAACTGACCGTGATATTAATTGCTTCCTGGCTATTAGCAAATGGGCCCGCGGAGATCTCGCAAAGGGAGCGGCTTCCCTGCGCGAGTTTGCCATTAACATTAACGCAATCTGTCGTGTTATACGTGGCACGCTAGCATTGCAACGCGTACCAGCGCTAAAATCCCGCGCAACCAAAATCGAAAATGCAAGGAGCATTGTTACCCATAAAAGGACAACCGTGTATACGACTATGGCTAACTGAAAGTTCAACCAAACTCGAGATACGCTCTTAGGTCGCTAATCTTGTTCCCTACTGACCTGTTCGGGCTTAATTCGTTCGAGAAGTTGAGATCGTAACGCTTGCGACGTGGATATTGGATAAGGCTATTTTTGAGGAAACGCTGACTATTAGGTTTTAATCAAGGACCAAAAATAATAGGTATGTTTTAAATCTTTTATGAGAAGTTACATGAACTATAATATGAATCATAAACGAGAAATCATGGATAATGAAGGGGATTGTTATAACTGTTGTATGAACTACAGTCATCCGGACTATTTGCTTAGTTTACTGCACTTGCAGAGTTTGATCAAAAAGTTCAGTAACATGATACATAAAACGTGGTAGGAATAAGCAATAGAATATAATATATTATGTTCCATTTTATGTATTCCATTATATATAATATTATATTATTATTACATATGTAGAGGTGTGTCAGGACAAGGATAGTGCAAAATGACGAAAGCAATTATTGCTGTCACAGCTTGTTATATGTATTTCTGGTCCTTAAATAGCTCTACGTACATAATATACAAGTATTGTGGAGATACCCGTTAGTGCTGATGATTTCTGTGTATATTCGCTCGATATTGTATTACATTCTGCCCGCCCGCGAACGTGTCTGTTTATTAATACTGGTCAGAGGAGAATCGGAAAAATTTGAATTTGTTCTGACCCGACGGTTGTCTGTAGCGGCGACATTGTTCTGCCCGGAGTTTACGTTATTTGTATTCTAACGGTCTTGATGCTCCGGGATAAAACAATAACATGATTTGATTTGTCCTCTAAATCATGTTCCGTTGCACATGCATATGTGTATAATTGTATAATATATTTAATTAAATATATATATATAATGGAATATATACAATGGAATATAATGGATTAATAACGATAGAAGCATTACATTACAAAAATTTAAATCTTTCCTTTCTAATCACATCCATCTTGATAAAAATGACCACGGCTAGAACAGAATCAAAGTCATATCATAGAATGATATAAATCATAGAATCAAACATATATAGCTAGAAAAATATGGCTTCATTTTGACGAAAAATACCCTGTGTAAAAGTTATAATTTTTGTTTGGATCGAATTTCGGTACGTAGGAATCCATCGAATATCGTGGAAATGTTGAAAAATCGACAACATGCATGATACTTTTTCCTTTCGAGCGTTGCATATTTTTCCATTTCATGAAAAATACGTATTAATGAACATCGTCGGGGATATCGATCGCTGGATTGATATCACATTGATAAACAACACCGTCCAATGAAAGTATGCTCTATACCGGAGCAATGAATCCGTATGAAAATGGTCGGCAGATTCGATTCGTGTATTGGGCAAACACTTTTCTTATACAAACTATTTGCAGTAACTACAATATTTACGGAGGTGGCATTTGCGTATTCAGAATAGTTTCGAAAATTTGTTAATGCATTCGAGTCGACTTTGTCAATACGGATTCATTTGCAGCCGACAAAACCCCGTGCGCAAATATACGAACGTTAATTAAGTTTCGACTTCGACATGCATACGCGCGGATATATGCGTTATAAAAATGCTGCCGAATGGAAAGCCGCCTTGACAAATGGATCCGTAATGGCGTGATTCGCTGTTGGCCAAATCCTGAAAAGCATTGCGCTCAAATTTTCATCGCATCGATAAAAACACTCGATGAAATGTTAATGAATATCTGAGCATAACACAAATGTATTTAATGTATCGAAACGTTTACCAGTAATATTTACTGTCATAATTAGTAACCTGTAAGCTCACTGCACATAACCGAACGCATGCAATACACATTTGCATAAAGACAATTTCTCATTAATTGAAAAGTTTGTATCAAAGACAATTTTTGTAGATTTTTGTATTTTACCAAAACAACAAAATACTCTTTGATTGTTGTTGGATACACAACAATACGTTATTTAAACGAAGCATTTATCAGATTACATATTTGTAATTATATAGCAGCAAAGTAAGTCACAATGTTGTGTATTCCATGACTGAAACTGTTTATCGGATAACAACTTTTTTATTGAATTAATAAAAAATGATACCTGCACTTGAACTCAGTATTCCTCACAAAATAAAAATCAAACATATAATAGAGTATTTGATACCAACATTCTTTTCTTCTTCATTGCTGTTATTAAATTGAATCATTTGAATATATGAATCACTGTTTGAGAAAGCAGTACTCGTGATGCTATTGTACCACTCCCTCTGAACAAATTCACTGAACAATAAGATTCTCGTATTATGAGACTCACCTCTAGCTACGAAGATGCCTCATTATTTTAAAATTCGAAAAGCTTAATAAATAATCTAATAATCTCACTTCAACTGAATATCCCTTACTAAATAAAAACATATGATAGAACCCTTAATATCAACATCTTTTTTTGTCCTCGTTACTATCAGATTGAACAACCATCATATGTGAATCGTTGTTTACAAAAGAAAGACAAAAACACTTTCGTCAAAAATGTCTCGTTTTCATAGAATCAGTCAATTTTCACTGAATGTGTAATAAGTTTCATATATTACAAGTCACGTCTCTGATTACTAGAACATACTACTACTTTAAAATTCGAAAAATTTAACTGGAGTTAT
The DNA here is from genome assembly GCF_910591885.1 of Bombus terrestris. NCBI lineage: Eukaryota > Metazoa > Arthropoda > Insecta > Hymenoptera > Apidae > Bombus > Bombus terrestris. The sequence continues at coordinate 11,236,589 of NC_063273.1, read as the reverse complement.
TTTCTTTACGAGCTTTTCAATTTTTATTTTCTACTTCAATTAATGCATCTCATAACCTAAACTCATTCTATTTTATGGCTGCTAACTTAACATAATCAACTATCGACGACGACGACGACGATGTAACGTAAATCACGTCAGAGACCGGGACACGCACGCACCGCTGGCGGGATGGTGTCGCGATCGGCATACTTCGAGTCCGATGGACCGATGATGGAGATGGAGATGTGGCGGCCTTGGCGACAATGTGTATCGCCGAGGTGCCTAGTGAGTTATCTGTATCCTAACGGTCCTTCCACCAAATGTTCTAGAAGTGTGGCAACGGTCACGCACACCTACAGGGTAGTGGGGATATTGAGGAATTTTTTTTTTGTTTTTTTTTTTATTTATTAGAATATTTACAATCAATTCTCGTTGAGAATTTTCAGTAACTTAATTTGGCATGATACAATGACATGGATTATAATAGTTTTATATTGTTGGTTCTAGTGGAAACTAAGGATTTAATCTAGAGGGTATTTTCTTTTTAGTCTACGGATCTGGTCCGTCGTGTCCAGTAGTTGGGCGACTAATGGGATGTGGTGGTTGTTGACTCTTGTGTAATATCTGCTTCTGAACTTGTGTATTTCATCTTTGACTGTAGGTATCTTGAGGTCACGGTGGATTGTTTCGTTGGTAACATACCAGGGTGCATTTAATAGAGATCTTAGCGTTTTCGATTGGAGTATTGAGGAATGACAAACAAAGAAGAAACAGATGCCACCGAAAGTCAAATTGTAAGAGCTTCAGTCTCGAACAGTCACGCCTAGAGCTCAGAAGTGTATTATAAGTGTATTATTAAGTGTATAAACGAGGAAAAAATAAAGTTTCCTTTTTTTTTTTTTAAATTTCTTTTTTATTTTACGCGACAACGACAACGACGACCGTTAGATATAAATCGACAAAGAAACAAGAACACGAATCGTAAGAATATACAATGAACACGTTCGAACTAAATCGATCGATGTATGGAAGATATCTATACCGTCATCGAACCATCGATAAATGCAATCGATAGAACACTTACCTTGAAAGGCAGCCTCGAAGGTGGTCTTCTCCTCGATGGGGTTTTGGGCGAGAACCAAGACGACCGCCAGATGAGCAAGGATCACAAAAAATCGGCAAACACAAAGTTCAGCCATCGTCCTGCGATGTACATGCACACGCTCGCTCCGATAATGTTCACTTTCGCATTTCTAGGAAATCAACCAACCAACTTCTTGATCGACTATCGATTGTCGCGCGAGTTTCACCGTCGCGTAGAAACGCACACTAAAAACTTCCCCCGATTTTAACGACCGATTCTGCAATACAAATAAGAAAAAAAAACGCGTATCAAAAGCACCATATAGCGCATATGCATATGCAAAAACACCAAATAGCGCAGATAACACTCCTTTCGTTTTTGTACTTTTACCGTATTTTCTTTTCTCTTTCTTTCTCGTATAGACAGTACGAAGACACTCGGTCAAGTGTCTCGAAACACGGACGTTATACGACCGAAATTCTCTGAAGGTACTACGAGGTCGTGTCAAGAAGACGTATACACCGTATCGGGTATACTGCAACGATAACACGGCCACTGGCGCAAAAAGTGGACAATTGTCCGCCTTCCACTTTCAGCGTCTGTGTAAAGCGTATACACATCGAAGCACGCCGGGCCAGCTACTATCACGAATACATGACTATATACGCGGTACACGGTCGCATACTTTTAAGCTCGTGTCGTCCTTTCATGTACCATCTCTGTCCTCTCTATCGGATGAGGAGCTCTTTTCACCTCGCTTTTTAGTTTAACATTTGACTGCGCGCATAATGAGATCTCTTACCGATATTTACCGTACTTGTTACCCGTCAGCAAATGATCGGACTCTATTCTGCCGGTGATATTCGATGCAAATTCACTCGGTTACGTATGCATATCAATATCGATATCGATATGCATATATTATAACGAGACAGTTCAAAGAAAGATACATTTTTATCCAGAAAAAACAGAGAAAATATGAAAGTCTAAAGATAAAATTTGATGAATTGGAATTTGGCTTCGAATCGAAATTATTAAAGATTTAATTTTGATATTATTGAACGTACTTGAAGCTTGTAACACATAATTGGAAGCTGTTATAAAAATTTTTGAATTAAAGAGAGAATAACAATAAAGCTCATTTAAACGAACAATTGTTATTCACTTACGTTAATCACTATAAATTTTACGATAACGTGTTTGTAAAAAGCGGGTAGAAAAGACCTCGAAATCGAAAGACGAACCCGGCGGCGGGTCGCAAGCGTTCGCGGCTACCCTCGAAAGCAAACTGAGAACTATGTATCTAAATTCAATACGGTTCTCCTTGACACTACCGAATGACTTAAGCTCAAACGTCAACTATCGACTGTGGTGAGCCTCGGCTAAACTCTCTCTACCTTCCTTAATCTTCATAAAGTTCAACGACCACAATCGAATCGCTTGAAACCATAGTTATGTCACACGAATCGAAACTACGCAAATATACGATCGACAGCGCCACGAGAGAACTGCCGCTGAAATATTTCAAATCTTCGTATCGTGCATATACACCATATATCGCGATATAATTAGAATTATAAGATTGATTTAATCTTGAGACGATATCTCAAAGCTCGTGAAGAAAACATTTCGCCGCGATAGAAAAGGAAGGCAGACGAGAATGATGGGAAAAGAACAGAGAAAAGTAACGATCGAAAACGTTCGTTTGGTCGTTGTACCTGTCCAGAACAGTCTCACGGTTGTTGTTCGACACAAAAGAAGAAAAGATACGGTGGTTAGAAAGACTTTAGCACACACGCGAACCCGAAGGTGAAAGGAGCTTCGCAACAGCCGTCGACGCCGGCCGGTGTCTCCAATCGAACTGCGGAGGTTGGTCGATGGTGGCGCCGCCGAGGGACGCTGAGCGTCGCCGTGTGGCATGCGTCATAACGACGTGGAAACGCCACCGCCTTCGATCGGCCGCCATTTTTTTTTTTGAAGCGCGTTACTAACCCCCTTGAAAACATTCCACCCCAAACGCTGTTTCCCGATCGGAGCTCAGGAGCGTACGATTTTCAGGTAGCAGAAAAATCGGTTGAAAATTTAACAATTATAATTTCTTCTATGTACATTAAGAATATATTTCTTACTAGAATATTAACAGATTGTGGATGTTTATGCAGATGTATATATTTTCATAGTTTAGTAATAGAATGAAACTTACATATGAAAATTAATTTTGTTTCTAGGTTTTGATTACATACTATTTATTTTGTATATTTCATGTATGAAATACGTTTCATCTATTTATGTAATTTAAATATACATATGCAGAAGAATTAATTTTAGTCAAGCGATCGTTATCAATTTGATTTAACTATCAAATAACATAAAATAACAGTTATAAATAACATTTAAGGTATGTAATGAGTATAACTGAAAATAGGGAAAGAAATACGTATGTATATGTCAAAATGAAATATGATTTTGGAGCAAAATTTCAATTTTAAGTGTAGTTAGAATTTAAATTATAATGATGGCATATGATTAATGAACATCCCGTTGTTATAGTATATTTTCAATGTACTTATTGTATAACCTTTACATACATTGGTGTATATCTACATACGTTTATATATTTTATCTGCATATTTTGACATATTTTAATTGCATAAACATTCACATTCTAGACATTAACGTTACAGTATGTGAGAATATTCTATAGAATATATGCACGTCAAAATCTATTAATTTCGAATGACGCCATGAATAAATGTTCCTATCTCATACAAGGATTTAATTGGCAATAAATAATTCGCGAACTCTACCGAAGATGGAAGATTATATAACACTTGTCAAAAGCTGAATGAATAGATTCGACACACACATGTTTATATAATACACACTAATTGTACAGTCTATTCAAACCTATTATAATGTACATAATAATAAAGCGTAATAACGAACGAATTGAAGTACGCGGTTAACAATACCATAACTTGAGTATAACGATAGCATGGATGCTAAAAATGCTAAACTCCCCGAGAAGCTTTCTCTGCATGATATTTTCAATTTGAAAGGCAATGAGAGAGGGTTAAAACCAACGACAAAGGTTTTAATGTAAATGAAATAAATACTGGTGATGTACTTGACCTGCAACTTTCACTTATCGTTTAAATTAATTCAAATTTTGTTTAAACCGATTAATAACGGCCTCTTACAGTTAACCGAGTTCAACCATCGTGTCCTCTGTAGGATCTTAACAATAAATGGATAACCTTTCCTATAGAAAACTCGAAGCAGCAAAAAACTGGTACGAGTGTAGCGAAATAAAATTGTAGCGATACGGTAACTTTGAAAAAAGAACTTGCACATTGTGAAAAACGCTGACAATGCTTTTATCTACACTTACGTATACGTATCTAATATCGTTTAGTACAATGAATTCAAGCCAAAAAGGTACTTTTGTTGAGTTACATTATTTCTCACATAACACACGATTCTGTATATACTTTTATTTATTAACAATCAATAACATATGAAAACATTATGATATCAGTTAATTAAGCGCAATTGCATAATACTTCTACAAACTCTTATTTGCACTCACCTATAGAATAACACTTATCGTAGTACAAAATAAATCTAAACACGTGTAAAAATCGAAAATACATATGTTGTAAAAACTAATACTGTAAACGTTACATCATAAATATGGATAATCTGCGTATATCTTACCGATAAAGACAACTTAAATATAAAAGCACCTTACAGACAGAACTCTTTGAGAGCTTCTAACAACAATATATGTGTTGCGAATAATCTCGCAGATATAAACAAACTAATGCCTTCTTTCATATATAGAAAAAAATAAAATATGTTTTTATATTTTATGTTTAAGTTATACTCTTATTTTGGACGGACATTTGTACGAATAATTTGCACGAATACTTATTCAATCAATTATCAGAAGTCAGTCTACCAAGTAAAAGGAAGCGAAGATTGAAAATATGCGAAGATATTTAAGGTCGATGGGAGAATATATCGAATCAATGCATTTAGATATTCTACGTACTACCGCTTGTAACATGATATGATATACCATTTATTATACTTCTACTATGAGAAACTTCAAACTACGTACTTTTCAACATTCGATGTATCAAATAATACAATATGTATTATCATATAACTCACACTTTGGAGTTATCTCTGTAAACGATAATTTATCTCGATTCGATGCTCATTTACATATTTATAAACAGTCACTCGAGGACATACTCAATGCGAAACAGTTTGTAACTTATCGCAATAATATTCCTGACACAGCAGTGTACATAATTCGTGGTCAAACGAATCTCACGCACAGTTTATCGCTACACGGTAACTTAATAATTTTTAATGTTGTTCGTGAAGGTAACCCATGTGTCTTCTATAGGCGCCAGTACGGTGATTACAATGAGAGCTGTGGTGAATAGGACGATCACGACGAAATATATACCGAAGATAAATTTCCTGATTCCAGCGTGCTATCGAACAGAATGAGAAATGAGATGGTGAAGATTTTCAGAGATTCTCGGCGCACCGCGCCGATTCTTATTAGCAAGAAACTTACAGGAGCATCCTGTCTTGCATCCGGATGGACCATTGAACCACGAGAGTGCATGTCTTTCATCGGAAATGAATTCACCCTCTGACTCGCCTGTCTGTCAGAGGCACATCCAATGAACTATAACATACATTGATTTCCTTCGTTACATAACGATCCTCTATAAATATCCGACTTAGTACCAAAGCTGATCCAGCTTGCCTGTCTCGAAATCGCGCTTGTATAATTGAAGTGATTTTCAACAGTGGTCTGCATAATCAAATATGAAATATATTAGACATGATATGGAACTACTAATTGCATACGGGATCAAAGAGGACTGATTCCTCTAAAACATTAATAATCCATGGCGAATTAATTCGAAACTTTATGTCGTTAGTAACTATCTGAATATTAAAAACGATAAATTATAGCCTATAGTGAAATAGAAATATTATATAATAATTATAATCAAGGTGAATTTATTTTTCATTTACAAATGGATATCATCGAAAGCGTAGCAACAAAATAGCACGGTATTTGAACAAGTTTGTCAAGGTTAATTGGAGCAACAGATAAAAAAGACCCATTAAAAAAAAAGTTAACCTTAAGACAGTCTTGACACATTTAGTTGTTCTTTTGTAAAATTCCAACTACCACCCTTTTTCAATCTATTTATTCGACTCCTTTCAAGATATCCATTTATAGATGAAAATAAGATATCCGCTATAGATAAAATAATGTACATTGCCCAAACTCGTACAAATCGAATGAATGTACAAGAATTTTGATTTCGAAATATCAAAAATCATTCTTACCGTTAAGATAAGGTGAGTCAGAATATGGAATACCACGTAAGCTGCCAGAATCCAGTCAACCCATTCCGGCAGTTTGGCCTTATTTAGTCGGACCGCAAAGAAAATTGCGATTACTGTGAAAGGAATTTCAATGCGTCGGTTAATCCATTGTCCGTGGAGAAAAGAAGTACACAAAAAACACGTGCAGTATGAAAAAGAAGAGAAGCTTACTGCCGCAAATCTGTGCCGCGTTTCCAACGAACCAATGCGCCCAATTAAAAAGAGGTCTTCGCGGTGCTCCTGGGTGAGGTCTCGCGGCTGCCATAAACGGTTGAATAAAGGCTAAGATCGTGGTCGCTAGTCCCAAGGACGCGTGTATCACCTCCGAACTCCACTCACCCAATTCGACGAATATTATTACAAAAGCCGCTATTGTCATCGACCATGTCAGTATCATAAAGAATCTGTGCCACTTGAGTAAACAACAGAGCAAAATAATATATTCTTGTCGATAATATTCATTGTATTTCATCGATAGAATTAAATTCTCATAATGAGTGACATCAAAGTGAGGAACATAAGTGACGGCGATATTGTTATAATATATGAATACTCGAACCGGATATTAAATAATCTGAAGTTAATAAGTATCCTTCAGCCGTCTAAGATACGTTCAATATCATCCTTGGACATCGGCCAAAGTTAAGTGTTCTTTCGGAACGTTTAGACTCTCGAGTTCAACAACGTCAAGTACAGTACGCTGTTTAAAAAATGTAGCGTGCTCTGCATACTAAAAGCCAAATTAATAAGTATTCACCGCATTACATGAAAAATATCTAATTGTCGAGCAAAATCGATACGTTTAACCAATCTCAATAGCAATTTAATTCTTGTCATTTCATTATGAACGTAACATTACGAGCATATTTATTGTCGTATGGACCGTACGCCATAAAGCAAACAATTCTCACGACGATCGGTACAATTTCACCCGGTGTCTCCCAATTAAAATCTGATTACGCAAAATGATTAATGTGTTCGATTTAAATTGCAATCACGCTGTTCGTGCGTCGACTGGTAATTTTCGGAAAGAGCCACCCCCGTGACATTATCAAATTGCCCTTCCATTCGCGGTTCCTCCGATTAACCTCGATCCCCAACTCATGAACCCAAAGACAAGAGCATCGCCCCGTCAAATAGGTGCCATCACACGCAACCTCGGAGTCGTTACTTCCACTGGGTCGAGATCTTACCAGTAGCCCAGTTTGTGCGCGCGATTGTAGGAAAAATTGGATACTTACGGCGAACCAATGGTCCTTTCCGCACAACTGTGAGCTGACCCATGTCTGCTTGTAGTATCTAGCCAGAAGAATGCCGATCGACGCTGTACCGATCCAAGACGCCAACATTAGAGCGCCGTGAACACGAATTAGAATGTTGCTCGCCGTAGTGTAACCACCAACGTCGGATAATAACTTTGCGTCACCGGTCGCGTCGTACGCCGTGTCATGGAATCCGATACCGTTACCTAAATGTTTCGACAAATGTTTCTTTAAACGTTTCTCCGTTTTTCAATCGTTTCACATCGCGTGATAAGGGAGATGGAGAAAAAGAAAAGTTTCAGCAGAGTTCTTGGAAAAAATCATTTCATCAGAAACGTGTATCTAGGTTCATTGTAGAGTATCCTCAATCGCGAAATTATTGCATTTATTCATTTTTATTTTCTTTATTTCTAAGAATAATGATAGATGAATAAATACTTTGTCATTGCACTAATAAAATTATGTCTTTTACTTATTTTAAAGTACTTTGGAATATTTAGTTTCCCAGAATAGCGTTAGAAAGGTTGTATAATATATAATTGCCAGCCATAAGTATTAAAAGTCCTACTGATATTTGATCCAAATTGGATCCTTCTTATTACCTTTATTTTTTTATTTATTTTGTACCTCGTAACGTAAAATCTCTTAGAGATTTTCAGTAAATATAACGTATCCTAATAAAGGTATCCTAATACTTATGGCCGGCAGAGTGGTTGTAGTATCGCAGGATTAAATGAAATTGAACGTACTTTTTAAACTTTTGCCAGCTGCCACGAGAAGATTATATGGTGTGCTGACGAGGTCATACTCGCGGCCTTGAACAACCGTGGTCTTCTCTCTCCAAAATCTGCACGTGATTATGTCATCCTTGATCGCACTCGACTCCAATTGGACTGCTCCTTCCTGCTGTAAAGGAAATTGCAAATGGATCAAGGTCACAAGAGATTTCTCGTAAACTGCGAATCGATGCAATCATTCCCACAAAGAACTGATCGGTAACAATGTTACACACAGGCGAAAGTCGGCCATCGCCGCGGGGCTCATTGAATCAAGATCGTATTAATTTCACTTGCTCGCGACTCGCGTGATCACGTAACAGTGACCTCGATATTGGTCGCAGGTAGAAATTTCTTCTTTCTTTTTGATCCTAATTTTATTCAATTCGAATCATTGGATGCTTATTCGTCGTCGAACGATTAATAAAATAAGTTCAAAGTTCGTTTTTTAAATTTGCAAATTGCGATGCAGACTCACTGACCTTAGCAATCAGCCACAGAATAAAATTTGTTATTACTACGACAGAATTTGGTATTCAGTTCGTATCCTGCTTTAATATGATAAATAATAGAATACGTACCATGGGCTGGCGTATATTACGTTTTCCAGAGTTCCAAGACATGTGTAATGCAATTTCTCCTCCTTCGTTCGCGCATTCAACTACACTGTCATCGCCCTGCATATGTAACATACGAAGGATTAAATAATCGTTCACCGTAGAATTACGTGAATTGAATCTAATATTCTACATACTTTCTAAGCCTACACTTCTCTAATCAATATAACCATTGTTGTATAAAATTTACCACGATCTAAATTAGGTACCGTAATTATTTAGGTAGCAAATAATTAATGTTATTCAATTTAAAATAATTTAATTTAATCGACATTTTTGGGTGACTAAGCACGATATATCAAAGTACATTATTTTTAATCAACAAGAAATTACCATTTTACTGTCATCGGATAAACCAACAGCGACATATTTACTATCACGTCCTTGCAATTCAAACAGATATCGCTCTCCTTGAACAAGTACAGTAACCGCAGCGATACAATTTTTGGCTTCGATGCATCCAGCTGGGGTACCAAAGCAATTCTTCGTGGAGCTACATCCGGCGTAGAAAGGATCCTCAACATCTTTCGTCTAAAGAATAACACGTTAAAATACAATAACTCGCTGTCATCAAAGTTCTGAAGAAATCATACGTCGGTTAATACTCAAAGCGTTTGTACAATCTTCAGATTCGAGAATCGAGTATGAAGAACACAGAGATTTATACAGGACCGAACGCAAGTTCTCCAACTGAGAACAGAGTTTCCAGGCAGCTTTCCTAGTTTCTCTAGAGAAACAGAATAATCTTTCGCACGGAAATAGAAATAGAAGTTCGTCGTGTCAATACACATCTCATATCTGGCACGGACAGTGTCTACGTATAATTTAATCTAATAATACGAAAGGATGAACAAACGTTAACACGCAAAGTTAAGAGTACGGTTGATCCTAGAGCCAATAGATTCTTCAACCACGTTTATCGTCTGGCATGAATCTGGCGGTAAAGTTTCAAGAGATTTCCGAAAGATTTATTTTCATCCAAAATACGAAGATATTTCCGTGGCGAGAAATCCTACACCGGCGATACGTGTGTGCAGAGAAGCAGCTCGCGTCGCAGCCGGTTAATGGAGTAGTTTCAGTCCGCCACTCTGGAAACTCCTCAATAAAGTTTCCAAGCGAGAAACCGGCGTGGATTCATTCGCGTGCCGCCTTTTCTCACGTCGATCTCGTTTCGAAAGTGGACCGGTAACGAGGACGGTACGCAAAGAACGCGTCGACCTGTATCTTTTCATTTGTCGCGGAAGTCAATTCAAACAAAACACGCTTGCAGCTCGTATTCAAGATGACACTCGAATCAAAATTATAACCGCGGTGCACAATGCATACGCAACGCAATGTGATTAACGTTGAATGCTCGAACATAAAGATATCAATTCAATGATTAATTACAATACAAAGTGGTCACGAATGACAAAAGAGACGCAGATTGGTCGAAGTCTCGGAGGGACGGGAAATGTGACGACCGACCTTCAACTTAGACACAGTTCGCGAAACAGAATAATTGCGGACTTCGAGAGCTGACTATTACCAACTTCATGTATGTATATACATTTTTCATTTCTATTAAGCACACCTGCGAGTTCGTCCGATTTTGTCGTAAGAAGATTTTTGTACATCACACGGAGTAATTGGACTCGTGATTGCTTTAATTGTTCGTTAAATAAAGATAAGATGAACGTGTGTCCGTATTAGTGACCGTGGGATACGCTATTTTTCTGTTTCTTTCATACTAATACGTTCTTACAAGCAATAAATGTTTCATATATTATTTATAATATGTTTAATATCTTACCGCTTTCAAGTACATGAACATTTTGATTTAACTATTTGTATTAATTATACATAAACGTTACTAATATATATATATGTCGGAGATGAAAGAATACTGGAACCTTCCCTTCGGAACTTTGGGAAGACCCCTAGTGTTGTAATTTAGATTTCACCATAGCCGAATTAAGAAACTGTTGTCATTCGATTCGACTGTACTTATTTGAGATTTATGATAGTGAGCTCGGGCTCGAGGCGACAACCAGTCGCCGAACGTAGTCGCGGTCAAGGGATGAACGTTTTGTCTAACAAAGGCATGAAGTAACTCTATAGCTCTCCTTAAAAGAAATACTTAGGACGGGGCACGACGGTAAGCATTTCAACGATTTCTGTCCCGTGGCTCGCCACACGCAGACTCTATTCTTTGAGTAAGATGATTACCAGATGTCGACGCGTCTCCACAGTACATGTTCAGCTAGCCCGAGGACCGGCTATAAATCTTAAGATCTGTTTAACTAAAGTCCTTCAAACCGACAAACAGTCCTCGTCCCAACTACGAGAAAATAGGAGAAATCTATTTTTCTCACCAACGACGCTTCCTCTTCTCGAACTTTCTCTTAAGGGCGGCTAGCACCCTTCCCTAACCACCAACATGGAAATTGACCAATTAACAGTAACGCCAATTTCCCTCACTTTCCGAATGAAGGCTTTTCTCCACGAATCCGATGATTTCGTGCCCTTACGCACACCCGTCATAGTTTTCCTCGACAGCGTTACCGTGATGGAGAGGCACTCTCCGGTACGATCTCGAAGACGATTCAAGTAACTCTCAGATACGTAGTGATTGCCTCGTGCATTAACATTGAGTACAACTTAGACGCTGAAGAAAAGTAGAGTTCGTCATCCCCTTGACCGCGGATTCGTTAGTGAGCCTAGGATCATTGTCATTAGCTTCTCGAGTATCTAATTATCGCGATTACTTGTCCAATTCCATCATAGTCACATTTGCACTAGTAAATATCTCCTCTATTGCATAATGATCACGTCTAGCGCCAATAGGGATTCGTTTCACGCCCTCAACCCTAACTCAAATCTTAACGCCAACCCGACATATATATATATATATGAAATAATGGGAAATTAATGGTGAAAAAGGTTTATTATCTTCTACTAAAATTGACAGACGATATTCGAATCATTTGTCTAAAAATTGATCAGTGATAAAATTAGTCATAGTCTATCTGTCAATACCAAGAATCATCCTAGTAAAAAGGGAAGTAAAATTAAAATATGACTCGAGTAAGCAGTTTATCGTCCCCTTTTGTTTCACCACGTTTCACCGTTTCGCCATTGGCCCAGATTAATCCTCGAGGCGCGTTGCGCGTTGATGCGACGAAGATAAAGTCACGTAAAAATAAATGGACAATGGAGCAAAAATTACGGGGCGCGGTCGGATCGGAAGATACACGAAAGTGAACGGCGAAAGTATATAAAGTATAAAACCAAGAGCGTATCCCGTTCGATGGAAATTATGCATTTGTACGAAGCTAACTAGCGTGCAGATGTGCGCAATTGTGCATACATAATACATGTAGCAGCATATCGTCCAACCAATGTACATCGGAATATAAACTTATTTTCAACTCGTAATTATTGTACACGCATATCCCTTATCAATGTACTCTTTGATTAATTATACCCTTCTGTTTTGTTATTAATTATACCTTCGTGTTTCTAGATACATTCATTCACATATATCGTTAATTATCGTGAAATCTATTTATCAAAAATTCCTTTGAAAATCAACTTCAAAAGATTTCTAAAATTTCTCTCAAGTTTGTAGAAAACCATTATATTGCTTTGTACTTTCTATGTTAAAACGTAATAGAAATTCTTAACCGATCCAAGTAACTTAATATGATCGATTTATTACTTCAAATATTTATTTAGTATTCTAAATTACTACTTCTTATTAGGCCCGTACGCAACGTGTATGTACATATGTATTAACTAAATTGTTGACCTACTGCGAATATACGCCTGTGTGTTTGCAAATAAATTAATTTACGCGATTAACAAAGCATAAAATCATTAAAGTAAGTTTTCATTAAAACATTGTTCGCTGTATGAGATAGTGTTTGCCAAATTATATAGAAATACGGTTATTAAGAACTCAATCTTTTTATTATAAGTACTGGCATATATCAAAGTTATAGTAATAAGAACAGAATATGGTTCATACTTTTGTCTGCGAATTTTTATAAAAATTAATATTTTTCAGAATATAATAAAGAAAGTAGAACCTCGATAAAAAAAATTCTTTTACTTACGAAATATTGTAGAAAGCACTATACTTTTGGTATGCTGTATATTTTTCAGACTACGTTCATTTTGTGCAATTTTTGCATTTTCAAATTTCCTATAGATACATAAACATCGGCAGTCCAACCGTTACCACGGAATATTCATAGAAATACCCTATGGTACCGGTTAATTTCTCCATAAAATAGCCAATCAGTAATTTGCCAAAAATATAATAGCAAGAGAATCTAGTTTATATTTCTGACATTCCAAACCGATATAGTAAGTACCATAGCGCGTCGATCAAAGACGTTCACAATCGTAAACAGCTATCAAAGAGATAGTGGTTGAATATTTCAATGTTAGGGCACGATTTCACTTCGCCAGCCCTTTCCCTGCATAGTCGATGATCAGTCGCGGCTATGATTATCGGGTGTGAAAAGCACGTTTGCCTCGTGATCAGCGGTCGGGATGTAATGGGACGCAGAATACTTACCTCGTAATCGACGGTCGGACTGTAATAGGGCGGCGTGGTAGTTCTCAGTGTACTGATCGGCGTAGACGAGGTCAATACGTCGATGGATCGCTTGCGAACGTTAACTGGCGGCGATTCCACGCCGACCCAGTACGTACTGTAATCCTGCGCGAACGTGGACCTGCAACGTGGTAGAATAGGGAGAAAAGAAAAAAAGAAAGAAACGATCGACGAGAGTTACGAGAAACATGTATCGATCCATGGACGGTGAAAAGGGAAATGGGAGCGTTTCAGCGAAGTACAAATGACTGATAGGAGGACGAAGATACCGTACTGGTATTGATTGCGGTAATTACGGTATGTTGGTTCTTTGAGAGAGTGCAATAGCCAAATGTACAAGGAATATCGTGTGTTTCATTCAGAGCTATATTACCGACAATGGACACTTCGATCAATTTCAGGCAAACATATGTAAGCGAATTATGGATGTGCTCGAATAAACGATATGCTAAAATTCATGATGGACGAATTAAAACTATTCGTATTTTTCAGTATTTTCGATTTTTTTTTTTTTTTTGTAAAATTGAAGGGTCTGGACGAATTCTATTGACGAAGTTTATTAATTACGATGGTGTGGTAGACGTGTTAATAACTGTGCTTCCGTGCTTTGCCTTTATTACCGTTTATTACCGTTTCATGTCCTCATTACGGTAACAAACATTTGGGACTTTTATCCTCAAATTGGATGATATAATGAACGATGCGGATATTCTTTGATATGGTGTGATAATGGATTAAACAAATTATATGCACATGACCGTCTACGTATTTACTTGTAATTAGGACATATTGTAATTAACAAAATGGAAGTATTGCGTATGATCCTAATTTGATGAACAGTGAGCTGTGTACGTGAATTGCAGTGGAGTGTGCTGCGACATACGATGTTAAAACGAGTTAATGTCGTAGCTTTTATCAACAGTTTTTATCGGTAACATCAGAATGTTACAATAAAAGCAGATGATGCAAGTATTACCATTTATCATCTTCATTTGTGTTAGGTTATTTATACTTTCAATCGAAAGTTTGTACATAGCTTAACACGAACGAAGTTATCTTGCACACGACTATATTTATTATAGCATTTACATACTAATTAATTACTACTTAGATTTCATATCATTTGGTAATACCTCAATATGATCGCAAAAATTATATTAAAAACGAAACGCTTTATTAGAAAAAAGAGGTACATATATGCAAATACTTTGTGTAATCAAATTGTTATGTAAATTGTTATTTCACTCGCAAGTACTTTCATAGAGTACTCATAAACAAAATATTTATTCAGATTACTGTACACGTTCTCGTTTCTTTGCTGCAACTAGAAGCATTAAAGTAAATAATAATAAATATACTGGTACTCTTAATATCAACTATGTACATTTGAAAGCAGCTAACTAAGCAAATAAAAGGCATACCAAAGTTTAGAAATCTCAACATTTGCAGTTTCTTTCATTTAAAAGTTTAAACAGACAATACAGGATGCAAATGAACTTACAGGTGCAAACTTTTAAATACCAATGAAACACCAAACGAAACTGGAAAGTTTCCCTAATTACATATACAGATATTTCTTCCGAATCGAACAAACAGAGGATTGTCGGTTGGAAAGTCAAACCATCTTCGAGTTACTCCATTTAATGATCCTACAATTACTCTAGCCGATGCATCATAATCGGTCACGAAACGTAGCCTACGTTCCTCTCCGTTTCCGTAAAGAAGGAGAGAAAAAAGGGTTATAGGAACGTCAATTCGTATTCCAACATCTCGGCAGATAAGACTATAAATTACGATCTTCCGGGTCAACGTGATGCAACCCATTACCAGTGCAGGCGTGGGAACAAAAGATAACAATGTTGAGAACGAATAACGAGTCGGAGTCTAATGTTGAAAAATCGTTTCGATAGCGAGGAGGAAGGCTTCGTATCGAACTGAGAATCAACGAATGAACAATCTAACTGGACGAGAGTGGACCAGATATCAGACTGTGTTAAAAGCAGAAATCAAACAAACCATAAATTTCTAGAGATTCGAGAAAAGTATAAAGAGATTTATTTATATGAATGAGATTTCTCGTTTTAATTACATATACGAAGATTACAGACGAAAAACATGATAAGTCATATATTCTATGTTTAAAATTCGTTGTTGACCAATTCCCGATAATTGAAATCTTTTTACTTCGGTTTGAATCCAAATATGTGTTTCTTAATCCCTTTAAAAATTTTCAAAATACTACTCGTCACAATAGTAAGATCCACAATAAAGGGTTCATTGTTCATACGGCAAGGATATTAAAATATCGTTTTAATAATTATATCTTTGGCTTCCATAAAACTTCGTCCGCTTGTCAGTTACTTTTAACAGGTTTTTATCACATCAATCCTAACAGGTTGTTTTCATTTTCAATTACATCGTACTAAAGTGCTTCTATTTAGACGTAAGATGACAATGGAATTATAAAATCAATAACGATATACTTATTATTCCCTTCTACCGTGGTTTCCAAATTAAAATAAGGATCGCTTCGATATCTAGAACGATAACCCGAATCAAAAGGAGAATAAACGAATGAACTACGTAGCATGAACGAGAGTGGACTGGTACCGGCGACATGTCAAAAGCGGAATTCGAACGAACCGAATGGTTATTTATGGTTATCGGCATAAATTTCTCGAGAAGTTTTAATGGAGCTCGCGCAGCACTCTGTCCCCCGTATTAATTGAGCATTCAGAAATAACCGGTGGCACCGATTACCAGCGGAAAAGTTTATAACGAATGTCCTAGCCGTTTCACCGTTCACCGTTAACTGTGTTATATTGTATTCCGTGCACGGGAGATGCCGAGGCGCCTCCGTGCCACGCGCGTTCGTTCGTTCGTTTCTAATCGTAATTCATACGTGCGACAGATCGCGGCATATTACGTGCGTGAGCTATATACACCGTGATCCGAAGACCGAGTTTTGTTCCAGAAATTGAATGAACGATTCATCGATACTTTGCAGATGAATTCCTGCATTAGCTTTAAATACGATGAATCGTCAATTTCCATTCGGTTTATTGTATGATTGCAGAGTCAATTTGTTTTATGCGAACTGGTGTAATAAATTGCAATCTGACAGAAAATCGATTCTGTTCTGCTAGTTACAAGAGTTTTTGTATTCGAGTATTCGAGTTGCTTTATTTGATTTAAAACTTAGGTATCTATATGTCCACAAAGGTAGGCGTAGACAACTTTTGTATATGTATCGTACGTGTTATGTAAAACACTTTAAAACTTCATTAGCACTGTAATAAGACATAATTGATACGATTGTAATGGTAAGCATTGGAATGAATCTGATGATATATACAGAAATTATTTTTCCGTGATGTTTTATTTTATTGCTTCATCTTGTAGATAGTAAGCAAGCTATTTGTATCGATTATTATAAAAATCAGGGATGAGTAGTCGATAAAAATGATCAAGCAAAATAAGCGGTGAATATAAAGTGGCGTTTTACAAACCGTGTAAAAACTTGTAATTCATTCGTTACGATGAAAAATATTCCAAATACAAATATTTCTTTCAAGAAAATGTTTCTTCAATATCAGGAAGAATAGAAGGTTCGAGGACGCGAGAAAATAAAGAAAATTTAAATGAATTTAAAAGATAAAATAAATGGAAGTAGAGAAGTATGAGACAAATTCACTACTAAAAATAATTGTAACGCATAATAATTCTATTGTAATTAGGTGTAAATGAAAGAGTTATACAACCTTGAAATGGCAGTATTGAAAGTATAAGATCTCTGAATGCAAAAAGTCTTGACAGGATTACGAAAGGATTAATGTGAAAGTATTGAAGTACGACAAGGTTTGATTTTCATGATCTGATACATCTTGCTTCCGCATTCTTACAAACCATACCTCTTGCACATTCAACTGCCATATCGTGGCAATACGTTTATTGCAATATATATCATTCAACCGAAGTAAAATAAATTCATTGTAAAAACAAGAAATGCGTACGATATTTAAATACATGATATCATCGAATTATCTACGATACTTTTAGTCAGTATCAAAATTTCCTAAGGATATACGACAATTGGTAGAAATTTGAACGAGATTACGAAATAACGTAAACCCGCGAGCGTTCTATCAAATACTCACTTGAAAACAATGGTGCCTTCGTAATTTACAGGTGCCTCCCAATCAAACTCGAGATTGTGCTTCTTGCTGACGTTCGTGTGAGTCACCGCGTTCTTAACAAAAGGAAAAGGAAAAAGCATTTAATCGTCGTGTCGTGTAGCACTTTGCCTCTGTCCTTCGGGAGCGCACGACATCGTGATTCACGTAGCCTTCGAGAGCTCGCTAACTACGATCGAAACGATTCTATCGGGAAATACTATAAATCATCAAACTTTCTAATCATTCGAAAAGAATCGTACTAATCGCTCGAAGAACACCTTTCAAACCCTTATTCCACCAATATGCTAAATTATTTGTTACTGTATCTGATACTCGTGTCGTTATTTAACATTTGTATCATATTATGTAATCAATATACTTTATTTATGTTATCTTATCTGGTATTTTTTATTTCTTATTTCGATCAAAACGTACGAAACATATTTATTTATTTATTAGCTTATCTGTTCCTGTATGTATATTATTTAGGTCGGTACGCTTGTTATTCATAGCCTTATCCTACTTATTATTTAATGATTATATAATATTATCATAATTAAATATATATATATTAAATAGTTGAAATTAAAAATGGCCTATTACCTTCTAAAAATAGATAATGATTTCAAGAAATTTTATGTGAAACCAATAGAATAGCTAATGTTGGAACAATCAATATTTCTAGAAGTCTAATAAATCTAATAAATCGAATCTAAATTGAATGGAATAACATCTTACGTAATGTGGAAGTAGCTGATAGTATGTAATATTGAATTCTAAAAGTGATTTTCTATAAAAGACAGAAAGTGTAACTTGTCGTGTCTCTTTCCTGTAATCCTTAAGAATATATAGTAATTATAGAATAATATATAACATTATTCCAATATTTTATGAATTTATCATTTTGTCTATTTTTTATTTTAAAATTGGTAAATATCTGAAAACTTTAATAAAATAACTCATGACACAGTAACGTGTTTACCTTTATACCCTGTGTGCACTCGACGATTCTTGCCGAATCGGGTAAGTTGGCGAACTCTCCAACGAATTCACCGGTCTCGGAGTCATGTGCAAGTATCATAAAACCCTCGTAGGCAAGACCGTGAGGACTTCCCAGAATTAACCGGACTCTGCCTTGTCCTGCAGCTGGTAAAACTTGGTAAGGAGGAGGGTAAGTTTCCTGCTTCGCGCTTCCAGGATGACGAGGCATCAGATCTTTGCATGAATCTGGCGGTGCTCCAGTCGGCAGACCCAGCGTTCTCAACGAGAGAACGCTTAGGAAGATTATAAACGTTCCTTTCATTACTGTAACATACAAATTTTACACATTTAATCATATACGACCTTCCTTTTAAATTACGAAACTTAATAAATTAAATTGCTTAATTGAATTATTAAATAAGTACTACCGCGATCATACTATATATTACTTGCCTTAAATATATCTACATTTTTCTATTTCTTACAAACTTTACGAATGTAATCATGATGATTTTGATGAACACGACATAATATACGACTTTTATATAACGCATACAGTATATTTGAAGCCCACTGTTTAATTCGAATTAGTGTAACGAGAATTTGCCAATATCAATTCTCTTACCTACGATTTTTCTTCCAAATGATATAAGTTTACGTTCGAACAATGTAAATTCTATCGTAACGCGAGTTTAGTTAATCGAGTATTAACTACAGTTCTGTTACAATCCCGAATAAATGGAGTCCAGATAAGTGGGAGTTCTACAGTTACTAGTAGCTACATTAATAACGTATCGAGATAAAATTAGATAAGGATTTAGTTGGATAAATTATTGAAATAATTCGCGAGTTTCATATTCGCATTAATTAGACCAATATTAGTCGATCAATCTTTCTCTTCTCTCTTCACACGCTTTCAAGTATTTCAAAAAACACCAAAGGTCGCTCTTTAAACTTTCTACTTTAATTTCTGTCTTTCTTCAAATTTTTTCTTCGTTGGTCGGTCCGATGAAGATTTCATACTAATGAACGAGCGTCAAAGTCGTATCACGTTAGACAGTCCCATAAACTCGTAAGACTAGTCTGTACAAAAGAACAAATACCATCGACGAACTTTCCTTATACGAAGCGGACGCGCATTATTCAATCTACTTTTTACACGTTCCAGACTATGGAATAATTGCGAAGACGATACAAGGATATCGACACAATTCCAAGAATATCTACGTGCGCATAATAAAACCAGCTACATTTTATAACGTTGGAAAATTCGTAGTAGTTTCTTAGTGACAGAATGTGTATAGATACATGACTTATACGACTACTTTTCCGTATACGTCTATTTCGCGACTATCGAATAGTTTAACATTGTGAGTGTGAAGCATTAGTCACCGCTCTAAACTGACCGGAATTCCCGCTGCTCCATTTCTGCACTTGCTTCGATTATATTTAGTGCCATCAACGTTGAGAACTTTCATACCTCTTTTTCTGTCCTTGTATTAACCATTTCATAATGTATATAATTTCGTAAATTAGATAAACGATTTATAGAAAAATTAGATAAACATTTATTAATGATTTTCATAAATTAAATACTTTTCATCGATATAAATATTTCTATAAATGTTTCTATATTACAGAATAAAAGTAATTCGAACAAAAATGAGAATAATTTATTCAAAAGTTAAACGTAAACCATGTAGGAATTCTATGATTTTCGAAAAGTATTAAGAATTTCAAATGAAGTAAATTTTTAAAAAATTCGATTACTTAGAATCGAAACGATAACTTTGATGTTGCTGTTCATACTTTACCATCGATAGGCGAGGGCTATGTATTCTAATAAATAAAATAAAATAATACTAGAGTATACCACTTCGCGTTCTCTTTACATTATAATGAAACAAATGAAGCGTATTTTTGTACTACTTAGTAATAAATAGAAAAAAGAGCAGAGAGATCGAAAACGAGCAGAGAGATTAAAAAGTCGAACTTACAGTTCATACTCACCTTTTAATCAGCTTCGCTCTGAAAACTTGAAAAAATTTTGATCTATGTTATCCTCGCAAGCAGGATACGCAAGCTTCCTTTCGCGAGCATTTTCATAATCTTGTAAAAGAGGATGAAAAATTAAGAGAGAAATTCGGATAAGGGAAGATGAAACAAATCCGTGCTTCCCTCTATTAAATCGTATAGGTTCGCGTTAGGTATTTTTCTTCGTCAGTGAAAAAGATCGAGAACGTCTAGTGCATCGGACTGTTGGTTATCGTGGCGCAACTTTATGCGTTTAGCAATACCGTAACCGCAGATTCTGCTGTCCAGATGCGGCCATGATTCATACATCAATGAGAAAATAACGCAATCCGCGAAACAAAAATCTGTGGACTTATTAGTAGACTGCGGATACTTATGCGAAGCTCACATTTTCACGAATATAATTAAAAGACTGGCACCTAAATAGCAATTTCGTTAATCTGTTAAATAATTGCTAGAACTATCTTACTATACTTTTATGTATTATGTGCATTTCGTTTGTTACTACACTTTCAAATTCTCCATAAATACATATCTAATGCAATCTACTTACTAGGTACTCTACTTTAACAAATATTTTCTGCATTTCCAAGAAAAATAAAAGGAAAAGATAAAGAATCATCGCGTTCCTCTTTGAATCGAGCAATGCTGTTGCGCGTGCCTCAACGGCGAGGGTCGATCTATTAAAGCTATTGCCTATTACATAATATAACTGGCGCGGTGTTTCAGTGTCGTTTAGGAATGTGCAAGCAAAGAAATCTCGTGGGTCGTCCAGCAGAACTCAATAGGTGAAAGTGAGCGTCTTTCATGCGTGGGTTGCACACAACTCGACAGTCTTTGAATCGTTGTACACTGGCAGTCCACTGACGATCGCGTTTCTGACATTTTTCTACTCGTCCAAATATTTTTGTCTGTATAGACTATTGTTTATATGTATTGAAACACTCCCATATCGTTACAAATAGAGTGGCTCATGAAAATATTCGAACACTTGCAGACACCTTTTATGAATGGAATTATGTGTGTCATACGAAGCATTTCGAAATGTTATTAGCATTTTAATGAGACTTAAATTATTATGGAAATTATTGTTAAGATTATATCGATAAATTTTGAAAACAATCTGAAAATCTACAATAAAATTTATTGCAAACATGTACTTACATTACAGTAAAAAATCAATACATAATATGAACAGTGATATTAAACATATAATTAGTTAAATATGATCCTTCTGAATGCTGTGAGTTATTAATATAATGAATAATTATTTGATCAAATATTTTGACGATCTCTGAGAAGTTTAAACTTGCAATAAATATGTTGTAATTTCTATGTAAATTTTCAGATGTATTTCAAATCTTACCAATATAATCGTGATAATCGTGTCTCATTAAAATGCTAATGAAATTTTCAAATGTTTCGTATAACACACATAATATATATATTCGGAAAAAAGTTTTTATAAATGTTCAAATATTTGTATCACTTGGCAGGAATATTTCTGAAGTCAAATTTTGTACAGATACGATCGTATTCGATGGAATCAGTGGTGTATAATTGACTTCAATTATGTGAATTGCTGGAAACTTAGATCATCCTCTACAACTCTCCTCGTTTCGAAGAAATCATGGTGTTACGCTACCATTCTATCGGGACGAGCAAATGGCCACAATGAGAAGAACAATTGTGTTTTAAGGACAATTACAAAACTTATTTTATACTTGCAGCCTGAAACATTCGAGACAAGGTCGATGCTTGCCTACTTCTGTTATGGTCCATTTACGCTATTGCGACAAATCATGGCACGTGCAAACCCGTGTCCCAATATCGAGTTCGTTAGAATCAGGAAATCTAGCGAAACGTGAGCCACGACTCTATTAGGGAAAACAAAGAATTCCCAACAGACTAATATACATAAATTTAAATTCATCGGACACAATACAGAAAACTCGTGCACTTTTACCAAAGAAAGTTTCATATTAATCTTGAGATTTTGAAGACAATCCTACGACTCGGTGAATCTAGTAGGGATTTTAAAACTGTTCTGAATTATTTTAAACCTGCAAAATCCCTAAATACTTGAGGATTCTAAAGTCTCGGTTGCTTCGTAATCTCCTAAACAGCCCGAAATTCCAAGCATTTCCATGAATTCCTGACATCTCAAAAACTTCCACGGATCTACAAATATTACAAAATTTCAACCTCCCATGTTCTTCGAAATTCGCGAAATATTTAAAAATCCGAAATTCTTGCATCCCACTGGTTCACGGGCCTGAACTCCATATATTCAGAGTTCTACATATAAGTCCAAGGTTTTCCGTATTATATCTCACGAACTAAATTTAAATTAAAATCTCGAAAAATGATCGACTTTATATGCGAAATATGTATTTCTTGATTTTACAGTTTTGAAAGCGTAACTCGAAAGCGAATAACAGCTTGTTACCACTAATACACCAACGATCCCATCTCTATAGAGTGAAAACGAAGAGAAATCTTCAAGACTGCATGCAAACATTACCTAACTGAGTGTGTACGAGAATTCCAACTACAAAAGACGTATTAAACAGCCCACTGTCTCGCGAATAATGTTTCAGTGTCAACGAATTTTATTCGTGATAATAGCGACGATTAGAGCGCACGTTTCTATGCATTTATGGAAAATTTAACCTTCTCGCAATCTTACAATTTTTATCTTATACTAGTTTTGTTCTTGTACCTTTGATAATTTTTATGAATGCGGGTCTTCGTATTGTCGCAAGCCTTTCTAATACTAACGGCGATAGAATATTCTCTCTCTGTGAAACATTCGATGCGTCGTATCGTTGCGAAAAGAGTAAGAGACATTGCAAAACGTCGTGTACGTGAGTAGATACGATTTTACAATTCGCAGCATACCTAAATCGAAATTGTGTTGCGATCTATACCTTGACCCTCTAAAACAATGGAGAACTTTTCCATCGACATTAGCACTTGCTGCTTAATTGTCAGTTTTTCAACGTCTTTAATTGCATGGAATAGCGGATGATCGATATCTTACTTGCATATTTTCCATTAGGAGATATATTTTTTATCCCACATGTACCTATTATATCCGCGTTGTGACTAGACAAAATGTAAACAGGCAGTGTAAAAACGCGTAATTAGTCAGCCACAAACGTTTGAAAAAGCGAAACGCATATTATGAATGCCGTACATTCAAACATGAACATAAGTCATCGTGCCAGAGTATTATTCGCCGAGATTAATATCTTCATAATTTCCAACAGTTTATATGTATTATTGAAATAATACAGATACCATCGTGTACGATACATATAGTCGACGATGTATGGCAAACTTTCGTTCAAACACACTGAGTACATACACTATCCCGCGTAAGATTCCAGACATTTTATCCAACCTATAGCGATAATGTATAAATATTAGTAAAATATATAAATTAATGAGAAAGTAATGGCTAAAAGCGGTATTTATCATGTTCTTGTAAAATCACCGAGTAATGAACTTTTAATTATTTATTTAAAAATTTACAGACATTGTATCGAAGCTCAATACACGATTGACATAATTGATGTATCTATTGATATTCATTAAAATTTATTAGGTATATTTGATTGAACTAGCGACGACAGTTTATTATGAGTTTAGAAGAATTGCTCTGTGTATTACAAATTAAATAGTCTTCTCCAGAACATTTTGTTATAAATTTTCTTAATAATTTATGCCTTGACCCGTTTCACTCGCACAAATGCCAATATTTCATTGCATATTTAGTCTTTTAGAAATTTGTTTAATATGCTATAATAATAAACTACTAATACTGAGTATAGCCATCATAAATCAACTCATCGTTTCTATTCTACTTATATAGTTCCCCAATTAAATTACATTATATCAAAAAATAAACAAGTGTGCAGATCCTTTTGATCAGTAGCCTATTTTAAATATTACTCGTCGTGGTAAAGCGAAAAATACAAGCTTGTGCATGTGTATTATGTACAATAGGCTTAAACGGGCACATTGTTCTTTTCATCGATGGAGTTCGTAACGGGGGAAGCCGGGAGGATAAAAATCCATTCATTAAAAACAACGTTTGAATGACAGATGAAGAGTTAAGAAGCACGGCAATCACGCATCGCCGGTTATTATCATGTATCATTACGGTATTGTTCGAAGCAACGAGCACAAGGCTTCCCGCGTTGCATTTTGCGACTCGTTCCACCCGCGATGCACGCGCGCGCATAACAACGCTGCTGCTCACTCACCGATCTATGGATCGTAGTTCGGAGAATGCACAATGTTATATTGTGACCGAGTTAACCCAAGGAATTGCGCTTTCGTTCGATCCCGTAGCTATCACACGAAAGGAAATTTCTAACAGCGAAATGGTACTTTCTGCGGCAAAAGAGACAATTCAATTTCCTTTCTTGCCTCTCCTTTTGTTTTTTATCGTCATTATCGTTCGATATGATTGACGATTGAAAGTGCACGTCTGAAATGAAAAACGAAGAAGCAAACTGAATGTTATTGCGTATAACGGCTAGAAAGAGTACTGAGAAAGTATTTTCTATGTTAAATATTTCTATTAGAGCTCTCGTTTCTCTGAGATTAACTCATTTCGCGGATAACAATTTTTTATATTCAGATTAATATACTTTATGCAGATTAAAGTATAACGTTTATGTAGATTTCGGATTACAAAAAATTTAATATATGAGTGAACTTAATCTGTGTGTGAATAAATAAGAAACAACAATGCGTAAATATCTTTCTCTACCTAACTATGTGTATTTTACACCCTAAAAAATACTTCGATGTATACATCTTTTATTTCACATTTTCTTTCCTTATATATCAGCTTCAGAAGCTTAGAATTTATTTTTTGTTTGGATATTGCATAAGGATGAAGAGCGAGGTATAAATAAGTTGATGCAGACTTTGAATATTCTTTAAAATATCGTCATTTTCGACACGTGACGCAAAACATTGTCCTATACGAAAATCCAAAAATAAAACTCGCACAAAGATACTGCACGGTGCCTCTATCGTGTCGAAAGATACGTGCTCTTATGAATTATACATAATGGAATAGCATATGAGTCAGTTGCGTGGTATCACACATTACACGTCACTTGTGCAAATAAAATAACATTACATATCATTTATCTTCTATTTGAATTCACTTATTAGTGAACTGAAAAAAAGTCATCAAAATTGTATGAAACATGATCAGAGAATAAAAATTAACAAAAAAATTAGTTAAATGGAAAATATTTATGATTCGATGGACATTTTACATTCGAACAATAATTTTATACATCGAAATATTTCACAATTTCCGATAGAATCAAGTAGTAAACTAAGTGTTTGGCGAACGTGTAGCCATAGTAACGTTACTTTCCTGTCCTAGAAATTCCTCTCTGAGCGATCTAGATTCCTACGTTAATATGTCAAACCATATGTTAATATAATATTTTATGTGTTTATTACTTCGTTCATGTATACCCGCGTTCGTGTTCTAGAAATTTCATGCTTTTGTCGTTAGTACGACATACGACGAACTAATTTATTACGCGAGCAGACTTAAAAAATATTATCAACAGCTACTATTAACAAACATAAAAACATTAGCTGGAATATTATTTTAAATTTATACTGATTTTGCTATTTACGATTTAAAAAATTTAATCAACCTGTTAGCAATTTAATTAATACAACATATTTATTTTTCTAATAAATCAAATTAGTTAGGTAATATAATTAGTTAACGTCAGAATAAATTGAAATTATGCTAAAACGCTATTCTATAAATTATTATAAATTCTCTCCAACTATTAACAATTGACTTGTTTTTTTCAGTACACATTATATCGAAGCAGTAGGTTTCCGTACCTTTATAAAATATTCAAAAATATTGCTCGCGATTCGGAAAATAATATCTTAAAGACAAAGTTAAGGTTCCGAAACGCTTTTAAAAATATGTTATCGAAAAGAAGTTGAAACGATTCATTTTAATGCTATCCGACGCACTACTTATTGATAATCGATTCAGAATCAATTACTAAAGGGACAAAGAAAGAAAGTTCGTTGAAGCTTCAAACGCAAGGTTAACTTTCTAAAACATTACCGAGACGCTCATGTATTAATTGCATTGGGAACATTATGCGTCGAAACAAAATCGATTTCGCGTAATAGTTCAACGTTTTCATTCTTTCAAAGAAGCGCCTGTGCACCGTGCCACGTGCAGGAATATAAAAACGTTCTGGCTGGTGACAGGTGCACCAGAAAACTTGTTTTTTAAGCAGTTCCCATAGAATATGGAATGAACCACGACTGTATTTGTCATGGTTTTATTTTACCAAGAGGCGTCTTGAAACTAGTCACTTTTTTGTACGAGTACTCTTTCCATCAAATAAATTCCGCGTGAAATTTCATTTTTATGTCAAATGTCGTGCGACCAATGGAAATCTGTCATCTGTATGTTACGCTAGGGTCGCGACTTTCGCATGCTGAATTTGGTCAATGAACCGCGTTGAATCTATCCATCAATAAACCCCATTATCGATGAAACAACCTACCACTGGAAACACCCTAAATAGAAGTCGAATGATTCTATGTTAACAAATGCAATACATCTTAGATAATTAAAAGGTGTTTCTACCAAACATTGTTAGAATGTCTTGTGAGTTTAAATAAGAAATGAAAGTTGTATAAACATAGATCATTTGAAGCTTCAGTAAGAAGTTGTAAATAAACGCAAATGTATATATCAATTCGTATTTATCACAGTTTATGAAGATAACTACAATAAATAGGGAATTATTTAGTCTTTTCAATAGTATAACACATCTACAACTAACGTTTCTCTTGTTTCGTATCCTTAATTGCGAAATAACATCTCGAGATCTGTACTCACGGTGCTTCATACTTGGTGATTTTCTCTCGTCAACTTCAATCTTATGTTGTGTATTGAGTTAAATCTACAGCGTAATAAACACGCAGTCGGCAAGGCGTGAAGTCACGTGTAGCGGAACTCCGGTGTACATATAGAATCCTCGTTGATCCTGGCGAGGGAACACACGCGTCATAGATGCATCTTTCAACGCAAAAAAACCAATAATTCAGCGAGTCATCGATCACCACAAGAAGCAACACAATGTCGGCGATTCTGGTCTCGCGATCGAATCCCAAAGTGAAAAGGTTAATCTGTACAATCTACCGAGTCAAACCGGTGTCATAATATTTGTAACAGAAGATCATGAACTCAAGCCAATCTGTGTACGCGGTCAATTTCCGCGAATCTTTCTGCCACCTATGCGCGCACCTTTCAAACTCTCCTTTGCACGCGAGGTTACGAGAAGAAAAAGATGTTCACTAAGTTCGGTTAGGTCAAGTGTTTCCTCGACGTAGTCTCGAGAAGCACTTGTTGATTCCGAACGAGCATAGTTCTGACCAGCACGCTGAGAACCACACCTTACGAGAGACTGTGTAGTGGATATACGGATCGAGTTGAAAGGCCCGTGAGACCACATCAGGTCCGTACCTAGTCAACGGAACCCGTGTCACGAGATCGATCCACGCTCTCTCTGATCCTTGTTTACAATCTAAACAATGGGCACACAAGATTAGTTATGCGACATACCAGTATGTTAAAAAATGAAGAATATAAGTAAATAGATATGATAATAAGAATGGTTCCATCGTGTCAAAAACATAAATATATAGATTTTCAGTTTTTTAGTAAAAAACTGAGCTAAATTCTTTTCCTTTTCTTTAACTTTAATACATAGATTAGGATTATGAATGTAACAATGTAACAACGATAATTATACTGTAATTTTAATTCATATTTTCAAGACTTATTTGGTTGTAATATAATCAATCGAATCATATATTCATGATATTAGCATATAAAAGACGATATAATATTGTCAATGAATAAAATTGTATACATTTCGATATCTGTAAGACAGACTATTATTAAATATAAATACAATACATTATATCCTCCCATGTGCTAATTATAATTTGTTGTACATACAGATTTTTTCTTTATGTATCTGGTTTGGACATTTTCTTACTCGCATTTACCTAAATTATTTTTCAATATACAGGAATAATTATCAACTTGATTTTAAATACCTGGAGGAAACGTCAAGAAAAGGTTAGAGAATGTGGCGAAGCCATACCTAGGCTTCGACGTTACTGTGTATTAATGCTGAACAACTGTTTTAGCTTTTACTCTACGGATTGGGGATAACGGAGGGAAGGCACGACATACCAAAACTCCGTGTCGTGATCCCAGGCGAAACTTAAGAAGAAACTATCAAATATCAAGGTGAAGCGTACGAGAACAAACATCCAATGACCAACAAATTATCATGAATGATTTGAGCAATTGTAATTCCTTACTATACACAAACTTTTAATACATAATTATATTATATATTAAAATCCAAATATATTACAAATCCAGCTAATCCGTTAAGTACTACATACATAATCATACATACATACATACATACATACATACATACATACATACATACATACATACATAATCTAATAATAAATGAAATATTTGCATTGTGAAGTTAATTTAATTTTCTTTTAAACATCTTTATTTCGCAACTTCAAAAATTAATCGTTTTACAATACTAAACAATACTAGATATCGCTTAGTTTAATAACATCATCTGAAACAGAAACAGTATAGATAACCGATACTCGAAGGGAATATGTCCAAAAAATAAATTTGTTTAAAGACCCGTTATGCCCGGCAGTGAATAATTAGTAGGCACTCAGCGTACTTGTTCAAAAAGTCATTCAAACACAGTGGTCTCGAGCCGTTCCTGAGCCGTCGTAAAGAGAGAGGGACTAACTACTTGCCTACAAAATGGGGGTTCGGCGTACCGTACATTCACCGTATGGTCTTCACCTCAGTTTTATCGACGTTCTTCCTTGTTTTTCTCGTTCCCTCTCTTTTCCTCGTTCCAATGATGTTTGACGCTCGTTACGCTTATACGTCCATGCATACCTTCCTACCATCCCTCACTCGATAACCGTGTCAACATCGAATTTCTGCCATACCATGCGAATTGACTGGAGCCGACCTCCTGCACAGGATTCGGAATATTCGTTATATTTGCATATATAAATCTATGATTTATTTAAGATTCATAACTTTTTAAAAATTCTTTTTATCTCTTTCATTCCTAACGATTACTATAAATCCGCATTCATGTAATAAACTGCACATACTAGCGCCGTCTAAAGTTAGCGCTCAGTAAACGGTACCGATTGCGCGACGCCTGTAGTAATCTGTAGCACAGTCGGTGCCTTATAGTAATCGTGCTAATATTGCGTTTAATTACGTATTAGTAAAATGGTTTTTACGTTTTTCTCAGTCTCCAGTGTTTGTGTAATATTAATACAATATATATTATACAATATATATATTAATACAATAATACAGAAGAAGCATACTCCTGCAGAAGTACGTAAAAAACGGTTAATGTAAGATATTTTTTAAGATAAGAGAATGGCGGCATCAAAGGGACTAATCGTCTGTGAACGTATCCTGAATGAGAGAACATTCTTTGCTTTCGCCGATATTCCAGAATGTAAATCGTAAAACCGGTTTTAAAGTCAAACGCGTCCCGAAAATTTTAGAGAAAGAAGGAGTGTTTAACGTCTTCGATAGTGGACCAGATTCAGTGATGAGTTTCATTGCATAAGCACTTGTTAGGATACTTAAACTTAGGATACTGATGTGACAATTAGTGAGAAATTATACCGAAAGAACTGTCGGTATCATGGTAATTACAACGATAGTCGTTAGATGGAACTCGTGTATACCGCGCAAAACATGTTTAATTTAAATTGCCAGTTTATAATAAATAAAGATTAAATTCTTTATTATGCCATCTCTTTTACAGATATTATGTTATAAAGTATTTATAGTATGATATATTGTATATAATCAATAAGACAATATACATTTTCGTTACTTTTTTAATTATACACAAATGCATTTTGAAAGTTAAATTAATAATTTAATTTATTATCATTTTTTTATATCTAATATTTGAAGAAATTTGTTATCTTCTATTTATATTACTGTTTTGCTTTTAATTGTATATTGTTAACTTTGACGCAATTTATTAATTTTTCCTTTATTGTATTAATTCTATGAGAATATATATGGAACTACCAGTATTTATTAGCTTAAAAAAAGTTCGTTGTTGAGCAAGAGTTACGTTATAGGTCTCCAAAGTATAACCGTATATTCTTTTAACATCCTTAGTAACATAAAAAGCCATTATAAAACTATACTACAGCATATTTTTTTTTATAAAGATATTGCCTAATAATTAATAACATTTTATAAAAATATTATTATTACATTTAATTTTTCATATTTCATATTTTGTTTTACTATACAAATTAATTTTATAACAAATATTTTTATGACAGATGGTTATATTAACATTAAAATATTTTGAATGAGATAATTCTTTTCATTGTAAACATTTGTACTGTAAACACAATGTACTGAGCAGTATCGACTTATAGTGCAACACGTCAGTGGCGGACCAGGAGCATTTTCTGATGAAAGGGGTCAAAATGCGTAGAAATACATAAGTGTTATTATTGAACCTTCTTTTACAAAATTTAAAATTTGTTTGTAATTTATATTCTAGTATCTCTAAAATAAGGCGATTGCCCCTATAGCTACCCTCCCGCCCTCTGAATCCGCCACTGGAACACGTGAGGTTAGAAATCATCTTCCTTAAAGTACAGGTTTTTCTCACGGAATACTCGACCGATTGTACCTTCATTAACATCTTCCAACATAACGACCATTCAAATTCCATGCGTACTATTTAAATGCCATGGCAATAAGAACATACTTATCCATTCTTCGATATCAGTTCCCATCACGAACAATTTCGAAGACTAACTTTACTATTACAATATCTAAAAACCATCCATTATACTATCGAATTTCATAAGTCGATCAAACAATGAAAGATATGGTCTATAAATCAATTTACTTAAATTTCCCGGTAACCATATATAAAGTATACTACGAGAAAATGTGCGCAAGTACGAGCTATCAGATACGCATGTGTACTTTGTTACTTTGTACCTCATGCACAAGTTTCGTTTTGCGTCTCGTCTCGTCCGGACGCATCATTCGATTGATCGCGAAACTCAGCCAGCGGCATTCCGTGAATTTCAAGGGAAATTTCGTGAATGAAACAGCTGTAGTGCGTTCTAAGCACATTGTTATTAGTAAACACCGTACACGTTTATCGTCTAAGAAACGCTTTAAAGCAAGCGATATGTCACTGTTCGCCTGTTGCATACGTCAGGTGAGTTTTGTTATTCCCGCCCGTAAATTAACGCGATCTATTGAGTATACATAAGTATTCTACACAGGATAGTACATATGTATACAGTGAGTCATAATCAAAAACTGAATAACTTTAAAGACTTGATTTTTCCTCCTTTTCTTTCTTTCTCTTTTTTTTTTATTTGAAAAGTTAAAAAGATCAATTTGCTAGGTGACGTGTGAAAAGCTTTGAAAATTTCATCAAAATCGGTTAATGTCGTTATGAGCTACAAACGATTAAAAATGATGAGAATCACAATTTTTCACGATTTCCCGCCTATAGCTAACCGTAATAAATTTAAATATGCTTACACCTTTCGATGCCTGTTTCCCCATCAAGCGATTTCGATATTTTTAGTATAGATATGTATAACTGACATAAACGTGTCCTTTAAATCTCCATTACAGGCCCCGATAGAAAAGTTGTAAAAGGTGACCATTACTATTTCCTTCGCGATTTTAACCAATTGCAAGTTTTTCAACATTTTTCTGACACGTCATTTAGTAAACTAATTCTATTAACTTCACAAAAAGGTTAAGTCGTCTGATTCGGTTTTAAAAACGTTATTCTTATATTTCTAAGGGTGCACGAGTTAGACCGTGACACACTGTATACTTATCAGGAAATTCAAATAGCATCGAATAAACATATAGAAGAGAAACATGGTGTATTGTTATACATATTGAATTGTGTGCTCTATTTCGTTTACACGCGCTTCATTGTGCGCGCTTTATTCGTTTGAAGAAGTTATTATTGGAAGGAAATATTTTTCTTATGGAGATGATGAATTATTGTTAATAATAGATTTTTTCTTTTGTTTTAGAAGGAATTAGTGAAATATGGTATCAAAGAAGTATTACGTCTTATGTTATCGTATCTTATCTTATCATCTTTCGTAATATACTTTATTTTCAAAAATAATATTTTTTAAGCCATTGTGTTTAAGAATCAATAGGATAGCAAAATTAAAATAAACAATCATTGTAATCGAATCGTTAGAAGAGTGTATAACAGCGGCAAGTGCGCAATTATAGCGAATCTACCAATATTACGTCTCGCTGATTCCAGCATTTATCACGTACGTGCGATTTGCTTGTTTGAATCCAATCTTGTGGCTTTATTTACATAGTGACGTATAGCGTGTACTGTTGTATTTGCAAAGTTCGTTTCATTTGCAATTAACGAAAATCTTAATAAATCGCTCGTTCCTATTTTTAAACAAACTATTTTCTCGATTCTTGAAATTCTTCTAAATAATTGTTAAAAATATCTTTCCATTGACGGAAATACCTTTCTTATTCTCTCTAGATAATAAATACAAGGGGAAACGATGTATATTGGAAATTGATTGAATTCAGAGATAAAAAGAACAATGAGAACAACAGCGTTTCATTGGAATTCATCAAAGACAGGCTGCAACTGGCAGAAGTTCGAACGAGTAACAGAACAAGAAGAAATCGCTTGTTTACCAGAAAATAAAAAAAAAAAAAATCGGTGCTGTGTCGATTTTTCCATGGCCGCGGGCTAGCCTTAATTCTTGCTCACCCCTGTCGCTCAGGTGGCAGAATCGGTAAACAGAAAAATGAAGTTTACTTCGCGTTGCGGGGCTGTCGGGGGCTCGGAGCTCGTTCAGCGTAACTCGCTAGGGTGAACGGTTACATTTTCCGCTACTTAACGGATTTCATGCTCAAGTATCAAAGAGATCGCGTCCTTGCTCTAATCAGCGCGCGTATTAATAGAATGCGACTTTGGTTTTGCAAATTTTCTTCGGAACCTTGCGTGTCTCTATTATTCCGCGCAACTTATAACGCTCCAAAAGAAACTTATTTGAAATATAGTTAAA
This sequence comes from Bombus terrestris, assembly GCF_910591885.1. Taxonomy (NCBI): domain Eukaryota; kingdom Metazoa; phylum Arthropoda; class Insecta; order Hymenoptera; family Apidae; genus Bombus; species Bombus terrestris. Next base: position 11,202,403 of record NC_063273.1, on the reverse strand, counting down.
GAAAGAAAAAAGAAAAAAATTTACAAAAATGTCGGGTCTTTCCGATTGCAAGGGAAAAGTTAAGGACGACACGCTTCTGGTCAAGGGATTCGGTCGATCAACGTACAAAGGTTTAATTATACTCGAGCCGTTCTTTTTTTAAGTCGACCACGCTCGTCAGGTTTCAGAACCGTGATTTATCGATCCGAACGAGAATTTCACTCAGCATAAATCATTATCGCGTAAATATTTTCGCAGCCGTTTGATTTTTTGATTTTACGTAATTTTACAGAATCAACGACAGATGGAAGATACTCGTCAACAGGTGTTGTTGAAGGAACCACCGGAAATATCGTGGGAGAACACGCTTGGCGCTCCGGATGGCGTTCCATTTGACGATGACACCAAGGAATTACTCAGAAGATGCATCGATGTATCGACATCCACACCCACCACTCTGCCGCAAATCATTGAGCGAAGCGAGGCGTTTCCTATAAACTTTCCTATTAACACCGTAAGATGTTCCACGCTGAGAGACAGGGGAATTAGCACAAACACCCTTGAGGTTGGACTATTAAATTTTTCTTACAAACTATCATTTATTTTATAACACTATCGTAATATTATATTTGTTTCTCTTCAATTCTTATTACTAAACTACGGATGTTTATGCATTCATGGAAGATTAAAGATTTATGGAAAATGCAAAGAATACACATAGTATGCAAAAATATATAAAGTGTCCGAATTATAGTAATTTCAATAACGTTATAGTATTTAATGAATGAAACAAATCTCTGCTTATGCTTGCGTTCATAAAAATTTGAATTTGCATAAACATCCGCGGTCTAAATTATTATTTCCATTATGTGTAAGATTTTACGAAGCAGATTCAATTGCAGATGAACGCGAATTCGGTTTATCCTGTGATACACGAAGCAATGTTACCATTGTTAGCTCGATGGTTGAAGCATAAACGGCTCTATGGTAGTGCAATCGAGAGAGCCATGTATAAAGATATGGGCTTGGTACAATTCATTCACCGTTTACTAGAAAAGCGAGCCGTGCATTTCTATGGATCTGATGATCGATGGAAATTAATCGACGGTAAGACAGGCGTGGACGGATGGGAAAATGTTGGCACGGATCACGAGAAAGAACCACTGGTTAGTTATCTGTCTTGCTTAAACATGGTAATTTTTTAAAAGATTACCTAAACATCTTTTAGTTTCATTGAATACAAGAATTTCATTAAAAATAGTTATTACTTTGGAAATAACCGTAACCATTAGAATTTTGTTACTAATAGGTATTAACGAAATGTTTGTCATACGATGAGATCAAACTGTCCGCGATGATGGCGATGTCTTCCCACACAGAATTCATAAACGACGGCTCGCGCGAGAACAGAGGCGTCGTGAGTACCGATCCAGACTCTGTACAGCCGAGAGGAGTCATTATAGGTGTCGTGGGAACAAGGTTTTCTATGTTTATTTAACGCTCATCGTTAATAAAGCTAAATACGTAAAAATATACTTACATATTTGTGGAAGCTCGTATTATTTACACTTTCTGCTGATTGTTTGCAGATTTGAACGCCCACGCTTTATGGAATACCAGGACATCCTTATTACTCCTCTGCAAAACACTGCCGAGAATGGGTGAGTTGTAAACTTTATCATGCAGAATGCACAAAAAGCTAATCTGTCGTACATCTTGATTTTAATGTGTTCGTTTTTAACGTTCTTTTTTGTAAATAATTTCTTTCTCAGGTTGATGTTTAGCGAGTCTTGTCTATTTGAGTGTTATAGACATTTAGTAAAAGTTATAGCATATCTTTAAATTGATCAGGTACTAATAATTATATATTTTTCGTTGTGCGAAAAAGTTTTTTCAGAAGATTGTAAAAGATCATCTAGTGCGCGGCAACAAAATTCTGCAAAAATAACGAACAAAACTGTAGTTTAAAAAACGCTGTTCCATTACGTTATGGCAAATGCTTATTCTATATTTAAAATGAAAAATGTTTGCATAGCATTTAATAAAGAATTGTGAATACTTGGTGATATCTGTATAACAGATACGGGCCGCAAACAGCTGGAAGCTCGGAAGAGATACGTGGGCTGCGAGTTTTATGGGCCAAATTTTATGGCGAGGAATACCATCCGCTGTACGAGGAAACGCTGAAACGAATTAAATCAAAAGAAAACAGAAGATATCTCTCGTTGATAAGTCAAACAGTCTTCGATATCGAGAATTACATGAAAAGGACACTGCTCACCGTAGAAATCATACTTCTCGAAGCAAATACACGAGCGGAGAAGCAAAACACGACTGCTTTCTTACACGTTGTCGGCTTTGGCCTCGGTTAGTAAGAAAAACTTCAAAATTCAAATTCAAAGTTATTTAACCTCGTGAAATATTTGTAATTCAACGCCATAACTTTATAAGCATTTTAAATTTCCGTAACAAGGAAAAATATTTTCAGGGGTATGGAGACTTACTCAAGAGCAAGAAGTATATTTTTTAAAGACTTTCGAGATCGCCCTTAGGAAAATGAACAAGAAACTGAGATACGTATCCGATATAATGTTCGCGTATTTCCAACAGCGGAAGTGCGGCGACGCTGGAAACGGCGATTATCTTGGAGGTTTGCTACCAATCTCAATTCTCGACTATTTAGCATAAACAATTAGTACAAAGAGCATATCATTTTCCAGATATAAGAATTCACTTCGCTCTCAGGGAACCTCATAGCAAACTATTCAGAGCCTCGGACGCGAATAAACTTCTCGTAGTGACGTACGCGTGGGATGGAAACGCGTTGCCAGGTTGTCGAAAAATTTCCATTAATTAAAATTATGTTTGTCATTAATAATAATAATAATAACAGCTTCGTAATTTTAAGCGTACTTTCCATTAAAATTATCGTTAAATCTAATTATGCAGGGTGGTTGCTAAAATCAATCGCTTAACTCGTAGGAAACGAATTCTGGAGCGGGCATTTGACATCGAGTGGAGATTCAGCGGCAGCGTGTAGTACTCAAATCGCAGAATTGCATACTTTCAGAATAAATCCTCGAGCATGTGGAGCCAGCTTGCACATTGCATCTGCGCAGCATGGTATTTTGCACATATCAGATTACGCGAAGCTACACCTTGCTTAGGTGAATTATCTTTCATGTTAACTCGTAATTGGTCGATAATCATTGATAATCGGGAAAGAAGTATAACAATAACGAGGATTTACAATTTCTAAATCCAGGAAAGGGCTGGCCCATTGGGCACCGGTCAGCGAAGACCATCACGATCTCCACGTAGTCAAAGAAGTCGTAGCGCAGATGTCGATTGCTTGAAGAAATACACAGAAAGACGAGTCGAGGAGAGAAGACACACAGAGATACCAGACACGAGCAAGCTCGATCCCTCCAAATGGGTCCCATTGCCGAAAAATATCACGCGAATCCAACCAGCGTTGAAAAAAGCGCAACAGTCGTCGAGAGACGAAGAGAAACGACGTTCGGTGTCGAGCGAAACCGAGGAATCCATAGCGGATAGCACAACGGACATGGGTACACCAAAGAAATTGTCTCCTACAAAAGAAGAAGAAACGACGAAGGGAGCCGAAGAAAAGAAAAACGATACGTCCTCGCCAGCCTCGTACAGACAGACGGCCGGCAGAAGTCATAGCGCGGACGTCAGCCACTTAAAGAAAGAGAAACTAGTCGAAGAACGAAGGCATACGGAATGCAGCGACCCCAGAACGATCGCCACGAGGTTGACAGAGCACATTTTCCTAGTCAAAAAGAAACCAATGCCGTGAACGAATCGATTAAAGCCGCGTACACTCGTGATAAATACCGAGGTGTTGCACTAATTATATTAATCACTAGAGGTTAACTATATTGTCATGAAAATTATATGTACATAGAATAGTAATAATTTAATGTCGGTCGTTGTGTGGATAGAAATGTATATGGCACAACACCAAAAAGAACAAAAAATAATAATGATAATGCAGCTCTCGTTTATTCGGTAAATATAATGCATACGTATAATATGTAAGAGGAATAAGATAAAAAAACAAAACGTTTGATTAACTGACCATTTCTGGCGCTTAAACAAAATGTATCGAGTCTCGACACACTGGATTTCTGATACCAAATACCTTTAGGTGGCTACCGCAAATTAACACCTCAAGGTTCCGCTACGATGCATCCCCGTTCGCAAGGATCAGCAACAGCTGCGAAATCACGAAAAACGCCGCAACCAGATGGATGACGTTCATCAAGAATCCATCCCCTTGTCCAATACCGCGAATGAACACGGAAAGAAAGCCTTCCGCGACGGAAGCGTGTCACGCGACTGACGGATCACAGCTTAAAAGCGTTAAAAGCGAATCGCCCAAGTGGGAGCCGCTACGAAAATTCGCGCCAATGGCGTCGAAGACCAGCGCCGAGTCTAGTCCAAGACAAGGTAATCAATATAAGTACGATTCTTACAAGAGGAACTTCAGAATCAAATTGTTCTGGATAAAATGTTCTCTCAATTGGATACGACCCCAGGAAGAAATTCAAAGTCTTATATATCTTACATGTAAACGTCGTCAAGCTTTAGTCATCATTGAATGATTCGCTTCAATACTTAAACATCTGGCAATGTGTGATTTTTGTAAGCTCTAAATGTATTTTACTCATAATCGATTAGCCATCTGCAACTGAAATTACGTAAAATAAACATAACTGTATAGACCCACCATCGCACCAAATTTTATTGAAATGGGGGGGGAGACAAGTCTGAAGCTCTTCTTGTTATAAAGGATACGGAAAAATTTACATTGTTTCAAATATGGAAAATTAACATAATTAATTGCAGATAAATCGGACTCAAGTCGAGATTCGCCAACGACCAAGCGTTCCCCTGACGCCAATGAACAATCGAAAAGGCTTACCCAACGCATGCGAGATCTATACGACTTCAAAACAGAAAACGAGTGGCCGAAAAGGGCGATAAATGCTCGACGTGGGAACACGTGGATAAGTAAAAGCAGCAGCGAAGAGGAAAGGACTAGTCTATCTGCTCGTAGAAATAGCCAAGATTTGGAGTTTAATGATAGAATGAACGTGATCAAGGTAAGCATAAACTATAGAACACATTCCAGTTCTATACATTCTTATTGCATTCTTATTGAAAATGTCGCAGCTGAAGGATACGAAGGTACAGTCTGACCACCAAGAACCCAAACGACCAAGGACTCCAAAGAAAGATGGACCACATCCAAGTACTTCCTCCGACGTTTACAACAGTGAGTACGAGGAACGTTTAAGAAAGTTCAACGAGAGACTCCGATACAGCGAAGATCTAGGTTTGGCGAAGCCAAAGATCAAGGAAAGGCGAACCTACTCCGATGACTACGACGAAAAAGCTCGTCGTGCATCCACCCGATCAAATACAGGAAGTTCGGTGCGCTCGACGCGGACAGATTCGATTCGACTGACGCGTGCTGAAGGTTCGATTCGATCGGTGAGATCGACGCGCTCGGAAGATTCACCAAGAAGTCGATTTCAAGCCGAGAAGAAGAGGCCTTCGGACGCTAGTACCAAATCCAGGGGAAGTTATGCTGAAGTATCTCCTGTAACTCCTACGAAAAAAGAGTCCCGCCCAAGCGACGCGAGTTACGTTAGCGTGGCCAACTATTCGGCTAAAAGAGCAAGCGTGGACTGCAAGAGCAGCAGACAAATGGTGGAACTTCCGCCACGAAGAGCTTTCAGTCAAACGGAAGAGAGACCAGCGACGCCTGTTCCGCCGATAGAATGGAACGACGATCGTTACGCGGCTGCTCGTCTCAAACAGACCTCCGAACGCCAGAAGAGGGACAGTACGAGATATAAGGTGTACCTGACGTAAGATGGGTGGAGAAATGGTTATTTTTGATTAACACGATGAATAAGTAGAATCTTCGTCGATGTATCGAGGACGTTTTTGAAAAATTCGATTCCTCAGTGAATTCTCTTCGACAGAACTGATTATTTGTGGGAAGTTATAGATATAAAAAATGTTGTGAGAGAGGTGATCGAAGGTAGACGAGATATAAAAAGATACGTGAGTTTGATAAATTTACGTTCAATGATTTATTTCGTCAGCCCGTGGTCGTTAGTAAGACAGTTGTTCTAATCAAATGTTACACATGTAGTCGTTGGAAGTTCACTAGCACCTGAAATTCTCCCTTTTGCCACAATTCGGTGTCAAATTTTTGAATATGTGTGCCGTACGCCGGAAATGGTGTTTTATATATGGAGGATTCTTGTAAGAGTATAATTTATGACGATATCGTCGAACGGTATGCAGCTATTCAATCATGATTTTGAAAGGAATCGATATCCTTTATGAAGTTTCAAATGAAATTGATTTCCAATAATTATTGTACGACGTTGAAAAACATTGCATTACTTTATGTACGATCGCGACAGAATGTAAAACGTAAAAGAAAAGTGTACCTAATACCGTACAAGTAATATGTAATATGATTTAACTAATAAAATATTCTTTAAAAAAAAAAGATGACATCTCAATCATCTTGATTTTACACGAAGAAACATCACGATCCTTCGCACCTTAAACTCACGGTACTATTAAAACAACTTATTCTAGACTAGATTGCACTTAAAAAACAAACTTACAATTTTGTAACTTACGATCCTATCCCGAATAACAAACCCATAAATCAAACCATAAACGAACAAATAAATTAGGTCTAATTTATCGAGATCGAAGTTATCTCTTAAAATTACGGACTTTCAAACATATCGATCGATTACCCCTGCAAGAACAGTTTCAATTGATGAAAGAAAGCTATTTTCAAAAATTCACACGATCGTCCATCTTATTTACGCTCGATATTTCGAAAATCGCTACGAAATCCTGCACTAGAGTCTTTAACGAACATCTTTACCCTCTTCCTTGTGGGTATCCCGTGCACCGAGGACGTCAAAGATTTACAATCTCTGCTTTGTCCGGATAACTGTTCCTCTTCCTCTTTCTCGACTTTTGGCCTCTTCTGGCCAGAATTTACCGCACTTCCGCTAATAGTGGACGCGCTACTCGTTACAGAAACACTCGGCGAACAATTTGTTAGAATACTCGAGCTAGTTACGACCTGAGCGTTTATTTGAGGCGACTTTGGAAAGGTGGAAGATCGCGAACCAGACAAAGATCGCGTCAAACTTCCGTTGGTCAACGCGGTTGGCGGAAGAGGATTTTGTGCAACGACCGTTGACGGTGTCATGCTTCTTTTGCACGCAGCATTTGTTATACTGTGACCAGAAGGCGCGATCATTAACAAATTGTTTCCGTTCTTATCACACACTACGTGAGATATCGGATGCTGTAGCTGTTTTTGGCTACTGAAGCTCGTTCTGTACGCGTGGTTCTCGCTTGTATGCTTCTCCTGTTTCAAGTATGATGTCGAGGATTTTATGAGATAGCCCGTTGAATTGTGAGTGACAAGATTGGGCTCGCATTTGATTCGGACCTCGTGTTGCGTCACTTCGTTTCGTTCTTGCGCCTTTTGCCATTCCAGAACGTTGCTTAGCAGTCGTATGTACCTATAAAATATGGAGTTTTAGATCATGGAGTAAATATTATTGATATTACTATAATAGTAAATATTGTAACTATTTATGGAGAATGTATGTTACTATTTATGTAGCACATAGAACGTAGAATCTCAAATTGAAGCACATAGGTCTATAATAACGAGCAGTTTTCGAGATCTCTCACTTTGAACACAAAAAATAACACAATTTATGTTTGTGTTTGCACTATCTTTGACAATTAATTTCTTAGACTGTTAAGTCGTTATAAACAAAAAATAAGTTTCATTGTTCATATGTGATACTGTAATATAGTGTAAAAGGATATGTACATATATCATTGTGCACTCACAGTCCAACAATCAACGATATAAATTGTTTATTGTTAAAATTTACCGAATCGCCATTCGCAAGATCTCATTCTTGGATAGTTTCTTATCCGGTGGATGAGTAGGCACCAATTTTCGAAGCTCGGCAAAGGCTCCACTAACATTCTGTTGTCTCCAACGTTCACGGCTGTTCGTGAATAACTTTCGAACTCCCAAAGTCCCTACACGAGAAGTTGGTGAACCGAGGTGACCACTGCCGGAAGACGAAATGCCGTCTAGCTATGAAATTATTAGGAATTTTAAGGATCATCGAAACACAATTTTTCAATCGTATACATTTATAAATAGATTATGAGTATTTATATAAATTCATATTTTTATTAAAATTTCAATAAATAAATGAAATCTACACAGAGATTTGTGTCACTCGTTAAATATAATAACAAGTATTATACTTTGAATATTTTATGTTTTTGTATATTATATGCATTCTATCAATTTTTGCGTCTATAAATTTTCCATAAATGCGTAAACAATCCGCAGCCTATTTATAAGAATTCTACTGTCACGCGTTTATATCGACGATTAACCTATTAAAGACCAAACAGTATATGAATTACCATAATTTTATAAACGCTGCAATTTCTTTAAATTTCATAAAGTTACGTAGAATCTCTGGGTAGAGAAGATAGCGAGGAAAAAAATATTAAATAAATCCTTGGAACGCCACAACGTTGGAAAGCAGTCTTTGATACAGTAAACTGATTGAAAGAGAAACTACGTTATCACAACGTTGGGCGATAGTTTAATGAGTTAAACTATCGAGCGATTTGTCAGCGTAATTCGCAATTAAGATCAATTAGAATTTCTGCTCACGGAATTGTTGCGATCTCGCCTTTTCTTGCCTTGGTCCTCTTCCTCATCGGTGTCATGGGAATAAAATTCATCCGAAAGCGTCGCTTCCTCCTCCGTGTCTCTCGACGTGCCAGAAGAATCGCCGACTTCCTCCGCGAGTTCTCCTTCGCCGGACAATATTGACTCCGCTGGAGAACCGTTCTCCGTGTCCACCGTTCCTCCAGCGCAGCCATTGTACGTCAGCATCGACTGCAATTTATTAATTAGACGTCTCGACTTCACTCGAATCATTCGTTGCAAGTTTTAACGCTACACCTTCCAACGATCATACGGTGGCTTCTATTAAACGTTCAGGTGGATTGCTTTGACCTTTTAATGTTTTCTCGAGACTTTTCTACACGCCTGACTAGAACAAACGATAGATGACAAAAGTCGCGGGAAATCTGGATGAATTATCGCGCACGAAATTAGACTATATAGGCGCCAACAGGATACTCCTATCGCGATCTCCCTCCGCACTTTCGTCCCTGACATTCAATAGATCTACGTCCGTGCATGGATGAGTTATTCTGTTGCACGAATCAAAGAGTTTATTTATTCCGTGAGGAAAAAATAATTGTTTAGTCATTTTTTACGGACAGCTTGTATAGGTCTTCGAACACGAAGATACACTTATGTGCAAAAGTATCGGAAAATATCCATAGAATTTAGAAACTTTCGAGTATACAGAACTTCATTTATGTTAACTCGTCGAGGACAGATAATTTGTATAACCGATAGCAGCCCAATAAATAGAAGTTCACGTACAACCGACTTGTGTTCGTTTGATCAGACACTAACTAAAATTTTGTTGCAATAAATGGAGCTCGTGTAAGCAAAGATCTACTAGATTGATGTTAAATCACAATCAAAAAAGCATATATATATGTTGACTATTGAATAGTTTGTACGATGTCTTGCGTGATTGTAACACTTACACGTGAACTTTTTAACTCGATAACACTACACTCTCTTGATAAAAGTTGAAAATTGTTAACACGAGATATTAATAATTTTTACACCACAGTAGACCTTACCATGTCTAAAGTTTAAAATCTAACTTCATTTACTTTCATGTAGACACGGCTAGTTTTGTAAAATGTTGATAGAACTTTCTCTTTATAAAACGGATTACGAGTCGTGGACACTTTGTCGGCAAATTTTCCAAGGTTACTGTCGTAGCTGATATTAAACCGACTGACGAGTCCAGACGGGCAGAATTAACTAATAGAAAGTGCAGTACAACCCCCGAGAAAATGAATTTTAGGAAGGCGGAGCGCAGGCCTCATGGGTGGAGCTCCTCTCTGGACCGTCCCATACTGTTCCATGCGTATCCAGTATCCCTCCAAACACCCTTAGGTCGTTGTTAGATCCCTAGGTATCAGACGAATACGATGAAAATAAAAAATATCGATTACTCCTGGTCCAGTGTGAAAAATATTACAGTAACAAGTATTCTCAATATTCCTCTAAATATTTCTCTAAATACAGTCATGATAATATAAACACGATTCAATGCGATAAAGGATTTATAACTTAATTTTAAATAGCGCAAGATATAATCATTTCTTTGTTTATGTATTATTATAAGTATTACTTATTATATGTCTTATTTTACTTATGTAAAATTGTGTAGTTATATACAATTTTTGAAATTATATAAATTATGGTTTACGAGTATTTAAATATTTTACGCATAATATTTAAGAGCCTTCTGTATTCTCGTACATATTATCCAATTATTTTGATATCCGAATAGTCCGCTACCCGAACCGTTACTGGCAACTCTCTTTTATTGTAAATATGTAATGTTCTCGTACAAAGTGTGTATGTTTTCCTCTGTACGAGCTGATGAATCCTGATAATAACAATTTAATATGAAACTAACAGCACACAGTTAAACAATAGTGAGTGAGTAAAAAAGATATTGATATCTAATTCTTGATATCAAACCCAAATATTATATGACACAATTAAAAGCTCGAAAATATAGCAAAATTAATTAAAACGCATGTGAGTGAGTTACAACTTTTACTTAGAGTTACAACTTACATTGAAAATTTTGTATAATTTAATAGTCAAAAATATAAGATCCTTAAATATTCTAAAAAAATTTGTTTTTATTGAATAAATGAAGTTTACTATCGGAAAATTTCATTTTTCGGACACTTATACCTTCCTTCCTAACAATATCTTTACTTTGGAAAGTTTTTACCTCCCAAGTTCCCAAACAATTAGATTCTTATTAGCCGAGCTCCGCAAAGTTAACGGGGGACAGGGAGGTGTAAAAAAAAAAGGGAGCGTTGTTTAATACACATTAGGGGTTGAGAAGCCCTAGCCGTTGTCAAGTGGCCACCAGTCACGAACTGTTTTATTGTGACACCTCCGGAGGGTGCTACAGATTTTCCTGCGGGATGAATCCGGAGGGTGTCATCGTGCGATCCCGATTAAATGATTAAATCTGCAATCGTGATCATTCGAGCGCTATTACCGTCCTATCTGCGTGGGAGCTAACTATAATTTCGCTTAGACTCATTGTCAATATGATTATGGAAAACATTTGTTTGCAACGAAACAACTATAGAATAAATTATTGAATAGAGATAGTCATTGTTAAATGGTGCATGAACATGCGGAATCTGATGCATTTAAAGGAAATTTAAAGATGCAAAAATGCATAGTACGCATATGAAAAGTATAATATTCGTTATAATAAAGTAAATATACGAAGTGCATAAATATCCGCAGTCCAGTCATTACGTTATTATGTCAAGAATGTCAGATAATTATAATTTGATATTAATTATAATTTGATAGAATTGATTCATTAGACGAATGTTTATTAAATGAACTGAAGCACGAAGAGACGAAAGAATAATATATCATTATTTTACGTATCTTAACGCTATTGAAAAAAAACAATAGTATTTTTAAGTTTTACAGCGTGTTTGAGTGATTCAAAGAGAAAATGAAGTTCAGTATGCGTTTGATAATGTTGGCGATTAGATAAGGCACGAGTCGATGTTATTTATCGTTTAATTGTATGAAAAGCATGAGACATCTTCGAAACAGATGTTAATGGGATGAAACAGGAAGAAGGTGGAGACAGATTTAGTCACAAGTCTCTATGTACATGACGCACCGATAACGAAAGAACGATTTCATACAAAACTCTTCTTTTTTCATTGTTGTTGAATTAGACGACAGAACAAAGAAATCATTACAACTTGCTTCTGCAATTTCTGAATTTTCATATACGCAAAATGTAAAAAGAAGAGGAAATGAAATGTTAGTCGTGATTTAAACACATCTGAACTTTGCTAAATAGGGAAACAATGTTATGAGAGTGATTTAAAAGCGTATACCTTTAACCCCACTATTAGGATCCCGCTTTTTAACTGTATCGGCACCTTAATCTGAAAATAAAAGGCGTATAAGCGACACGTGCGTCACCCTTGAATGCAGTCGCGTGCCTTATTCGTAAAGTTCGAGGGGTAATTTTTTTTTTCATTCTTCGTTGATCCATTATTGCGGCCGCGTATGGTCTGTGATACTGGCCCAACAGAGAAGTGTGGCAAAATATGAATAAATAACGTCGATACGTATCTTTACACACGGTGAATTCGTTTCTAGAAAAGTTTGTTGCACGTAACATTTTGTATAGGAACCCGTATACAACGAAGATGAAAAATGAAAAAATATAAATTATATTCGAGTTTCGCGTAATTTATGACTATTCAAGGTTCATACGTCTATCAATAAATTCCCATCAAACTTATAAAAGCACCCTAAAAAAAGCAGCAACTATGGTACAGTTAGAAAAAGTCGTATGGGGTGAGTTTTGTAGCGGTTTCCCACAGGTTTAGTAACAATACAGCTCAATTTGTGCGTGCCAACGAATAGGAATTAGGTATTAGAATTATTTCCCGTGAAATATACTCTCTGTGGGCATGGAACATCGATAAAATCGCAACCACGTATGCATGCATCAAAAATTTACTGAAAGGAAATCATAAGCTAATATTTTCTACTTGGACCTATGAACCTTTTCGATGTTACGAAATGTGTTCTTAAAAATTACTATGCAACTTATTAGTTTCGTAAAGATTATTAATCCCTTAAAAATTATTAACAAATTAATATCACCGTGCAATTGTCTTTCCTTCCATTATAGAAGGATGCAAAATATAAGAATACACGGATTTATAAAATGCTATTAACGATCATGTTCCGAATTAGATACGAATTATTAACAGAGACCGATATCTGAAATCAGTGAACTAGCATGGAAAAGCTACCCAGAAATGGTATATGGTTCAGTACGTAGAAGAATTATCATTGGCAGGCTGTGCCAATAGAAAAGAGGCGTGTCGCCGGGTTTGCGCAGTGTCCCATGAAACGTCAACGCGTTCAAATAGAATACCCATACCAGACTGAGCCGCAGGAGCACAACGAGAGGGGTGGAAAGAGGACACGAAGGGCACGGGGATGAAATCAATTTTCGTTATCGCCGTCAACCAGTCGCCCCATATTAATTCCATTATTAGTGTTTGTTTTCCACGTGTGTATCCTACCAGACGATAATTGTAGATTCGTTCTGAAATTATCCAAATTCTTGTACGATACAAGAACGCGAAAAATTAGTCATTCATCGCATTTTCCTACTAAAACAGGGGTACGAAGTAAATAAATTTTCAATTTAATTAACTGCACATTTATATATAGCGCATTCTAGCAATTCATAGCATAGCGATATTACTGCATTTTGAGAAAGTGATTTACTTTTGGTTGTAATTTTGAGGTAGTTTTTATTGACTTATTCGAGTTATTGGAGGTGCATTCTTATTGAAGCAGCTCTTTCATTTCACGTTATAAAACACGCATGATCCGAATAAATCAACAGATTTATAATAAAATAATTAGAATATAAAAGCAATGGAAAGCGTTCAAGTTATACTTGATATCAGGAAATGTCCGAATATTTACTTATAATTGGTAGTATATATAACACTTAACACATTATAATTAATACATGTCGTATACCATAATTCCTTTTAATCCATTAAATAGACAACATAAATTTATTGAAGCATACTACAATCAGTAGCAAAGTGTCATCAAATGCGATTTAGATAATTCTATCAGTCGATTTTTCATTATAACATACGGGTATATAACAAAAAACTACTTATATAGCTTTTCATCATTTGCTTAAACTTTCTGTAATTATATCTTCTAAAAACACGAAAGCCTGTTTTTTCGTTGAAGTCTCGAGTCTCTGTTGTTACAAGAAAAGACAGATAAGATATCCTTTGGTAATATTCCGAGATGAGTATCGAGCAAGGACATCCGCAATACAAGAACGACGTGTGGTGGGTGAATTCTCTTCAAAAAGTCATTGAAGCCACGGAGGCTGCGCGAAGCACGAGTGTTCGGTGCTGATAAGGGATGCTCCGCCCTCGAAACCCCTAGAATCGTCCTCTCGCTACCCCTCGGCCATGGAATGGCAGGGTCAAGTTGTCGGGAGTCTCTTGCATCGACATGAAGTATTAATCTGACGGATTAGGAGGAGAGATAGGACGGAGATTAATTTTTAAGATGTTGAAAGACGTAAAGGATTACCCTGGGACGTTTAATTAGGACTGGTTCGGTCACGCTGCCGTCTTTTATACGAAGAAAGCAAGTTTGTTACCAAGTTTTTTACTACTTTTAATTGAGCGTGTTTTTTTAAGCGAAAGTGAATAAAACAGTTATAGCGATCGATACTATTACTTGGATTTTTTTATTGAAAATATAAATAATCTGTACAATCTAGTCGAAATTAATATCATTGAAAGTAGGAATCGTAATAAGTAGGAAAGTGGTAATAACGTTGGTTGAGAAACGGATATTCGAGCGATGCAATGGAATAACGGTAATAAGTTAAAACGTATTACATTATGATAAATAAAGTCAGTGAAGCAGTGACAAACAATTTAGGATGATTTATCCACGGTAATACCCAATTTGTATGATTAACTTTACTCGACGCTCGAAGCTTGTGTATCATGATAACATAGTATACAATGATAATTGTTCAGAAAAAAGTTCCAATACTTAAGAAAACAAGTTAATTGAAAATGAACGATATCAATCGGAATTACGTTGCCAATTGAAGATAAAATATAATACAACAAAATGGTTTTGTCGACTGATAAAGAAAAAGAAAAATAGAATATCTCACTATTCATTGACGTAATAAATATACGATTCTAATCTATACGTAGATCACATAATATATATAAAAAATATAATCCGCATTAGAAATATATACATATAGTTTTTTCGAAAAATAAATTAAAGATTTTACATTTAAACTTTTAGTAGGAGCGTAAATCTACTTCCCGGGGCGACTGTGTGTACATATGTGTATATGTGTGTGTGTATGTGTATGTGTAGAATTATAACGATCTAAAAACGTCAAAGGATGTTAAAAAGCGTTTGTGTTAATTGCAATTAATAATTCGTTAACCACCTTCGTATTACCATCATTCGTATCACATGTATCTTTAACATAAACGCATAGCCTTAATACATTAAATTATAATTAGGCTGCGGACATTTATATAGATTCATATTTTTACGAATATGAATAAAAAAATTAAATCTACGTAAACAATTATTTCACTTGGTATATATTACAATACTATATTTTGAGTATTTTATATATCTCTGCATAGTATGCGTACATTCTGTGTATTTTTACACTTCCAAATTTCCTATAAATACATAAAAATCTGCAGTCTAATTATGACGATTCTGAATTTTGGATTATTTATATCGCGATTTAAAAAATGTTCCATTTAAAGTTACTAACGTATAAATACATTAACTATCACAAATATAACGTCACATTTATAACCACCAGTTAAATGGTACGGTGAAAGGAGAAGAATACTGTCGCGTTATTGCCATTATAACAAGGGCCTGTTCTCATACTTCGGTTCGCTTTTAAATTTAAAACATATTTACAAGCGAGCATTTTCAGCGGCTGTTCTCGTCGCGAGATCACAATACTGTCTTTTCCTCATACCGATTCATCGTGCTATCAGTGAAACGCAAATATAAGGATGAGCAAAGGCACCGCTATGATGCATAACAAGTAAATAGACGTCCTAGGTTCGCACGTGGAGACAACCACGTATTCTTCGTTCCATTGTGAGTCATTGCCACTCAATGGCAACTCTAAGACCGTCCTCTCGTTGCTGAAGATTTTGAAAGGCAACGAACATTCTGTCGTGCTATTCTTACAGGCGTGTACTGGATTCGAGATATTGTAGAAGGTCTTCAGCAGGTCGAAACGTACTCGCAAATAATTCGGCTGAATCTCGTTTTCAGAATTGAAGACGAAGAAATAATATCCGTTCGTAGGTACTCTGAAAAGTAGATTAAACGCTTGAAAAATTTATTCTTATAGAGCTTACTCTTGATATGTGCTGATTAAACGTCGATAACGATAAAATTTTAACAGACAAGTAAAGATAGAATCATCCGAAATATCCGATTAGTTCCACAAACACTCGATAATTTCATACACATTTAACAATATCAATCACATTCACACGATAAAATAATCCAGACATTGTAATCCATTTAAGTCAAATAATTCTTCAGCAACGAATGTAAATTTGTCGTCACGTACGTTCATAAACATTTTTCAATATTCAAAATACAGTTAAAGTATAATACTAAAACGAAAAAAATTCCCTCGAGATTGTTAAATAATTTATCGATATACCATAAACCGTATGGTATCGCACATTCTAATCGTATATTTGATATTCTTACAGGAAGATATTTTGCATTTAGAGGCACTTAAATTTTCTTAAGTCTTAGAATTATGGATTTTTGAACCTCTGTGCCCCTTCGTATCACATAGCAGCACTCTTAAATTCCCTTAAGGTTTTCAAATTACTTAAACTTAGAATTTTTGCATTTCCTCAAATCTTTAAGTTTCTTAGTTTCGTTTAATTATCCAATAATATGTTTATATCCCTCTTCAACGTTCTATCTACGTACTTAAAGCTCTTTTCTCTTAGGTCTTAAATCATTAAACGGGATCTAAAATCTTGGAATCTGGATTCTTAGAACTCTCTAAACAGTTTTACTATTTATTATCAAAGAGCTTCTATACTATCTAATGTCTGTAGAGTTATGAAATATGAAATGAACATTTTTCTCTTCTCTATCTTCCTACTCGTGTGTTACTCATTATCGAAACATAAAAGACTTAATAGAAATTATACTTCTATCAATGTTTCTGAATTGTCGATAACACGGAACGTAAACTGGCAAATATGATCGGAATTCGTAATTTTTATATAAAAATAACCAATTGTTTTATTCTTCGAGGAGGCCTCTCTGTTGCTAAAAGAAATTATCACGTTATCTAAATGTCTGTTTACCTTTGAAATCTTATTTCTGCTATCATTTTAAGTATTCATGAATATTTATAACGGTTTACACGCAATATACCTGTATGTAACTGTGTTAGCGAACGAGGCGGTCAAATGTTCGCTTTCGTGTTTCGGCATACAATATCGATGTGGTGTTAAAGGTAAGTTCAGAATCAATCCTTTGCAATCCAAAAGCCGTTCCTCGGAGCTACTAAACGAGCTCCAAAATTCGGAATTACTTCTGTCGTTCAACGTCGTCTCGTTCACGGTACCCCTGTCCTCAGCTATGCCATCTGGATGCAATATATCCTGATATAACAGAAATTATAACAATTATAACAATTATACAATAATGCACCTTTTAAAAGAAATACTTAATCGTAACAATATTTTATCCATTGTACCTCCTATATTAATTCTATATGAAACGACTTTCATTAATTCATACCCTGCTTATAAGCAAACACCTTTTCTCTAATGATTCCATAATCTTTAATCGTTTCTTTCTATTTGACGTAACGCGATTGAACGATACTTATCAAACAAAGATTCATCTCTCTTATTGTTCCTGAGTTGAATCTGCGACAAATATTAACATTACCTCGAAAATATCTTGATAAGAAAACTCTCATACATTCTGTTAAATCCACGTGAATAAATTGCAAACGCCGCGAATAATTATGTTGGCCTACTAATTTTTAATGAGGACAATACGAGCATCTGACCGTGTCTATCTCTGCAAGATAAAATGTCGATTACGATCTATTAAATTGGACCGTTATCGCCGACGTATTTAACGTCGAGTTATTTACCGAATGAAATTGACATCGTGTGATAATCATCCGATCGAATTAAATTTAATCTGAACATAAGTCAACGATTAAACATCTCGTGGTAACAGCATCCTCCTCCACCTTAAATCTCATTTCGAAACCTTATCGCGCATAATATTGCATGCAACTGTTTTTTATCGCTAGCTCGATGGAAATTTGCCGCTGTTAATTTATGTCCACGGAAAATTTTCTACAATCTTCCATGCTTCTACCTCAAATTCTTTGGTGTTACATTTATCCTTTTAGTGATAATATCTTAAATACGCACTGTCATAAATATAAGTATTTGGATACTAATTCGTTACAAGACTGTGGAGGTTTATGAAAATCCATATCTTTACGAACATGACTAAAGAAATAGAACTTAGAAATTTTGTATTACCTTCTATGTATTAGAAAGAGTACTCCACTTTGAATATTTGATATATTTTTACACATTATAATTTCTGTGCTTTTTAAGTTCATATAAATACATAAATATTCGAAATCAACTTATATTTAGTAGAAACTGCAAGAAATTTTATTGTACTTATTCTTTTACATTATGAGGGATATATAATGTGAATAAACTAATAATTTTATAATAAAAATAAAAGGTATTCAATTTGTACTAAATATCAGTAGATATACAAATACTTATGGTCAACAAGGTACATAGAAAGAAGTCACTTTACCTCCTCGATAGCAGCATCGTTATCTTCATCTTCCTCCGTTAATTCTGTATGAAGAGGCGAAGACAAAATCAAGTCTCTTCGTCTTCTACGTTTCTCAGCATCCGAAAGTGTCTGATCGTTCATCGTCTTGTTCACTGCCTGCCATAGAGCTTCTCCCTCAGCACCCTTCTTCTCAATTTCAACCATCAGTTTTTTCAGTATCTTTTTACCCCGATAACCCAAAGAATTGACTTTGTCCAACACATCTCGAAGCACTTCTGCGGATGAAGCTTCCACTTTTTCGATCTTCTCTTCAGAATTTACTGTCGTCTTCTCTTTGCTCGTCTTTCCACGCTGGAGTTTTCGGTGTTTTTCTATCAGTCCTCCTGTGTCGTTCATAACACTTACTACATTTTTCTTCTTCAAGACTTCTTCAAAAGTTTTCATGAACATATTTTCCATCTGTTTGTTTCTAATTTTCTGAGAATCGTCATGGAGATATTGAGTAGGCGGCTTCTCGATGTTATCAGTTTCCACGAAGGTTCCTTCGTAATGGTGGTGAGGATTCTCCTTCTGCTTCTTTTTCGTGTCGAGCGTTTTGGCAAATAGTTCCGTGAGTATCACTTTCATAGCTTTGGCATCCAACTCATGACTGTTATAATGGTGTGTCATGGTGTTCATCGTGTGCTTCGAGCTGTTCAAAGCGTTAGCATGGTCCTTGTGATGAAACTGTATACCCTGCTGCACTCTCTTCATTTTCTCTGGCTCATTGCTAGGACTTTCATTCTATGAAACGTACATGAAATTTACATCTTTTTCGTTTTACATCCTGATAACATCGTGCTAATACAATATACGAAAATTACCTCAAGCGAACCATTTATTGTAAGGAAACCGGTCTCTTTAGCAACTTCCAGGAGTTCCTCCAATTCTTCGCTGCTATCGTCACCAATGAAGGCACATTCATGAAGATGTTTGTGACCGCGGATCATGGTTAAAGAAGCACCAGGCCATCTACCATAAAACCCATAAATTTTTACTTTTTATCGATACTTCCTCAATTTTATGCTTTATTTCAACTTCTTTTCACTTTTACATCAATACTACCTCACACAAGTGGATACAGTAACGCTACTACCACGAAGGAGATAGAAGCCCCAATATTCTTTCATGTCGTCCTCTAAAATCAAATGTCTCGTCATAGAAACGGGTAGAAACTCGTTTTCCATCTTTGGTTCGTCGTTCATCAGATAGGCATTAAACGTTGTATTAACTTTAATGACTTGACTCTGCGAAGAATTTTTTCTTGATAATCGTGTTATACTTAACAATGTCGCGATGAGCCATGGGATTAGAACATAATAAAAATATACCTAGAGATAAAATGAGAATGTACTTACTTGACACCACGTGGTAGATACTTTCGCGTCGATAAGCCTTTGATCGGAAACAGTTAATGGATACAGTTGCTCGCAATAAACACGATATCGCAAGTATATCGGCCCAGCCACCAATACCGCAGGAAGAAACATTCCCAGTAAGCATAATCGAAATAATCTCAGAGGCACCTTGTACTGAGACCTACGAGGCTGCCAATCTCTTGGACGAGCACCGTCCTCTACGAATTGTATAACTTTCATGAGAATCTTTCGGTTCAATGATTACTCGAAATTAATTATAGAAACGAATGATAATGAGTAAAATGATTAGTTACAAGAGTAATTGAAAGTTTCAATTTTATTATATCAGGCATAATTTATTTTCACTTTGCTAAAAATATTTAAGAATATATTCGATATAAATGTAATATATTTTGACTATGAAGAATAAATACATAATTAATTCGCAGAAGATACTCGTTTATTTATTTATTACATCACATAAATATTCACGCTAAATTACGCAACAGAATTATTTGTCGATCTTCTTTGTTGTAGATAAAATGATGCGAGTCAGCCATGTTATTTTTGAAACTCTATACTTAAAATAAGCTACATAAATTTCATTTATGTCTGTTCATTATTTAGAAATTTAAAATGGTGTAATTCTTCTAGTTTCTTCTTCTAGTTTTAGCGGCTCGTGATTGTGAAGATTGTAACGTAATTACGCGAAGACACATTAATTAATAAAATTTCTTCTTTGTCGACCTTATGTTTCTCGTTTGGAAAAGATTAGTTAAGTTTATTTTCTGACACTTTGTTGAAATGACTATAAAATATTTCATAACACTTTATAGACTTGCCTTAACAATCATACAATTGATAATCGTAAGAATAAGTGGAAAATTTTCCTTAGAAACGAAAGTTTTTATTTCGGTACGGAGTCACGAGTAACATCAATCCAGGATATTTTGAATTGCTATCTTGTTGACGCAGTCTGTAGCAACAAAGTACGTATATTCTGGATTGAGATACATTCACGATAAGTAATAATCAATAATGACGACATACATTCGTATCGTACAAAGACTTGTAACGTCTATGTTTGATTTTTATCGTAGAAATTATGCTTTTGATTGGAATCATTCCTTTTGAGGAGGATTTTTGAACTATTCTATTAATATTTTTTAATTATCGCTTATGAATTATGAATGAAAAATATCAAATCAATTGGAACTTATAAAACTAAAATCAAGTAAAAGTTATAACAACTTAGTAATTGTGATTAAATAGGTTAGGGGTTAAGTCTTATGTCTGCGATCGAATGCGCAAGGTTATCGAACTAGCAGTCTTCCGCGAACGTGAAACGTATGTACATATATACATATATATATATATATATGTACTTGTTAAATTCGATAAGTGCAAGAGCAATAACTTTATCGGTTTGCTTTGAACCTAGCAAAAGTAATAACTCAAACCTATAATATTACCATGATTATTATTTTCTGAACATATGCGCTATTGATTTCTGGAATCTTATACATCTACAAATATGCATGTTTTAAACAAATATATGTAAGTATAAAGTGATTCTAACTCCAAAAATATAACTGCCGATAATGCATTTTATCTCAAAATCCATTTTCTTTCATAAAATAGTTTTTATAACAAAAACTATATTAACTTTATTGAGTAAAAATAACGACAATATTTTTATCTATTCTATAAATAGATAAATATGGAATTAAGTGTTCAAGTATTTTATTATAGCTCCTACAATATATAATACTATTTATTCAATCAATATCAATGACATACGGATGTTGTATATTTTAGTTATCTATTAGAACTTTGAAAACAAAAAAAGGCACGAAATTCGATAAAATCATTATCATTTCGGTACACTGAACGATAAAAGATATCAGTGCTTTTATTTCATAACATTTAAATCAGTTTAATCACTCCAATTATTCCCAATTTACCATAATGCATATAAATGCATAAAATATATACGTATAAAAACCTTTATATAGATGCGCTAAGATAAAAATTTAAAAATAAGATACTTATATCTTGCGCGAGAAGAAAGATTATTTACGGTGCTATTATGATCGCTATTATGAGCTACATTAAAGAAGAATATGCACGATTAAAGAATGAATGTGTTACATTTCGTTTCAAAGGGCAATACATTTCTTGGCTACTTACAGTGGCTTAAGTAAATACTATCATTACATAATTAGTTAATTTACCTATCAATGCTAATACGATTTTGATAGGCCGTGTTTAAAGCTCTGCACTCGATTATAGTATGTATATACATATATGATGCATGTATGCTTTGCAATGCACACATTTCTTAATACCACGTGGTAAAGGAAAAGAATGAAAAGACAGAACATCATCGCAAAAAGATTAGTAGCTAGAACACGCACTTCACTTTGGCATGAATATTTAGCTCAAAAATAGTTAAGATGTATACATATGCGTGATGAATTATTTATTTTAAAACAACGCAATTTATGGAATCAAAATGGGTTATGAAGAAGAACATGATTAGCGATTATCGCTTTACTATTACGTCTTCGAAATGATTGGTGAAATATACGAACAAAATAAAGCATACCAAGTATATCTATTTTTAATGGCGTCGTTGGCATTCTCCTAGTAGAAACACGGCATAGGCACTCAGGATCACTATTTTCACACGTGGATAGTATTAAAAACAATAACAGAAACAAACACACATTATATACGTTGATGATTCATTAACAAAAAAATATAATACGTAGTTTGTAAAGAACAGCAATTCTTTTTAAATAAAAATAATCCTTTTTTCAAATTTTTTATTGATTACTACAATTAAAAAGAATATTTAAATTATTTCTCTTTTTAAAACAGTTATTCAACTTTACTTCCACTGATATTTACAATAAATGTATAATTCATTAAATGAATACATAATTATATTTATGCAAACGGGAAATTACGTATGTAAATATACGATGCGTATCGTCCGCTGTCAACAGATCGACTGAATCAGTGAACGAATATGTCATGTTTTGTATCAGTGTCTTATCAAATTTTACTGTGCTCTGGATAAGCTACGATCTATACGTCTATTTGCACAAAATCATGGCACTATCGTTATCCATCTTTGCCATCAAAATATTGCAGTTATCTAAAGTATGGTAAACACGACCATACGGCATCAAAAGCACACATACGTACATAATTTTTGTTTCGCAGCTGATGCGAAACTACAAAATACTAAACTACCTAAAAAATAATATCTGCACAAAAAATTAATTTTTGAATTTTAAAATATAAAGCTATCACATTTTTTCCAAAATACTACTTACTTCTTCAGTAAATGTATAAATTTTTTTTAAAAGAAATATTTAATATAACATACTCTTATACACAATTCTGTACACAAAAAAGTAATACAAAAATACTATAATTACTTGCATGTGTAGGTATAAGATTATTTATGATAAATATTATTTGCGACGAGAATCGGATTGCCTATTTTTATCATCATTTGATTTATGCGATCTTTCTCCTCTTCGTCGCTTATTAAGAGGATTTCGAGGATCATAAATTTCAAACCAATCATCGTCTTTTGTACTTGCATCTTTAGCAAGAACAGGTGCTTTTTCTTCACAATGTAATGCATGTATCATCCAAGACTCATCAGCTGGATCAAAATCATCCTCTTTGTTATCTTCTTTTTTTAATGGACTCAGCGATCTTTCTCTTATAGTTTCCTTAGCAGTTTGAAGTTTAGATTTGAACTTGTTTAATAACTCCATTGTGAAGTCCTCGCGACTTTTCCCCTTTTTAGGTAATTTCGACTTTGCTTCTTTATATTTCTCTTGAGTTTCTATATATTCTTTCATAATCTCAGTTTTCTTTACTTCCTTTTCCACCTGATCTTGTCTTAGTTTTTGATCTGCTTCTTTCGCTTTTTTTTCATTTTGAACATCACGTTTAAAATCCCGAATTTGTTTTCTAATTTCTTCCCTGCATAATAGTTAATTGAAAATATTTAAATATACATTAGAAATAAATATTAATAAACAAATATTAATATAAAACATACGCTTTTCTTTTACGTTCTTCATCTCTGTCTTTCCCAAGATAATATTTATCTTCCTTTATCTCTTTATCATCTTCATCATCATCTACCTTATAATTTTCTGTTTTAGAATTTTTCTTCGTATCTCTTAATTTATTTTTTATTCTTTCTTTCATTGCTCTAAAAATACAAAACTTTTAATAAAAGATCTTACTTAATATAATACGATTATAACGTAAATAATAAACCAACTCCTTTTCTTTTTTTATAACTTCTAATTCCTCTTGAGTTTTTTCTTCCACATCGCTTTCCCAATCGCTACTACGGTCGTTTTTTATTTTTTTATTTGGAGGTCCAGCTGGTTCAATAGCTGGTTGTGCACTTAATTTTGGATCAGTTAGGTGATCATGCGCAGACTTGCCTTTACTACTGAACTGTTTATTAAGTATCACAGATTCTTCTTCATCTTCCTCTGCTTCCTCACCAAACGATAAAAGATTAAAATTTCTGTAACAGAATGTCTCATTATAAAGCATATTATTAATAAAACAAAATATTCTTTCTTACTTTACTCCTGTCCTTTTAGTTTTTAAGCTATCGTTTATTTCTTCATTTTTCTTTGATATTATCCTTGGTACAATATCAGGAAATGGATTCTTCAATATTTGTGTTTTTATAATTTTTGGAGGATAAAGTGGTCTATCGTCCTGAAATAAAAAAATATGGAAAAATAGTAGTTGCACTGATTTCTAATACATTCCAACAATACTAAATTTACCTCATCTACAAGCGCTTCTTCAAGTTTAAGCATGTTAAATATAGTTTCTCCAGTAACCTTACCAAAGATAGTATGCTTATTTTGCAACTCTGGTGTGGAACCAAGAGTAAAAAAGAACTGAGAACCATTATCATCTTTTCCAGCATTAGCCATAGCAATTAAACCTCTTCGACAAAATCGTAATCTTGTGTGAAATTCATCCTAATGTATACACACACACACATATATATATATATATATAAATCCAATAATTATTTTTTAATAAAACAAATTAATTTTTTGTTTCAAATAAACTCACTTTAAATGCCTGTCCATATATGCTTTCACCACCTTCTCCTGTACCCGTTGGATCCCCACCCTGTGCTATGAATCCTTTAATGATTCTATGAAATATGGTATTATCATAATAGCCTTCCATACATAATTGTATAAAATTTCTACATGCTTTTGGAGTCTCTTTTGCCCATAACTCTAAATCAATGTCACCAACAGTAGTTTTCATCATCACCTATTTATGATAATATATTAGTTTTGGTAATATAACATGCCATTGAAATAAAGCGTATTATTTAATGACATAAATTATTTAACATTTTAATATAGAAGTTCAAAAATAAACATTATATACAGGTTATGTTTTTAAAAACAGATATACAATCCATTAAAGTATCATGAATTAATACTTACTTTTCCTTTAGTGGGTGGTTCTTGTATATAAATATTACTCATATTTGTAAATCCTCTTTAATATAAAAGTTATATTTCAACAAATATCAACGAAAACAGTTCATATTTAAATTTTAATTTGCTACAATACGTCAACCAAACAGGTGAAAATGTAATACTTAACACTATTGACATAGACCATACATAATATATGTAGACGGTATAATCAAAACTGCCGTGAATCAAAATAAAAAACACAAATGAGTAACTATTGTGAAATAACATATAATACTAAAGAAATTATGAACTTAAGGTAAATGATATTAGCTGAAATGATATATAAAGATATATATGTTTATATTATCTGATATTATTATATAAAACAAGAAATAACAGGAATAGCGTTTAGGAATATATTTACGACTAAAGTCATAATTTAACTTGCATTTTTCATATGGTTATCTTAAAAATAAATTTATTTATTGTAAGTTTTTATTTAGCTAATTAATTTAATTATTTTACTGTTATTTAGTGATATTTAAGTACATTATTCGTAGTTGTACATTTTAAGGTTATCAAGAAAAAATAAAAATAAATTATTTTTCTAAATGTAAAACTGTGAATTACTTTTATTTTTGAGATTATATAATTAATAATTGATATATATTTACATCTCTTAAATTATCAAATAATTTTTAATAATGCTGGCTATTTTTATAACTATCTAATTTTATGTCTACTAAAGAAATATAGCAATGCTGATGTATTGATAAAACATTCTACATTCACAGTATAAATTTATTCTGTACTTAACTGTGTAAGCTGAAATACTTAGTAAATCTTTTGTAAAAATTTATTTATGTGTAACATGGAAGTAAATGTAATAGATGTATACCAATCAAATAATCTAAGTACCAACTCTTTATTATCTAATGATAATTTAATATATGATAAAATGAAAATGTGTTTAAATTACAATTATTTCAAAGAATTTCCCACTGATTGGGAAAAAAATATTTTGAATTTATTACCAAAGAAATATAACAGAAAATATTGTTTACTAATAAAAACAATATTAAAAGAAGTAAAAGACATATATGCTAAGGATATGCAAGATTTCTTAAATAAAGTTACATTATCAAATCATAAAAAGAATGATGATTATGTTTCTAAGATAATTTATGCAAACCATAAATTCTTAGATGATCAAAATGCTTTTAATAGAAATATTTTTTTAAGACGTGGTAAATTATTAAATAAAAGATATTATCTTTATTTAGAACCAATTAGAATTATTATAAAACAAGCACAACTGAAACTTCCAGTATTTATTTGCAACTTTGAACATTATCATCATTTTGGGCTTATGTCATTAACTGATTTTCAAAATATGATTAATAATGATATTAAAAAAGGATCATTGGCACTAACAAATCAGTTTTATACTAAGGTGGCAACAGCTGTAGCAACAAATAAGATTTTAAAGAACATTAATAAGAAACGATTACCCAGTATTATGCACTGTATAACACATGTTTTTGTACAACAAATTTTGAATGTCATGATAAAATCTATTGATCATATACTAAACATTATGAGTGATAAATATTGCTGTCCTCAAATAAAATTTCAACTTATTATGCAAGATGACCAATTATGTCTTAGTCCTACTGTTCAAGAAGTATATTCTTTATATCATGATATCATTGAAAAAATTAGAATAATTGCCCAAGATTTAATACCATTGGAAGAATGGCTTAATATAAAAGTATATTATAAATATATTAAAGTAGAATTACCAAATTGTTATATTAAAGAATCTCATAACAAGTTGCAACTTACTCTAGATAACTTATTTCAATCTTTAAATGAACATGTAAAACATATCATTGAAGAATTTTATCTTATCTGTACACCTAATTTAAGAGAAAGAATATTATCATTAACATCTGAAAAAATAAACTTTGATTTATACATCCAACATGTACAGAAATACAGTACCTATTTAATAAAATCAAATACTATGACATTGAATACATATCATGCAATAGGAAAATTAGAACAACATGGAGCTAAAGAATTTTTGAAAAAGGAATCCTTTGATATTATAAATATTTTTTTAAATAAACTCATTAAATACCATCAAGAATTCAATGAATCTATTTGTTCAGATTTTGAAAATTTGAAAACAAAGATATTAAATATTCCAAAAAATTCACAATCCTTAATTGAATTAACTGAATATATCTCCTATGCATCGCAAGTGTTAATAAAAGAATTAGAATGTAAAATTCAGAATTCAATACACATGTTAAGCATATTATCAGAGATAACAGTTTTATCAGATGGTCACATTCAATTAAATAAAAAGACTATTAATTGGTTATATGAAATTGAAACAATATTTAAACAAAGTAATATATTATGTGAGGCAATGAAAAGTGAATTAGAAGATGACATGCAGAAAAGGATAAATAACTTAAACATTAATGTAGATAACATCATTCCTCAACTTAGTGTGTTAGATAATATGGATAATATAAATAGAATTGAAGAATATGTTGAATATTATAAAGGTCTTCTAAAACAAATAAATCAAATTAAACAGGAAATGCAAAGAATTAACGAAGAAGAAACGTTATTTAAATTTCCTGAAACTGAGTTTTCAAATGTAATTGAATTATATGAAATAATCATATCATTTCATGATCTCATTTACGTCATTTATCAATGGCAAAGAGATTATTCTGTATGGTTAGATGGTCCCTTTGAATGTTTGGATGCTGTCATTATAAAAAACAAAACATTGAATTATTTTGAAAAAGTTACTGAAATGAGCAAAATGTTTAGAACAAAGATTAAAATGGATGTAACACTGAACAAATGTTTCAAATTTTCTGGACTTGCAGATGATCCAGATCCGATGCAACAACCTGCACCATTAAAGTTATGTTGGCAAGCGCTTAATTCTATAAACAATTTTAAGCAATATTTACCATTAGTAACATGTATGTGTAATTCAGCTCTACAAAAACGACATTGGATAGAAATGTCTAGAATATGTAAGTTTAATCTTACACCTAATGCTGGGACTAGTTTAAGAAAAATTATTTCATATAATTTAATGGGTGATATTGAGCAATATAAAGCTATCAGTATAAGTGCTAATAGGGAATTAAAGATGCAACAGAAATTATTAAAAATGATCAAAGAATGGGATAAAATTTCTTTTGAAATAAGTCTTGATAAACAAACTGAAATGTATGTATTTTCTAATATGGATAATATAGAATTATTACTTGAAGATCACCTTATAATTATTGAAGAAATGAAAACTTCAAATTTTGTTAAAGAAATAACTTCCTTAATGACAGATTTTTTAATGTCTCTCACTAGAATTCAAGAAATTATTAATCAATGGAATTACATACAAATATTAGTTCTTTCCTTAAAGTCTACTTTTTGTCATCCAAGCATAAAAGTACATTTAGCCAAAGAATTTCTTTTGTACAAAGAAATTAAAGAAGTCTTAAAACATATTCAAAAGAAGCTCTCAGAAACACCTACTTTTACAGAAATTAATGATACAATAATTTCAAAGTCTTTACTCAATATTGTTGGAAACCTTGAATACATAAATGAAAAAGTTAAAAATTATATACAAACTAAGAGACAATATTTTCCAAGGTTTTATTTTCTTTCTGATAAAGAAATTGAAGAAATATTATTTAAATCTGATATATCTATACAAAGTATATGTATACAAAAATGTTTTAAAGGTATACAAAAACTAAAAATTGATAAAGAAAGATCTATTTGTTCCATTTTTGGTGATTATGAAGAAGAATTACGTTTAGAAAAATTAATTTCACTTAATGTTCAATATGATCATGAAGAGAAATGGTTGATATATCTTGAAAATGAAATAAATACTACAATAAAAAAAAGCATTCTCCTATCTTATCAAATATTTAGTAAAACATTTACACATAATAGCATTATAAATTTTCCAAGCATGGCAATTGTTTGTACTTTTCAACTTTGCTGGACTATCGAGGTACATAGGTGTCTTACTCCTTTTGATTTTAAAGCTCTGAATTCTTTATATTCAAGATATATTAATTATGTAATTAGCTTAACTAGTGAATTGAAAAATTATTCGATAAAAAGATTGAGAAATTTGTTAATGTCTTTAATTACTATATTAATCCAACAAAAAGACATTATTCAGTTATTATTAGACAAAAATATTACCAGATCTACAGACTTTGAATGGGTTGCACAATTACGATATTATTTAGTAGAAGATTGCATAGAAGTATCTATTTTTAATACAACTATAAAATATGGGTATGAATATAGTTATTACAAACAACATATAATAAATACTCCTTTAACAGATAGATGTTTTCATACTCTTATGCAAGCATATGAGTATCATTTATATGGTGCTATTACAGGACCATCTGCTACAGGAAAATCAGAAACTCTCAAAAGTTTAGCTAAAACTATTGCAATACAATTTCGTTCTTTTAACTGTACTAATACAGTATCTTATAATTTTCTATCTCAAGTATTTAAGGGATTTATTTCTTGTGGAGTGTGGCTTTGTTTTAAGAACTTTGATACATTAAAAATCGATCTCCTATCAAGACTTGCACAAACTCTTACTTCTATTTTTCAAATTATAGCAACAAATTTAAAAATCACAATGTTTGAAGGTTCCTCATTAAGAGTAAGTAGAATTGGACATATTTGCATCATTACAAAACTGAATATATTTCAATATTCTAATTTACCAGATAATTTAAGAATATTATTTAGAACAGTATCTATGATAGTACCAGATATGAATAAAATTATAGAAGTTGAATTTTTCGCTGGTGGCATATCTAATTCAAAGCTATTAACTTCAAAGTTAGTTATGCTATATAAAATACTATCTGAGCAATTATGGTGTCAATCATGTAACATTTTTAATTTGTATTCTATGAAGACAATTGTCAAAACCACAATTTTTTTAAAGAGAAGTTTTCCAGATGAAAATGAAATTGTACTACTTTTACGTTCATTAATCAATGTTAATCTTCCAAAACTTTGTAATATAGATACACACATTTTTAGGAATATAATTCATTACATGTTTCCAGATCTTACCTTGTTGCCTCCTAATTATGCAATATTTTTAAAAACTCTTGAAACAGTATGTACATCTAAATCTATCCATATTCACGATGTTTTCAAACTTAAAATTATACAAATATTTGAATTAATGCATATTCATCAATGTTTAATGATCGTTGGTAACCCTTTTGTTGGGAAAACAGAAATATTAAATATCCTTCAAGTTGTTTTATTGTCTTTATATGAGCAAGGCAATGAATTTGGTGTTAATATAAAATTAGAGACAATAGTTCCAAGTACAATTGATGTTAATCACCTTTTTGGCCATTTTGATGAAAAATCTAAAATTTGGAAGGATGGAATATGTTCCAAAATGATTCAGCCATCCTCAAAGAATGATTCCTTTGACAGAAGGTGGATAATATTTGACGGACCTCTAAATAATGTATGGATTGAAAATTTATATGCAGTTCTTGATATAAATCGGATGTTATATTTATCATCAGATGAAAAAATTAATATGAAAAATTTTGTATCCATTATCTTTGAAACAATAAGTATGGAAGATATTTCTCCTGCTATTTTATCAACTTGTGGTATAATTTATATTGAGTCAAATTCTATCGATTGGAGACCCTATGTTAAAACCTATTTTTCCAAACACAATATTTATGACGAACATAAAAAGATATTGTATCCATTGTTTGATTGGATAATAGAGCCTTGTTTACAATTTATACAAAAAAATTGCACTGTAACTTTAAATGTTGGCCAGTTACATTTTGTAATGTCAACATTAAATTTGTTTGAAATGTATTTAAGGGATGCTTTGACAGAAAATACTGAAGAAAAGGGGAAAACATCCCATTTTTTAATATGGGCTCAGGTTGCACTTATATTATCTATAATATGGGGTTTAGGAGGAAATTTAGATATAGATTCTCATACTAAATTTAATTCTTTCTGTACATCACTTTGGACTGGTGCAATTAAAGAATATCCAAAACCAGAAATAATAAAGGGTTTTGACATAACACTACCTCATGAAGGCTTAATACAAGATAATTTTTATATCTTCAAAGGTGTTGGAAATTGGAAGTATTGGGGAAGTACTGATATATTAAAGAGTGAGCAAATATTAGAAAACTCTGGTAGTAATGAAATTTTTGTACCAACAATTAATACAATAAAATATAACCACATGATTCTAAAACATATAAAATACAGAAAACCTTTCATTATTTGTGGAGATGAATCTATTGGAAAAAGTTATCTTATAAGAACTTTATTGAAAAATAAATTACCTGAAAGAATATATTCCAATTTACTTAATTTTATTTCTCTGAATACAGTTGCTAAAACACAACAATTATTACTTTCAAAATTAAATAAAATAAGAAAAAGACACTATGGGCCACCGAAAGATCAGTTTTGTATTAATTTTATAGATGATCTTAATATGCAAAGATATGAATGCCAATCAGAAATAAATGGTATCTTAGATCTTATTCGACAATATCATAGTTATGGTTACTTGTATGATATTAATGACTCTGAAAAAATTTGTATTAGTGACATTATGTTATCACTTTCAATTGTAACTAATACCAAAATTAAAATATGTCCTAGATTCTTAAGGCACTTTAATTTATACACTATGTATGCCCCTGCTACAGATACTATATTCAGAATATTTTCAAATGTGCTTTTTAGTAATTTAAAAAATAATTCTTTTACTGCAGATGTATTTAGTACTGTAACCAGTATAACTAATGCTACGATTGATATATATAATTCTATAATTAAAATTTTACTACCAATACCTACTAAATTTCAGTATCAATTTAGTATAAGAGATATAAGCAGAGTTATTAATGGATGTAGTCTTCTTCAAAAAGAATCAGTAGAAACTAAAGTTACCTTCATGCGACTTTGGGCCCATGAAGTATGGCGTGTTTTTGGTGATCGAATATTGGATAATAATGATAAAGAATGGCTTTTTTCACAGATTAAAATAACCTGCAAACATCATTTCAAAGATTCATTTGAAACAGCTTTTGATTATCTGCCAAAATTTGATAATAATGAAATTATCAAGGATAGTTTTTGTAATTTAATATTCTGCTCTTTTATGTGTACAGAAAAATATGAAAATAAAAGATATGAAGAAATAAACTCTATTGAGAAATTACAATCTAAAATTATTTTTTATATAAATGAATATAATAATAATAATGTGAAAAAACGGATTGATATTGTAGTATCACAGTATATTTTAGAATGTTTGATAAAAGTTTCAAGAATTTTAGCTATACCAGGCAGCAATTTATTAATAATTTCTAGTATGGGATTTGGTAGAAAGTCCTTAGCAAGTCTAGCTGCTTATATGCAACAACAAGAATTATATGAACCTTCTGTGCAATCTTATTGTGACTTCAATATATGGAGAAAAGATATAAAACTAGTTTTACAAAAGTGTGGTGAGTTAAAACAGAATTGTATTCTCTTTTTAAAAGATAAACAAATAAAGGATAATTTTCTCCATGATATTTGTTGCCTATTGTCTACTGGTGAAATACCTGATTTATTTTCTATTGAAGAAAGGTGTGATATCATTGAAATGATACGTTTGCATGCTCAAGGTGGTAATAAAAATGAAGAAATCAGTAATCGTGCAGTAATGAATTTTTTTCTGGAACAATGTAGAAGAAAATTACATATTATATTTTGTTTTACTGAAACAAACAAAAGTATAAGATCATATTTATATAAATATCCAGAATTAATAAAATATTGTACAGTAAACTGGTATGAAATGTGGCCAACAGATACACTTTTACAGGTAGGTTTGAAATACATTCAAGACATTAATATTGAAGAAGACATAAAAGCAAATGTAATAAAAGTTTGCATACATTTATATAACTATGTACAAGAAATAAGCAAAGAATACTACAAAGAAACTGGAATGAAAATTCATGTTACATCAGTTACATATTTGCACATGTTAAAATTATATGTTCACTTGATGTGTAAGAAACAGGAAGATATTGTTACATTGAAAAATAAATACCTAACAGGCTTAGAAAAATTAGAATTGGCAGCTCAACAAGTAGAAAAGATGAAAGCTACATTGACAATATTGAAACCACAGTTAGAGTTATCTGCCCAAAAAACGATAATTACAATGAAAGAAGTGGAAAATGAAAATATTACTGTAGAAAAAGCAACTGCTGTTGTACAACAAGAAGAAGAAATAGCAAATAAGAAAACAGAAATTGCTGGGAAATTAAAATTGGAATGCGAAGCTGATCTAGCTGTAGCAATTCCAATTTTAGAAGATGCTATTGTTGCATTAAATACACTAAAACCTACAGACATTACATTGGTTAAAGCTATGAAAAATCCTCCTGATACTATTAAGCTAGTAATGGCAGCAATATGTGTAATGCTTGATGTTCCCCCAGATAGAGCAATTGATTCAGTTACCGGCAAAAAATATACAGATTATTGGGGTCCAAGCAAACGCATTTTAAGTGATATGAACTTTTTACAAATTTTAAAAGACTATGATAAAGATAACATTCCATCTAATATTATACAAACTATTAAGAAGACATACATAATAGATAGCAATTTTAAACCACATATCGTTGCCAAAGCATCAAGTGCTGCAGAAGGCCTTTGTAAATGGGTACGTGCAATGGTATCTTATGATGAAGTTGCAAAAGCAGTTGCCCCTAAAAAAGAAAAATTGCTTATTGCAGAAAAAGAATGTAATGAAGCTGAAGCATTTTTAAATGAAAAACGAAAAACTCTGTTGACATTAAATGTTAAACTTGCTGCCTTGAATGATAGTCTTCAAGAAACACTACAACAAAAAATAAAACTAAAGCAAGAAGTAGAAAACTGTACCATCAAACTTCAAAAAGCAAAAAATTTAATGACAAGTTTAGGAGGGGAAAAAAATCGTTGGATGCAGATTGCAGAAAATCTTAAAAGAAATTATGATAATCTCGTGGGTGACATAATATTGACATGTGCAACTATAAATTATGCAGCACCATACAATATTGTATTTCGTGACAAAATTTTAGAGCAGTGGAAACAATATATGGAAATTCTGAAAATATCATATAGTAAAAACTATAATTTAATAAATATACTTGGAGAAGAAAATGATATAAACCATTGGTATTTTTCTGGTTTACCTAAAAATAGCTTTTCAGTTGAAAATGCAATTATTATGACTAATTCCAAATTATGGTCCTTATTTATTGATTCACAAAATCAAGCAAATGAGTGGATTAAAAAAATTGAAAAAAAGAATAATTTAAAAATTATTAAGCTCACTGACTCCAATTATTTGTCAATTATTCAATATAATGTTGAAAATGGTATCCCCACATTAATTGAAAATGTAGGAGAAGAATTAGAAATATCATTGGATCCTTTTCTCCTAAAAAGAATTTACAATGATGAAAAATCTTCATACTTAGATATTGGTCATGATATAATAAAATATTCATTCGATTTTCGATTATATATTACAACGCGATTACTTAATCCTCAATTTTCATGTGAGATGTTTAGCAAACTTACAATAATTAATTTTTCCATTCCCAATGAAGCTCTTCAAGATAAACTTCTTGATTTTATTATTTACAAAGAAAAGCCAGAACTTCAAGAAAAATTTGAAATTTTACTTATGGAAGATGCTAACAACAAAAAAATATTAAAGCAACAAGAAGATATAATATTAAATATCTTATCTTCAACAACAACAAATATTCTTGAAGATGAGACTGCTATAAAAAGTTTAGATTCTTCAAAAAATTTTTCTTTGAACATTATCAAGAAACAAGAAATGACAAAGGTAACATCACAAGAGATAAATAAATTTCGAAATGCTTATGTAAATTTTGTTAAATACTGTACAGATTTATTCAATACATTAAATGTTTTGCCATATTTAAATCATATGTATCGTTTCTCTTTTTCTTGGTTTATACAATTATATAGAAGATCAATTGAAATTTCAAGTAGAAGTGTTATTCTTGAAAAACGATTAAAATATTTAAAATTTTCATTTACTCAAAGTCTTTATTCAAGCATTTGCAGATCTTTATCAGAAAAACATAAAATACTGTATTCTTTTCTATTATGTTCAAAAATTCTATTGAATGATCAACAAACAACTGAAGAAGAAATTAAATATTTCATGACATCAAACATAAATCATAGTAATACAGTTCCAAATTATAAATTTAA
The DNA here is from genome assembly GCF_910591885.1 of Bombus terrestris. NCBI lineage: Eukaryota > Metazoa > Arthropoda > Insecta > Hymenoptera > Apidae > Bombus > Bombus terrestris. The sequence continues at coordinate 11,166,386 of NC_063273.1, read as the reverse complement.
GTGGCTTCCACAAAATATTTGGATAAATATTTATAATCTCAGTAAAATACTTCCTTCCTTCCATGATCTTGCAGATGATTTTTGTTCTAATGATAAGGCTTGGAAACAATATTATGTTTCCGAATCATTTGAAGACCATCTGATGCCAGAACCTTGGATTAATAAGTTATCTTTGTTTCAGAAACTTATTCTTGTAAAAAATTTACGTCCTGATCAAATTATAATACAGATTATGAAAATGATAGAAAATATGTTGGGAAATACACAAAACTATTCCCCTAAAATTAAAATATCTCAATCATATGCGGAATCCAGTTATTTAACTCCACTTTTATTTATTTTACCTGCTTCTTTAACACCATTATCTATTATTTCTACATATGCAAATACTAAAGGTTACTTATCCAAATTTGTCGCTCTATCTATGAGTAAAGGTGAAGAAAAGAAAGCTGAATTTCTTATAAAGAGAGCTCAGAAGGAAGGAGGTTGGGTGTTTCTGCAAAATTGTCATCTAGTAACTCATTGGTTGGCTAATCTTGAAAAAATTTGTGATAATTGTAACATTTCTAATTCATCTTTAAATTATCGCTTATGGTTATCCAGTTGTTCTATCAATGAATTTCCAATAAGTATATTGCAAAATAGTATAAAAATTATGCACGATTATCCTTTAAATATTAAAGAAACATTGTTGAATATTTATCAGTCAGAACCTATAATAAATAAAGAATTTTTTGAAGGCTGTCCTGGAAAAGATAAAATTTTCTTAAAACTTCTTTTTGCAATATGTCTTTTTCATGTAATTATACAAGAGAGAGAACACTTTGGGTTTCAAGGATGGAATATACCATATAAATTTGATCATACTGATCTTAAAATATCCATTATGCAATTACAAAATTTCATAAATAATGCAGATCATGTACCTTTTGATATTTTTCTGTATCTTATTGGAGAATGCAATTATGGGGGCAAAATTCAAGACGAATTCGACAGTAGATATTTAAAACATCTTTTAACTGATTATTGCAATCCTAACATAATTGAAAATGGACACTATGTACATGTAAATGACGTACAGGAATTAATACCACAAAGATATGAATATTATCATGTAATTGATCATATTAGGAAAATTCCATCAGACTTATCATTTCAAATATTTGGGTTCAATAGAAATGGTATTATTATTCGAAATACTATGATAGCTACAGAATTGATATCATCTCTTTCATATATGAGCTCTCCAATTTCTTTATTAGATGAGGAGTTACAGAAAGATCAAGTATTAATTTTAATTAATGATATTAATGATAAATTATGTGATGCAATTAAAATTAATGAAATTCAAGAGCAATGTACTTCTATGCTTAAAGAACCTTTGCAAAGAGTTCTTTTTTGTGAAATCAAATCATTAAAACATATTTTAGAAATTATAACAAAGGCACTGACTAATTTAAAATTAGCATTGGATGGTTATCTTCTTTTTACGGATTCGTTGAAAAAATTAGCAAAAAAAATATGTAAAAATAAAATTCCACATACTTGGAAGATGATACAAATTAATATTCTTACTGAAAATTTAACAGATTACATCGATAATTTATTAAAACGTGCTAAGTTTATTCAAAATTGGATTAAGCAAGGACGTCCAAAAATTATTTGGTTTGATACATTATTTCATTACAAAATGTTCTTTTCTGCAATATTATTGACATTTTCTAAAAGGTATAATATATCTATTGAAGATATCACTTTCGATTTTGAAATAGATACAAAAAAAGAAATTAACGAAGAATATGATGACGCATATTTAATTTGTGGACTGCATTTATGTGGTGCTCGATGGGATTTGGAAAAAAGAATGTTAGTCGAAAATTTTACAAATGAAATCTGGCAAAATATGCCACCTATACATCTTAAATGTTCACGAAATAAAAAAAATGCAGATAAAATCTATGACTGCCCTGTCTATATAACTGCTGCTAAAAATATTGATAAAGATATCAAATTTCCTTCAAAGAATTATATAATTAGTATACCTTTGAAAACTGATACCCCTGCAACTCATTGGATAAAGTGCGGTACAGCTTTATTTTGTCATATGTAAATTATATAAGTTAAGTAAAAAATAGTAAAATAAAAACAATTTTCATATAACATATTTGTATATTTTTTACAATAATATCTACTAATATGTTTAACATATAATACTTAAAGTAAATGTATGTATGGAATTATATCAATGTGATACAATTATAGAAATTATCAAGAAGTTAAAACTAAATCAAAATGTTTATTCAAACATTTCGCGGATTCTTTCATTGTGTATATATCCGGTTCAGTTCCATATAAATGGAAGGAATGACAGGTAAATTGAAGAAATTGACGTAAAGTTGAATTATCGAACAAAGGAAATTATTATACGGGAAATTTGTTAAGCTATAATTACAAGCATAAGTTGCGATACATTGCGAGTGGTGTAATATTTGCTTTCAATGGCGAACCATGATGAGTTGGTTTCGCAATTTATAGATACAACTGGGGTTGAACCTGAAGAAGCACGATTTTATCTTGAGTTATTTAATTGGCAGCTCGAGGTGAGGCAGCATATTTATTACATCTTTTATAAACTTTAATGCGAAACGTTATAATTTTTTATAATTATAACTAATTTTTCTATCGATCTTCAACGTCAACTTTGTAACCTTAAATTTATTACATTTTCCTATTTTTATCACGCTTCATTGCGTGATTTTTTAATGTTTTGAAGCCGACTATTGCTTTTGTTACTATATTAAGGGCTTCTTTTAACCAAAAAAATGTTTGACAACGTTACATACATAGCAATAATGTCGAAATATCGTGATTGAAGTTATTAGATGTTATATTTTAGGAATATTGTCATTGACATTATACCTAAAATAAGATTAGTCATCATAAAGAAAATTCTTTTACACATTGTGACTTCTTAATAATAAAGTTTATTGATTACACAGTTTATTCTTAAGTGTGTCATTATCAATATCCAAGTATATTTATGAATTATATAAAACATTTTAGGTTGCTCTTGACACATTTTATTATCCTCCTGCTTTGCCTTCATTGTCTAATGAACCTACTGAAGGTGCAACATCAGAAGAGGAACGTACTGATATTGCAGATAAAAGCACAGGAAGCTTGAAATCGTCAGAAATGGAAGGGAAACCATTGAAAGATAAAGTAAAACCAAAGCCTAAGTTTGCAATGCTTAGTGATCTTAAAGATAGAGAAAGTAGCCCTGAAGATGAAGAAGGACAAGCATTTTATGCTGGTGGTTCTGAACATACTGGACAACAAATTTTAGGACCAGGAAAAAAAAAGGATATTGTTAGTGATATGTTTAAATCATGTCAGAGACAATCAATTGCTGTAGAACCAAAACCAAGTGGACAACAAAGACCAAATACCTTTAGTGGTACTGGATATAAATTAGGTCAGACTAGTTCAGATACTGAAAGTAAGTTATCAGGATTATTAAAATTTGCTCTATCTTCTATAACAAGTTATTATATTGAAATAAATATTTTTTATAGTCGTTACTGCTACATCATCTAATCATCAACAATCAAATTCTGGACTAATTACTTTAAAGTTATGGAAAGATGGATTTACTATAAATGATTCTGAACTTCGTTTATATAGTGATCCAGAAAATAGAGAATTTCTAGAGACTATAAAGAGGGGTGAAATACCAGCAGAGATACGTCAAGAGATACAAGGTACCGAAGCACGCCTTGATATGGAAGATCATCATCATGAAATGTATGTCCCTCCAAAAGCAAAAGTGAAAGCTTTCAGTGGTAAAGGACATATGCTAGGGAGGTATATAATTCATATCTATACTTACAAAAATTTTTTGTATACACTTTAGGTATTTTTAATAATATTTTTGTTCAGTCCTTCTCCAGCTACAGTTGGCATGACAATACCAGCAGATCTTGCAGATCAAGCAGCTAATGAATCTCAGGCAAAACAAAAATTAAATTTAGATGAATCAAAACCAGTTACAACAATACAAATTCGCCTTGCTGATGGAACTAATGTAAAAGCTCAATTTAATTTAACTCATACCATTAATGACTTGAGGCAATATATAATAACGTATCCTTTCATAATTAATATTATTATTATAAAGATAGATTAATTTATTATGTGTAAATATATTATTCCTTAATTACTTCTTAGTATGAGACCTCAATATGCTATGAGAGAATTTAGTTTATTAACAATGTATCCTACTAAGGAGATTACAGAAGATAAAACTATTGAAGAAGCTGGCTTGCAAAATACAACAATAATTCAACGACTGAAATAAATGTCTTTCTAGATTCTTAGTTATGGGAGTTTAAGTGATGTATTGATTAGACGATTCATAAATATACATTGAAACACTTAAAAATAACATTTCAACACACTTGAGTAATTGAATGGCACTTTAATATTGTTTATTTTAATTTTAAGTATGGTTTTTGTTGTATAATATTTTTGCTAATGCGAGAAATATTTTATTGGAGATAAATCTAACATTAAAACCTTAATTAACATGGAATAAAATTACAAAATCTTTGTAAAATTTGCAATAAAATCATTCGATTTATATGTATTTATTATACGTATCTTTTATATCTGGGTAACTAGCAATTATAATACGATAAAAAAGATATAAAAATTTCTTTTAAACATAGTGCTAAACAACTTATGAAAATGTTTTTATACTATTTCTTTTGATAAATAAAGTATTCAAAATAAGAAATGTATTAACATGTGAAGAATGTTTAATATAAAAGATAATATTGGGAAGTTGAAATATTTATACATAAATTATGGAATTCTATATACTAAAATCTAAATCATTCTGCTTCGTAACAAATTTTTAAATACATGTTATATACACGTTATACAATATTGTATTCTTACATTCATACCTTACAATACATATAAAAATGAATTACTTTTTCTTAATGATAACTTTCAGACTAAAATTATCTTATAGATACATTAAATCTAATTATCACTTGTGACTATTTGATAGAAATTTATTCTCTGTTATAAATTTTCGAAATATTTGTGAATTCTGTATATTTTCAGTGAATCTTAAAATTGCAGTATCTTTAGTTCCTGTTTCCAGATTCGATTTTCCAGGACAATACTGATAACGATTTAATGTAACCAAATCTTTTCCAATATTTCGTGTATACATATTATTTTTGTTTAATGCTTCATGTGTATTATAAATATAAATTGGTTGATTATCAGGGATACTTGAGTCATAATGTAGTTTTTTAAATATTATAAATGTTACATTCCTATTGGTTGTATCATCAACTTGTTGTGTACAAAATGTTAATGTCTTTAATTTGTAACGATCTGCTTTCATTCTAGACTTTTTAAAATCTGTCATTAAATCTATAAGGGAATGATGATACCTTAAAATTATATAATCTTCCCAAGATAATGTAGTGATATACCTAACTTTATTATATGTACGGTACAAACAATCTGCTTGTATCAAGTCTTTTATTATACTAGGATGAGTAGCAGGAAAAGGAAAATTCCATGGCACTATTGTGTATGTAAATTTCCAATATGGATTTTGAGATTTAAATAGTTCTTTAAGGTTATTATTATATTGGTTTGGAATACCAAAATCATACACTATAAAATTATCCACACCAATTATGTCATGAAACTGTACAAAGCCAATCATTTGTAATAACTGTATTGGTTTTGTTAATGGTGGTGCTATGCATACTCCAGTATTAACATAATTTAAATTATGAGGTTGGCTTTTTATTGGTAATATAGGTATATTATGAGCATCTAAATTAGATTTTGTAAGAAACATTATTCCAACTGGTATTTTATTTGTTTTGTATGCACAATAGAAATGATATCCTCCATAATTAGCATTTTTGTCAGTACTATTTAAATTATTACCAATTGAAAGATAACTAAAACTTCCTAAAACTGGGTCAATTTCATTTTCAAATAATATTTGACACTGCATATCTTTAATGTTATTTGATGAACCAAAACCTATTACTTGAATTTCTTTGTCGCGTATATTATATGCAGAATAAACATATAGATCATCATCTAATCTTTGCCAAGCAGAGAGTGGTTCTTTAAATTTCATATCAAATTTAGTAAACATTGGCACATTATCTGTGCAATTTATTTCACTTCTCTGATTTGGCTTACCAAAGTAATTAAAAACTTCTAAAACATACCTCAATTTGTAATATTCATGTCTATAAATTAATAAGGATATTAGACTGAATACAGCAATTATTACAAGTGCAACCTGGTAGTATTTTCGCATGTTTCAAGATTTAATGTAATAAATAATAATATAGCAATTTTATCAATTAAAACATACGGCAATTTATAATTTGTGATTTGGATTATCTCAGGTATAAATAGAATTCTGAAACAAAAATTTTATTTAAGAAATTAGATATTATTGTTATACGAGTTTTATAAATTTTTATTTATACGTACATCTTGAAAATAACGTATTTAAAAGTTTTACTTTGAAATACGTATGATATGTTGACATTTTCTTGAAATATCCCATTTACTATTTAATCTAACTATTGAACTTATTGTTCACTAAATTTCCATTTCTTACACTGTATTATTATTGAAGATTAATTTAAATGCTTGCAACCTATATTTGTTGAAGATTAATTCAAGCGTTTGATAACCAAATAAAAACTGCTAGGTTAGTAATCATTCGCGCCATTTTTTTAAATGATCATAAATGTACATATATAAATATAAAATATTTATTGCATTTTATTATTATTTTTTCTTACGTAACGTTTGAAGAGATTTTTTGGAAATTATTTTTAAGGTTTGCACAATAAAAAAAACAATAAGTAGTTTTGTATTAAATTTAAATTTATTAGTATAAAGATAATTTATACAATTGCGTATTGTTCGTATAACAATTCGCGTACTTTATAATAATCTTCTGAAATGCAACCTTCTAATATTACTTTTCCAGCTTCATGCTAAAAAGATCGTATTAAACTATAAAATATTTTTATTTTATCAGATTATTATATTTTGATGATATTAAATACAAACCCTCCTAACGGCGATAGTATTATTGCAACACCATAAAACACCTCCACTAAATTCAGAAGGAATATTACTTTTGTTCAAAATCTGTTTAAAATCAGATAGTTTTAATTCGTTTATAAATGTTGTTTGATGGCCGGGTACCTATAATTTATAAATACATTTATATTGTAGAAACTAAAACTTCATTTTTATATGAATACATACCTCATTTAATGGTAATGGTTCCAATGTAAGTATTTTGTCACTTTGATCTATTACATCATCTGACTCGGTACCTGCAACAGCATCTCGGCATATCTGATCACGAGCAGTTATCATTGCATCAACCCATGCTACCTCAGAATCACCTTTTCCCTTTGAAAAGTTTAAGCCACTAACGAGTGCATCTGTCAAACGAACCTGAACAAAACGTGACATTTTAATTTATACACATTGATTTACAAAAATTAATTAAATATTACTTGGTATATGTGCGTTTCTGTTGTAGCATCTAATGTTTCTCCCCTCCCTGGAATAAATACTCGTGCACCTGCACTTTGTGCTTGTTGAGCCAGAATTTCAGTGTCTTTTTGTGATCCTCTAACTAGTACAACTCTTCGTGGTCTTAATTGTGCTAAAATTTTCTGTAGTGATTCTCCGTCGGATCTACCTTCAAAATCTATATATGTGACAGATGCATTAACTGTCATTGTACGTGTAACTTGGATACATTTTGTTGGGATATCAGTGGGTATTTCTGGATGATGAGTAGTATCTTCTTGTTTTGTTTCCAGATTTTCTTTATTATCATCCACTTCTGGCATAGTTTCTGCTATTTTATAATCTTCTGGTCTATGGTATATACAAATCAATATAAATATTTAAAATTTAAAATATTTAAAACTTATTATACATAGCTATTATTAATTTAATAAAGTAATACCTTATAATTTCTCCATATTCGTCGATTTTAATTTTTTCTTCTAAAAATGGGAACATAGGGTGTTGTTTTTTACTTTGTTTGAAAAATCCTGGTTTACTTTCTTGTTTTACTAATAAATCGTGTTTTCCTCTTCCCCCACCAACTTCTATTTCATCTTCTGATTCAGAACTTACATCAGCAGTCTCCCTAAAAGGTAAAAAAGTATTCAAGGAATAAGAGATATTTTAAGAATAAGTCAATTTTTATATTATGCAATCACATACATTTGTTCTTGTTTCAATTGCTCTTGCTTTAATTTTTCTTTTCTTTGATATTCTTCTAATTCAAGTCCTTCTAACTTAATTCTCCTTTTCACCTCCAATGTAATATTTCTATTACCGCCCTTTTCAACCAAATCTCTTGCAAGTGTTCCTGGTGATGTCCTGCTAGTTAATATAATACTGTTTTGGGGATTACCACACCATTGCAAGAACAACTCTCTTGAAAAACCACATTCCATATCTGGAGTACTTGCAAGTACAACCTAGAGTATTTGTATATAAATGTATTTTCAATTATAATGTTTGTAAGTTATAATTTTATTAAAGATATTCTAACCTTTGGACTGGGAACTTGATTTAATTCTGCCATACTGTGACATAGTTGTAAATGCTTAAATTGAAATGGATTATTTCTAGCACCTTCAAAACTCCTCATTAATTTATCACTCATCCATTCTATTTGTGACTTAGCAAACTCAACGACATTGTAACTAACATTGTTCAAAAGAGCCAAAGAATATGCAAGTAAACCAGATTCTTTATTACGCCATAATTGGTCCAACATATGAGCCAATTCTAATACACGACCAGCCGTATCTACACTGACCAAGACATTTCCACCTCCACGTAATGTTTGTAAAATATTTGCTGTAAATTATTATTGCATATAAAATACTATAAAAATTTATTGCTGGAATTATCATAAGCATTTATTTTCATACTCATTAATTTTTCATCTCTTGTTCTACGTCTTGCTTGCTGATAAGTAGCATTGAAAGCATCTGTTATTAACAAAGATGGTCTCTGTAGTCTTTCTAATTCACAACCATTTAAATGTCGTTCTTTTTTGTGATTAAAATCAACAGCATATATTATGTCTTCTTCACCAACTTTTACAATTTTCCAGATAGTTCCCCCAATCATGTGACCAGCTGGTAAAGGTGTTAATGTAACTCCATATCCTTTTCCTTTCATTGAAATGCTTTGATTATATTTTAACTGAACTATTTTGTCAAATGCTGCATCAACATCATCAAGTGTAAAAAGATCAAAATCTTCCATATTATGACGGGACTATAATAAATAAGCATAAATGTCCTTTGATTGTTTGTTTATTGTATGTATATAATTCTTTCTTATGTTATCATAAAAAAAATAATTGAAATTCTTTCATCAAAAATACCTGATACATATCATACATAAACATTTGTCCCATCTTATATACAGGAATAGTAGCATATATTGGACAATTTAATCCACATTTTCCAACTAGATATGGTAAAGCACCCAAATGCAATGGATCTGGATATGATAAGAGTACTGCATCTATTTGGTGAACATGTCTGAAATAATATTGTATTGTTTAGTTTAAATTTCCTATTGCATTTATAATTACTCAAATAATATATAATAATTTACCAACCGTTTTAATTCTTTTATAAATTCTTGATCAAAATTTTCATCCCATCCACAATCAAGTAATATTCTTAATTCATCAACTTGCAATATATAACAAGGAGGAGATTCATCCATAGCCCCAGAAATAGCGTGAAGCTTTATTATTGATGTCATTGTCTTTGTTTTTTTTTCACTTATTAAAATATATACAAATAATAGATAATACCTAAAAATTCATTTAGTATATGCTTTTATTTCTTAATTATTATAGAACTTATGTATACTTTCAACATAACCTGACATAAAGGTGTGATTAATTATAAATAGATTCATAACTTTAAAATAATGCCAAAATATAAAAAAAAAGAATAACATTTATTACCGTTTAATATTAATTTAATTATTTTTAAATGTATGGAAATGTTTGAAAACAAAACATTTCAAAATATTTTCTTAAGCTTAGAAAGCAATCAACAAACGGTACAATTGACTTTTGGCTAAAGTTACGGTATTTCATAGTAAGAAAAATGAATAATTTCGTCAATGTTACATAAATTACAATGAATATTTCATAAGTATATAATTATAAATCTGTAAGTTAAAGAAAAAAGTACAGCAAAAAGTAATTAACAACTATAAACCAATATAAAATGTATAACTTAAATAAAATCATAAGTGAAATATAAACGAGTAATTTTCTAATAATTTGTATACATCTCAAAGAAGAGAAGTCATAATATTACTCAGATTGGTATCTATGTGTGTTTTACCTTAACGCTGTTTACAAATACATTCTAAGATTTACGTATACATTCTTTGTCTCTCTCTTTATCTCGTAGCATAACGGGACTTTTTTTAAGACGATTGCTGTCACGGTGTAGCTATGAGATACGTAAGTTGAGATTTAAGTTTGTTTTTTCCATAATTCAACGATTACTCGTCGAATTATATGGAAATTTTGTGTGAAATTAGGTCGCGTGTATGTAGTATGGATAAGTATAAAAGTGAAGATACGCGATAAAAATATCATGTAACGGAGTGGCGGGAGATTGCAAGTAAATAGCAGATCAGCTGATGAGTGACAACAGACAAACGAAAGCTTATTGTTCTTGGTCTTGGTTATGGCGACAAGCAGTTCCGATGGCTCTTGTACAGCACCTGCAGATTTTCAGCTTTCGTCAGAGTTGGAAGACGTTTCGAATCGTTTAAGCGTGAATTTATTAAAGTGCCCACTGTGCCATAATAGTCGCCGAATTTTTCATTGTCGGCAGTGTATTCAAAATGGAGATTTTATCCATTCAACTTCTGTTTATTCTGAACGGTGAATATATACTTATAATTTACGTATTTACTGGTCATTTATTTTTATGTATTAAAGCTTGTTTGGCACCAAATATTCTTTAAATATTTCTAATAATGTTGAGCGTAAAAATAAATTTTTATTCTCACTAAATTACGAAAAACTAAATTACATAAAATTCGTTATGAAGTTTCGATGCATCAATTTCTAAACTTTTAATTCATATGAGTAATAATTATATACGTTCAAATATTTTATTTTTAAAATATTATATTTTATTCTGATCGGTATTTGAACAGGTTTGCAGATAAACAATTGCGACTTTTACGGTTGAAAGCTGCCAGAGCTCAATTGGAAGAAAAATGTGTAAAAGCTCTTGAAAAACATAAACAAAGGGATAAATTGGTATTTTATATTTAATATTTTAAAGTCAATAATAAAAAAAATATGAATTTTTGTATATTATCATCATATTTAATTATTCTTTGGGTTTGTAGATATGTGATATAAATACTTGTAAAGAAAGAGTTAGACTACTCCAGTCATTAGTGAATGAAACGAGGCAAAGTATAAATAGAGGTATATATACCATAATTATGTAATATTTAGGAAAGTGCTAGACTAAATGAAGTTTAATAATATGCAGGTAATCAACGTTTAAATATTCTCAAAGACGTAAACTCTCAGTTAGCACTTAGATTACCTAGACATGAAGAACGAGTAGAAAAATTACATCGTTATGTTACTGGTTTGAGAGCAAAACAAGAAAAACAAAAAGAAGCGGTAGATAGGAAAAGACAGCAGTTGAAAAAAGTCATCAGAACTGCTGCTAAACAATTAATTCAGTATATTTTTCCATTATCTAAAGTGCAACCTAGTAGAAGGTAATAATATCCATTAACTACCTAAAAAATTATTAGAAATTGTGAAACTTATGATCAAATATTTGATCATATTGATGATCAAAATGTATTTATTAAACATTTTTCTACTTGTTTTTATAGAAGAAGTAATTCTTTAATCAATAAAAATTGATAAGAAAATATTAACTGTTTTTAGTCTGTGTAGTAGTGAGGAAGATGCTAGTTCAGATGTAACTTGTGCACTGGCAGATGCATCTGGAACATCATATGTTAGAGGCAGATGGATAAATGATACAGAAAATGCTCTAGAAGTCCAACATCGTATAGTTGCCCCAACTTTACCAGGAAGTGGAGATTATAGTGCTTATTCTTTATGGGGTACATATGCCATTTAGCTTGAACTTTTTAAATAAATTTTATAAATATCAGACACATCTGTTTTAGTGGCAGCAAATAAAGATGGAGTACCAGGTGCAAATAAAGAGACTGCAATGCACAATCCAGCATATAATATAAGTGCTGCTTTAACTTATGCTACACAGTTGGTTAATATTATTGCTTATTATGTTAATGTAAGGCTACCATATAAACTTGCTTATGGGTATGTCAAAAATATTTCATTTTTTATATGCAATATTTTTTGTATGAATCATTGAAATAGAAATAGGATTACATGTAATATTTTTTATATCAATCATTGCAATAAAGATAGGATGTTATTAAAATTTGCTTTTTAAATATTTTCAGAGAATTTTGTGGAAATGAGATGTCAGATCAAAAATTTGCCAAGAAAGTAGCAAGGCTCAATAGCAATGTATTACATTTATGTTTTACACAAAATACCAACACTGCAGTTTTACATCCAATGCATACTCTGCAAAATCTAATGCACTTGCTCAATACTGAAATTAGTGATCTTGGAAGGTATATATTTATTATATTTATTTATTGTTATTATATACTAATAGATTATTTAATGATTTGTGTTTTATGACAGAATTGGTCCAATGGAAGTTGATTCAAATATTGTAGCACAATTACACAGTCAATTAGTTCCCGATTTAGAAAATAGCGACGATTCTGCTTCTGATGAAGAGGAAGATACTTTTAATTGGGATTGGGAAGCTGTAAGTTTGCTTTGATTAATTTACTAACGGCTGATGTGTCATTTAATAATGTCTCATGTATATTATATAAATATTTCATTTTCATAGGTACCAAATGTTGCTTGTCCTGAAATGGCAGTTCCCATTCCTGGTGCAATGATTAGTCAACAATCATCTAGTATGCAAGTGAATCAAAGTGTTGCTGGAGGCTTAGTTACAAGTGCTGCAGCTAGTATAGCCTCTATTTGGCGTGGTTGGACAACAAACAAATAGACTGTTCTATTTAATTAATAAATCTCTTTTTATACAAATCATAACTACATATGTAAGAACATATGTAACAAAAGACACAAAATTGACAATGCTCTAAAAAATGTAAAATACTGAAGAATGAATGTTTAAAAGTATAATGTACTGTAAATACATGTATGAATTTATTACTTCATATATGGTACGTGAAATAGTTTAATTCCGTGATAACAAATTTTGTAAGATCTGATGATTAGTTTATTTTGAACTATTTATATAACATACTGATTTGTGCTATTATTTGTAATATAATTCCAAATACTTTCAGTATGCTGATGATAGATCATAATTCTGTGGTACAAATTTTGTAAGTGTACAGGCAAGCGTTTGGACACTATATTACATTTTCAATAATTCTTTACCTATAAATATGATTCATTAATAAGATGTGAGTTTAATACGACTGCCTTTTTTATGCTCACTGCACTTTGTGTAATTATGTATCTGTTAACATATACATAAAATATTTCCTCGCATTAAAGGTGTCATTACTATCATGATATTATCCGTGTACTTCTAAGTTATTACAACATGGTTTTAACATAATGTTTTAAGCTCTATAGTATTTTGGTTTTCTACAAATATATACAATCGGACAAATCAGATAACAAGTTTGTTACTTAAAACTACTTAATGTGTTTTATAAGCGATATAATGTCTCTGATAGGAAAACCATATCTTAAGAATGTTATCATTTTTATGTAGATATGATCATATCATATATATTTCACACATATTTTTGATCATATTATATCGAAAAAGATATGACCTGTTAAACACTTCATACCTGACAATATACTATACATAATATGGATGTAAGCAAGGTTGTATTAGATTAATGACTTTTCATTAAATTAAGTTAAAATTAAGAATAACATATATGATATCAAAGTAAATTTTGTATTTGAGGTGTTGTTGAAGATATATTATGTAGATTTAGTAAAAATCAAAAGTGATTTATATATTATTACTACTAAAGCACAAATTTACCAATGTAGCATAGATGCACCATTATATTATCCTTAAAATATATGTAATTCTTGTAGTAAATTACGTTTTCCTAATTAAATGTTTCATTAAAATAACAATTCAAATTATTTAATATCTACAATTATACATAAGAATAGGAAATGAAATGTTCTTCATTTTACCTATTATATATGTATTTTAATTTTAATATATATGTTATGAAGGAATTATAATTATATAGGAGAAAAGTGAATACCTATATGTAAAGTAAATATGTATATGTAATTGATATTAATTGTAATATCAATTTACTAATAATTGTAATAATAATCATTTTTTATAGAATATCATTAAAAAATAGAACTAATTATCTCTTATAATTGTTAAATTTAAAATACAACATAATGTAAAATTATCTATTATGCGAATAAGTAATATTATGCATGGTTACATTTGATTAAATAATTTTATACGTGTTCGTTTTTTCGAAAATTATAGCATTTTATAAACTACAAGGATAAAATTATTTTATGGAATTATAATTGAATACTAATACAAAATGTTATATGTAAACTGAAATTTGTAAACAAACTAGCACAAATTTATAAATGTTATTTGATAAGTACTTTAAGAAATTTAATAGCACATCATAGTTCATGTGCTTTAATTAAAATAAAAATGTAAATCTAATTCTTATCAAGATATTCTTGATAAAATTAAAAATATTTTGGATTAGTTTGATAAGTAATGTAAATATAATGATATACAGTTTATATATTATATAAAATGGCTATGTTTTACCTACAAAGTTTCATTGTGATATTACAAATAAATTAGAGTTTGTTTTTTATCAATTTTATTGTATTTTTTAATTCAGTAATATGATGGGGGTCTTAAGTATAAATTTGCATACTTTTGGATTATATAAATAACAAAAAATCAATAAAATATAATTGATAAATATTTATTGAGTAGAGAAGGATAATAATATACAACATTAACTATATGTTCAAAGTAAAAACCTATAGTATATTGCTATAGAGAACTTGATCAGATTTTAATCTTTACTTAAAAATTAAAATGCTTTGTACAATAAATTTTGTAACTGAATTTAATATTACAATGCAACTCCCAAAATTATTTAACCACAAATTAAATATGTTTGCATCATTCGATTACCATCCCACAGTCTCTCTTCTTGTAGCACTCCTCAGTAATTCTTGTTGCTTGGTATCTCATTTTCATGACTTGTTGATTCACCAGTTTATTGTATATCACATGTATCAAATTGTATACATATTGAGTACACTAACTGGCTTGAGAATTCTGTAAGCATATCATCATATAGTAATTTAATTTCAATGTACATACATTTTATCTTACAATTAGTGTAAAATTCTTATTATTAACAATTAAAAAAAGAAAAAAAACATTTTTCTTAGTATTTCTCTATAAAGATAGAATATTATTTGTTTTACATCATAATTTAAAAAAATATAAAATTATGGACTATATATATATTTTAATCCTATAATAAATTAAATTATATTAAACATTATATCCATAAGATATTCATTAGTGACTAATCTAAATAATATATTTCAATATTAAGGTTGAGAATAACTATTTTTATCACATCAATTAAAGATATAAAATACATTACATACTTACACTAGTGAAATATTAAATGTTATCAAGATGATTATCTTGAAATATTAGAAAATATGACAAATATTGAAACAAATTATATTATAGCATATTCTTTTATTTTTTAGGTTTAATTTGTATTTTAAAAACTAATTAAATATATCTTAAAATGTATCTATAAATTACATTTCTCTATATCTTTCTTATTAGTAAATTGTAAATTTATGTTTGAAATATATTGTTTATATATATTTTATATTATTTGTTGTTCATTCAAGTTTTTGTTTAAGATTGTGGAAACGTTTTATATTATTTAAATTGGTATACTAATTTTTAAAAATTGTTATAGATTAAAAATATCCAAACATTCGAAAACTTGAAAAAGATAGCAGTTGCTACTCATAAATTAAAACTTCCTATTATTAGTTTGCAGTGGAAAAAAATAAAGGGATAATAATTAAAATACAGCAATATACAATTTAAAATAACAATATTATTTGGACTAATATGTTTAATGCAATCCAATGGCTACTAAAATTTCCAAACAAAATCCTTTTGACTTAAAAAAAAGCATTCTAAAATATACGTGGCATATAGAAACAAAGAAAAATTTTTTAAATATCAAAAGCTGCAATATACAAATTGTGTAATAGAGTGTGTTAATTATTTAAAAAATTAAAAAAAAAATTTTGCAAGATAATAAAAAATCAACATTCACAAAACACACACACTTATGAAAATAACAATTATACTCATTACATATGGGTTTAATTATGTATATTATATACAATAATGTAGATAAATAATAGCATATCAGTAAATCTATGTATGATGGTATTATAATACAGTTGTATTTTTTCTTATACTGAATTCAAAATATCAGGATTTTTAGTATAAAAATATAAAAATAAACACACATACACACACGTGCGCACGCACGCACATACACACACATCCCAAGATCTTAATTGCTGGTTGCACTAATTACGGGATGCATATTATTTACATATATATATGTTGATACATTCTTATACATAATTATGTAAATGTATGTATAATGTTAAATAAATAATAAAGTAATGATAATATTCTAATCACAAATAAAATAACATTATCATGATGTAATAAATTAATAAATTCAACAATTAAGATCTTGACACATTTGCAGTTAAAATAGATAATTTTACACAATATCAAGCATGTCACATTCCAAAATTATTTTATGATGCATTAAGTACTACACTGTAAAAATTAAGAAGAAATTTTATTAGTAGAAAAAATGAGGGAAGGATTGTCTTTATTTACATATACATAATATACGTGAACAGTAAAAGCACTTCCCCTTAAGAAAAGAAAAAAAATTATATCAAATGTAAAATTTTATATTTTCAAGTGTATTATTAATTTATACAAATATTATTTTATATTAATATGTCTCTAGATATAATTTTGAGATAATAGGATCTTTTATCTGTATCAATTGTATTTTTAATCTTGTAAATTAAATTATGTAGTATGTGTAATTATATTGAAATACTAACAACGATTATGATTGAGATCAGTAATCTGAGAATTCAACTTGAACTGCAGGAAAGGACTTGAATATTGTTGAAACGTAATCTGAAGAATGAAAATGGGATGTGAAAGGATTATTGAACAAAACAATCAATTTGATAAAGATGTTTAGAGAAATTATTCTTTTGTTTTAATTGAAAATTTAAAAATTAGACATAGGGTAATAGGCATTATGTAATTTAGGATATTAATATGCAAATTAAGAAATTTACAATTACTTGAAAAGAAAACATAATTCAGGTACACACATTGAAGAAACTTTGTTTTTGTTTATTTTGTACACCATGTAATATTTATGAAATAATTTTTTTTTAAAGTAAATAATGTATAGAAATTACTATGTCATTGTAAAATTATTATGCAAGCATATTCAATGAAATTCTTTGAAAATAAAATTTAAGAGACACACAAAAGAAAAATTACAATAAGTACGTACAAAACTAAAAATAAAGAGCTACTACTTTTTAAATCTTATAAGTGCATATATTTTTTATCATTTCTGTTAACTAATAGCCCCATTCCAGATAGTACTGATATCTACAATATTTTAAGTACAAAATGCAAAATATATGTATTATTTAAGAATGAATAAATAATTATTAGCATTGTTGTCTAAATCTTATAAAGTTACAAAATTAATAAGGATCATGCCCAAAATAGAAATTACAGAATAGGACTATTAGTAAAAAGTAGAAGAAACACATGTTAAAAATGTATTTTGGATTTATTTTCATAACCATTGTTATCATTATCACGAGTATACTATTACTTTTGTTATTACTAATACTCGAGTATATTCAATAAAAGAGTAATAATAAATTTATACTTGCATGTATCAAAACGAATAAAGTACTTTACTTCTTAATTAAAAGTACATAGGAATTTTAATAATAATAAAGTTTCTGCGTTTTAATTTTTACTTTTAATTATAAACATATTTTAATAGTATGAATATGTAATATCTAAGGTAAGATAGTTTAATTAAATGTTATTTAACTATCTTGTAAGTTTTATTTTGAATTATTTATAGACGAATAATGTATATTTTCAATATTTCGTCAAAAGTTCACAACGAATAATTAACATTTTCAAAAATATGTAAAATGAAAATTATTATATGAGCAAACTCTATAAAGTAAATGATTTAAGATATCAGTAAAACATATTACTACCTTTATACACTCCATACTTCATTATTAGTAAAAATAGAGGAGATAACTCTATGCAGGGGAATTTGTTATTTATTTTAATATATTACTTTAAAACGATAATAGACTGTTAACGTTAGTTAATTTCAGGACCTTTTTTAACCAGGAACGGTAATATATACTTTGGTATATGTATGCTAGATTTATATACTTGAGGATGGCCTTGACAGATAGTTTCTGTTACATATATTTTTGGAGATACAAAATTAATCACATAACAAGACAAAAAAATAAATATATGATTACCTGATATATGTGGTTTCATTAACCAGTTAAGTCTCTGTGTACAGATACGTTTAATGTCTTCAGAAATCAATAATGTGCTATTCTTGTAATATATCTTAAGTACTATACTTACTTGTCCGTCATTATGTTTGTATGATGAATATTGAAACCTGTATCTTAATTGATTTTTATATTCTCTCTTTACTTATAAATTACTTATGAAATATTGATTTTTTATAATTAAAATTGTTTTTTTACTCAATCATAGAATTTTAGTTGTGATGAAATCAAATAATGAAATAATTTGAGATAAAGTCGATTATTTAAATTTAGATACAAATAATGTAATTTCGAATGTAATTTTCGTCTTAAGAAACTAAAATCAAGGCCTCCTTACTACATTCCTACTGCTCGATTTTTAGAACGATTTAAATAAAATATTGATACATAATTTCCTGAACATAATTTTTATGTATATACATAGTATTGATATTTCTAAAACTAAACGATCAGTTTTTCTACTCTTCCAGCGCGTGACAAAGTTTGAGACATCTTCGAATATAGAATGAACAGCTATATAAATATACTTAAAATTTATTAAGGAAGAGCATGAAAAACTGACCTAAGAAGTAATTGTTCTGAGCGTAAGTTCTCTAGAGCTACAAAAATATATAATCGTTTATAGTAATATTATGCAGCAACATAGCAAGAGGATATGATATAAATATTCTACCCAGGATTAATTTTAATGGAAAACTAGATTTGTGAAATAATTTAAATCTATGAAAAGAAAATTACTATTCAAAAATATTGAAAAATATACATCTTTTTTTTATTCTGGTAAATTGTTTAATACAGAAGTTGATTAATTTAAAATATATTAAAATAAAGTAAATGATTTATAAGTATTATTATAGCAACATTACTCACACTAATTTTCACATTATCTAGTTTTTCATAGAATATAGGTATATTTGTATATATTCTCGGTAGAATACTTTTAAATCCTCTGCTTATAACTGTAATATAAACATTTTTTACTCCTTGGATGAAGGATTTATAAAATCCAACAATAGATAGTGATAATTATGAAAACCACTAATACCAATATTAATTAGAATCAGCTGTAGGATGTACTTTGAGTTCATTTTTTGCGTTTTTCCAAATTTCATAGTGAAATATATCAAGAGATATTTCTTAATGTTTAAATGTTGTAGAATAACAACATTTTTTTAATTAATTTACAATCCACAATATCTTTTTGCAAAAGGATGGTAATATAAAACAAATTTCTTTACCTTTTCATGTTATTAGTTAATTTTATGTTACTTAAATTGCAAACTAAACGTTTTAACTGATAAATAATTCTAATAAATAATTCCAAAAGCAAAATTAATATTTCTCATCATCATTGGATATCTAAAATTATTTAGAAATTTAAAAAATGAATTGTGTATTTATCTTTTTGAATGGGTGAATGTATAATAGTTCAGGATTTTTAAATGTAGTTTTAAACTCTAATTTATTTTTACCAACAATAACGCATTGCAAGAATGTAAGATCTGCACATGTTTAATAGCAGACTTAATTTAAGATTTATTTTATAATATACCAGTATATTTTTCTTGCAAGTTAAAAATGAATCTCTTTTTACATTAGATGAGATCAGTAAAATAAAGATATTTCCGATAGCATCTGCATCGTTATATGATTATGGAACATGATTGATGATGTCTAATGATTACAGTTGTACATTTGATGCAGTATACAAAAAAAGGTTAGTTATATCGAAAGGAAATCGTATCCAAGACTTACACTATCTGCTCGGTTGGGACAAACTTCTCGAAACACTTGTTCAATAAAAGGTTGCCTAAAAAGAAAGAAATTTTTATATTATAATTTTAATTAATACATATTAATATTTTAGTAAAATTGTATAGACTATAAATAATTTTATCTTGTTTTTTTTTTTATTTTATTTAATTAGCATTAAATTCCAAAACAATAAACACTAAAAGAGGAGAATTCAAATTTTGGACCTAAGCCAAATATAACATTTCTATATTCCTTTTAATTTCAGAAACTATAACCTTAATACAATTTTATATCTAACTTATTAACTAATAGAAAATATGATGAAATAAAAACTTAATAATTCATAAATATACATACTTAGCGGAAAGTCCACCACCAGGAGGAAGATTAGGAAATTCTTGGTCCACAAGAAGTTGTAACAGTTGCAAAAAATCAAATTCATTTTTGTCCTTTTGCACAGCAACGATTTCTATAAATATAATAACAAAATTAAATTGTTTTTATTAGGGATGCTTATATCTTAAATATTATCTCTACTATTATTAGCGTGCATGTACTATTAGATTTGTGCAAAAAACATTTGATTAATATTATTTAAAAAATCAGATGCATCTTGTAGTATCTGATATATAATCTATTAAAAATTTTATTTGTTTATTGTGTCACTTTAGTGTTTTATGGAACAGTATTATTGAAACAAAAAGATAAACACAACAAAATAACTATGCATGCTATGCACTAAAATTCATGCATCTACTTAGGACTGGAAAACTTAGTGTTTTAGTACATTTCTTATGGAAATTCTGGATACAAAGTCCGGTCTTAAGTAGACACATTAGTATCTATATTTATGTATAAATAAATATGGTTTTAACAAACTTCTTAAATTTATCCACCATTGGAATTGTATAATCTTATATAATACACACTCATATATACATACATACATACATACATACATACATACATATATACACACAGATATATATGTCTGTTGTAATGTTCCTCCATAAGAAATGCATTATTAAAAAATAAAATTTCAAAATAGGTAAAGTATTTCTAAACTTTCGGAAGGAAATGTTCACCTACCTGTGATATCACTTAAATATATTTGAAAAGAGGAACAAACAACTTTTGAATACAAATTTTACTTACAAAAAAGTTTAAAAGAATACCAACTCCAAGGGTGGAATGCATTTTTAAGTAAAATTAATAATTGATGTTAAAAGAGTTTAATCAAAGGAGAAACAATTAATACAATTTGACAGCACACACAGAGAGAGAAAACTAACATTATATATAAACAACTATCAATGTATCTTGCTATCTGTTTAACAGTTGAAGCAAGAAACGCAATATCATTAGTACTCTAATATAATACTCTATTACTGTATTATAATACATACTCTATGTATATACTCTATTTGATTTAATAATATTTCAATAAACGTTAAAACGAAAGTTATATTAAACGTTTTTTGTGTTTACAAATATTCTAGATATTTTGAATTTACAAAAAACATTTCACTAATCTACTCTACACAAACTTTTATAATTGCAATAAATGGTTGATTTTTATCATGTGTTATCATAAATATAACAAAATACCATTTGCACAAGTCACTAAATGAATATTAAGAAAATTCGAATTTACATTAGATGAGAAGTATTTGTAAAACACGGACTTTAACTATGTCTATTTAACAGCAGAAATAAATTTCTGTAGATGTAAATTTCGACCTTCTACCTGGATATTACTTATTCTTTTTTCAAAAGTCTTTTATATTATACACATAT
Organism: Bombus terrestris; assembly: GCF_910591885.1. NCBI lineage: Eukaryota > Metazoa > Arthropoda > Insecta > Hymenoptera > Apidae > Bombus > Bombus terrestris. The sequence continues at coordinate 11,143,861 of NC_063273.1, read as the reverse complement.
AATTAATTATAAAGTATCAATAATTAAAATTTGTCCAATTATTTTAGTGGTATTGCACACAATTTATAAAATTACTAATGTTACATTTTTGTAATAACTGTACATGCTAAATTATATATTCAATGATTATGAATATTACATTTCTAGAGAATAATGTTATATATAACATGAAAATACATCCATAAGAATAAATCTTCAACATTTCTTAATGGAAATATGTAAGTATGTATATATGCACATATCTTTCTCAAGAAAATTAGAGATAGATATACGACAAAATACATGATATTTACTAGAAATATATTTTCATTACATATATATGAAATAAATAATTAATTCATTAAAATATTATTGCGTTATAGTAAATGGTAATTTATCAAAAAAGTAAAAATTTTGATAATGCATCAGATATTGACATCTATAGAAATATTTGATTATATAATATATTCTGATTTTAAGTTAATATATTTTAGGTAGCAAATAAGATATTTCTATATTTTTAAAGAAAAATGAAGATCCAAATTTGATTTCCAAACTTGTAAGAAATACAAATTTGATATAGATTTGTACTTGTAAATGTTATACCACTATAATGATTGTATTTTGAATTGTACTAAAATTTGATTATTAGATAATGGTATTAAGTGTTGCTCTCCATTTGAGAGCTACCAGAATGTCAAGTATGTGTGTGATATTGTGATTTTGTATTAATGCAACAGCAGAGAGAATATAATTGATTGGAATATGGAAATGTTAATGAACCTTTGATTCTCCTTTCAATGTCCATTTCAAGTTCTGCTTCTTTTTTCTGTGCTTCTGGATTTGGTTTCGGAGCAGCAGGAAATGTCACCAAAACTATGCTCATATTATCTCTACTACCCTGCAACAAAAAAAGTACTTGTAACAAATAAAATTGAAAAAATATATTTGACTGCTTAATAAAAATATAAAAAGACATTAAATTTGATAAATATTTTTTTGTAAATTTGTTCTTTATCAAACATATAAAATGTTAATAAAACATATGTTTTTAATGTATGAAAACATATTAGTAATCACATATATATTTGTAGCTATTCAACAAGTATATAGAAGAAATATAAACAAAATTAACATAAGAAATAAAAATATAAGACGATAGAAATAGAATGTTCTAAAGCTTAAAAGTTATAATATATTATTATTAATTAATATTTAATACCATTAAGTACCATAGATTGAAAATTACAGATTGAGTTTTGAAATAAATAAAAGAATATAAAAATGCATACATTTTAAAATGTAGTATCAGTATCTTTAACATTAAAAATAATTTATGTTGACACACCTTTAGTAGCAAGAAATTCATTATAAAATATACAAAAAGTTTTAGACATCATTACCTTATACAGACAGGTGTCTATAACCTGGTTCGTAACTGCTTCTAGATCATCTGTAAGCAGCAGCCTTGAATGTATAAAATTACACAGATCTGTGTTGTTCATTACATCCCAAATACCATCACATGCTAAAACTAGAAATTCATCGTGTTCATCATCTCGATCTCGAACAAATATTTCTGGTTCTGGAGACACTAACTGTTCACATGGCCCTCGATCTTTCAAATTTTTGTACTCATAATCTCCCAATGCACGAGATACAGCTAAAGCTCCATTAACTCTTTGAATCATTACACTACCACCAGCATTTTGAATTCTTTCTTTTTCAGCAGGTAAACCTGGTTTGTGATCTCGTGTTGAAAAAACTGGATCTCCTGCTCGGCAAAGTACAGCTCTAGAGTCACCACAATTGGCAATGTATATATTTCTGGGAGATATAAATGCACAAACAGCTGTAGAACCAGATTTTTCAGTGCCAGAACTCATTTCTGGTAATTCTCTCATTTCATCGTCAAGTCGAAGAAAGCCAGAATGAATTCCTTTGGTTACATTTTCTGCTTTAAATTCTTCTGTTTGCATGATACACTCTAACAAGTGCTCTGCACTATGAGCTGATACTAATGCACCAGCATGACCGTCAAATACTGCAAAGTAACTCCAATCTGAGAGACCACCTTTTAAACCAGTTATTGCTCTATGAGCATCTTCCATTTCCATTCTCCAACCTTGCATGCTGGCAACACCATAATGTAATCCATTGCCAGAGCCATGTTCATTATATTTATCTGTTTTTGGAGTATCCAAAAGTGCCCCCATAGTATTTATTTAATAATTGCTGTGTCAGCTCGATTAATTTATTTTTCTCTTTAAATATTATTTGATCAGCATCTTTTAACTGATCATTCAAATAACACTTTTCTAAGTTTTACCTAAAATTATAAAAATAGAAAAGGTAGAAAAATCTTAATTTTTAATACAAAATTGAAATCAAATGTAATAATATAAAAATATTGCTTCTAAATTCGAATTTAAATCGAAATCTGAATAACAATATCACGTTTAGCTCATATATATGTATTTATTTATGTGTATGTACTACGCTATTACTTAGAATTTTGTCTCAATTATCCTTTTGTAACAGAAGTTTATTATGATACTATTTCGTTTTATGCCTATAATTTTAATTTAAGCGGAGAAAAAAGGGCAATTAAAACACAACATCGTTGTAATACCGAACGTAACGTACAAGATAATCTCGACATGCAAATATTTCAAACGAAACACGATAACGTTTTACGTAAATGGAAACATTCGAATTACGTGCAATTACGTTCACTATATAATTATTACGGTAGCCTCGTCAATAATAAATAAATTATTTGAATACAGGAATGGAAAATCTCGGAAGCGTAAGCTGTATCAGATTCTAATAAGAAACTATTTGGCAGTGCCAAATTTCGCGACTAAAATAGTTTATACCTCAGTCTGCATGTTCGTGAAACTTACGTAGGGAGATCGTGACCAAATATCATCGTTACTTTGCGAAAGTATATATGTGTAGAGCGTGGTATTGCTAATAGACTTGTTTCATATCACTATCACCATGTTCTTTTGCTAGGCTCAACACACAGAACCAACGAAATCGACTTGCATGAATGACGGATATACACTAGGTAATTTTCTGCGCATGCGTCGGTTATTAATAGCATGTTTCATGGCGTCATAATCCGCCAATCAAAAGCCCACGATTTCCGCTCAAGCCTGGGCAATCATACAGGATTCTGAAGTAAAATTAACTCGCGCGCGATACTGGCATTAACTCTCACTAACAAGTATATAAACAACAACATCAAGTTCTTGTCGATGATAAATTGTACTGTCACTGATTACTGCGTTTATCAAAATTGTTATAGTCAGTAAGCGTTTGTTTAAATTTCAAAATTTTGTAAATATAATATAGTACTTTATTTCTTTAAATACATTTTGGCGAACTTTTGTTGATTACATTATAATATGAATTATTTAATGTATAAAAAGTTGTTTTGTAATAATATTCATAATTTTATTAATAGTTATATAACGCCATTTTTTATTATATGCAAATTCTGTTTTTCCTAAATGATTGTTTTTTTCATGAATTTTTTGTATAATTATTGTTTCTCCAAATAAATTAATTGCTTGAATTTGTTCGTTTTCTTTGTTATTTGTGAACAGCATATTAGATGCTATATTCACAAAGTGTTACGAGATACGATCTTGTAATTCGCGCAATAAAAATGGCGGGCAATAGAAATATTTTAATCTAGTCTTATTACATAAAAAAATTGACAAATTAGGAAATAGTGTAAAAAATATTGTATTACGGTCATAATTATATATTTTAATCATTTCGAATAAATCCTTTTTTTAAACATTTCAATATACTTTAAAAAATTATTATAAGCATTATACTGAACATACATAGTATATATACATATCTATATCTAATAATAAGAATATTAGTAAATATGAACCACTTTCGTGGCAGATATAAACTAATTTAAACGTATAATATATAATATACATTTAAATTCATTCTTTTTATATTTGAATTTGTTTTTTATACTGTTCTTTTTACGCATATCTTAATATATAGGATGTTTCCCTCGCTAGAGACCTCAAAAGGAAATGTCGTCATTGGCCTGATCTCTGTATGTTTGCATACATGAGAATTGGAAATAAGAATGTGAAAATAAGAACGATTTTAAATGAAACATATATACACAACACAGATGATATCGGTTTTCGATGTCGCAATAATATCAGGTCGACGGTTTCTGCTTTGAGATTTCTAGTGAAACTCATCTTGCATAATCATTATGCAAATAGTAAGTACCTAAATATTTAAAAATATAATGAAATATATTTTTTATATATTTGTAATGATAATTCTTACTTATATATAAATAAGGACTGTAAATGCAAATACAAAGTACGTATTTTTATAAAAGCAATTTAATCCATTACCATCATGACATAAAAAATAATTTTTTTAAAGAAAAAATTATTTGTGCTCCTAAAATAAATAAAATTAAATAAACTGATGAAAGTATTCCTATGTGTTTTATATACATAATAAGCAATTTGCATCTAACTATTTTATATTTGCCACAAAACCAAGATCCCTAGGAATCATATACTGTTTTACTATTTCATCTGTTAATTTATTCTTAGCTTCCTGATGTGCAGCTACCAGAGGCTGTAACACTTCAATTAATTCTTTTTTAAGTTCTCCTGTTAAAATTTCTCCACTAGTATAACCCTGAAAATTTATATATTATTATTATATACATATATATATTCTTATATTTATTAATATTAAGGAACACATTTCAATTTTTACTAGACTTACTTTTCTAAGTTGTTCTAGTTTTTCGTCATCCTCTAGGAAGAATCGTAACCACTGATATGATATATCAATATCACAATTGCCTCCTAATTGTCTGTGTTCTTCAATAGTAGCTTGTCCTCCTGAGAATGCATGCTTGTTAATTTTATTCTTTATTTGTTTAGCAGTGTCTGTCAAAAATATTGCAGTATTGTTATCACTAGCTGACATTTTTGTTTTAGAGCCTTGTAAAGCTGGAAAGAATATAGAATGTAACAGGGCTGGTTTTGGATAGCCAATTTTTGGTGCAACATCTCTTGTCATTCTAAAGTAGGGATCTTGATCTATAGCACATGGTATTAAACAATTAACTTTTGCATCCTTAAAAATAAAGGGAAAAGTTCCAGAAATTGCTGGAGCAGCTTGAGTTGGCGGAAATGAGATTTTTCCAATAGGATCACTGTCTCCAAATCCAAAAATGCCTTTCACTTGATTAAATGTAACACTTCTTTGTATTCTTATCATATTCTGATAAAATGCAGGATTATTTCCAATATGTTCTAAATTAGAAAAAATAAATGTATTCTCTGGTTTAAATCCAAGAGCAATAATGTCTTTTGCATTATTATAGGCCAATTTAATCGCATCTTCTATTTTTATGTTCTTCCATATTGCTTTCTCATCATCAGTTAGTTGTATGACTAATGGAACACAAAATACTTCTTGAAGCCATTTACAAAACATAAATGGTATAAGATGTCCTAAGTGTATAGAATCTGAACTGGGCCCTCTACCAGTATAAAGGTAAAAAGGTTTTCCTTGTTCATAAAGATTTAAGATAGTATTCATATCTCGATGAGAAAAGAATATTCCTCTTCTAAGAAAATGATGTGGTTTCTGTCCTGTGATTTTCTCAAATCTCGCTAATAGTTCTCCATCGATTTTGGAACTTCCAAATTTTTCTATAATAACAAAGAGAAATCTTTTGAAAAAGTGAAATTATAAGCTAATGTGTATATTCACATATGCATGTTATCTTTGTCCTCTTTCAAAAAATGGGAAGGATTTATAATCTATGAAATGAAGATAATAAAGCAACAGTATATCATTTTATTTTATGTGATAAAAATACTTTTCAAAGATTTTTATGAAAGATATTTTCTATGGAACTCACTAATAAGCTTATCATAATCAATTCCAGTCTCGTTTTTAGTTGCAACATTCCAAGGTGTCACAATATCCTCCTCATCCGCTTTCCCATTTAACGTTGATGTGTCAATTTCAATTTCTTCCGCTGTCATTTTTCTTTATATTTAATTATTTTCTGACTTTTAAGTACGATCGTGCAAAGATTCCTAGGAGAAAGATATATCATATGCAACGCAGAGTTGGTTACAAATCAACAGGGTTATGTCCGTCTCCGCATGCTATGTTTCCTGCGCACGCATTTGTACATTCAAGGTAAGAAATTTCAGTAATTTTTTCTGCAGTTCTATCATATGCAGTTGATTACTAGTACTATATTTATTAATTTTTATTAGAATATATTTAAATTTAATTATAATTGTTTTTGTGAGGTTCGAATTATCTAACAAATTATCTGTCAATATAGTAAGTGTGATATTGTATTTTGAACTATGTATCTGAAATACTAACGTCATCTCACGGTGATAAATTCAAATAAATAATGATCTCCTTTATTATTAAATCATTTAATATAGTAATGTTTTCTATTGAAATTAGCTATTAGTTATAATCTACATAAAAACTTTGATTTTACAGTTATTTTATTATTTTAATATACAATTAAATTGTAGGATAACTTGTTACTTCTAGTGAGTCTTGTCTAGTTAATGTATTATATCTTTTGGATATATATAAAAATATGTATTATGTTATATTATGAATTATAATAAATCTAAAACAAATCATAGCGTTAGCTTTTGTAATTTTTCTGTTTAAAATTATCTGAAAATTAATTTTATTCTAAAATATGTAAATATAAATAATAATTTGACAATAATGTGTTACAGATGTTTATGGGTAAAATGAATGTTATAGGATGCAAATTTGTTGTTAACAACTGGACAATATAGTAATATATATTCTTTTCATCAGTTTCATGTAAATTTGCAATTTGTGATTTTGTTTTTTATTTGGATATTTCGGTATTTACAAAGAACGATAAAATGTTTTTTCATAAAAATATATCAGTGCCTCTCATTTTGACAAATGTTCTTTTATTTGTACAGAACTTCCAGTATGTATTATAGAGCGATATTAATCTATAACTTAAAATCAAGCATACAAGAATGAGCCAAGATTTTCATTCGTTTGTTCCTCCATGATTTATACAAATGGAAGACACTTCATAGAACGAATCGTCGGTAAGGAACTAAAACTATGAAATCTGTTTTTCTACTGGACGTATAATTAAAAAATTGATTGTACATCGTTTGCAGTCGTTAACACAGTGAAACGTTAGCGTTTACTTTTAGAGATTTCTTTGCATTGTACTAAAAAGAAAATTTTAATTCAGACATCCGCGAGACAGATAGTAAATCATATTTTACAACTTTCCATATAGTATGATGCGAAATTTATTGAGAATGTAATAAATTCAGCTATACAGGACATTTAAAAATATGCCGATGAGCATAGAATGCAAATAGAACTCGTAAAAACGAAATATGAAGAATTTATGAATCATAAAATCATGTTTTTTAATAGAATTATTAGTCTGTTCCTATCTATTTTACAAATATATATTACTCAAAACAATTAGAGCATTGCATTTTTATAATATCTTTAATCATATTTTTATCGAATGTCTAATGTATACGCTATTGAATTTTTGTTTTAAAAAAATAAGTATCATTAAATAGTAAAATCATTTCACAAGGTAATTCCTTAATTGTTTTGAGTTATTATAAGCTACTGAAAATGGTGAACATTTATCCAAAATATGTAATTTTCAAAATTCACTTCTGTCAACGATCTCTTCCAAGTTTTCTAGGATGTCTTCATGAAGTTAAACTCATACTGTTGAATTGGTTTCCGTTTCCGAAATATCTTTACTATTACACACATTTGTATTATTCATTGAACTGAAAAATAGGGTGTTTCGATTTCTATATGATCGATAGTATGTATAGGTAATATTTGCGCGCACATACACTTAAGCGAGCGCTGGGGAGAATCTGTTTTAAAAAATATCGCAGATCTATGACAAAAATAACTTTGTCTCACGAAGAATCTTCTTGTGAACTTATATGTATATAAAAGTAGTTTCGATATTTCATTGGCATTGTGAATAGTTGAGAGGACGATCTAAGTCCCGAGATAGTTTTCTTCTTTTCTTTTTTAGAAATCCGAACTAGTGAAGCAACTTTTTATAGCGACGCGATATAAAAATTAGATTTCGATAGAGATATTCATAGATCAATTCAGATGTCAGACCATCAGACTATGTGATTAACATGAGACATTATAAAAGAACAGAATCGATTATGTAGATGATGTCTTATTGTATAATTACAAGCTACTAAGTCGAGGGCTGACAACATCCATGTTAGAGTTCGTATATTGAAAATTTTTGGTCCTTACGTTCTCTCTACTGTACAATACTTTTAAATAAATTACATTGGATCTAAGTTGATTCTTGCTTTCTGCTTTATCTTTTCTCGCGTAAACAGCGAAACAACGATTTTTTCACGCTACTTTCTCTTTACTAAAACGCTAAAATATCTACGTTCTCTGAGCATTGTTACAGAGGATCATTTTATCGTGTATTTGCCTCTAAAATGCCGATAATCAGGTTGCTTAGAATTTTGTGAGGATCGGAACGAGGTTGATTTAAATTTCATATAATACATAACGGTACGTTTCATCATCTTGAACTATTAGTCATGTGCGTTAAATTAATTAAAATTGGATATGATTAAGTAACTAGTCGAAAGAGAAAATGTAAGTATGAAGTGGAATTTAAATATGGTATAAGTGAGACAGATCTCATTGGTTGTGCAAAAACAAACGTTATCCATCGATATTTCGTCAGAAAAACTTTTGTTCGCTTGCAAATTTTTAATCAGGTACATACATAAACGGTAATTATAGTTCACTGTCTTCGTTTACTTGTTCTAGGAAAAAAGAAAGGTTTGTAAATCTTGCGCAATCCGCTTGGCACAGTGTTTCGGGTAACGTTTGAACAACGCTGAAATATATTTAAGTATTGGCCAAATCAACCACCATTAGCGAGGCAAAATTTGATAAATATAATCAATATGACGTACGTTTTAAAGAGTATCTATAAATACAAATCGAACCGTCGTTGCTTGTCCAATAGCGATCTCGCTTTATCAGTAGATGATTAATTTAATCAATTATACATTATTCGTCAATGTTCTTCCTTTGACATTTCACGCTTTGAATTTTTTTATTTATATTAACATAAGTATGTCAATGTGAATCGTGTAATATATTACAAATTTATATAACGAATTTAATCCTAGGACTCCTTAGATTAAAGTCAGATAAAATTATTCGGAGCAGTTTCTCAATAAATTAAGTTTTCGTTTCTTCATTCTGTCCAATTGATTATTGTAACTATTCTTAGGAGTTGAAGGATTAATTATCGTCAAACAATTATAGAATTTCCTCTCTCACGTGATCGTTCTATGATCTCGCTAAAGACACGTCGTACTATCACAGTCCAGCTTGAAATGTTCGATTCCATTATTTCACAATAACCTACGTCTCAGTACGTCTCATTAGAATAAGATAGACAGAATAATTTCTCCATGCAGGCATCAGGCTATTATAAAAATACAGACGTGTAATCGTATCATTATACAACATGGTATATATACCGTAAAAATTCCAATTCGACGAGCAGAACATTGCGATCGAAAAACAATTCTAAGCAAAGGTTTCTCGTTTTATTTCACCATATTTGTCTGAACGAACGATTAATTCTATTCACCAATTGCTTCGAAGCATTCACAATAAATCTATACTCTGACACCGACACCACTGTCACCTTTTATTTCCGAAACGAGCTCGATGGTAGGAGTGCAGATTTCTGTAGGTGTCGGTGAGGCGAGCGGGGCCAAATGTGAATTCTTAATAGACATATCCTTTAGGATATAGTCCGCTCCTGGTTTGACGCGCAATCTATTTCGATGTAAAGAGGGCTCTAATCTCAAAATCGCACACGATTTCGTCGATAGACAACCATTTCGAAACATAGACTCCGTGGACTTGCTTTGCAGATCGTCCTCGATCGCTGACTTTTTCAAATTGATCGTCGATCTGGAATTATAAGGAGACAGATTGTGTTCAGAATCAGGCGTGAATTCTTCATTTTCTTCGAACGATGTGAAGATTTCTGAATCAGGTACGGATGGAGCGCTAAAGAACGACTCGCGTAACGACGATGTCAGCGCGTCCGGGCACATAAATGGATCGAGGGATGTCAGATCGTTGAGATCGCTGCCACTGTTACAGACCTGAAAATTGTTTACCGAGTAAGACGAAGGGAACGCCTGATGTTCGGTGACTACGTTGGACAGGATCTCTTGGCTTCTCGACGACTCTGACCACTTCGAGTCCGAAGGTCTTCTCGAGCTGAATCTCGTCGAATCATGCTCAGCGAAGATCGGGTCTGGTAATCTCCCTTCTCGGCACTTTTCTGAGTTTTTCAACAAGGCTTCGAATAGATCGATGGGTTCTATTGGTGCTATTTGACCCGACAATACCATATTATTTGAGGAACTATCGTGACTAGATTTGTTATTGATCGATTCGCGGTCTTCGCTATAATCTTCAATATTCAACAAGACGGATGGTATCACAGGGTCTGAGTGTCTAACTGGACTCCTCCTATTACCCATTGGAGATTTTAAGCAATCGATACTAATGGAAGGCTTCGACATTTCAGAGTTTTTCGTGTCTTCTTCTTGTAGAGGAGCAAGAGGAAGTGGATCTATGGGACTCGGTGGTTCCGAGTGTATTGTAGGTACTGCCAGACTCTCCATGACTCTGTAAGGTTCTAACAATCTTACGTGCGTCATCGGTTCGATGGTATTGATCGATTCGGAATGTTTCAGTATTTCGATGTTCCTTCGCATTTGTAATACTTTGGAAGCTGGATCTGTTCTGGGCTCCAAGTACCTCGGAGTATTATCCACATGAACAAGATTGGCTAATTTGTTAGAAGTAATTGTTATGTGCTTCGGAGACGTCTTCTGCCTTGGGTTATCCAACAAGCTCGACCTCGTACTATCCGGGGTGGACGGCGGTGTGTAATTGTTCTGAAGTCTGAGGTTTAGATTCGGACTGTTTCGATCGAAGGGACTATTGATCTTCAACTGCGGTCGTGGATAAATTTGAGGTCGCTTCTGATTCTCCAATTGTCGAGATAGTATAACGTGTTTAGCCAATCCACCCTCATACTTATTATTATGATCCAAATTCTGTACAGAGTATCTATGAACTTCGGTGGTGTTCCCACCGGTTGGAAGTCGAAGATTCACCTCTGAAGAGATTGCGGTCGCCGATTTGATATTAGGATCAGACATCGAACAAAGATTCGAATTTCTTCTTTTGCAATTGATAGGACTCAAATCGTTGTGGAAATCTTTCGTGTGCACTATGGGACTGTTAGCGCTTAGCACGGGGTCCGACATAGTATTCATTTGCAATACTTTGCGATTCAACGTTACGTCGCTCTTTAAATTCTGATAGGAGATGAACTTTGGTTCCGACGCCTTCGAAAAATTCTTACTGGTAAGTCTCTTGTGATTCAATCTTCTCAGGTGTCTAATTTTATTGAACGTTGGATCCAGAAGATATTTCAGATTTTTGATCTTGTCGATATTGTGATTCGAGTCGATCATGTGATTCCGATCGATGATGTACTTTAGATCAAGCATTTTCGTGAGATCATGAATATTCTCCTCAACGATATCTGCTTGTCTACTCTCAGAAGACGTATGATCCATGTTCCTTTCTGGTGAGATATCTGTGTGCTTTCCTGACACTTCCAGGCCTCGCCTGCTTGTGTACAAAGTGTTGTTTTGTTTTGTAGCGAAACAATCTTCCACAGGATGCCTTCTATCATCGTTGCTGTTGTTCACCTCGGCTAATTCCATATTCGTATTGGAACCACGTCTCATTGGCGAGCAACCGTAACGGCTGGGTGTCACTCCGATGAAAGCAGCCAGCTTCTTGGTAATCTTAACCACTGCAACTCTCATTTCGCCGTGATGGAAAGCGTAAATCCATGGATTCACGCCACTGTGCGCCATAATGGGCAGTCCAAGCCATACGACCGCCCATTCGGTAAGAATGTTGGTACCGCAAAAAATATCCAGCAGCATGCAGGTCTGTAAAGCAAATTTACCTTATGTTAAGAAGATAATTTCGGTCTGCTTCGGTCTTTGTTACTTGATCTTATGGGAGGGTTCTGATTTATGTTGTGTGAAACGTTCAACGAGGAAATGAGAAGCGGTTAGAGCAGTTTATGCAAAAGTTTCTTTCAATTGATTTTGTTTATAATTTATACGATACATTTTCTCCAATATTTCTTAAATTTAAGATAATGTATAATATAAGAGAGGAGAATATATTGAAGAAAAATGTAAGATTAAAAAACATTGGCTAAACTTCAGAAAATTTTGTCATTATCTTCATAGATGTATGTTTCTTCCGTTCACTTGATCTATATGGATGGCGTTAATCTATTTATAACATTCAAAGCTTGAATAATACGCTTGAGCTACATCGTTATAAATATGTTCATGTAATACGTGAACTAAAATGGAAATTATTTGTCTTGATCTTTGTTAACGAAAGTTAGTAGATTGTGTATGAAACTAAAATCTATATATATTTGAATCTTATCTTTATATGGGATTTGAAGAAGTCATATAAGACATTATTAGTATGTCGTTCCATATACATGATTGAAAAAAGTCGCATAATTTTTTCCGATGGCAAAGTCTTTATTTAGCCTGATTCTACTTTGATGTCGTTGTTTATAAATATTCAGTTGGAATTTAATAATATGATTTCATTCTTATGATAAAATACTAATAACACTACTAATGTGTTACGTATCTACTAATCTCGAGGATCTAAAAAATTCTGTAGCAATTATCATATTATTTCTGTATTAATTGTTATTAAATCATTAACAATTATTTTTTTATTATATGACTGTATTGGTCATTTTGACTTTAAGATCAAATGCAGATAAATTTTTACCGATAAAGATCTTTTTTATTGATACATATTTTAACAAATAAGTTGTAATTGACAGTTCTTTGAAAAGTTTTAAACTTTTTTTATTGAGGTGAGGATATATAAAAAATTTTCCTATATTTGTAAACGCTTTGTAGCTTTTTATAAATGAACGACGCTTCTACTACTGGTGTGACAAATTGAACGATAAAATAAAAATTCGTAAAATTGTCTTGGACAAAGTTTATTCGATTAATTTATCGCGACGAATTTTCACAGAACTATGAAGAAAAATCGCTAAAATCGCTCGTATTTGTTAGTTTTGTCATCCAATGAAATTGTTTATAATTGTTGCCCTCCTAGGAGCTGTTCTTTTAACGATAAAAAAATGGTAGGCTATTTAGAACACTTTTCCAAGAGTTTTCCGCGAGCTCATCTTCTTTTTCTTCATAGGTGGAAGACGCCCATTTCCGCTGCTTCTTCGTTACCACAATTTCGGAGGTTGTGTCGTTTTTCAACCCTCTTCTTCGCGAAACTTTTCCTCGTGGAACGGAGATTGACGGGTTACGGAAACCTCATTACCACGTCGATTTACGCAACATCAATCGATTGCCAATGACCCAAGGACGGAATTTACTATCAGCTAACTTTATTTTATTTTTTCTTTTATATATAAAAAAAAATGAAATATCAATTACTTAATTAAATTACAATTTACACACATAGAATGAAATATTTTATTTGAAAAAATAATTTTGTTCTCGGCCTAGAAGTGAACATTCCTTTTCTGTTATAATTTGGGTCGAGCCAAGTTACAGTTTGAGTATTGGTTTTTGGATGCGGTAAAATTGTAAACAAATTGTGCCTCAAACATTTCATTTTGCAAATATAAAACGAAAAATTTGGTTTGCAAGCTGGTGGATCATGCAAATTTATTTCAGAGATTATATTTAACGTTAGAAAATATAACGAGTATCTTAGTATATTTGTTTTGTTATTAACGCTATTGTTCTGTTTATTATGACTCATGATTTATTATGTAGCGAAATCTACCTAGTTCATGTTAGGTTCATGTTACGCTAAGTTGTCACATCGTTTGCATCTTATTATATTAGTTAAAAACTGGTGATCTCATTTCGAAACTTTTTCTCTTTCATATTTGGCTTCGTAGAGTGCTTATTAAATTTTTTACATCATTCGCGTTATACGTATTTTCCTGGGCTATGGTTTACAAGTAATACTGTATTACTTTACAGCAAGTAAACTACCCATTATGCGTTTTAATTGGAAATTAACGTTTTTTTTCTCAAGTAATTAAAACCCGGTAACTAATAAGGGTGTAATGAAGGTAAACAAAAATAGCCAGCATAAAGTTATGCAACTAGGCAAATGCTACATTCTAAACAAAATTTTCAATTAATTTTAAATTTCAGTTTCAAATATAACTTTCTCGAGATACATGCATCTTATAAATACAAAGCCATAATTGTACCATACATTAATCGTAACTATGGAATTTTCGATTCTTATACAGGTGCAAAAAGATACAAAACCTGATTAGGAAATTACACAAAATCTGATTGAAAGAATGCAAAATCGAATGGTTAAACTACTGTCTTCATCAACATAGGGGACATATATTAATTTTAATTTTGCTTGAGATACAATCAGAGGATAAAATTGGACTGGGAAACATCATTCAATGTAATTTTATATATTTGCAATAATTTAAAAATGTCTAAATACTTACAAATTTGGTGTAACGCGCAGTGTAAAAATATAAAATACAAAGAAGCATGATCTAAGGAGAAGTACGTATTTAACATGCACACCATGACGTTCTTAAATTTTACATCAGTGTTACATTACGAGCATATATGCCAGGCAAAGTAGAAATGATGTTGCGTAACTCCGATGTGCAAGTAGTATGAGAGTAATAATAGCGAAACAACGCACATTGGTGTTGCGCGTCGAAAGGAATGCTAATTTATAAGAATTTACGCGCATAGGGTGGTTCGATTACAAATGGAGATCTATCTGGTAACCGTGTGCGGTCGCATAGGAGACCATCTACTCACTTGAAAGGGAAGCCAGAAGATGAGAAACGCGCCGACCGTGACTGCTAGTGTTTGACCGTAGCGCGGTAATGCTAGGGTCTGCGTCTGGTGTCTGAACGATAGTTCTACCGTGTAAATCGCACGTGCATGTGCACGTGCCACCAGATACACGTACATGTAGCAACCGAGGAGAACGAGAGCACTGGGTGCCCATACTGCCACTACCAGGAACACCCTTACTGGCGGGAGCACCGCTGCACCGAACCTGCAGTTGCCACTGTGACAGAAAGCAAATTAATTTCACTCGTTAGTTTAGCGATCGAGTTATATAATTGCGTCGATACGAATATCGTTTGATTCGATGCTGCACGCGCCTGTTAATTTCCGTTACACGTGTGCCAGGTGCTTCGGCAAGGTTAAGGCCTGGTTGTCAATTCTGCGAAATTTTTTTGGAAAATGCTTTGTGATTAATTTCAATGATTTGCTTTATTGATTTGCAATTTTAGGTTGTTTATTAAAGATTCGAAGAAATGTGGATTATTCAAAGTACTGATACAGCTATCCTGTTTAATATACAATGGTGTCTTAATGATTGATTTTATCTACTTGGTATTTTGATTTTCAATGCTGTGAATAGTTTTAAGAAATCATAAATTACTTAATATAAATTCGAGAAAAATGTGGATTATTTGAAGTGTTGATACTGCTGTATTTTAAGATAGTAGTGTGCTAATGATTGAGTTTAACCATTTGGTATAGGTCGTTCTGGAATTCTTTGATTTAAGAGTTTAGGTCGATGATCGCTATTTCTTTAAAACGTTTGTTTACTCAACTATTAGATCGGAAGATAATTCTTTCTTCGACTACGTTTCATAATTATTTACCTTTACTTGAAAAAAACGGGGTTATGTAAACTTTGTAGATGTAATCTATCGTTTGATGTTTAATGGATACAAGGAGATTAGATTGCGTTTATTATAGTAACGCAAACACGGCACGTGGCGCGGTTAAAATAACATTACTCTATATTGGTTGGATAACCATGCAATTCATGCTTCAATCCGTGACTTTTACTGTAAATCATGCATATGTTTCCTGCATATTGCATCGTAATCCTATTATGGTACGGTTGTAATTCAGGGACCAATTGTCGAACCCAATAAAGCGTAAAAAAGGGAGGGTGATAAATCTTAATTCAACTGATAATTTATTATAGAATTGATTGTATACATATATTTAATTCGTGTACATTTCATTTTTATATTCGAAAGAATCTTTCTATTCTATTTCATATTATGTTACAGTAGAGCTACAAAATTGTAACACGTAAAATGAAGACAGAATAGAAAATCAAAGCACGCATGCATCCCTAATGAACTTTACATTTTGTTACCTTTCGACGAAGTATGTAAAAAAAAAGAAGTAGTAAATTAACTACGTTTGTTTACAGGAACAGAAATTGGCCTTGCTATTTTTTGCACTGTCGGTGCAAAATGTGAAAAAGGCGCAGGCTCGATTGGAACACATGATTGTATTTCCTAGTTTTATACTACTGTTCGTTCGACCCGTCGGTTGTTTGAGGAACGTGACTAGTGAGCAATCTGATTTTAGCAATTTTCGAAATGTTTGCTCAATAGGATTCAACTGCTGTGCAGAATTAGCAAAAGTTCCTACCGCGTGCATTTTAATTTATAATAATACTCACAGGAAATTCTGATTCTCGGAAGAATTAGTTAAGTTAGTTACATAAAATAAAAGAAATTTAGTTACAAACCCCGCGTTTTTATTTAATTAAACTTATTCTACGCGCTTATTCTATTTAATTAAACTTATTCTAGAGTGAGATTTTCGTTGACAAAAAATAACTATTAAGACATTAAAATTTTTCAAAATTTTTGTGTCAATTTTTCATCATTTTTAATTCAATTATTCAGTAATTTGTATTCTAAAAATTTCTCATCACTTTTAACTCACATTTATTTATTCACTGAACTTTATACTTTCACTCTTCGAATGAACATATTCTTTATGTTATAAACAATACAATTTACAATCTTTCCCAACATGAGAAAATCCTATAAGATTTGAATTTAATTAACAAACGAGAATTCAAAATGGTAAGAGATATACATGTCAGAAATGAAGATTTTCAATAAAAACAATAAATCTATTTGTTTTCTTCACCACGTATATAATCTACCACTTAAACGGTATTGATTTTCGGCGTTCACCATCTTTACAGAATTATCTAAAGAATAAATTAATGTTTATAATTATTAATTATCGTAATTATTATAAATTAATGTTAATAACATTTATTTCCATTATTTAAATTTATTGTATTTATTTCTATATTAGGCTTTCACTTTTTGTAAACACAATCTAATTAGCTCATATACAGACCTACAGATAGACCTACATGCTCAAATAACTTATTCTATCACTTACAACATTTTTCATCGTGAATTTCCACATGGAATTTATATCCGTTTGACCATTTCTACTAAAAAATGTTTTTGCTATTTACATTGTTTACTATATCGTTTCATTAATAAAACTAAAACTAAAAGAAGATTGAAGCAGCTCTCACCTGTGTGGTTGAGTTTCTCCTGGTATTTTGGCGTAGATCAAAGGCGAGAGACCGACAATGATCGCGTAGATCCAGAACACGGCGATGTACTTCTCGATGCTGCTGTGAGTGATGATGTTCTTGTACCTGAGGGGCTGCGCAAGCGACGTCAACCGGTCTACAGCGATTGCCACAGTCACCAGCACGCTCACGCTGCACAGTGCAATCACGATGCAGTATGGTACGATGCACAACGTGGAAACGCCATTTTCCGGCAGCCCAGATAACTCTAGATGCATCCCAAAGGGCATGAACACACCGACCTGCGTGCAAGTAATATCCGATTTGCATATGCTGGATGATTAGAAGCGAGAATCATCTCTACGACCTCTTTGGAATTTACTCTATAAACAACAGACATTGGGCAAAATGAAAGTTTTATAATAAACGTACGTATGTTTCCAAGCGTTCCTTAACGTTTACGCTTGCAGTTCGTGTAGAACGTAAAATTAAACAGAGTTCAAAGCCATTTTCAGTAGTAATATTGCGAACATTCTCTAAAGAGGAATTATTCAGAGAGGGCGAGTTGCTGTATATTGGGGTATTATAACGGAGTGTGCTTTAAGTCATTAGTAGCAGGTGACAACGTATACGTGGTCTGTTTCCAGGTTGAATTGTTCAAAACAAACTATTTCGATGTAGGATCAGATTGTAAGATCACGTCCGTTTCGATATAGTCTATGATTAAGTATAAGAGAAGGTGTCGTATTGATAAAGGTTTATTATGTTGAGCCAGACTGATTTGAATTTTTTATGAACCATCCATGATAACGTTTAATTATCACGATTTATGTTTATGTTGTCTGTGTTCGATTTATTATATCATATAAATTATTTGTATTTATGGTATACATAAAATATAAAGGAGTTTGATTGATTAATTTTGGGTAGCCCTGTATACTAAAAGTGAAACGTGTCAACATCAATCGCGGCAGAAGGACTATCGTACGAGTTGCAGAGGAGATAGAATCCTCGCCTCGTCCCGTTTTCTGATTGATTAGCTGACTAATTAAAATATCCCGTTAGACGATCAATCTCGAGAAACAATGAGCCACTTCAATGTTGATATCTCCTTTGAAATGGATTCTAATAAAAGCCCAGTATTGACAATATTAATTTATAATTCTTTACATTCTATTTTTAACTTGATTAAGACATTTAATTTAATTAATTTATTATTGAATAACATTATTTTATCGACAATATTTGAATACTACAGGCGAAGAACATAAGTCAAATTTCCTGTTTTTTGTCAAAATTCAGTATGTCGTCAATAAATTCTACATCGAAGCTATTTTCTTATTTAATTTGGGGATTAAATGTGCTTTTTTGTTACCATTCTGAACACTAAAAAAGTACCAAGAATATTAATTGTATAAATTAATCTCCCTTAAGACATTGTGAGTTTATCACCTATTTTCAAAAAAATTAATATTTGTTTTCAGCTAATAAGTGACAAAAGCAAAGAAAACTGTGTGATCGTCAACTACGTCATATTAAAATTCTTTTGTTTAATTAGAGGGTGATATTAAAATTAAAAACTAAAAAAAAGATATACCTGTCATGTTTTTTCTGCTATGATTTCTATTTACTAGAGAAAGAAGGATAAAAAACTAGACTAATTCAATACATCGATGTCGATCACGTCTCAATGGTTGCCATAGTTCAAATTACTTGATGGCTTACCCCAAAGTCACTGACGGCCAAAGAGACTAGTAGGTAATTGGATGCAGTCCGTAACCTTTTGTACCTATAGAAGGCGGCCAGGATAATGGAGTTCCCGACGACGGTGATCGGTGATAAAATGTAGACTATCGACATCGCCAAAACCACCGAAACGGGATTGACGTCCAGCCGTGTATCGATCTTGGTAACCGTCGGTATAAGAGCGGTCGTCAATTCCCCGGAAACGGTGGACGGCAGCGGGTCCGTGGCGGGCGTTGACATTGTAATTTAAAAGCTTTCCGCGCGTTTCCCTTCGGCTCTGCGTCTTCAAGTGAGATTCCGCTCGTAAACGTGTCTCTCGTAGAATGACATGATGTAATCACCAGATCACGTTGATGAAAATTTCGTGAAAATCTTTAATTGCCCGATAATAACCTCGTACTTCCGGCGTATCGCTCGATGCGGAAGCCTTCTAAAAATTTTATCGAATATTATTTTATCGAAGAGTTCTTTTCTACCCCTAGGGTCATTGACATTTAAATTGAGAACACTATCGGCGCAAAGAGTCAGGACATTTTTTAATTTCTAACAAAATGTAACCTAATGATCAGACTGCGGTTATTTTTGCACCTTCAAATTTTCTATGAATGCATAAAAATTCACAGTTTGCTAATGGCAAAGTTATTTATGTTTCGCTTCCACATACTAACTTGTTAATATGTTATTATGTTATCTATAAATTTAGGTTTGTAATTAAAAATCTAAAATTCGTAATTTAAAAAGACAGTTGTAATTAAAGAAAAACGAAGAGGAAGGAATTCTTCTATTTGAGCCATATTGGAACCAAACTGGTCAACTATCTATCTATCTTTCTTAGGAATTAAATACTAATTATGTATTCTAGAAGTAAGATAATAAATGTTTCAGAAAGTGATGTTAATAGGTTTGGTTAAGCTTCAAAGTGGGTTACTTATCTTCGCTATAAAAGAGTTCTTGCAAAAATTCTCATTTCTATATTATAAACGTGATATTTTACACTTGGAAGTTGTTTCGTTCTCGAGATAAAAGAGTAACGATCAATTTTACTAACCTTTTGTGCTTTTACAGGAATCGTCCGGTGCCATTGTAAAAGTTTGACATCCGCCACTAAAGGAGAAACGTCGTTATTTCAAATCGTTTGATTTAGGGTCCTGGCGATAAATTCCTCATGAAATCAGCATCGGTTTGGGACTACGTTTCGCATCGGAAATGGAGGCCGGAAATCGCTCGATTTGGGTAATGTACAACCTTGGCCCGTTTTCTTTTCACACCGTTTGGCCTCAACTTTTACGACTTGCGCGACATCACCTTTGCCTCGAACTTCCTGAAGACAAACATCCGCATTCTGTCACACAATTGCCTTATATTATCGAATGTTTTTTTTACGGTTCGTGAAACGTCGTTTGCTTAATAAGTATCAGATACGTACGGTTACGTGCAACAATTATAGATACAGTACGTATATTTATCGTGTTTTTAGGACACGTTACATATATGAAAGGATTACTTCGTAAAATGTTTTGTAGCCATTGTATAATATCATGCGTAATGACTAGTTTGCGGATGTTTATGTATATTTGGAAAATTCAAGAATGGAGAAACCTACAGAATGTATAGAATATGCAAAAGTATATAAAATATTCAAAGTAGAGGACTTATTATAATATTGTATTTGGTACATGGACCAAATTTTTATCTAGGTACAATTTCTTTAGTTATGTTTATACAAACATAAAAATGCATAAACATCCGCAGTCTACTATTGGTTGTTGAAGAAAGAGAAAACGATAATAAAATTGAGAAAGAAAAAAGTAATTTCCGTATTCCTCCAATACTTGATTATAGTAAAATGTGTAACACAAAACTCGTAGAAATAGAGGTAAACAGCAATGTTCATTGTATTCGAAGAATAAAATTGGCTTGTTGGGTACATTAAATCGAGCTTGGAAGAAGCTCTAGCAAATACGAACAGCATCGATCAATCGGAAAATTCTTTTATTTGATTCTCGGTTCTTTAACGTTACAGATAACTTGGAAACTTTTATCCGCTCACGTTTTGTATATTCGTTGGATGTTTTATCAATCGATTATATTTTACATCTCGGTCCTCGGATAATCGTAATAAATGTGTAGTCCTTTAGAATCTTTGAGTTCAAAACACAAAAACCGTGATTTTTCACCTCGTTGAAAGGAAATACGCGATCGTGAATAAATTGTTTTCAACGAATAAAATTATCGTTCCACTAACCTAAATTTCATTATTTTGTCTCGATGGACAAATGGACGGAAGCACTTTCACAGCTCTGATATTTCCGCACATATATACTATTGATTGCTTATAAGTAGTATTATTAAATATTAAATTGCATTTCTTATAAATATTCGGATACTCTCGTTGATTTGAAAGAAAAGAAATGGTTGTCAGTTCGCTTAGAATGATTAAATTAACTAAAATAACAATGAGTAAAAGTTATTATTTATAATATTTTTTATAAAAAAAGTGACAAACTGTAAATTGAAATTACTTATTGAAAAACTTAAATATCATTGTCTCAATAATTATCGCAGTCCTTCTGTTTATCTGAAAGAAGTTTCTATATCTGACAGAACATACCACTCTTAGAAATTAAATTATCTGGGCGTAGAAAGCTTTCAAAAATATCAAAATGGTTCTACAATTTTTAAATATGATTTTATAATATTTTATTTCAGATGCAAATTATATTATTTTCTAAAGCTTAATTTTTTATCATATTGTAATATTCTGCCATACATAGCTGTAGCAATAATAAATAATAAAATCAATACAAGTTCTTTCATCCGTAATTTTCTAATTAAATTACACCGCATCGAACGTGAGAGAGTATCTACATTCTTTTTATAAAAGATAAATAGAGGTTCCTTGCTATTGTTAACTCTTATGATACGATTCTTTATTGTGACAATATACATTGTTTATTTATCAAACCAATGTACACTGTTCGTTAAAAATCATAAGTTCCAATTCCGTCGACTTTTGAAGTCCTTGGAACAATTATGTGCGATAGCATACATACATACAAACGACAATTGTTTTAGCCAGCTTTTGAACATTAAACGTACTCTGTTGAGTTATAATCACACTATTGCTTAAAAATTATAAGTGTCTTGAATTTAAATTCAAATTAATTATTCAAATTACTATTATTGAATTAAATATTCAAACAATATCCACCAACTATCTTTCACTGAGCAGTAGTGTACGTATACAGACGAAAAACATATTTAGTCAGTACTTGAACATAAAGCATACACTGTTAGGTGCGGATGATACGAATGGAACAAATCCTGTCCAGCGTTGAAGAAAGGCAAACCTCATGTACACGGGCCGGAGTAGATTATATTCGACTGCACGTTTTCCATTATCTGAAATTTGAAATTCGGATATGGATGGTGTTAACGCTTTCAGAAACAAATGACCAGCAACGGGTTAACCTCTCGAACCTCGAGCGAGAGAAAGAACTATTTAAGCTCATCAAAATCACCGTATAAGAGCGATTCAACGCGTTTCTTCTCGTGCACAGCCATTTCTTTCCCTGTATCCGCGACGATGGAAACGTTTAATGAATTCAGTCGAGTGAAATCGGATTTCCAGATGGGGCTGTTGTCCATTACTGGTATTTTCTCGGCGCTAGGACATTGTAATTATGTCGAGTATGATGTTCTTGGATGCTTTAACGCGATTTTACGGTTATAGCGTGCTATTTAATTGATCGAGTACTCGCTTGGGAATATAATGCGTTTGTCAAGGGATCGCTGATTCCGCAATCGCCATGCCTATGCACGATGTAATGATAAATGAAACGTAAATGAATTATGGGTGTGAATTTCAGAGACAGATGGTATTTAGGAAAATCAATAGAGCAGAGTTAGGAATCTCTGAAGGTTTATAGTGGTTAAAAGGTTAAATTACTTTTTCGAGTTCTATATTATATTTACAACCGACCTTATACAATCAATCGATAAATATGATCAATGCGAGAGTTAGATTAATTTTAATTTCTGTAAATATAAATGTAATATAATTCGTACCTAAAGTACGTGTCGTAATATTTAATAGATAAAACGAATCTCTATTAGATTTTATTTTTTTAACCTTTCATATCCGAAATACTTCTAATGATACTATGTTCATAAAATTATCAATTCATCAAAATTTCATTCAAAAATTCATCATCACATACGAATTTGCACAAATATCCGCAATCTAATAATTAAATCGATGGTAAATGGCAATTATACTTAAATTTTGACTGTAAAATCCATTTCATTATAACGCTTTTCATTGCATTTTATTTTAGTCGAGTCATTAATTCATTTTATTCTATAATTCTGATATTATGTAATATTGTCATGCTGAATATGTTTAGTAAATAATAAAAAAAACAATGTAATAATCGGTACAACTTTTGCGGGATTTGTAGGTCATGAATACATATTTATCGAAACTAACTCTACTTCGTAAATCGTCGGTAGTTGGTTATTCGTTTCGGTTCTAGCTCAATTTCAACCCTTCTCTAGCTCGACCACTTGCAATTTAAAGCCTTTCACTTTGATGTTTAGTCGCGAAGTTGAAATTACTTTTCCAGAACTTGTTAAGCCAACATTGACGTTCTTTAATATTCAACATGTTTCTGTAAACTTTGCTTATTCTCTAACGGGACATCTTCTTTTATTTGTCTAATAGCGTAACTATTATTTTAAAACAGGACAACTGAATGAACAAATGGACCATTGTATAAAAAAATATTAGTCATATCTATACTTATTTATACAAAACGTCAATTGTTTCGAAATTCTTGAAAAAATTTCCCCAAACGCAACCTAATATAACTTTTTCTGATATAGATACCATACATATAACTAATCATTTGGAGATGATAAGGGTAGTACACGAACAACAGGTTACTCGTCTACTTCGATCGTATGTACGGTGTTTTTTCTCCTGGCTTTCTAAATTATTTTTTCATACATCGTAAGGCAGCTTCAGTGGGCATTACATGGAAGGTTCAAGGTCGTCTAATCATTGGAACAGCTCTTCGTCGAACAAAATGGATTTTGATGCTCGGATCGTTTGCTTATCAATCTTGCATGAAAATAGCAAATTTCATAAAACGAAGAATCGATTGAACTCCTTTGGTTTCCACCTTAAAGATTCTGGCTTTTTAATTCATTTTAATGAAACTATCCTTCTAAGGAAATGTAATTGATCATATCCTTAGCACTTTAAATATACTTCGAGCAGGGTAAGTAACATAATCTTGCGCAAAGATATTTCGAGTCGGGCTATTTTGGAAGATTATTGTTGTTGCTGCATAATTGTAATCGTTTTATTCAATGTTAATTGTTAATTAGGTATTAATACTTGCGTTAGTACTAAAGAGAAATTAAACTGAAAGATATATGGAAAACCCAGATTTTGTCAAAATACTTTACAAAATATTATTCAGATAGTAAAAAATGTACCGTGATAGATATATAAAATTCCCATGAAAAATTGTGGATTAGTTATTTCAATCACTCTGACAGTTGTAATAAAGTGTATATGATGATAAAAGAATAATCGTCACGTTGATGCTGTATATCTAGC
Organism: Bombus terrestris; assembly: GCF_910591885.1. Taxonomy (NCBI): domain Eukaryota; kingdom Metazoa; phylum Arthropoda; class Insecta; order Hymenoptera; family Apidae; genus Bombus; species Bombus terrestris. The sequence continues at coordinate 11,118,855 of NC_063273.1, read as the reverse complement.
TATATGCTACTTTAGATAAATATTTTACCAAGTATGGCTGACAACAATAAAGGATGATTCACCAATTTTTACGATGCTATCAGCACTGTACTACCAATACTGGATCTATAACAACTACAATTTCGGTTTCTTCCTCCTATCTTCATTCTTTTTTTTAAATTTTGAGGTATTCAATAATTACCCGATATAGAAATGAATGATATTTTAATGCATAAATCTTGCGGATCGGCTTGTTGCAGTAAATTTTCAATTAAAATGATATCATTATCAGATTCATTTTACTAAAATGATTGACAATAAGACATAAATTCCTATTACTTATAACCTGACATTATTTCAGACTAAAATACTTATTCTCCATTTACTAGTTATTCCTCGATATATATAACACAAGCTTTGAAATTTTTCAATAATTGTGAAACCAAATATATCTCTCTTATCACGTAAAGTATTCAGGTTTCAGCTTATTATGCAATACTTTTAAAGCTTGCGCGGATACATATTATATAAAATATAAATTCACAGGAGGAAGAGACATCATCGCTATAAATACTCACTTACAAAGGAAAACCAATTCTGAAAATACTAACAATTTCCGGGAAAATCCATTATACCGTAGCGTCGTGTAGACTGATATCTTTGAGACTGATGACTTTTTAATATCGTCCTAACGTCACGACTATCCTTCATAAGAATATCAAAGGAAATCTACGCTTCGGCGGCCACGTTAATGCGTTCTGTCACGTCGTTCGGTTTTGTAGCTTTCTCTCATCTATGATGAGAGAATTTGATATTTTTTAATGTCATATCAACAACGCGTTTCCTCTTTCTGCTTCGTAAAAGACGCGCAAATTTTTGTCCATCTTATAGAGCCCTATTCGCATTCCATGACACGAAAATCTCAATGATAGAGATTGTTTTTTCGTTTCTTCCATTTTCGTCGGTCAGTACGATAGACGTAGCCGATTATTCAATCCAGTGGACTATACAACTTGAGCATAAATAAAGCTGATGCCTTTTTCATCGAGGACAGGTTTGTATTAGTCAGAGCTTCATTTAAAGTGGAAAATTTCTGTCTGTCACGATACTAACGAATAAATATTATATATAAAATATATTTTATATAAAATATTATACATAAAATAAAGGGGATCAGTTTCTTTAAGAGCCCTAATATCTAGGGACATATTGTGTCTATTATATAAAACATTTTGAAATTTCATTAGCACTGTTATAAAACACGACTACCGTGAGTACTCTAGTATAATTTGAAACCAATATGAAAATTTATGTGGAAGTTACAAAACATTTGCTGCAAATATATATTTAATTTTAAACATACCTGTACCATAAAACACCTGTTTTAAACATATAATAAGTGTTAAAAATGAGAGTAATAGAACAGTCTAGATTGCTTCATCATCGCGTATTTTCTTGCCCATTGTCATCGCAATTTTCGTCCCTTTTTCAGCTTGATCGCCTTTTATGCGTTACTAAAGCGTCAGCCGGATTCAATCATCGGAATCAAAAACGAATTTCTTCGCTGAGGATGACTAATAGTACAAGAGAATTAGTGTGGATATCGTTTTTTCTTATCTGAATTTTTGATTCACAGCGAAGAAATCGTTCCGATTTTCGATATAACTGACTCTTGATGGGGAACGTTTGATAATCAACTTTGTGATTGAACATCCAATTCAGTCACTAGCTGATCCTAACGACGATCGTTTTCTTTTTCTCTCCTTTTCATTGCCGGCGCCTTTTCCTTCTTTACGGCGTGGTTACAGCCCAGAGAATTCTGAAAACGAGATTACCGCAAAGCGTTGCAGAGGAGTATTATGTCGATTACTTTTTTCCCCCTCGAATTTCGTCTCTGTTATATATTAAACGTTGAAATTAATTTTTCGTTGAAAGTTATGTGTTTGTTTCATATGATGATTTAAGTCCTTATATAAACTGCTCTTTAGTAGAATTGTTTCCTAGTCATTTAATATAGTATATAATAAGAATAAGAGTAAAAGAAAATTTAGGAGACAAGCCTTACAAAAAAGGAACATAATTTTAGGAAAGGGAATTGTAATTGACAAGGGCAATGAGTAGGTATGATATATAGAACTCAGAATGGAAGATTGTTACATGGTAAAAAATATTTAGTATGGTAGTCACTAATACACGTATACACAGGTATCAATTTTAAAATTTTTCTCAATATATTTTTTTGTAATTACATTATATCCGATATTTTTGGCATAACGAAGTGGAAAATGTAATGTAAGAAATAAAAGAACACAGTCCTTTTCATGTGAAAAATGTATTTTTTAATAAATATAAAAGTTTTAAAAGTTTAGTTATGTATTAAATAAACTTTAAAAAGTATGAGACAATATATATATAATTCAATATTATACTGTTTACAATAAAATCTTTCTTCATATCTGCGTTTCATATTGATTGTTAGATAATTAACTGGAAATACTGACGTTGAATTTCTCTTTCGAAATTATTATTATTGTTTTATTAATATGTATAACGAGAAATATATAAAATTCAAGGGGCAGATGTATCATCATAAAATGTTACATGTGTCGGTGTAAAAGTTTATAAATTGTTGTTTACGTTTACTAATGAATTAAAATTTATATTATATTAATAAAATTTATTTATACGCCACGCATTTTTTCTTTACATAGAAACCCATCGTAAGCAGAATTTATATGGTTCTCTTTAGCCTTCTCTTTCTCTTTGTCAAATAAATGTGTCGGACGATTAATTATCTCTCGGTGATTCTATTATGAGTCTCCAAGTTTGTTTCAGCGATAACTTTGTCCTAATTTCCAGAAGTATCGTTCCTCGCTACGACTCTTTCGTATCTTCGAGCAATAATTCGCGCAGCGTGCAAGTTATTCATTTTGTAATCAAAAGCAAAGAAACCTTGCCTTCACAATGTATAAATACCCAGAGGTATTCTCCGAAAACTGCATCTTTACGCTCTTGCATTATTAGCACACAGTTGACATCTCTGATATTGGTGTTCGCGTTAGAAATTCAAATTGTCTTCTATCTTCTCTGTTATTTGTAGTGTGGAACCGTGTATTGAGATATACATTTTCATTGTAACGATTTTGTATTCGTTTTCTCGAATTCCACAAATATTATTCGTAATTAAATTCATTAAGGGAAATTTGTATTATTTTCGTTTATAAACGAGGCTATGGTCGATCATCCCGTCCTCTAAATCCGGTCGTTCGAATTAATTTTCCCTGCATTTCCATTGCAGCTGTCGTTATTCTAAAGTTTAAAGGGAAGCATACAATTTCAATTACAAAGGTCCGAAGTATCGGTTTGGACTGAAACGAGCCCATGAAAACAGCACGTCTATTAAATTTCAAGAGAAACGACTGACATGTAACCGGGACTCGATTAACCGATGAAAGCAATTCCGCTTTGTGTTAGGGGGTACGAATCGGTGAAATGGCAGCGTCGTATGGCGATATTGCACAATTACGTAAACGTAGCTATGATGTGAGTTCGTGATGGTGCATATTATACATGTAATTTATCCTGAGAGGTGAATACGAGGTGAATCAGATATACATCGAATATGTCACTGATCGAAAATTTGTATGCCTAAGTCTACGAATGAATTGTATTCTGACGAATGTTGTTCTGACAAACATGACAGAACAATCAAATAAATGTAGTATCTTGAATAATGGGCCTTAGAGTAAGGACAAGTAATGCTGTTTTATTTGGAGTTAAGTTTTAGTTTAACAAGCAATACTTAATACAACAAGCTGTTTACATTATTGTCGTACGTCTTATCATACTCGGCTCTCAACTTCCCGATTCATACTTTTCGGCTCCTCCACTCACACTTTCTGCGGCTTCTGCACTCACTCTCTTTGACTTCTCAACTGACTCTACGACTTCTCAACTAACACTGACTGTTCTCGCATCCCTCTGTCTTTTTTTCGCCCCACCACACATGTGTTCCGCAAACACCCGTGGCTAGGATCACGTAGGCCTTTTCTATGAAATTATTCCATTGAAGGACCGACGACACATTGATGGACCCGACGACGCCTCGGTTCTTGCGACATTGTTTATGGTTCGACAGATATCTTAGGCTTTTTTGTCCACGATACTACATACATAACAGAACAAAATAATGTATATGGGATGTTAGGAAACATGTGTGAGCTAATTTATTAAGTTGTACCATTATTAGTGTATTTCTAATGCTAAATTAAATTTTTTCTCTCTTGTGAAATAAATCTCAAACCACACTTTTGTATACACAAAAACACTATGAGATCTCTCATTGTCATAATGTCTCGAATCACATATTATAAATGCCGCCTATTTTCTTTTTTAATACTCTGTACAGATTCTTGTCCGTGTGGTGGCAATATGTGTCCTTACAAAATTAGATATATTGTAAATCATCAACAAAATTATAATAAATGTGGTCGGTGGAAATAAAATAGACGAGGAAAAATAAATTTCTTTAAAGTATGAAAATAGATAAGTATTCGTGGAATTTAAAAGAGAAGATGTGTCACAGTCAACAGTTACACATGACTAAATTTAATAAAAGTAAGGAGTTCAGTGTAGTAATTTATATGAACTAAACACGCCAATTAAGAATGAAATAAGCTGAAATTCATTTGAGAGTCGAACAAGCTCTGAAGGTTGTGTAATTTCGTACTAACGAGTGAGATTTATTCGTAAATGAACAGCGGCGAACGAAAATGTACCGTATTCGGTTAATTCAATATCATGCGAATCGAATGCGATTGCGGAGGTTGTAATTATTATTGAATCGTGATGCTATGTCAAGACTTTAGGAAATATTCGCTTCCTAGATATTTTTATCGGTATCCAATTTTAGTCGCTACATACAATTTTTTTATATGAAACTATGGTTAATTATAGCTGTACAGTGTTTTACTAAAAATTACATATTGCATATTTAAATATGTTAATTTTATTTTCGAATTTCTGTATACTAACCTTGCTTGTATTTCAATGAAAAAAAAACTTGAAGTTTCAAGAAAAATCTGAATTAAAATTTCAATTAAAATTGAAATGAAAAGTCACGTATCTCATTAACGATTCTTTCATATTTGCCTCTTTAAGAAATTGTTTACGATAGAAAAACGCGATTGAATCGGAGTTGATCTGAAAAACGTAGCAGTCTTGCATCACTTTTTACTATCTTTTATGCATTTGTAATTGTTATATTGATGATTGCGATTTAAATCGCACCAGCCTTGATGGCGTTTGATGTGTGCTGATGAAGAACCACTCTCATTTGACGGAGCTGTCCAGTAATCTTGTCTAATGTTACACGTAACTATTCTGTGTAAACTACCTTGCGTAAGTGTTCTAATAGTTCGATTTATGAGTGATTTTAATCTACCAAAGTTCAACTATTCAAGTCGTTATGACTGCTTGGAATGTTCGATAGGGTCTAAAGACGAAGAGGCGATAAAAATGCGCTTTAGCTTTGACTCCTCCCTTCTACAGCCAATTTCAGGAGGCTGGGAGTCGCGAGTAAGCGATGTTGTATTTGGTGGACGGCATTGGCAACGTTGGAGAATTTTCACGGTTTCGCTTGTTCGTAGTCACCGAGCACCGTTACATGTACATTTGGAACAGGAAAAACCGTTGGCCACGAGAACTGAGTTACTGCAAACGCACGTGAACAGCAGGTACTCGGAGACTTGATGGCCAAAGGTCGCCAGTCTAGTACACAATAAAAAATCTTAACGGTAACATTGCCGACTTTTGCCTACAGGTCATGCTTGCCGTAATAGTAATAAATATGCATTAATTGTTTGGACATAACAATACAATCCTTGCTTGTCTAATATAAATAAATAAGTTAATAAAATCATTACTAAATGTATCGTTGTAAATTTATAAAATTTCTCTGAAACGTTATGAAGTGGTCATCTATTGATATTTTCAATGTTAAGCAATAAATACAGAACTATATTAGTATTTCGATGACATGAGTAAAATTAAACAGAAAGTTCGATCCTCTAAATTTAGATATTCTTGTACGTACACGTGTGCACGATACCAAAATAGAGGATCGTACCTATATCCGACGCGTATGATTCCATCTTCTGTTCCATTTATGGCTGACATGCATATTCAGTTTCAGTTTTAACATATCACTAATCAACTTGTCCTTGCACCGGGAATATATAGCTGAGGAATTTGCAATTCATTTTATGCAAGTACCAATTATCCTCCTCTTTTCAATGCGATGATCGGATGACGCTCATAACGTGTTCGAAACAAATTATATTAAGTACGTTAATAGTTCTGTCTCCCGTTTACCGTTATACTAATATGAAATTACACAGATATTCCTTTTGTCGGGAGAATACACGGAAATTCGACGAGCCTACGAATGCATTCACAACTATATAGAAAAAAGTTACAAACGAGTGGTGAACGAAAGACAGTATGTAGCGGCCAATCTGTGTCTATTAGTTTGACAAAGTTTTATAAGAAATTAGATAAGGAGATTAGGATTTCGCTTGCAGTGATCGGTGATAGCTTTTAGTAAACTCTAAGTAGTGTAGGGGCATCACTGGTCAGACGCCGCGTGATATATGATGTACAATGCCTATAAAAAGTATTTAAACAGCATTGTATTTATTATAGCACCTACGTATTAATTAATTGGATCAAGATATATCATATTTCGTATTATTCAGTAGTATTTTCATATGATTACCAAAATTTGATACTGTGAAAGTGAAATGTAGGTGTAGCGGCACATGAGCAAATCGAGGGTGACTCATGTTATTGTTTTGCCTCGGCGTATGAACTCTGTTTCGATGTACGAGATTTAAAAGTAAACAAACTCCGGACAAAATAACATCGCCGCTACGTGTAACCGTCAACCGGAATCGAATTCAAACTTTCCGGTACTCCCCTGACCAGTATAAATAGATGAACATGCTCTCTAGGAGGATTATTAACCAGTATTATTATAGCGGCATTGAGCGAGCGACGATTACGATGTAATATACTAACTCTGTATTCTGTGCTTAGAGCGATTTTCAATATATCCGACTATCATAAGTATTCACTCATCTCGTCATTAAATAGATCAACACGTTTGATATCCACCATATATCCAACATATGATTTATGATCCATAAAATGCAGTAGGAGTACAAAATTATGCACTTGCGTACAATGATGTAAGTAGCCTCAAAGTTATAAATGTAGGTATGTAGGTGTTTTCAGGTTCAATGAACTTCAGAGGTTGACGGAAGTTCGTTGGATGGTTTAGAGTGGTTTTGAAGGTTTTACATAAACCTTCAAGGACCTTTCAGTCATCAATCTCTCTTTCCAGATTTTTAAACTTTCATTTCATTCATTATTCTTTTTCTCTTCCTGTTTTTATTAATGATATTTATTTTCTTTTAGTACTAGAAGATCTTTCATTTTTTAAATTACAGAATGCACGCAAGTGCTTTCAGCAGAATTAATGTTGACTCTTATCATACACCTATTTAATTTCATTGCATTACTCCAATTATAATTATATCTGTTTATATAGTTTATTATAGGTTATTAGCTTTAGTGCTAAATATAAAATGTTAAATGTTACCTTTTAAATTATCTGGAGTAGGAAACATGTCCAGAAAAACTACGTTATTATTGTATTGGAGCTGCTAGGAGTTATTTCCAAATGACGACATTGTTTATGTGACTGGTTGCACTGGCACATGGAAATGCAATTGTGGGAAATCAATAGAGTCAAAGTTTGAATTCAACTTCCGATGTTAATATACGCTATCGGAACACAAAACTTACGTGCAGGGATGCAGCACAGCACGGTTCTAACTGGCAATTCTGAGATCTGTTTAAAACGAAGAAAATTCAGAACAGAGTTTAACCGACAATATTTTGTATTACTTCGTATAATGTTGTAAAGAACAAACGTAAACGAAACCTTAATCTTATAACGTAGAATGAGATTTGAAGAATAAAATTGTCTTTGAAGGATTATAAACTCTTCACAAATATATCTTTATCAAACAATAAATTATTTATTTATTTTTTCTCATTCACACGTTTGTTTATATATTTGGTTTATCGGCTTGCATTTCTGATGTAAACTTTCAATAAAAGGTTCCAAAACCAGTCTTATAAAAATCTTCCAGAAGATCGTTTAATTTTTGTTTATTTCCATTTTCGGTTTCTTTTGTTACATTTTTTGTTTATTTGTTTGCATTCCTCGTTCATTCGTTTACATTTCTAATGTGAACTTTCATTCATCCACAAAAGATATCGAACTATTTCTTAAAATTTTCTATCTTTTAGTCATTTGCAAAGGCTTTGAATCTAACAACTTAACAAAACGTTAAACGACTCTTTTATTTTATCTACTTACACCTACGTAGTTTGTTTATTCAAATTCTTGATTTATTTCCTGCATTTTTTGCATATTAGTCTACATGTCCAATAAGAACATTTAATCGCGTCTGAACAATTTCAAATTATAATTAATATAAAGTTTCCAAGTAATTATATTTTGCCCAATTTCATCTTCTTTGTTTTCTTGTTTGCATTTCTGATTTATTCTTACATTTCTTGAATAGTGATATACGATTTCAAAATATATAAAATGTATAAAATATCGATTTCGAAATATATAAAATTTACGAAATCTCGTTGGATTCTGCAGGTGATTTGAATTCCACGGTAGAGTTAATCGGAGGAGTGTTATTAACGTTAGCTTGATCGAAGTTTCGAGCGTCCAAGGTCGAGTTTATGCCAACTATCTCTATAGATATATTCATAAGATGACTTTCGCTTGAGAAAACTTATCGATGTTGAGAACCAAAAAGCAGCGTTTGCTATGGTTTTAAGCCGCATTTCGACCGCAATGGTCCTTTGACGCGGCTCGAAGCTTCAAGCAGACTCTTCAATATATTACAGAGAAACAGAAACAGCTTGCTTTAATGGATGGTATCCAAGTGTTTCAAGACGAGATCTTAGTTAATTTTGAACGAAGTTTAAGTTAAGCTAGGCTCTAGCCCCGGATTGTTCCGATGTTAGTTCAAATCTGACATTAAGTTGTTGACGTTGAGCTTGTAACCGTCAGTATGAATATTAGGCCGAAGGAATTCGCCTATTGACCTGGATAGCTCAATTGATTAAGCAGCGTGGCGAATAAAGGTATTCCTTGTTTAGACATGAAATTATCCAAATTGTACAGTTTATGTTTATCTAATTATAAAAATCATCTAATTGTGAATATTTAATACAAATACATGTACATACAAATACATTCCTTTCGGATAAAATGATATAATCACTTAAATATAAAGTTATAATTTTAATAATACGAATTAAAATTAACAATTGCTATGTCGTGTGTGCTAAAGAAAGCTAAAAAACGGTTTCAACCACGAAGGATCATTTAAATTACGTTGAGCCGCATTATGAGAACAGCTTCTGGTAATCCCCGCTTTGAATCTACTTTCAGCCCCATCTATAAGTTTATGATGGCTATTAACTTCTTGAAAAGTCGAAATCCAACTAGTGGCGTCGTTTCTTGGAACACGATATTATACATGTATGTACATAATACTAGAAAAGTAATACAAGTACATTTATTCTAATAAAAGTTCACATTAATTTTGATAAAGCAATGTAAAAGCTACGTACCCTTGATAATCGCAAAGAAGAGAGAAAGACCTGGAACCCCTAGTTTGGTAAAATTTGGTAATTCTCATGTTAAAACTATTTTACCCGATTTATTTTTTATAATATTTGTCATGTTCAAAGGACTTATGATCCGATTGGTTACCTTTATATTATTCCTGAATAACGAATCAATAGCAGCTCCCTTCTGCATCGTGCGAGTTATGCCTTCGACCGCATACACATAGGTGCGTAGTGTGCATAAATTTGCATACGTTACGCTCGTGCTGTATACGTCACGCGCACCGTTTACGAAATTGACGTGGAATGTTGACCGATACTTATTTGCTGTACTTAAGAGTTTACTTATTCATGACGGTTAGATGCGATCCGATCCTCTGTCTATTACGGCGGAGAAAGTTTTTTTGCGATCCGTTTTTGTACTTTCACGCATAAAGAGTGAAAGTAAAAGAGATAGGGAGAGCATCCGGTAAATCTTGAATAATGAAAAATTGCGGATAAAGGTTTCTGGACTGGTAGCATCATCGTGTTGTGCTGTTTCCTCTCTTTGTGCATCGCTTTTGCAGCTCAGATGAAAAAGGGAATTGCCCCAGAGCAGAGAGAAATTGTCTTTTCACGCTTGGGTATTTGTAAATGCGAAAAAAATGAATTTAAAATGGCTCGAATCTCAGACCATATGGAAACGTATTTCTGTTGCTTACGCGAGCAAATTGGGTCGATCCATTGGAGTAACTCGCGAAGAACATTAAAAGTATTTGAGATTTCAAGGAATTTTATTTCTTCATCCAGTTATTCTTCGGTTGGATTACGTAAACTGTTATTGGAAAAACATACCTGAATGAAATTTAGTTAGATAATTGCAATATATGATTTTAATTAATGGAATGTCTTTAATTAATGTCATAATTAATTTTATTAGATCATTCTATTTTTTATTTCGCGCTGGTTTCAAATCATAAACTGTACATTACAGACTTCTAGTATACAGCCAGTTCTTATAGTTTTACATTAAATAATACAATTAATCAGTTTGTAATTTTTCAAACATTTTATTGCCAGATTACACGTTAGGCGTTTTATTAACAAACTTGTTCCATCTACGCAAGAGAATTTATTACGACCAGTAACTTGTAACTTAACATTTTTTAATAACAAATTGTAAAATAACTTATAAAATTTCGATACTAATAGTTTAGATGTTCAAGAAATTTCAGAATCAATACGATATTTAAACTGAAACATTTAGAAATGTATCTATCATTTTATTCACTTTCTATTTCAAACGTCCTTGGTCAGTCTATGATATAGGATCAAAAGCAATTCTCGTACCTCCATGTATCTCAACATTCACATCCTAGAGTGTATCACACTTAATCGAACTTTCGAACCGATTTAATCTTCGAGATCCGTTTCATATTGCACCCTAGCAAAAATGGAGGTATATACATGTATAATCGAAATATATTTTTATCGTCTCGGCAGAATTCATTCCTTTCGCCCGTATCGCAATATCGTTCTCGAACATATCCATTAAAAGCGAGCAAACCACGTGTTCCAATAAAATCATTCCCTCGGCCAACAAACGACGGCTCGAGTTTTTGCTCGTCCGCAGAGGTCTTCGGGCGTTTATTCGAAGAAGTCATCGATCAGTCGGATATCTGTTCAGCCATAAATTTTACTTTCTCGTTGGCCGACTAATTGCTCACGAGGGTTCGATTTCAGCAGCAACAACCCTTTGTCGTAATAAGACGAAAGGAGAATCGTATAATTGGAGTGATACCTATACGATACCGATATGAACTTTGAGGAATTTGTGAAACGCGGGTTACGAAAGTATTACTATATTATATATTATATGTTACTATATTATATATATATATATATGTAGTATCGTGGGCAAAAAGGCCTAAGATATTGGCCGAACCATAAACCATGTCGCGATGCGAACATTGTTGGGCGGCATCGTTGGGTTCATCAATGTGTCATCGGTCCTTTCAAGCGAATAGTTTCGTGGAAAAGGCCTGCGTGACCCTGGTCACGGGCGTTTGCGGAACACGTGCGTGATAGGGCGGTAAAAGACAAAGGGATGCTAGACAGTGTGAGTTGAGAAGCGAGAGTGAGCAAGCGCAAAAGCCGGAGAGTGTGAATCGGGAAGTCGAGAGCCGAGTATGATAATAAGACGTGCGACATTATTGTAATCAGTTCGTTGTTGAATATCATTTGTTAAACCAAAACATCATTACTTGTCCTTCCTCTAAGACCCATTAAGATACTACATATATATTATTATAAAAGTATTACGTTGAAAAGTATCGACCGTTCCAAGTCCTTTTGTAATATTTTGAGCTAGAGTCGATAAAAAACAAAATTTGAAAAATGACTTTTCAGCACAAGTGGAATTTAATAAAAGGAAGGACATCAATTTTGTGAAATTCAATAATAAGAATTGATCATTTGTAAAAGCAAAATTGTTATAATTTGTGAGAAACGGAAAATTGTCGTTTAATACTGATTAATTATAATTAGTAGATTTTTCGGTCTAAATGATTAACAATGTTAGAAGAAAGGCATTTAGATGCTAGAATACACACAAATACATACAAATTTAATTTCTGTATATATCACGAGTAAAATGATTAATATTTTGTTGGTCTGTACGTTCGATGTGTACCATGCAGTCTGCACATTCTTCGTTTTTGAAATATTTGAACCTTAGCGGCCTGTCTCTGGATTATTTTATTTTCGAGAAACAACTTCAAAGCCTTTTTTTTGCTTTGGAGTTTTAAACATTTCTCTATGTGAAAGGGTAGAGAATGGTTGAATGAACATTTCCAAAATTAATTTCAATTGATTAAACTTACAGATAAAAAAGGTGTGTACGATGGCTGATTGGTTAGTATCTGATGACAGTTAGATGGTCGGTACTGGGCGACAAATACATGGGAACGTTGTAGATTATAATGCAGATAAATAATATATGAAGGAAATTGCAAAACTAGGACTGGTAAATAGACCTAATAAAATAAATACGGTATACATAATAGAAAAAATCTGAAAATGTACTTACCCGAGAAACAAAATATCTGCCCTAGAAAATATGTAGTACCAACGCATATGTTTAAAGTGTTGGAACGGCGAAAACAATGGGATAAATAGTATGACTCCGAAATATGTTACACAGAATTGTTATATTCATTTGTTTATCCAAATAATAGTGGAACTAATATCTGATGGAGAAAGTGACAAATAATTTTTTAGGTATCGTATGCTAGTCGATACTGCACTGACTCTCCTCTATATATATTCTATAAAACATCTTAGAATTTCATTAGCAGTAACGAAGTTTTAAAATGTTTCATATAACAAATATAATATATTTATAAAGAATCTTCTCTTGCGCTATTCAGTTCTTCGTCTCTGTCTAACGTATGATTTCATTTGAATGCCGATGTTTCCGATACTTGATTTCAGAAGCTTTACAAAACTTGATCGCTGCAGTTCTTGGAAACTCATCCTGTTCGTTGATTTGAACGATTATTTCGATCAGCCATAATGATCGATGCTTTCCTAATTGGCGACTCGATGAGAGCAATCTGTATAGTTGCGGTGTTTAAGCCGTTTAATGTATTTTTTGAATGTAACTACGGTGTAATCGTTTGCTATGTAAACGAGATCAATTTCGTTTTAATCTGGAAAATGATTGATTAAATACGAGATTGCGTTTAAATTAACGCTGGATTAATTCCTGATAAAATAGCGCGTTATATAACGTTCCTCGATGAAAAAAATTGGATTTTCCAGCAGATTTAGAACGAAAGCTTCTCTTTTATGTAATTTTATTATCATTCTTTGTTTCTTATTTCCTTTTTTTTGATATATAATGATTACATCAATAATAAAAGTATAAGTGGAAATAAAGCACAACACGTGACAATGGGTATGAAATATACAATTTTTGCTAAACTCAGTAGCACTTTGGTTTCTCCGTTCAGAATGTAGACTGATATTAATTTCGATCATGTTATTTTCATTCATATAAACCACGACACTGTTTATGAAAAGTCTGCGTTGGATATTTATGGAGAATCTAACGCGTGTCATTTTACACGATACGTGATTTTTGCTACCGTATATAACCGAATATTTTTTGTTTCACGTTGGTAGTCAGGCACGCATAAAACCGTAAACTGTGTGTTTTAATGGACATCCTCTAAAACGTAAATGGATAAACCAGAACGAAAATCCCCTTAAAAATTGATCACGAATCACGATCAAAATAATGAAATTCCTGTATTATATGCAATTTCTGGCGTTCCTCGTTGAATTAGTAATATTTCCAAAAATTTTGAAGCTCGAGATTAAACCTTTTTACAGATATATTCCATATTCTATAATATAATTTTTTTTGTAGAGATCAATTCTTATAGATATGATCTTGATGATTTAATGATGAAAAATATTCAAATAGCATATAGTAGTATATTGACAGAAGTTGCAAGTTATAGATTACAAACTATACTTCTCTTTCGTAGCTTTATAATTTTTTGTCAAGTAGAGTAACTACATGCATTATGATTTTTTAAATTTATTTGCAAACTTTTATTTGCGTTGTTATCAAACTCTTTACTGTTATGCAAGGTTATTCATATTGGTAATTTGTAATTTGTAAAATTTTACTGATACCTAATATTAGTTCAATTATGCAAGAGGGTCCAGGTATCCTTAAAGAAATTTAACTAATTCATAACGCTGGTATTTGACCGTGGACAAGATTGTTGTCGACGAGAACAAAATGACCGCCTCTGGTCGAGAACTTAATTAATCCGTGGTCAGCCATCTGTTTGGCCGGAATTCAACGCATTTCCCCTATCCCTTGATGTACAGTGTTCATGTCGGCGTTTCGAATTTGCCACATGTCTCGACCGCCGCCGATATCCTCAACGATCGGATCAATTTCACGATATAGAACGTATTTCCCCAGCGTATCGAATACATTGTTACCAACTGGAACTTGTCCCCCTCTTCTCAGTCTCATCATCGTTCTACGTTAATTATTTCGCTGTAATTCGATGTTGTTTGACCACCTTGATCTTTCGTTCTAGTTTTTCACAGGAATCCAGTCTAGTCGATTGCTAAAGCGTCAACAATAGATAATTTTTGGTGGTTCTATGATGCGAACACGACATCCCTGCTTTTTTTTGAGTTTTAGATTTTTACATGCATTTTTACCATACTCGTTTCAGTTTCGCACACAGCCGGGAAGCTTCTAATTTTCTAGGATTAATGAAGAATTCGAAGTTCCCTCTTGTATCGATAGCATCGATAGAGATTAGTGGTTTAGAGATATTAGAGATGTATGCAATTAAGTGACTTCAATTATCAAAAATTCAGTTAATAGAAAATTGACTAAAATTTCGTTTCCATAAATGTAGTTCTATTGCGTCTCAAAAGTAGCGAATACCGAAATACTCGTGTAAAGATTCGCAACATTGGTGATATCGATCTAGTATAAGCTCGACGCTAGACGCATTAAACACCGCTAATGGACGGCGATTTCGTTGATGAAATTTCGAATTAGCGCGTCATTAAGTCGAGCGTTATAGCGTGAAAAGGAAATCCGGGCATGTTTTACGTGGATGGTTAGTGGAAGAGGACGAAACAATTCATATACAAGGATGAAAATTCGTCAAATGGAAATCTATTAATGCCTAGCTGAATGCGTATGCCAAATATTCGAGTCACGAGTAACTCGCAGTTTATATGTGCGACTTCGATACACGTGATTCATGTGGGAATATATGTACCGCACCCTACCCGCTGATAAATTGAAATGGAAGACGATGGGGGTCAATACGAAATGAAATTCAACTTGTTTCCGTCCATGGACAGATATTTCGTGACGAGACGTGCATAACACACTGTGGTTTTACGTAAGAGGAAAATTAGAAATATATGGTTGTAATTAATATCTGAAATAGATATTAGACATAGTTGATCAAATTAGTTAAAATTACGACTGTTTTAATTGTTAGAAATTTGTAAAATAGTTGGATGGTCATTTACAGTTAAAAGTTTTAATTGAGAGTAACGAAGAGATAGAGTATAAGATTTCTATCAGGTGGATCATTTCTGTTTGGATTTTGAAACTAATACCATTCTTCTTTCTTGTTCCTCTTTTTTACTTTCTACTACCTACTTTCTATCTTGTTTCTTGCTTATCTTCTTTGACTTTCATCTATCCTCCCATCTTTTCCATTTTTTCTTGCGAATTTATTTATATTTACCACTATATCTCTCAGGAGGATTTATATATTTGATCTTAATTAATTAGTAAATGCTACGATAAGAAATGCTATAATAATATTTAATAATAATAATACTTCTTTCCATAACTACTGTATATGACATAACATACCTAACCAAGTTTCTCAACGTTCCAATCAAATTATCAAACTGCATTACTTTTAAATCAGATCTACGGATTCCTGTTGCGTGCGCGAGATTTCACTATGCATTTCGATTGCACACTATCTAGCCAAGGGCAGGCCACGATTTGCACCAAGGTTTGGATTGAAATGAATATCGAAGGTTACAGCCAACTGGGGATGAATTAACCGAAGGATGTTTGAATAATGTATCATGAGTGTTCGAGTAACCGACGACGAAAAAGCGAAGAGATGAATTTACTATTTGCCTTTTAGGGTCTTTCACGATTCGCACGGTAAAGGTTGTTTGCCCGGAAATTCAATTTTACCAAACAGTGTTTTAAGCGCGTGCCGGAAGTGAGGAAAATTGAATGGTAAATAATCAAGTGTTAACTTCTCGCGGCAGGGCCGGCGTAATTTCCTTTCGGATCGACAGCGGAAATAACGTGTAACTAAAAATGAAACGGATCCATGATACGGTAGT
This sequence comes from Bombus terrestris, assembly GCF_910591885.1. NCBI lineage: Eukaryota > Metazoa > Arthropoda > Insecta > Hymenoptera > Apidae > Bombus > Bombus terrestris. The sequence continues at coordinate 11,102,244 of NC_063273.1, read as the reverse complement.
ACACGCTTCTGCCAGGGAATTCAAGACTCCTTTTCCCTCTATGGGATTTTAACGACGTTGCGTAATGAAATTTTCGTCACGCGGGAATGCGACTCATGTCCAACGCCGTTTAAAAGAGTCGCCCTTAATTAGATTTGCCGCGACAAGCGAAATGATAGGGGCTGAAAAGTAGGGAAATCGGATTTTTAGATTATAAAGGCTGGGTTAATCGGAGCTTTGGATTACGGTAAAAGCTATGTCGAAATGTGATAATGACTCTGCGATATTGGTTTTTTTTTTTTAAAAAAAACATGCACTTTCAACGTGAAGCTTTTATCGTAAATTTAACACCACTTTCAAAAAGGTGAAAAAAATACAGGAAAAAGGAAGATAAAAATAAAGAAGAGAAAGAGAGAGAGAGAGAGAGAGAGAGAATAACTATGGACTCATAGGTATAAGTCATTTTTTGGTATACGAAAAGCCTGTATTGATGGGGTTGATGCACTCTGATGGAATTCGACGACATGCCACGTATAGTTTCATAGTTACTTGCGTACAGTGGTTCATAAAAGTATTTGAATGCAAACCATAGAAAGCCATGCATATGTATATATTGTGCATTATATAAAAAATATTGAAACTTCATTCGTACTATAATGAGGCACGATTTTCATGGCTATATCGGTAATATTCGCAACTAACCTGAATATGTATAGAAATTACAAAATATTTATTGAGAACATATATATAGTAAAAAATTTAGCACACATAAACAATGTTAAACATATAACAAGTATTAAAGATGTTTGAATAGCGAGGCTTATTAATATAACAGATAGTTGACTGTTTAAATGCTTTTATGATCTGAGCAAAATATACACTTACACTGTCTTTTGGCTCCTATGCAAATTTTCAGATTTGTTTCAAACTTTACCAATACAATCACGATTTAATCAGCTTCATTGCAGTACCAATGGAATTTTTAATTAAATGTTTCATATAACACATATAATATATTCAAATGTTTCTACAAATGTACAAATACTTTTGTGAGCTACTGTACACCATGACAATGTTTGTCCACTAGACTCTCTATTCAGATTGTGGCTTGTTGAATTTCTGAATGGCATTGTAGATAGCACCGACGCTGATACACCTACGTCACAAGCGTCGTGGCGCCACGGATCACCTACGATACACACAGCGATTTCGTCTGCGCACGGTCTATGAATAATAACACGGCTCACGAATAATCGTCGTCAGGCTGACTGAAAATTGCCGCTACAATCATCGACCTTGATGAGGGGACGATTGGTCATTGTAAACTCGTACGCACTGCAATCTGCGGGTCACTCGTTCATCCACGCTATTGAAAAATTTATACAACAGCGGTCGTGATTACGACGAACGAGCAATGCTGCGGTTAAATTCTGCCTTGCAATTTTTATACCCGAATGAATAAATCTAAACCTGAATTTTGCACACGTGTTCGTGTTGAAAGTTATCATTTAGTGTTTGGGACTCATACATTTTTAAAGTTAAAAAGATTATTTTATTAGCTTCCTGGAATTTATTTATTGCGAAATTTAAACGTAGAACTTTATGTAGTGTATTATTTAGTATATTTAGTCTCTTATTTAATACGGAAATATTTTTTGTATTTTATTTAATAAAAATAAATTCTCTTAGAGTCTATAAAAATTCGATTCTGAAAGGACGAGGTATACCACAATAACTGAGAAAAATCGTAAAGCAAATGATTAAATCTTGTTTTCCATGAACTATCGATATTTGAGCCCTTGAAAATACCTTAAAAGAACAAACAACGTCGTGATCACCTCATTGATCGTCTCATCAGTTGCTCAGAAATCAGTTACCGGAAACAAAAGGAAGATGAACGTCGCTTGTCCGCCTCCGTGAGAACTTTTAATTACTCCGCTTGTTGTGCGGCGAACTTTCATGCATCGTCACTTCAGATACCGCCTTATTGCGACATCGTAATCGATTTCTAATTTAATATACCGTCACACAAACGTAGGATTGCAATTTCTTCCCACTCCATCATTGAAATAAAAGTAGAATAAGAAAGAGAAAGAAAGACAAAGGAAGACGTTAACTTTTTACGCAAAGCGTATCTATAATTGCACACAAGGTGCTTTTTCTGCATGACAATCTTTTCAATCGAATCCTCATGGGCATAATCACGAATGTGTGCCACGTTATCATACACCTGCAGATCGACCGGAATCACCCGTATTGATATCACCTTGATGACCACCAAGGTCCTTTCAACGATCGTTGAACCTTCTCGACATGCAAAACGTCGATTTTCTACGTCGCTAGTCTACCATTAACTTTCCAGCTTTCTTCTAACCGATTGCTCCTCAGATAATAGTGATCATCAAAGTTTGTTTTATTTCTTTTATTTCTGAGACACAACACGATATTGTATTTATAATACTATCACTTTATTTACTTTCCTTTTTGGTTTACATTCATGACCTATTTTTTCAACTATCGAGCTTAATATTTCTTAACATTTAGTCTTATAACCTATACTTAAACTTGACCTTAGAATATACCTCTTATGTTCCTTATTCTCTCTGCTTTTATTACTCATATTCTCGCAGCGTCCGAACTTATAACAACACACACATCTAAACAGAAACATAAAACGTGAAACTCTAACAATTCTATCTATAATGCTATATAATAAGGAAACTTTCTTTAATATAAAAATGTGGCATGTTTGACTTGTGCAGTTTCATGATGATATTGATTATATCATACTATTCCTATACAGTGATATCTTTACTTATTCTTTTTATTTCTGTCTTTTTTTAGTCAGAGAAAAAGGAGGAATGTTTTAAATATAGATGTTAATCCTCATTCGAATGCAAGAGGTACGAGAACGGACTGATCCAGGCAAGCAGGTCAGAGCAGAATTTCCTCGCCCGCTCTTTCGCAGCAGTTTTTTAAATTTGAATAATCCGTTCAAGTTTATGCACTAACGTGTTACCCTGAATCGCTATACGTGACACGTGTATTCGTATCGATCTGTAGGAGACTCATATTTTCGCTGCTTTTTATTTATAATGCATTAGGCTGTCATATGAGCCAAGTGGCTGAAATGATTAACTCCGCTTTTTACAGGCCAAAGTGGTTAATCTTATTTTTCGAAATTTTCGAAATTTTAATATCAAAACACTGAATCGATATCTTATATAATTTTATCAATTATCTCTACCTTTTTTGAAGTTAATCGATCTGACAAATAAGCGGCCTGTATATTTTACTGCTCATCTATTAAATAATAGTAAATTTGTCCGTGGCAGCTATTCTGTTTGGGAATGGAAAATTCAATTTCATCGAGTTAGCGAATACAGATCCATTCAGTTCTTTTTATCATATCGTCTCGGAATAGAAGAGATTTGGACGCGACCCGATGGATCGCCATTCAAGAAGCTCGAGACGAACTTGAGCGTCCGTGTGGAGACAGAATGACGCCCGGCGTCTGCGTCGGCGTCCTTGAACCCTCGATACACGCGGATGTGTTTCCTTCGTCGGTGTTTTCTAGATTTCCCAGATGGCCGCGGTCACTATCGTCCGGTTTGCTTCGATTATTATCGATCTCGTCGTGAAGGGGTGTACAGAAATGTCTGTTGAACGAACCGAGCATCAATTATTCGCTCGTGCCAACCTCGAGGATGCGTGTTTAATGCGATTACCGGGCCGTCGTTTGTCGCGCTCCATTGTAGAGAAAGATTTATACGATTAACGGAGCTACTATGATACTTCTTCATGATAGCTGCTTCTCTTTTCTGACTCCTCCATATTTTTTGTTCGTCATGTACCATACGTACAAGATTGAACATTTTTTGGACGATGATTATTTAAATTATCTATGAAGACTGCAGCAGAAGAATGGGATAAGTGACACTTTGCTACTTTTCTTTCACGGACAAGTTAATTTTCTTAACTTGCTATTTCAAATGTTGCTTTAGATTTTCATGTTAAATAAGATTTTTGCGAATTTATTTGAATCATCTCATACATAATACGAATAGTTTAAAACGAAGTAAAAGGTTGTAATAATAGAAAAATATAACAATAAATAAATTTCTTTATATTATTTATGGAATCAATTTCTATGTCTCGACTTATCAACAAATGCGTGAAATCGTGTAACAGATAAAACGTACTGAATTTTACATCAAAATACTAGCAAGAATGGAAAAAGTATATCATGCTTGACTACCGCGTTATTTCTGAACTTTTTAAATTTTCCTTGAATTCCTGAGTGCCACTGCGAAATACCGGTTATCTTCTCGGGGCGTTGTATGGAGAAACTTGTAAATTTCAATCTCTTCAGGGGGAGAAGGTTTAGGGTTTATAGATTTTCCTTAAAAAATGATCACGATCTTCGAGGCTTGCTGCATTTTCAGAAACTTTCCAGAATTTTCATTTTGATGTAATCTACAATCTTTAATGAAACGCCAATAAAATATTTTACGAGACTACTTTTAATTTAAAGTATTCTTTGACAGTAATTCACAGTTAAATCAACAATGACCATAGTTCAATTGGTAATTTATCATTATTTTGTGATTTAGAACTTATTATGTATTCTGGAGAACTAAAAATAGAATTCTGGCCTATGTAGAGATTTTAAATTGTCCTTTAGACCCTCTTTCTGTATCCCTCGTCCACCATGTTTGGACAAAAATGAAAGTTTTTATTGAAAGAAATATTGGGAAAAGGGCGTGTCTGCGATGGCTAGGACAGATAACTCGGTGATCTCACTGAATTGACCGACTCGATATTTTTGGAGCAGCTATAAAAGGGGCGAACTTTTACAGCTTGATGCAATCTCCAGATCGAATGTATGATAAACCAAGGGAAAAGGTAATCACGTTCAATTCACACTTCCGAATAATCATCATATGAGCCGTTAAAATTACACTGATATATTTCATAAATTGAAAAGTACAAAACAGCGATAATTACAAATATTATTCCTTTATTCAAGTTGAAATTTCTGATTACTTATGTTATGGTTTCACACAAGAAACAAAATTAAGAAATTAAATTATCTATTTTGTTTTTAAATTAACATAACGATGTCAACGCAAAATGAGTATCGCCTGCATAAAATATATCCATTTGTAAAAAGAATATCTAATTTGCTCGAAGGGTTGACCAATTCGTGCCACACCTGAAGCTTCTAAACGTGCAGCGTCTCGACGAGGAAGAGAAATCGTACATGCAGTAACGCAGAAACGTCAGCAAAGAATCTTGCAAACTCTCGAAGAACTTTCGCTCGAACTACCGTGGATCAATACCTCACAGCTCGAGGAACGTACTTCTCGAACTTGTAGCCACTTCACGCGTTTGATGCTAGAGTAACCCGCATCTCTCCGCTTGGTTAACATGATGATCAAACCTTTGAATGTGTCAATCTTGCATCTTCGCGTACTTCTCACGTACTTTCGGAAAAAAGTAGCGAACAATCAGAAAAAAGCTCCAGATTTGGATTAAACCAAAGGGAATGGTTGGTTCGTTATTACACGAAACGATAAATCACGTTAAGTCTCGTGTAGATCCAACAAGTTTCTTCAGTTCTGGAAATTGGAAACTTCTTACATTATTTATTCAAAAATATACGAGTGTTATTTACTTTATTTACCTGAAATACACTTTCAAGTTTCAAGCGAAGTTGAGGTTTTTCCGAATTTTGATTACATTATAATAGGAGGATGTTAGAATCATCAAGCATCAAATCATCAAATGTTCAATGTTACAATCATCAATCATCAAATCATCAAATATAGAATATTTAAAAGTCTAGGTCTGTTAAAGTTCATTAAGGAAACTGTATCCAATAAGAATGAGAACGTAGAAAAAAATTATCGATACCTATGTGTACACTTGTAAACTGGCAAACTCAATACTATGTGCAGAGCGAGTCAGTAAAATGTACCATCTGGAATAACTCGTTATCTATTGATTTTATCAGAAAATGTTTGGAGTGAAATTTATTGTATCTAAGGAGCCTGATCAGATAAGAATATTTTAATTTTTTAATACCTTACATTTTTTGAGGTACTAAGGTGAACTTGAGATTTGTAAATGTTTTATAATATTACATATACCCAATAACATTCAGTGTAATATTATTTATACTGAAGAACGATTATTTTAGCAGATATTTTCTTTTAAATTTGTCAAATTTAATGGTCAAAAAACAAGAAAATATGCGAAGAGGTATTGTCTCTGTCCTTTGTGTTATACGTTAAATTTAACAAATTAAATTAAAAGCTAAACTAACAGTTTTTCGGTGTAAATAGGTTCATACTTTTTTACAGAGAATACCCAGCTAGATTGATTAATATTATAAAAAACGTATGGTACCGTTTAAAGAATTCAAGGTTTTCTTAATATTTTACAAAATATGATATTAAAAAATCAAAATGTCCCCACCTGCCCAAGCCCTTTAAATATAATAGATTTTACCTCAAACATTTTTTCGATAAACTCGATAAATAACGAGTTTTTCAGGTGGTAGTTTCTTCTTGCTCACTCTACGTATATCTATTGAATCACTTGATGTTAAACATTTCATGGGCGGAGTTTGACTTCCAGCTCTGAAATGATTTTCGAGTTGGATCGCGATCGAACAGACAATTTTTCAACGTTTTGAACAGACCAGGAAGTAGACGGTTACGTTGCATGGTTGGCAAATTGCCCACTGCACTTGACCTTGCACTTGCACCCGGGGTCGTGCAAATTCTGCAACATTCTCGGGGTCACGGACGATTCTCATTTTAAACGGAGTTCGACGTTTATGCCGTTGGTTCACATTCGACACGAGCGGCTATTTCGCGCCTTTCACAGAACTGCACGCGTGCACGCGATACAACCGCAGACTTAAATGCGATCCTATTTCGAAGCGGTATGTTGAAAAACAAATGGTACGGATAGCTACATGTAACTATGGTGACTTTTTGTTCTGATATCTCGCCGCTGATTGCTCGAGTTCAAACATATTAACGATTCATTACGTAAATTACATAAATTACTTAAGAAAAAGTGTTTTAATATAATAAAAATTGATAAAGAGAAACCGAGATACAGATATCGATTAATTGATAATATCTTTAATTAAGAATGTGTATTTGTTATTAATGTAAGGAAGAATTATGCGCGCCTCTCAATAAAACATAAATAAAATGATTTCAATCGTCCGAATATTCTGTAGTGGTCTACGATATTTTTATTCTTTTTATTTTTCTTTCCTCTTTTTGTCAAATTCTCGATTTTAGTTTTCGAAATTTCCCAACCACTGTTACGTGACTGGTTTTTAGAATCGAAATCTTCCTTGAAATATATTTGATATCCGCTTTCACGTACGGTATTTACATGTTACGGTACAGTTATCGCCGAATTTAAGCTTGAACGAACCGTAGTATCGAATATACGCGTTCAATTCACGCTTCCGAACAATCATCATATGAGCCGTTAAAATTACACTGATTCCTTCGCCATAATACTCGTTATCGTTTTCTAATATCAGAAATAAAATGTTAAAGAATCGAGTGTCAAAGAGAATGTTAAACTACTTTAATTTAAAATGCTATTGTGGGCTGTAGAACTAAAATCTCAGAATACTCTGCTGTATTTAATATCTTTGACCAATCGAGTCACAATAATCGATACATTCCATTTTATATCAAACAACTCGTTGCGTAAGGTATTTCAGAGACAAAATCTTTGGAAGCGTAATATCACGTCGCTGAAATTTCTATGAAATTCCTGTCCGATCGTAAAAATCCTTGCTCTGATTTATGAAATTTTAACATCAACCTTCAGCCATTCTCATTTTCCAATTTTCTTCCGCAATTTTCTAACTGAACACCTGCCATTTCTCATGATTTCAGTGACAGCGAACGAACGTATCACGCGAAACGAAAATCTACAATCTCGAATAACCAAGAAAACACACTTTTGAAACAACTTGCGTGAATTTCATAATCGAAACTTCGAACAACGACAAGGTCGTCTTCAGATAAAATCTCTTCCCATATATACCTCTACGGCTCACATCGTTTCTCATTTTTAAGTTATCCCTCTAGTCTTGCTTCCATCAAGAAGATGTAAAGAACAGTCCTCCATGTATATCGGTCTAGTGCATGTCACGTTGATAGCAAGTGCTATCTCAGCTGTGCAGGGCAAATATCGGTTCTTTCAGGCGAGAAATTTCACTAACGCTGAAGCCATCGTTTCCTGCACGAGCCTGACGGCGAAGCGTTTGTTCAATCCCGAGAGACGAATCGATGTGCTGTACGTCGTGCCTGCCACCTATCTCGAGGACGCGATCTCGAAAGTCTGCGTAGAAAACGCGCCAACTCTGGTCGTCGATCGTGCCACGTTAGTTAAAAATGAACGCATACAAGGTTACATCGTGATCGAACACGGTAAATTTATTAATTCGCGTAGAATATTTCTACATGGAAAAAAGAATCTACGCACTCTACAATATCTGTTCGTTACGAGGAACGTGAGGGAAGAGGTGCATTTATTCGCGAAAGATTTGTTGAACGCCGGCTATCGGGACGTGGCATTTCTGATGTTCGATGACACGGCCACAGGTACGATTATTCGTGCAAGCGCAACGGAAGACGAGATTACATCGAGATCCGTAGGATCCTGTACGTCGGTCACGAACGATGTGGATCGGATTCCGGCATTCGCTGTGGATTCTCGTCGATTTTGCCCGCTCGGTGGCTGCACCATGAAATACGCGATCGTCACGGATGCGACAGTGAGCTTCTGGCGCAGAGAGGACACGCTCAAACTGAAACGTGAGCAAACTGTGTTCGCTAGTCTGGACACGCACACTAGGGACAGTGTTTGAAGAGTTCAATGGAATGTGGATTTTTACTTGGGCACGGGGGAGCGTGAGAGATGTAGAAGTAACTATCACGCAGCGTGGATATTTTTGAAGCGGTTGAGAGGAAAATAAATTCTGTTGAGTTTCAGATTTGTCAAGTCATTTGAACTAAAGCTGCTATTTTTAGTTTATGTTTGAAATGATGCTTGGTGGAATGTTTGCTATAATGAGAGAAATTGTTAGAAATGTTGCAAAATGGTATTAAGAAGACAGTTAATTTAGAAAAGGGAGTGAAATGTTGGAAATAGTGGTCTCAATGCATTTGAAATTTTGTTAAAAGAATTACCTGCAGAAGGTAAAGAACAATATAAAAATCATTTTAGAAATTGGAAATCATCATGGAAACCACTTCGCTTTTAATACGTTTTAAATGTACAAACAAAAATCGATATAACAACAATATTGCTATTTTATACATTACATGGTAATAATTATTATAATAATTCATATGAACTGCGCAGTAATCTACGCACTAAAAATATCATAAACTGCAATCAATAGCCTTGGGAATATTAAAATATTAAAATTCACTTATCGCTGTCTTTCTCTCTCATCGTCAAGGAAACGTTAATCGATGTAATTAATTCGTCGCGACAAGAATACCGTCAAGTCACCGCGATAAATATTTAATAGTCCGGCATTTCGTGAAATAATTGACGTATTTCGCTCCGAGTTCCTCGAGAATCGTGATAAATCACTTAAACGAGTATATGCTTCGTTGTTGCTAGCTCGCAACAAAGCTGTTCGTTTCATTGCCAAGGGAGCGACCTTGCAGTGATCGTTTTTCAATCACATACGCTTTCAACATCCATCACACTCGTGTCCAATGAAATGGAAGAATAGAGAACAGAAAATTTATAGGAAAATTTCGAAAATTTGTAGAGAAGAAGGTACACGTAAAACATCATTAAATCGAAATCTTCTATTTCGCAGTGATACAATTCATGGCTTCAGTAGTCACATTTCGTCAGATCAACGAAGCTTTTAATTAAATTTTATTGATAGAAACGTGTTACATGTTGGAAAGCGATGCAGCATCTGAAGCGTCGTTCAAATTAACATGATTAATTGTTACCTGAATTACCTGAATATTAATTGAATTTGGGAACTGCTTGATAAAATTAGTCTTATAAATGAAACCAACCTTGAGTATTCTATACAATCATGCTTCTTTTACTTGTTATTAGCTCAGAGATATGTTTATGCAAATTCTTTTTCCCTGAACAGTGAAAGAATACGATCTAAATAGAAATTTATTTCACGCTCTAAATATTATGAGTATTTTGCTTTGAATATTTTAGATATGTTTGTATATCACAAGTATTTTATATACTTTGGCACATTTAAATATTTTACAAATGTTTATTTATCGTTTTCCATTTAAATTATAAATAATATATCATTAAATCGCCACAACAGGTAACGAAACACTGCAAGCAGTAGGCGCTCTCCTCATCGAAGACTTCGGGAAGTACTACAACCTGACCGTCGACTCCAGCACAGAAGTAAACATATCTTGGCCCGATGTCTTCGAAAAGCTCATGAACCGTGACATAGATATGATAGCAGGGCCGAAACCCGAAGATCTACAAATCTTAGACAACGTCGAAGTCATCTGCTGGTATATGTTCCGTGATATGGTGCTTGCCAGTTTGGTTCGCATTAGAACTATCGAAAACGACATTTTAAAGCTAGTAATGCCGTTTCATTATTTCGTTTGGATCAGCGTGTTCCTTGTATTCATTGTTTATATTCTTCTATTGATCGTGCTGAAAAAATTATCGAGCATGGGTTTGATCAAAGAACAGGTGAAATTTGCACATGTTTGGGCGATCTCGTTGTCTCAAAGCATCACGTTGCCAAGAAACCTTGGTTTGCGGCTGGTGCTGCTTTTGTGGATGATCTTCTCCCTTTATTTGAGCATCACTTATAACAGCACGTTTACCAGCTCGCTGGCTCAAGTCGACACCGAGGATCTGCTGCAGAATCTCGAGCAAGTACGTGACTCTGGTCAACCACTCAGCGGACCAGGCGTCGTACGCTCCTATTTCAACAATTCCGATGATCAGTTCATCATAGATTTGTATAAAAGGTAATCTTACCGATCACGGTAAATTTCCAATTCCTCTCTCTATTTCGTTCTAGTCAATTCTCGTGGAAGCTCTTCGATTCGAAGTGCGTTTCAACTGGATTCCTCTTTTATTGCATGTCTGGTACAGCGAATACTGGGAATTGGATGATGGATACTACTCGTGAAACGAGATTCTCGGCTCTACAACTGATTTATTGTCGCGTAAAAGACTTTTGAGAGTTTCATTCATTTATCGAGCGAATTTTGCAATTTCCGATATCGCTTGTCTTGGTCTTATTTGATTCCTTTAGTAGGTGAATATATCTTTTTTATATTTTGTAGACGAAATTGATTGAAGAGTTATGTAAGTGCAAGATTTTATTGTTTTAAGTTGTTCTAAGCTTTCGGAAAATTTAAAAAATTTTTAGGATATTACCAATGTTTCTAGCATGTTGAATAAAAAGCAATTGTTAATCTTTTGTGTTTCGTGTCATACCAATAAACACACTAAAAATATTTTCGTAACAGATACGAAGTACTTGGACCCGAAGAAGCACTTGGTAATATATTCAAGAAGAATGGATTCGCCGTGTTGCAACATTTCACCGTTGACAGGATCAACTGGGATTACAGGAATAACAGAAGTCTTCGGATGTACACACTACCAAAACCAATTTTCAGATTCCCAGTTTTCTTCTTTGCAAGAAGAGGATACATGTATCGAAGGCCTCTTCGACAACTCATTACGAAGTATCGAGAAACGGGGATGATAAAGAAACTGAGTAGTCGATTAATGATCGAGGAAGACCAGCAGATCGTTTTTAATCAAGATTCGGATGAAATTTTGACTATGAAGCATCTCCGTCCAATTTTTGAGATATTCTTCGTGTGTCAGGGTATTGGTTGTTTAATATTCCTCATCGAATTGTTAGTGGCTCGTATTCTGAGAGATTCGTTATAGTATTCATTGCTCAATTTTTAATTTTATTAGTTGAATCTTTGATTAATTATATTGATGAAAGATCGGCCATTTGATATCAGTATAGTTAACATAATTATTTCTATTATTAGACTCAATGTTAAGTACGAATAAGTGGCGCAGAAATGAGCGTGATAAACTACTTTATGATATATATAGAAGCGAAACAAGTCCGAAGCAGGAAATACAAATATGTCTGTTTGCGTAAGAACACGACAAATCCTTGTTTTACTTCTTTGAGAGTATTTGGTTTCCTGTTATTGCATCCGCTCTTTTCATTAAGTATGACGTAAAACGTGACGCTATATATTTTGAAGGATTTTGTGAGATATTCCACCGGTTTGCATATATCAAATTGTCCTTGAAACGAGTTTTTGAAGGTTCACAGGATGTTGCGTCACGTTTCTTCGTTCCCGCGGAACAATAATTCTTCGATATTACACAATCTACAAGATGCATTATCATAAAATGCATTTCATTGAGTTTAGCATTTGTGCTCGGTTGTGAAGCAAAGTTGCGGGACAAATTTATCGAACGAAAGGGAAACATCGCGCATTTTGTCGACGAACACCATTCACCAATAAATCTGATTTTCCAAATTGCTCCGTGCACCATTGCACGACGAATCGTTCAACATCGTTGTTTAGGAGTATTCTCTCCAACTCGCTCGTACGGAGCTGATTCGTTTTGTTTCTTTGCCAAGACGGTCCATTTATTTTGCAACACGTGCACGCGAAACTTAACGTAACGGAACCTATATTTTCCTCTACAAAAATACCTTGATTCGTGAAATTTTCTACCATGTTGCATTCTATTTTTCATTGATTTATTGGCAATCGAAATGAATACTAAATTGATTAATAAAAAGCAGATAGTATAAAACTTAAACATTGTGGGAGTAAGTTGAAATTTTTTAGAGGCAGTGGTAAAGTAAATAGAAACATATCTCATTTTTAAGAAAAGCAAGGTCAATCTTTTCTTCGCATGTTGTTATATTCTATTTTTTACCAATTGATTGGTAATTAATCTATTTGACCATCAGAAGTTTTTAGAATTCTTTAAAGACTGTTTAGAGTTGAATTGATAAAATCTTTTTATTCTTAAGACAAGTAAGGTGAATCTTTCACTCCGATTTACCGTTAATGTTAATTCTTTGCAAAATACAAAGCCTTTCCTTAAGATTCTTTTCTTTTCCTTTCATCTTTCTTTTCTTCAGACTCAAATCAGCTCGATATTTCTCTTTATTTAGAGATAATACTCCTTTAAAATCATGATGCATCGCCGTAAAAATGGCCCGAGATAGTGAAATTCTTTATTTCATTGGAATATATGAAGTAAGTTAATACGTCTACATCTTTTTGAAAGTAAGATTTTCACTAATAATTCCAATTTGCCACCCCACATGTATATGTTCTTATGGCCTACAATAAAATTATAAAAGATAGTAAAATAGTAACAACGCTGTAGATTGCGCAGTGTTGATGTTATGATCAACCGATATTTGATAAAGTCTCAAAGATAGAATCTTTAATTTAAGGAAAGTAGCTGAAGTTAAATTCTGATACAGAAATCTACATATCATAATCTTTAAAGTCTCTAGATACGGATCTTATTTTGTACTTATCTAGTTTTAAAAAAGCGCACTTATACCGCAATTTCATTAAGTTTCTCATTTATAATAAACTACAGAAAAATTGTGATAACACAGTAATTTCGCGCACTGATATTCGATTCTCTTGCAACTACTGAAATACTTTGAAACTATCGAGAACCTTTTAAAATTTTTAATTCTCTTAATTATTTAAAACCAGTAAGATTATCCTTTGATCTTTCAAATGCATTAATATTTTTCAACATCCTCTTTTGAAACCTTTAAACTCTTTTCAACCCTCCGAATTCTTTGAAATTTTAAATATTCCTGAATTCTTTGCAGTTTTCAGTGCTTTTCAATATCCTCAATCCATTCGAAGTCCTCGAATATCATCGAATTCTAGAATCTACGGTATTCTTTAACCTTCGAAGTCTCTAAAATCTTTTGATCACCCCAGATTTTCCGAATTCTCCGTGACGTTAACATTCCACGGAATCCTTCGTATCTTCCATAATCCTTAGATTTACTAGTCCGTCTAATCAGCCACAACTTTGCTAAGCTCCCTTAATTCTTATTTAAGATACTCGCTGCTTATCAAATCATTCAATTGCGAGCTAACTGCAATATATTTTTTTCACATTTGTCTTCGAATATTTATCGAGCCGATTATACCCTCACGTCACAAGCTACCAGATGGACCTTCTTTCACCCTTCTTTATCGATCGTAAAAGTACCTCTAGAAGTCTAAGGAGGACCAATGCATGGTAAGGAATTAATTGCAATCTATCGTGGCGGGACCTTGAGCTTGGTTGTTGCGCGGAAGGCTCGTCGAAGAGCGGAGAAATTCACTTAATCAACAAAGTCAACACGGTTCACGAGGGATCGACGGAACGATTAGCGTGGCCGTTGCAAGAAGAACGAGTGTTAACAAGAACTCGTGTTTTCTATCGCAATGATCTCTCTCTTGGTACTGTTCACGCAATGTCGATTCTCCGATAGCAAAACACCAACGTTTTTTCCCCTTTCCGCGTAATTATCGTTGGCTGGTATGTTTGCAACGGCGAACACTAGATGAGCATGACCTCCTCCACGTATGTATAGTTCGCTTGTTTTTCTCCTTTGCCGCCCGCAGAAATTTACTAGTCACTTTAACCGGTGTTTAGTAATCGGTGTTTTATTTCACTGTTGCTTCACTGTGTTACCGGTGGTAAAAAATTTCAAATTCGTAAATTTTACGTAAAGGATCGACTTGCTCGTAACTTCAATGTATGATGTCACCGGACACTGAAATCTGGCCTGTACTTGACAACACGTTAGTGCCATCAAACTTGAAAGTGTTAACTTTTTTTTTATCTCTTCGACTATTGGATAGATACTCGTTCAGAGATATTAGGGCATTTAAAGAACGTGAGGAAAGTTAAAAAAAAATTAGACCTGAATTGTTAAATTGTTAAAACCTTTAACGATTGTTACTTGGTTCTAATTCATACAAAGTAATTTCCACGGAATTTACATTAGAGGATTGTGGGAACCAACACGTATGATTTTGTTTGCGAAAGCAAAAAATGATTTCGTTGTTGATATCACGTGGACAACATTTTAAAGTTATGAATTCGCGTTCGTCGTTAGTAAAATTCCGGCGTCATGTTCGATCGATTTCGAGAAACCATTCGAGGAGACTTGTTTACGAGGCAGCAAAAGGATTATTCAATCTACCCCCGCACGATTCACGGAGAAGAATATCAATCGACCATGACGTAGTGTGCTCTCTCCTCGGTTAGATCTGTCCAGCAATAGATTCTTTTGGAGAGCCGGACAGCCTAACGAATCGTTTTCGAGGTTGAAATGAAAATACGAACGGAGAAAAGGCGGTAATCGATCGTTTATACGCTCCCTTACCTTCGTTCTTACAACTGGATTCGCCCATCAATTTTCCACCTGTCCATTCGTTGTGTTTTTCCAAAGAAAAAGAAATGAAAGAGGAACTTGGAAGATTTGTAAGAAATTTCTCGGACGAAGAATTCGTTACTGAGGAGAAGTTACACACTTGACCATAAGTATTAGGATATTTCCTAATTTAATATAAGATATATTTATTATTAAATATGTATATAAATTGCCATTAAATCAATGGATATTAAAAATAAAATGCTAATACAAATTGATATCAAAAATTTACGCTATTATGAAAACGATTAATCCATCACAATTTTACATTTATACGTGATAAGGATGCAAATATTTGTAGAAATTATTTATAAATTTCAGGAAGAATACGATAAATTAAGAAAATAGCAAAGAAAATAATCTTTCGAAGGAATCTGTATATTATCCTGAATATTTACGAAATCGTACAAAATATTAGAAAAGTGTTTAATTCAAAAGGATATCTCTTTTGATAATTTTATTTTATTTCGACCCTACTGCATGGTAGTAAAGAATTTTCGAGAAATATTATTCTTTTTCATGTTTTCTTGGTATTCCTAATTCTTTAGAATGATAAAGATAAGTTCATAAGATTCCTTCATATGAATTTCTATAATATTTTGATTGTTTGATCGGGTTCATCGATACAAAACGCGCTTTAATGCAATTTATTTGACAATAAATATTTATACCAATAAAGTATTTATACCGCTTATGCGTGATAATGGAATGATGTGATTATTTGTTTTGAATGATTGGAAGATAGCCAAGAAGTATTCAAAGATTACACGAATATCCGTTTTAGATAGAAGCGAGGGCAAAGGTGTAACTTACGACAGAAAAGTTCTTGGAAAGTTTATTAGATAGCCTGGTTGGATAATAAATTTTGTAACGGAAGCTGCATTATAAAGATTAGTTTTAAATTGAAGATTAAAAAAGAAAGATATTACAAATTATCAGCTATAAAACGAGAATGTTAACACTTTAATTAATAATAAGGTGGCATCACCTTAAAATTACGTTCTTATATTTTCTCCTGTTAGCGAGACGGTCAGGAAAAAAATGAATTTCTTTCGTTAATTATCTATGTACTACGTTTAACGAGATAGATATTTTATTAAACTATATGGAAGATCATGCCTTACTCTCCAAGGATACAATTTCGTTTAACCTCGATATTCAGTACTGAATCCTTGGAATTCCGTGCACCTTGTTCAATACAGGCTATGAATCAGGCTCCAATAAATTAGAATTTAACATAAACACAAGCAAGCTTAGTTACATGAGACTGTACCTATATCTGCTGTTTATTATTAGTGTGTTATTTATCATCGATCCATTTCAAGTTGTTTTTGGATCAACACTCATAAATAATGGAACGGGGAAGGCTTCGTTATTTATCACATCGTCGATCAAAAATTTACCAATTAAAAATACAGGTTATCTGACAGAGTTAATTATCGAGAAGTGTATAAAAAATTCGCAGCAAAAGTGAAAAGTTTAATTGAAATTAGACTTTCTTTTCTTCAAGAGATCTCTATTCTTTTTTTTCTGTATAATATCTTCTGTATAAGTTTTTTACAGACCGCAATGAATAATAATGACATCATATTCAAAATTCAAGATAAAAATTCATACACACGTTCATATATCTGTATAATAATTTAATTTTTTGTTAGACGTTCACGTACACGTTCATATATATAATAATTTCATCATTTAGTAAAAGTTCATTAATTTCATATGTGTTACTTTAGTGTAATAGGGAGAGTCCGTAATAACAATTTATCTCTCACGTAGCGTGTTGTCAGTCCATGATACCACAGTATCTAAAAATGGTGGCTCGATAAATGTCGTGACATCACGCTAAAAGGTGCTACTCATTGACTTCGTAAGTTGCCAAAAATATACTCTTCGCCAGGTAATTTGGAATTTTAAATACATACTTCTAATCTTTTATTGTTGTATACGTTTGGAATTTTAAACAATGCATTTTTTAAATCATATTTTAGGATTACTTATAAATTATAAATCCTCAATTTTTCTGAATCGATAAGCTTCCTCCTTAGTAACGGTGTATTTTTCATATGCATTATTCATCAATATGTTCACCTTCTATTTTAAATTTTAAATTTATACAAATCTTACTCATTCGATGGTAATGGCAACGAGTTTCTAATAAAAGGAGCTTCCACCCATGAAATTTATCCACTAAAAAATCCTGTTCTTCAAATGTTGGCAGGAAAAGTATCGAATATATCCATTATCGTTTCGTTCGTTCTGGAAAAACGTCGACTTGTTAAGAGATATTTCATTCGGAAGCTTTTTAATTGAATTCTGATTCTTTGATATTATGGAATGAAATGTAATTTCAAGAATCGATCTAATACCTTTTTTTCGCCTAGATTTTATAATTGTATAAAGTTCTCCTCCATTTGCTTACGTAGAAAATTTCAGAAAACTGGAAAAAGATTCTTACAATAGTATTTTCAAGTAGAAGTACCAGTGACAGAAACGAGTACATTTAACGCGACAGTTGACGTTAACACAACTGTTTAACTGTAATCGACGTACATGTTATGACGAGTCGATCGATGATGATAATCAAGCCCGTATCGTGGTGTCCTCCGCCTAATTGCGGATCACCGATCCCCGTGTAGGCGAACACGGATCCCGGCCATGTTGTCACGTGGCTGGTTGTTCAATTTTCGGGGCTTTCCTAATCGTTCGAACACGTCTCGTGATAATTGCGTCAGCTTCCTGTGCGATGGGTTTGATCGACAGACTGCCTCGTTGAAATTAATTCTTGATACGTTCACGGGTCCGATAGATGCGTACAGGGACTTCCGATGGATTATACCCCGTAAATTGATTACGTTCTTTCTATCTCAACTTGGACTGTACTTGGTTAAAAACTGGGATATTCCAATGAATATTTTGCATCGGAAGGAAAATAATTTGCTTCGAATGAAGCTCAAAGAGGTGCCGGAAAATTTTGAATCAAAAATAACGTTGAGACGTTTTTGGTTGAATTCGCCGATATTTATGTTTCTATTACGTAAGCTGACCTATTTTAATATGTAGATGGTCTTGGATATTGTAGAGATACAGTTATCAGAATTTCTCTCTCTCTCTCTCTTTCTCGTGGGCCACTATCGATTGGTGAATCAATCATGCTTTCTACTATACACTTGTTATTATTTTTATCTATGCCCACATTTTAATGGAAGAATAATATCTTAAAGTTAACATTAAGAGTACTTAACTATTAACTAATTTTTTATATATTTTTATATAATTTTTTATATAACTATTAACTAATTTTTTCACTTTAGTTCCAATTGAGGAAAAGATTTTTAAGTGTTTTAATAAAATTCTAGCATACAATTGAAACGAGAAATGACACATATCACGCAATAACGACTTAAAAATGATCCAAAAGACAGCAGGGTTAATAGTGTTTTAAATTTTGATATTATTAGTGATATTTTAAAGTTGATTAATAGTGAAATTATTTATAAGTAATTAAAGTTAAAGAAAGATAAATTTGAAATCCAGACCCGGAGAAAACATCTAAACATATTTGAATGTTCCGATATAGATTGCCGTTGAATTCACCTCACTGTATTCTTCTGTATACGTTGCAGAATGATCAATATCTCGGTACGCCAATTTCTATAGAAATTCCTACCACAAATTACCTCAACTCCTGCATGTTTGACTTTTTCAATTTAATCGACTTTCTGAGGTAAACCCATTTATAGATTTAAATAGGTCATCATCCATGTAACTGGGTTGTTCAATTACGATATAACAACGAGATACCATTCTAATTGTGTGTGCGTATCTATATGGATCAGAGATTTCTACGTCACTCCTGTAGTAAACAGTCGTGATTAGTGACATTCAGGATTAGGAAGAAAACTATCATAGGATCAAAGTGGCTCAATTAGGATTCCTTCGCCGATAAACGAAATCTTCCCATGAAAGATCATTATTAGACAGTGGATGTTTATGTAAATCTATAATATTATCATGAATACAGCTAAAGCTGGATAATATCATAAAAAGTATTATACTTCAAATATTTTGTACATATACTTCCACGTATTGTGTGTATTTCTTCATGTTTAACTTTTTCATCGATGTATAAAATTTCACAGTCTACTCATCAATATTAAATTAATTCTGTAAGTAAAATTTTGAGATATATTTTCAAAGAATCACTTTTCTCATAGATTTCTTGTCAATGTAAAATTATTACTAATACAGAAGAGTTTCACGAGTTTTTTAATTTTATTGGAAACTAGTTTCAAATACACAGTGTTTATTCACAAATCTTTTTAATTACTTGAAATATAGTTTCAATATAATTTTCACGTTAAATGATTTTTCTGTAATATCATACGCAGTAAACGGAGATTTGTTTTGTTCATTCAATGTTCAAAAATATTCCATGCAATCTTGAGTATAGTAAATATTTCCGCTATTAATAAATCGACTAAGCTATCCTTATCTATCGTGTCTAATTTCTTTACGAAAAAGCTTGCGCGCATTGAAGCAGCACTGTGAACTCTACCGAACTGAGATTAAGGGTGGCAGCGACTAGTAAACAGAATGACGTACACATAGGTATAAGATAGGGAGTCCCGCCTACGCAGAAGACTCGATTTCAATAGAAGATGACCTTCGTATTATGGTGTTCTAATATTTGTCCCACGTCAATGTAAGCAATATGATGTGACTTCTTTTGTTATTCCAGGTAATTAAGATTTTCATTATTCAGATATCTAATATGTACTCACATTCTTCTTAATTAAATGACCAGGATCTTTTGTACAGATTAATCAATATTATTAATAAAATTTTATCAAAATAACTGACAATTAGTCAATTTACTAATTTTATTATATGACAAATTATTATGCTAATATTGTAACAATTTTACGATATACTTTATCAAAAATCATCTAAATCTCCCCAAAATGCATAGTTGCAAATTTGCAAAATTACTATAAAAAATTACAAATTAGAATTATTGAATAATCATGAATATTTTGAAAAACAAATATTAGATCTTATAACGAAGTATTTTTATAGAAAAAGTGACGAAATCTATTACTGTCTGAAGTTTCAACAAACTCGATAACTCGAAAATCTTCATTGAAACGTGTGACTGATTTTGATTGAAAAAGGTAGAGATTGCAAATTAAATATCTACGCGTATTTTTCATGAATATAACATGATTTCGTCTGACATTTACTTAGAGCACCAACGATTACGATCATGTCATATCAATTTTGTCAATTTATCACAGTGATTAAAGTAGACTTTCCAATGACATCAGAATTAGAAACTTGAATGAATTGAAGTATGAACAAAACGTTGATCGACGAGCTCCCTACTGAAGGTTTCGGGTGGTGGATCATGACGGAAATATTGGAGACACGATACGGAAATTCAATACGTCCATCGGATAATTAAGTTTCAATATAAGAGCCTTGACATTTGCACAGCGCGAGACGATATCCGAAGATAAACGAGTGAAAGAAGAGAAAACTCCGGAATAAGAAGAACGTTCTTATTTCAAACAGTTTTTGGATTAATACCAATAAGCCTGACTCGTGATAACATCGATCGACCCTTCGTTTCTAATACCGTCTCCTCTTTCCCTGGTAGACTTAACGTCTTAATGAAGATTGATACCGTCGAATTGCCAGTAAGAAGAGCGGGAAGACTAAAATAACACGATCTAATTCCTTGGGTTAAATAAAAATACCACGAATTTGCCAAACGATACTCATATTTTTAAATTTTTATTTAAGTTCAATATCTTTGAATGATTTAATATTGCATTACGTGAAATTTTTCTGACCTAGCGGAAGTCTTCTTAGAAGAAACGAAGTGTTCTCAAAAAGTAACTTCTTGAAAAGTGAAAGATTCTGAAGAATATAAATTTGCATAAAGATCCGCAGCTTGCTCGTAATATACAAGTTCGGTTATTCTATGCAAAGTTCAAGATTGAATTTTAAGACATTGTAACTTAGGTGGCCCAAATAATCTTACCTTGCTATGTCAGTTAAACTTTGGCATTTATAGATTCAATTGAAGTATTAAAAAAAAAAAACTTGCGATATATCGAGTAACGCATTTATCGCTGCATTAAAATCATAATATATTATATTCATCGGTAAAAATCGATTCCCTAAAGGAAATAGTATTTTGGTACGATATTATTAATGGTTCTTAGATGAAGCGAAGAACAGATATCGAGGAAGGATTGCTATTATCGATCGCTTGCAGGCTGCTCGGCACATTTTCATACTTCGAAAACGAACTTTTCATTATAGAGAGAAAGAGAGAGAGAACGTGTGGGCAGTTGAATAATTCGGCACCTGCACAGACGTATTTCTTGCATGAATGTATTACTTGTGCCACTTGTTCCGCTAGCTATCGTTGTGCAAGGAACATCACAGATTTGGCGCCGTTCCAAATCGTCTCTACCATCTGGCAGGATCTCTCTTCCGAACAGTATCCCTATTTTTCATCCTGCTTCTGATGGACGGTGATTACCAACGAAACTTTTCCCTTTTATATAACAATGCGCCCTTTTTCCATGGTGTGTTATATAGCTGTGCCTCTAATAAATTTATCAAAAAAGTAAGTTGTCTTCGAAAGTAAGTCTTTAAACTTCTTAGATTTCCTTGATTTTCTAATCGCAGGTTTCTTCGAATTTGAGTTCGAAAGTAACACTTAAAGAGTAGAATGTAATGTTTTCGCTAATATTTCTAATATGTTTTAATATTAATATTATTTATTTTTTTTCTTAATAATATTATTTCCTCCATAGTAGTTTTATGTAGTTATTAGTAAATTTGCAATAAAAAAAGTATATTAATTAGATAAGTGATTTCCTGCTTTCAAATAGCATACATTTCTTCCTTTTTTATTAGAAAAATTTTTTAATCACGAGCTTCCTAGAATTTCAGAAAAATTTTTAAAACGAAGAACGTATAAAGAGTGTTTATTTAATTGAAATGTATCTCTATTCTAGATTTTGGATTTACATTATTCTAGATCGAGAAAATATTATGCGTAATAAATAAGTTCAGTGTGTGATTGTTCAATGTTTCACGACTCCGATACAACATGCAATCAGGAAGATTGATTACGTATCTCTTTCCGATGTGATTATTAATAGACATAGCAAAATGCAAAGTTTAAAAATTCATATTGGACATCAACACGAGTGGTCCTTCATTCAGCATTAATTTCCGAAATGTTCTTTCGTCGATGTAAAATATTGTTTGGCATCGATGATACTACGTTTCTCTCCATATGCTACAGTTTACAGCAGTGAAATGTATTATGCATATTCAGTGAAGTATCATTACCGCCTTTGATCCTCGATGCGGCGGTTTTTTATGATTTCTTGCCTCATTAAAATTGACTAAACTTTGTTCCTCTACGCAGCGCAGAATTTTCACTTGCAAATATTATTCTATTAAAAAAATAATGCATTTTTTATTGCTTTCGTTATACTCCTATTTCATTCAGTGCAACAAAATATTCAACAGTTCTTTATATCCCGATGAAATAATATTTTTGTTCACCGCCCTATTAACAACTTTATTTCAAGCATCAGCATGTTACGTCGAACTTTTTCCTTCCTATTTATTTTCCCTTCTGTTAGCCATCGTGTCGTTTATTTGAAAAATATCTCAGTAATTAATGTTTTACGAACACATACACCATTACAAATATTTGCACAATGTTCGGTACTATTTCGGATCGCAGGGTAAAATTATGTTTAAAAGACAAAAGCAGGCAGAGTATTGCACTAAACAACTGACTAATATAATATGTCAAGTATGATATTATAACAGTTTAATTGGAGATTTAAGGAGAATGGGTTAGTATGTTCATAAACACCGAGGTATTTGCGGAAAGATTGGAGAAATTTAAAAACTCGTTTTATCAATTTTACTTATAGATAATTTATCTTCTTAATGTTATTATTAATTCAAAATTTATGCTACAGATATCGATAATAATTTTCTGTACCTTGATAGACTTTTGACGACTTCTAAGATAACAAAATTTTATCTTTGACTGTCCTTTAAGTTTGATTCCAGACGTTTGACTGGTAATATGTTTACGCCGACAGCATCTTACATCGTATTATATCTGACAGCGACTAGCTAAACGTATTCCCGTGACGATGATATAATTTGTCGTGCGATCGACAGCCTTGACCGCGGTTTATCAAGTTTTTTGCGGCTGCTTCCTGATCGGATCGAAACGTCCTTAACGTACGTAGTCCGGCATCGCGCCATGCCGCGTTATGTTATCACCAATAACGAGACGCAAATGAGGGAAACAGAAGTCCTTGTATAAATACGATTAACTGCGAAACTCTGTTGCGGAATATAGTCCATGGCCATGGCGAAAGTCGGGTTGGTTTGCATCAAAATCCGAGAATAGATGCGATCTACAGGGAAAATCGGTTTTTGATATAGTCGCTACGACCAACGAGATTCAAAGAGTGAGACTGAAAATAGAAAATTCCTGCTGTTGAAATGATAGAATTTATGTGACAGACAAGAGTGTATAAATCAGATTCATATACGGTGTGTCACGGAAGTATTTGAACGCTTATTATAGAAAACTTTTGTGGACGCTCATGTTCACAAATATTTGAACACTTTTTGGTTTCGTATAAGATGTGATTATTTGTTTAAATTATTATACACACGATTAAGTAATTATAATTTTGTCTTTGTGGAAACGACGTTCGAAATGATGCGTAGGTTTCTAAGATCTACATATTTGTGAAAGTCACAGAAAGAACGCGATCGATTAAAAATTATAGATGGTGTGTGCACAATACCTTATCGGAAAAGTTTTATATGAGTTTGTGATAACATATTGCTAAACACTCCTCTTGTCAAAGAAACTTAAATTTACCTAATATTTTATACGATCGTGGTATCCTTGAAATAAACTTTTGATCCTTGTTGAGTGAACTCTTGAATCGTGTCAGATTATGCTTTCAATGAAACACGCCGTTATCGCTATAGATACGCTTCATTAATAGAAGATTTTATGAAATCCCGAGGACAAAGTGGAAGCCGTGAAAATCGAGTTTCGTCGTTTGGAGCGAAACAACCGAGTCCACGGCTTATCGTTTCGCCCATGAACTACATTTTCCCAACATTTGCGTAAACGGTGCACCCCTCTACAACCTTGATCGATTATTCATCGATTCTACATACTTCTTCATTCCTATACCCATAACGATGCTAATCAAACTTCAAAATATTTCGTATAAACCACATAATACATTCATGAAAAGTTTCTACGGATACAGGCATCCAAGTACGTAGCTTTGCGAGCCTGTGTATGCAAACTAAGAAAAATAAATCAATAACTAAACCATGGATTTTTATGTATTTATAGGAAATTAAAAATTGGATAAATTTGCGTGAATATCCATAGTCTAGCAGTCGTTACATTTAAATTGCATAAAAATTTAAGAATTTGCAACAATTCTGAAATGTGTAAATGCATCTAAAAGACGGTGTATTTTCTTGTGAGATATTTTTCATAAGTAACAAAATAAATTTCGAAAGTTTTAAATGGAATTATTATTCGTGTAAATTTAACTGGCAGGAAAGCAGATAATGTAGCCCCTTGTGAGAACGTACGCGGATATTAGTCACAAACTTAATTGTCCGGAGAGGATTTACAGAGTTCATGAAAGGCTGTTCGTGGAAGCTGACTCCGAGCGTTTTGAGTGACTCGCCCTGTTTGTAGCGACTCTCTACTGGACGTTGCACATTACAGCGGGATAATCTTGCAGAAAGCGGATTTGTGTCTGTATCAATCAATCATCAAAACGATGAACGCAACCTTGTGGAATTAATTGGGAAAGAAACTGCGATCGTACAAGTTTGTTTTAATGAATCGTTCTTAGGAATTATGCAATGGTGATAAGCACCGTTCCTCGATCACTACTCTTTGTTGTCTTTTATCTAGATTTAAGAACAAAATTCAATTCAACTTTAGAAATTTGCTTTCCCGGTGGACGATAATTTCTTTCTTTTTATCAAACGTTTCTCCACAGTAACCATCGGAGATCGGAACCTTTCACAATACTGGATATAGATAAAAATGAATGAGAGTATACAAAGTATCTTACGTTTCTTGTAGTCAAAGCGTTTTTAGTGTATTGTGATATATTTTAGGGAAAAATATTCTTATAAACGTGTAGGAAGTGGACGAGAAAGTTCGAAAGGTAAAAAAACACGAAATATCCCGCAATTTTAGTAATTGGAATTACGTTTGACGCTATGGTCGAAAATTTTTAATACAGAAGTGATTAATATTTCTCGATATAAATATTAATTTCTCACTTTCTATTGTTTTCTATCGCATGCTCTTTGAAGTTCTATTAAAGGGTTGTAAAAACGATACGAAATACATCTCTTGGCCTGCAAGATCATCAGGAAGGTTTTCATATTGCTAGATTCCTTCCAACTTTGAAAAAAAGATGTATTATAAGTATGTATATGTTTTGTTACATTCACATAATTACTTTTTTAATACTTAACGCGATGTATATATAAATATGATCATTTATATCAAAGTAATAAGTATCGAATTCAAGATATACAGTTAATTGTATGATAAAATTGTATTTATCGATGAGAAATAATAATTTTGTTTATTACACCTACTTACAAAAGCGATGCTGTTATGCGAAAAGGAGGTCTAAATTCATGTAGCCCAGATTTAGAGTTTGGAGTAATGAATTCTCAACGAGATATAGCTTACTCCCAAATGCCCCGTAACCTTGGAGAAATTTCGAGAAAATCTATTTGGTTTCAAGGAAACTAAATTCACTTTTACGAGAGCCGACAGTGTTTAGAGAGAGAGGGGTGAATAGCATGTACCTCACACGAAAGAGAAATTGAGGAGATGGACCTGCAGAAAGGTCGAAGATATAGTAGATCATAACCGATATTAATTCTTAATGATCCATTCTGTATATAGGATATTTGTTTCTATCGCTTCGTAAAGTCTGTTATCATTTTTTATTACTTTTATCAATGGTAAAATTAGTTTTTAGTATTTTTCTTTCACTTATATCTGTAAGCAATCACGTTTTTTTTATCCATATTATCGGATGGATATTCAAGAAATTTTATTAGAGTTGATATGAAATCTTGTGATAGTAATAAACAAAGATATTGGCGCAGATCAGATTTTGTGTAAAATCCTGCGTAAATTTCTGAGAAATACGATATTTTATTTGACCATTGTATATAATATAACTTTTTATCTCAAATATTTCGAACTGATATCAATAATCTTTGAATTTACGTTTACCGAAAGTAGAAGTTGGAAATTGTAATGATGTCGATTTTACTTCAATAGTTGCGTAAATAGAACCTTTATTTTGAATGACTGTTATAGAGAATCGAAGTTTCTATGTCCATTTTAGTTACAGTCACTATCAGTTCTCGATCCACTATCCTTTTTATTTTATAACAGTTTCAAAGCAGTTCTATATCGAATCGATTCTTGTATCAATTTTACATTTTCGCGATAAAAATTTCGTGTTTTATCAGAAGCGTCCACTATGTATCTCTTGTTATTTATTTTTACTACACAGATGGCCAATGATAACGAATATTTATGTATTTAAACTTCGAACTCTGTCGTGTAACTTATGCATTTATATTCTACAAATAACTGAAATAAAAGAATTTTACAACAAAATTTACACAAGATTCATAAAATATATACGATATCCTATAAAACGAATAAAAGATAAAATAAAACATTTTGTATAATCAAATTTATGACAATATTCTTGTTCATTGTAGTACACACGAACGATCGCTCTTGTCAATTCGAGCCATTTACTCGAGAAAGAATATCTTCGATCAATGAAAATCACCGATGATTGGTCGCAGTGGTCTTAATCATTTTCCATCCAAATCCAAACGAACGAGTGTCAGTTGAGTTGCTCGAAGTTCATGAGCGTTGTTGGTAATGGAGATAAAAAAATAAAAAAAAAAAGGAATCGCCCGAGAAAGAGAGGATTGACAGGTTTCGATGGAGCTCGATCATATTATCGCTCGCAATTTAATGCAGGAGAGAATGCATCCCACTTTAAATGGAATCGAAGTGCAAACGGCTTTGACGTGGCGATCTCGAAATTGCGATCTTGAAAACTGGGTCACTTTTGCTTTGAATAGGCTTGACCGATTACGACAAGAGATTGAAGCAAGTGTCGAGCATCAAAATCTGTCGTTGAATAGTGGCTGCGACGTTTACTGTTTAGATCGAATCGATGTCTATAGAGACATGGTAGATCGACTGGAAAGGGAAATTGTAGCCAATGTTCTCCATTGGTACATGATTTGCCAGTGAAACTATTAAAGAATTGATCAGACGACATCAATGCGTTTCTACGTTGAAGAGTGTAAGAAAATCTTCATGGTATTTTACGACGAATGAATTATGCACGTGTAATCGGAGAGGATACGACTCCTCATACATATAAAAATAAGTCAAAAATATAGAATAATAGATTCTTTCTTACGACGTTTCTTTTTCGAAAAAATAGAATTTGAGCATAGTTGGTTGAGGATTGCTACTTGACAAGTTTTCAAATTCATAAAGAAGTCATATTCTACATTTTCGACTTATTTTCACATACAGAATAAGCTCCTGCCAATTCAGGAAATCTTCCTCTAATCAAGAGATAGTCAAATACGTAATACAGTTGACAAGTTTACAAAAATCACAAATTTATGTACAGATATTATTGATGTACGTACCCTTTGATTCAATTATTTAGGTAATTATTCGACGTGTTCCTTTTTCTGAAAAAGAGAAGAGAGCAATGTGTTATGATAAGGTGATCAAAATTTCAAGTTTTGGAATAACAAATTACATAGGTGCCAGAATACAGATTGTAAAATCTGTGGAAGCGGAACTTTTTTGCGGTGCACAGGATCGACCTTAATTAAAGCGGCTCGCAACAAGTCACCCTTGAAACAGCCTATTCTGAAGTTCTATCCGCTCGAATATCCCAAAAATATTGTATTCCATTATCGTAACGCGTTTTATTCATTGCCGCATTTATTACTTATTCCGTGATCATAGTACACTATGTGACTGTATTGGATCGAAACAGTGATTTATTGAATTTCCATTCTTTACAGTAGTATTATTATTTTATAATATTTCAATCTTTTTTCATTTTATTTTTTTTTTTGAGAACAAACATAACGTGACATAATGTGTCCACAATTATCTGGATTGAATTTGAAGATTGAAGAAGAAGAAAATTGTTGAAAAAGAGAAGAAATTAGAAGAAAAATCTCCT
This sequence comes from Bombus terrestris, assembly GCF_910591885.1. Taxonomy (NCBI): domain Eukaryota; kingdom Metazoa; phylum Arthropoda; class Insecta; order Hymenoptera; family Apidae; genus Bombus; species Bombus terrestris. The sequence goes on along the minus strand of NC_063273.1, from coordinate 11,073,345 downwards.
TAACAACCGGAAGTATTGAATAATCAAGTCTTCTGCGATATCCCATCACAATCTAACAAATGAAGATTACAGAGGCAAAATATGGCAAGTACAATTTTGTTGATTTGCTGATTATGCTATTACTTAATGATTAAAGATGATATAAATAAATACGATATAAATAAAAGATACGAGTCTCTGGGAATCAAAATATCTCAATAAGATAAATTTTTTTGTTTAGTAGAATAAAAGGAAGATATAGGGGTATACAAATTGTAATGTCTTAGGAAGCTTAAAACACGAGAGATTAAGATATTTTTTCTAAAAGAACACCGTTTATACTCTCAATCATATGACTGTACGAGGAATCATAAAAGGCTCAAATCCCTGATAAACCGACCTCGTTATTAATATCAATATTGTAATCACCCATTTCATCGTATTCACTATTTTCCCTGTATATTGAATCGATCACATGAACGAGAGCTCTATGCAGTTGCAGCATGTGACTAACAAAGCGGAAAAAGCAGGGTTAGATTAAAAGCGTGATCACGTGCGTCATTCGCTGCACATACCCTGAAAATTTGCATGCACTACCCTCGTACGCGTGACAAAAATTTTTCTTAAAATATTAAAGGTCTCTCTGTTTAGTGAAATAAGAGCAAGTTCAGAATATACAAATTCTAAAATCATGGCATGGTTAAAAAGCGTGAGATGAAAGCGCTAAATCTCTGATAAAGCAACCTCGTTATAGATATCAACCTCGAAATCGCTTCTTTCATTGCATTCACTATTTTCCCTGTATACTGCATCGACCGGATGAACGCGAGCCCTACACAGTTGCAGCGTGTATCTAACAAACCGAAAAACAGCAGGATCGGATTAAAAGCGTGACCATGTGTGTCATCCACTGCACGTACACTGAAAATTTGCACATCCCGTCCTCATACGCATGATTTAACCCTGACACACATGGTACACGCAAAAGATACACATATTAGACGCTGGGGAGGTCTTGACATGAAACATCAGCGTGCCTCGTCCTGGCTACTTGTTTAATTGACCTCGATGCGCAAGTTCAAACAATACCTGTTACACGCTAAAACTGGAACGTTTATTTTCGCGGTCGATCCCGCCTTGTCTTTCCTCGTCATTGACGTTCAGCGCACCTCCTCCCAAGCGTTATGGAAACACGGTGGTGATCCCTGCTCTCTGATTATTGAAACGTCGATCAACGGGTCACGGCACGGTTGGATGTTTGTTGAACTTTTGTTATTCGCCAGGTAAAAGATTACTCTCGATTAGATGAGAATATCGCGAGAACGTTTACGTCAGAGAATGTGAAGCTTCGGGAGCTTTGGTCAGTCGCGCAGTTTAGTGTTATAATTGGCGGAGGAGATACAGTGGCTATGATAAGTATATATACGTCATTATACTATCATAGCACTTATATAAGTATTAATCAATTAAATTTAAGTGTATTAAGATTAAGTAATATATACATACATTCAATTTATTCATATAAAACGATATGTATCATCTGCTAAAAAAGCGATTTACTGGGAATTAGGGCTATTAGAAATTAAAATTGTATTGGATAGGAGCAAAGATTGATAAGTTTCAATCGAGGATCGAAATAAATAACAATGTAATAAATAATTTGAGAGATTTTGAAGGGTATAAATATGTACAATATTAATTTGGAATTATTTCTTTCTCAATTGGGTGGAGGTTTGTTTGGAGGTTTGACTAGTGGTTTAGCCGTGGTTTAGGTTGCTACTTAAAACTATTTAAAAACATGACATCATTTGTATCATCAACAACAAGCTATTTCTTGGTTCATAGTAAATTAATTTCGTGCTTAGTCTCAAAATTACGTGTATAATCTAATTTTTGAATTATAGATGGATGTTAAGAAGTTAAAAGATAGTTAATAGATTACAAAGATTGGGTTTATAATACAGAATTAGAATACAGTGGATTGACAGTTTTGAGGAATGGAGTTAATAAATCATACGAGTTTACGTTTGATAATGAGCCTGGAAGTTTGGTAGTTGATTTATAGTTAAACATACTGTCGGCTGTGTATACGTGGAATATTCTGTTCGTTCACCCTAGTTATATATTCACATATCATAGTACCAGGGGAGCGGTACTTGCAATTAATGGTTCTAATGGATGCGAAACCCTTGGGTATGAGGTCTGGGCCTTTATGAAAAGCAAAACCGCAAATCGTATGTGACAAGGTGAACCGAAGCGAAGTTATGACATGGAAAGCGTCTTTAATGGAAATTTCGGTCACTGGTTTACTTCGTTTAATAATTCACTAGTCATTATACGAATTGATTTAATTATTAAAATTAGGAACTTGCTGGGAAGTAACTGTTGGCAGGAAAATTGACAGTAAATTATTGTTGTGTAATTGATTAAAATATTACCTTTAATAGGTGTAACGTGAAAATTCTAATATAATAAATATTATAATATTTTACCACTCAAGTTTACTTGCAATTTTCTTGCGAGTTTCATTTATGGTATCGTAGAACGATTTCGAGTCGTCTAATTATCTTATTTTATACAGTTTCTAAAAATATGGAAATAGATTGAAATAAAAGTCCTGATCTAAATGTTGAAAGAGAAAAAAAAAAATGAAACAGAGAAGAAAATTGAACGAAAAATAATGGGAGTAATAGAAACATAGTGCAAACAAGCAAGCTTAAAATATTATCCTCGACTATACGTTTAAAAAAGCCATTGATGTAATATTTCTTAATTTTGTAAAGTATATATTTTCCATCTTGTATTCTATAAAGTATTCTATACATTTTCTAAATAATTTTAAATATGTATTTCTCTGTTTGATAAATAATTTGTGACTGTAAAACGTTACAATTCTCAATATCAAAGCGATCTTAAGAATAAATTTCCAATCCACACTTCATACAGATCGAAGATCTATAAATAAATTATCTCAAATTATCACAGTTTATTTGCAAATTTCACTTGAAATTTATTTCGTCCGAAGGGCTTAATTTTATGGAACAATAAGCACTAGTTTCAGTGTATTTATACATCGCAATGATAACTGAAACTTTTCTCGGGCAATAATGACGTCCGAACGATTAACACAGTTTGGATTTGCAATTTACTCGGCGATATGAGTGTAATTGTTGATGATAAACACATAGTGTTCAACGCCTCAAGCGACTTCCTGACCCCGGAATGTTGGCGGAGCTTGCGTCGCTTCAGAGCACTTCGTCCTACAAATTCAGTCAAGAACTCCAAGAAAGTTCGTTCGCTATCGTAACACTTCAAAAATTTGCAATTTTCCGCCACAGTGCATTCAAAACGCGACGCAAATGCTTCTGGTTCCTCGTTCCTGCATATGATCACGGTGATTCCAGAGAAAATCAACAAATAATCGAGCCTTGAACATTCTACGCTTGAAATTCGCCATATTTATTCACTACCACGATTCTCTGGAATTTTTATTTTCAATTTAAAGATCTTTTAATGTACGTAAAAAACTTCGAGCATTTGTTTTTAAATTCCATTAGCGTTGAAACGAAAAATTCGATTAAAAAAGAGTAATAGAATTTTCGTGGCAAAGGAAAGAACAAATCCAGGATATGAATTAAGCAGTATATTTCTCTGCAGATGAATTCTTGTTTCGATTCTTGTTTTCATTAGTTTTTATACCGTTGCAGTGACCTACGAGGTTCGAAGAGCTTGAGGGGTAGAATTGTTAGCGGGAGCTAGAGGATGTAATAAAAAGAGAAATTAACCTTGCAGGGTATTTTGAGAAAGTGTTTGACATACTTTATGCACAAACATTTGACGAGGTAAATTTCATGCTTTGAATAGTTTACTGTTAGGAAACAAATTTGATCGTCGGTAAAAGTTGGTGTTAATGGAGAGCGGAGTGTTTGCACGCTCCGATACGAGGCTATCAAATTGGAATTTTATGTGTCAACATGTCAAATATAGTAAAATCAAATTTGTTGAATTTTAAAATAATTTGTTTGGTTTCCCATACGATCATTTGATAGGACTATAAATGTGTGCGATCAATGAATTTCTGAATTTTACATAATATTTGACAAACGAAAGCAAACACGTGCCTAATTCGTGTAATTAGAACAGAATTTCCATGTTAATTAAAAAATTTTGCAAACGTATGACGATGGAGTACCGTACCTTTTCGTATAATTATTCGAGAAATTAAAAACTCGTAACTCTATATATTCTTAACACTAGAATTACCAACGAGGCTAAAGTGTTACATTAGAAATTCATATACAAGAAATCAATCAAATTAAGAAATCAAAATGGAAGGTACATGAAAAATTACATAACGCAAGAGGAAAATAAGCAAAAAGGAAGCAAATCCTTTTAAATTTATAAAATTACTACGAGAAATTATGAATAATTGATAATTATATTCATTTTTACCATTCTAGTAGCTCTAATATTAAGTTTTTACCTAGAATATATTCTCATGTATGAAATTTACAACGAAAATTTACAACTTACAATTTACAATAATACTATGAAACGAAGTAAAGATCATCTACTGTATCATTTCCGTAAGATTATATTAAATCAATTGGATATGTCAACAATAAAAAATTTCAGAAAAGAAATGTTTTAAAAGTTCATCTTACAGTATAGTATACTCTATTTGTTTACTTTGTTGCTTCTCTCGCACCTTCGTAGGATGTTTTTCGGCGAATTGTTGTTCAATAAAAATCACTCACCTCCTCTTTGCAGAACAAATCACTCAGACAGCCTTCAGCGTTAAGCTGCTTTTCGAGCGACCAGCTAAATTGCTTGCCCCTAAATAGGCCGAAGCATTAAAAGTTTCGGGGAGCTCCGCGCGACATTCTCTTCCCCGTGAAGCTCAACGATCTGTGTCAAGGTTGGAGAATCTTATGGTCTCTAGGCTGAGAAGATAACCCTCGACGCAAGTTCAGACGAAACAAAGAGCAAGATCGCTCGTTGCATCAAAGCAATCTCAGCTTTAAGAGGAAACATCACGAAAATGTCAGATGTCCCGAGCTTATTCCCAATTTTTCTATTTATTTTGACATTGCGTAGTACCAGCCTTTCCTTTGGTATAACGATACTATTATTGAAGTAGATTTATTTAATGATCAACGATAATGCTCGGAGAAATATAATTTTTCTGGTAGATAAGATTCTTCATGCAGAAAATCCTTATTTAAAGAATTTAAAAATGAAACTATTATGAGATAGAGTTATAAAATAATCGTAAGAAATTTGAAGAAGACAAAGGTATATATTCTTCCTTTGTACGGAACAAATCATATAACGTGATAATGAGTTAATTGAAATTTGTTTGGTCCTGGATTTTACACTTTTTAACCAATGGCATTACATCTTTTGAATACGTGTCTCTAAATAGATTTTCACGGTCACTTTTAATTTTGTTATATGCAACCTTGTAGTTTTTTGTACGTCAGCTAACAGGTGTGAGAGGTATTTATGATACAACAGTTACGAAACATAATACAATGTATGTGCTTTTTTAATATTCAATAAGGTGGTAAAAACATTCAAATATAAACGCAGGCATAAAATGATGCTGTACGAGCTGTATTACATTCAGCGACCTAATTTTTCTGAAAATTAAAGTAGATTAAAAAAGAAGCTGTACCAGAATATTCCAATGAAGTTTTTTAATTGGAACAATTACTAACAAATTTACGTATTTATTTTTTTTAACATTTACAGGTGCATAGCAGTTTAAAATAAATTCCAGTAGAGACCTTGCATGTTATTCAGCTTGTACAAAATCACTCTTTACTTCAACATTTTTATCTTCGTATCATTCTATTAGATAAAAAATATTTTTTATCAAACACGTTGAATTTGTTACAAGGTCTATTGTCTGATAGACAAAATGAACTGTAAAGTTATACATATATGCACAACAAGAATTGAAGGTAACCTTTAAAATTTATTTAAAATAATAAGCATAAGCTTCTTTATCTCGTAAATAATAATATTTACTGTGAATTAATTAAGCTTTTATCTTTTCTAGGACGAGCTAATTAAAACGAGCTGAAATCGCTGTACATCGAGAAATAATTTCATAATTTGATATTCTATCTGGTTTTCTTTCTGAACAACAACGCACAAGGAGTTCCTCCTTCTCTCTCTTTTCTCCCATTCTTCTTCTAAGGGAGAATTCAACCGAAGAGCATCGTAAATCAAATCGTAAGGATTCGCAGCCCTTCAAAGGGTCCTCGAGCTTTCTCCGAGACAGCGCTGTCATCGTGGCACAAAAGCATTTTCTCTGCGGCGAGCTAAAAATCCATTTAGCTTCATTGCAGTTTTGAGAATGGAATCAGGGAAAGAGAGAAAGATAGAAAATGGTGAAAGACTGAATTTGCGATAAACGCGGACTGAATGAAACGCGGAGAAAGAATGAACTTTCGCAGGACGAACAGTTCGATGTCGTTTTTCAGTAATATTTGTACTATTGATCGGATTCTGATTTCCAATCTATCCAATGTCGATTTTCGCAGGAAATCGAATTCGATATTGAAGCAGCGTGTCTGTTGCTTTTTTATTTACCAATGCATTAGGGATGAGTAATTTAATAAAAATATGAAAGTAGAAAATTGCATGTCTTTGTAATTAAGGAAATAATAAGAAATCGGAGAATTTGCTTTCAGATATCAATGAATAGAATATTAATAATAAATTACCATTGATTCAAATAACTATAAGAAATTTTTTCTTTAGAGTCATTAATAATTGGTCTACCTTCTGCCTTCTTTGCCTTTTTTCTTTTACTTCTTTCACTTCTTGTTATTTTAATATGATAATTCTGTTAGCACGGAATTACTACAGTAACTGGAAAGAAACAAGAAGCAGCAGTTGACTTAATGTACCTATTTAAATGTTTCAGTAGCCTCTTATGACTGCTGGGAATCCTTGGAAAAGTTCTCCCTAGGGCATCAAGGAAAAGCATGCTTTATTTCTTTCGAGGTGAAGTTGATCACACGTTCATTTTAATCTAAGATACACTATCCTCCACAAGTATTCGGGCACTGACGATAATTAGATTATTGATTCATTGATGATTAACTTTATCAAAGTGTGCAAATTAAGGGCTGGAAGTAGCATTATCTTGTTAGGAAATTGACAAAATGTAAACTTAAATTACGTTTAATTTTCATATATTGAGACACTTAACAGAAAAGTTTTATATGTATATTATATTGCTTAACTTATTATATTGATGTTACTAATCTTCCTATTAACTTAGAAGAACTTTCTCCAACTGATACATAGCGTAAAAATTAAACATCCTGAAGATAAATTTTAAATTTTAAACAATAAAACATCTTCACATTGTTTGACAATAACAATTATCAATTTATTACTGCGCACGAAATTTTATTATTGTTGTAATATCTTATTATATGCAGTTGCGATAATAATAAAGAATAAAATTATTACAAATTTCCTACCTGTAATTTGGTTATCAAATATTCATCGTAAAATTTAACTTTCTTAGAACTGTAACCAAATTGTAATTAAATTTCTATCGCACAGCCTAATATTCTTCAAAATCATTCCAATTTCGTCATTAATATAACCTACCAGTACATAAAGGCTACGGTTTAAAAAAAATACCTCTTCGATAGTACCATTTATAAAACCATCGCCACTTCTTTCTTCTAATCCCATTCAATATTCCAATAAATTCAAATCACTTTAAACTTTCCACTCACCACGTTACACTATCGTACTCTTCGAGTTCAGTAGCTCCTTCTTTTCTGTCTAGTATTTTCGTCTACAATTAAACACGTCATGTCAGGTTTTTGCCAACGTGAACCAGATGAGACAATTATTCGATTTTGCATCACGTCGTCGTAAATCCTCGCGAGCCGGATTCCACGATTTGAACAAGCCTAGTGCACGTTTTCGATGGCGCACAATTTCGTATTATTTCAGGATATTCGGATACGCGTACAGGCAAACGATTCAATCAAACGGGACGAGAGGTGGAATGTTTTAATCGAACGCACATGGAACGACTGTGTTACTAGTGAACGCAGCCGAGCTTCTGATGCAATTAAACGCGAATTATTATTGCTCCAATTTCAATTAATCCTGGCAAAGGACCTCTCATGCGCCCCCGCAGGTCATCGAGCTCTCACTTCAGGTCGACGATATCAGCGCGTCCTGTAGCCGAGAATACGGGTCACGCTATTCGGGTCAACGGGAAACGTCCTTCGTTCCTCGATTCCCTTTATACACTTCCATGGTGTTCATGGTTATTTCTGTACACGAGGCTGCAACTGCACACGCTCAACGGCTCTCCAACGTCGAGCAGCGTCTAATTCGTCGGACGATCTTCCTCCCTCGCACCCGCTTGTTCCGCATTTATTTTTAAAGGCATCCACGGACGTCATACGGAGAAGTCTTGATTTGATGATCGTCTCGCGTAATGAAAAGCGCCGTTCGACTGACTCGTCCTTGCTGTTCCTTCTGCTTTTGGCTGCTACACTCTGTGTTATCTAGAAACTCTCTTCCTCCATGTCGATAATTGGCAAGGACTTCAGAATTCGTTATAGTGAATGAGAAATGAGGATTTCATACGATTATTGCGATTGCCGGTAGTACATATCGAGTGTTTAGGATTATTTCTATTTTCGAGTCATTCTGATGAGGGAGATGAATATGTGGTTTAATCCTCCATAGGTAAATATTCTAGAGAAATACTTTTGAATTTCTTCGAATATTTTTTTCTTTTTTTTTTTTAAGTGGGGCAGGCTGTAATCATTTGATAGAGTAGATGATTGTAGAATATAGTAAAGACATTGATAAGTATTCCAGAATCTTTTCCGGTATTTTAACAATATTAGGCTTGGACATGAGCAATCTAGTTTTTCTACTAACAATGAATGTAAAAAATCATATTTATTCAGGAAGAATTAAAAAATAACATTTAGATTGATTATAAAAATGTATTATACATTAGTTTCATAGCTAGATAGTTTTTAGTTAATCTAATTTATAAATAAAGGGGAGTAATTGATCCATTCTACGTTTTCAATTACGAAATCATTCCTTCTTCTTCTTACAACATTTCATCCGAACCGGACCATTTCAAAGTTCTTAAAATTGCTTGTTAAATCAAGAATATATACAACGAGTCCGCTGAAATTTCCTGGATTCTCCCAAGCAATTATCAGCGCAAGTGGGATAAAATTACATGAAGCTGTGTCATCACTTAAAGATCGTATATTACGTGTTTATTTTATCCGATGGGATAAAGACCGTGAGTACATTCCCTGATTCCACGGATTGAATTTCAGTTTCGCGTCATCTCCATTTTTACATTATTTCAGGCAACGAAGGGATAGCCAACAATTTATGGTTTGTATAAAATCAACCGGGCAAACGATGAAAGCATAAACGGTTGTTGATGCAAATGAGGATATGACACATGGACCTGTGCAGTTTTGAAATTTACAGTGGTAACGCTGTGGAAGACGAGCTGAACGAATGCCAAGATCTACATGTCGAAATAACGACGCGGGTAAGAATATTCTTGTTAAGAGGGCGAGTTACGCGCGTGCTGGAAACCACACTTGTAATCCCAATGAAAGTTAAGAGCTTGTTGAGGCACTATCGCGATCATCCACTACTTGTTCACGTCAAATTGTATGTCTTTCTTATCTTTTCTTGCATTGTCATCAGACGTAAACATAATTCGAATATTTTCTATTCGTTCTCTTGTGTATAAATAACTTTGCTGTCTTTTTAATTGGCTTTCTAGATGTTCTAAATGGACGGAACATTGACTTATATATCGTTATATATACATATTTTCATGAAAGTTAAGAATATTTATTACTACGTTATGTAAATCATTTGTTGAATCAAATGTTTGAAATATCTCTTCGTCTTTACAATACATTTACAGTGAATACAGCATATGTTCTTGTCCTATGTTCTAACTTTATGATATAACTTTGAAACATCCTCCTTGCTGCAGAGATTATATTGTTTTAAACGTACACCAATGCATTTCCGATTAGCATATATATTTCGTTTGTTAAATTCGTAAATTTAAGCAGTTGAATATTTTCATGACTTGCAGTACGTATTTGGAATCATTACCAGCGACAATACGCAGCTGAAACAGTATCTCTCTGCTTCGTCGACTTATCTAAATTAAATCATGGCACACAGAAATAATTAGTGTCGCTTTCTTCATTTATATTTTTTTCTATCTGCGCCATGTGTTCGATTTTTACATGCGCAAGGATACATCAAAGCTATTTAATGAGAAATTGTTAGCAAACGAAAATTAAATATTTATTAGACAAGGAAAGCATGTTGTTTTATATTTATGCGATTTATCTCACAATAAAATGATATTCTAGCGTTCACTCGGAAATTTCACACAGCTAGCTGTATTTTCACAAAGTATCGCAAGAGTTATCCTCTGGTTTATTCAAAAGTTATAATGGATGTCACACATGCATTTTGACAAACACGATGTTTGACTTCGTTCCAAAGCGACGACGAAAACAAAGTTGTCACGTGATTTTTGCATATTTTTCACTTCCACAGATTTTCCGTGGGTGACGAATATTCATTTTGCAATCAATGTCCAATTATATTATATACTACGTTGAAAAATCGCTTCTGACAAATGAATGAAACGCCACTTGAAAACCATCCATTACCGTTTCGAATTCGCATAAAATCGCAAATTTTTGAAGCGTGCTTTTGCTGAATTGAAAATTCTGTTGTATTACGTATTAATTGGAAAATTTTATACTACAATATGTATTAATCGAAAGTTTTATAGCATTAAAATGTTCTTCGTGAAATATTTATCCTGACGTTTGATACGTTGATACAAAATTCGTTGCCTTTATTCCTTTGTTTGGTACTAAAAGCAGTTATTAATAACATATACCAGTGGAAAATTTCGAAATTTTTACAAAAATATATTGTGTTAATTGTAAAATGATTAAAAATAAAATGAAAGTTATGAATTTGAACTGCTATAGAACGAACACTTTTAGTCAAACTAAAAACTTGGTGTATTTGCTGGAATTTCGCGTGTTGTATTTTAAAAAATGTGGAATGTAATTGCTTTAACAATATCGTAAAACTGATGAAGTAAATATGCTCGAGTTCTATAAACAAAATAATTCGTAATTGTTGAATAGTTTACAATCTTGAAACGGAAATTGATTATAAATCGTAAATTAATATTACTGTGATAATTTATTTATATCGTTAATTAAATCAGAATTTATTGCAAGCGTATTCAAATTATTATATATTCAATGATCTTTAAATAAATCCCTCTATAAAAGAAAGACAAATAATAAGCAATATGTTAATTTTGCTTTCAATTGTTCAAAATTCAATTCTGCTAAAATATCGGCTCGCATAGTGTTTTGTGAGCGTTGCATTGTCGCATTATACATATACGTACGTACAGTAATGTACGTGTAAGGTAAGAAGCCGCGGCCTAATGCTACGGGCAGAGGGCTTGGTAATTACATAATTAACTAGGAGATGTAGATTATCTTGAATGTTTTACGATGATACACGCCTATTGACCTTAACTAAGTACATACTTTCATTCTACCACCGAAGCAAATGCAACATTCCTCTTCGTATTCTCTCTTTTTTACCACGAACAGGATAGCTTGTAAAAAGTTGTTGAGAAACCCGTATTTAATTCTCATTTGGTATGGTACGAATGATAATGATAAATAAGTAACAAAACTTGTTACTTAATAAAAATATATTTAATAATTTATTTTATAAAAATCTATTTAACAATTTATTTAATAAATATTTATTTTATAAAATTTGTTTCATGAAGAGTTAATGATTTAAGGGGGTATTCTAGTCTAGAGGCATGAATTTCGGGCGGTTTTTGAAGCTCTGTACAAACGAAATAAAAAATATTTTTACTATCCATTTTTTCGGTTAATTTTTTATGTAATCTTAAAATATTAATGAACAAATGATAAAAAAATGGATAGTAAAAATATTTTTTGTTTCGTTTGTACAGAGCTTCAAAAACCGCCCGAAATTCATGCCTCTAGACTAGAATACCCCCTTAATAAAGAGCTCGGTTAACAATTATCCTTGCATTATAAGGATATAAAAGTTAGCGAGAAACGTAATACTCTGGTTGGAGAATTGTAAATCGCGTGGAAGAATACGTGAAAGCATTGCACTTTACTGTGAGTATATATAGGAATTTCGCTATTGCTCCTATTGTGACTATTCCGTGTTGGTTTCTAAGAATATTTGAATCTTGAAAGATAAGAAATTATATATACAATATACATTCCAATTTCTTACACGTTTAATATTCCAAATAGGCAGTTATCTAACAAATATTACTTTATACGCGTTTACATAAAATAAAATGTTCCTGGAAAATACTTACAAACCCACTCGGTCAAGTTCCGATTATATTTGAACTTGAAAGTGCTGTTTTCTCAATGTACATATAAAGATCTACAATTTATCTCACTTAGGAATTTATTGAAAAGCATAGCTTTTCTTCACTACCCCTTTTTAGAGATATTCACGAGAATTTATCTCTACTTTAAAGATCATTAAAAGGTATAGCCTTTTGTTTTCTTTTTCCAAGTATTCCCGAGATGTTCGAACCTATTTATAATACACTTGATTCCATTGCTAAATTAATATTGTAGTGTTCCCGTCAATGAACACAGAGGACCGTTATATTTTTTTCAAGCAACGATCACGTGATCTCGGCCGAAGATCATAATTTTCACCTCTCCCTAGTGGATGTTTTACGAGCTTCATGCATCAAGGTTTAACGTTTAACGGGATATCCGGGAGTCGTTGAAAGATTCAGATTACCTGGCTCACGGTGTGCATTATGTAGTTAAATGGGACGACCTGTTTTAATCCATGCCTAGAGAAATTTTTACAATTTCACACAATTTCAAATATCATGACTCTTTGTTATTTGGCGAGATATGACATTTTGAAAACTCGAAGTATCTTTAATCAGAAATCATTTTAATACTTTGTAACTCGCGTTACGTGATAGACGCTTGTTAACATTTTTCCTTTTTGTTTAAACTTTAAGATTTATTCGCTACACACTGTAAATATAAATATACATATACATCTTGTATTCTAATATTACAATCTCCGAGAGACGACAAGGCACGATTGCACAGGTACATTTGGTTTGGTGATTAAGGCAATCATATTCAGGGTTAGTTGCAACTTCAGTACCAGAAGTTGTAGAACTAATTTCGTCCTTTGAGTATGGAACAAAGAGCATTGTCATACGATAGTGATAGCTACATACGTGTATATGAGCACTTCGGGTCGTTAATTATGCGAACTCATGCGAGAGATCCAGCAAGATGCAGTTGTTAAAATTGTATTTACTTACAAATACTCTCTTCTCGTTGTTAAGTTTTAAAGTTAGAAATACTTAATCTTTGCTTACAAAATTAAATATTCGAAGATCCAAGTTAGATCAATAAATGTTGAAAAGGCTAGGAATAAATAACAGGAAAAGTAGTTACAGAAAGTTTCACAGTATAGAAAAGTCATTCGATTGGATTACCAAGCATAGATTCGAATTTTGTTTGTCAGACATCTGCTACTAGAAATTGAATTATTCAGATCATGGGTGGATTCTTTCTTCCGAATTCAATATTTGTCCTGGCATCTAACGGCAGTTATTATTTACCAGATCGTCTCTGTATTTTCCTTTTTCTTTTATTTGCCAATTTGCTCTTTTCTTTTTCTTTTTCGTGTTCAAAAGATATTCAATTTCCTTAAAAAAAGTAGACGGTAATACATACCGTCTACATAGCTATAAAAAATGGCCTTTCCGTTACAATAGAACTTCCTTTACATGTAGTGACTACAGAAAGTATTTGCACATGTCATCATTTTCTAATAAAGCGTTTTTTACCAGGTTCTACACTTCATTTCCATGATATTACATTTTTACAGTCATACGAAGATACAGGTTCGTATAAATGCGATTCTATCATATCAATATTCTCAATTCATATTCTCCGCGATTGACATAAAGTAACAAGTACTCGTGCTTATAAAAAGTTTTAATCAACTTCATCAAGCTGACAATATTTATCCATCGTAAAATATCGTACCTTCCTAGAAGATATCTAAGTCGAGTGGAAGTTACGTTTGTGTAAAAGTCATCCGATTTTTCCTGGCTTCGTTTAATGAGTTTCAGTTCTTTAAACACACGTTTTACTGTGCTGTTTATTTAAGACTAAAACTCTGGAAATTACGAAATTATTCACGGATCTACTGTTTTTACAGTTTTCCTGTCGATTTGATTAAACGCACTAACTTCATCCACCCTGCTCCTTTTCATTTCATATGGATAATAATATGGCGTTAAATCTTTAATATATATGCAAATCATTATTGCTGTTCCGCTAAGTTACAAATTTCTTCTTCAACTTATTCCATGTATCAATCTCTTTATAATAATTCAAATTAGTACTATAATTATTTTGTGACTGACGAGTTAGAACGGTAAACTCTCTTATTTATTAATTAAATCCAAATATTGTGAGATTCTTTCATGTTACAAAAGTCCATATACTGTATTATTTAAGAAACTGACAATATGTTCATACGAAGACAGGCACAAAGTTTACTAAATAAATCTATCTAGTTGAAATTAATTAAAGATTGGTACAGAAATCGAAAAATCTTTCGTATCTCTTAATAAGTTATCTTGCGTACTATGGAACATTCGCTCAGAAAGTTCGTGGAACATTAATTAAATAAAATTACAGAGATTTTGACACCCACATCGTTTACTACTACAACTCCCTCATAGTACGATATTAAATTTCGTGCAACATAATTTCCAAAGTCCTGGAACAACCTCGAATTATTACCGTAGCATCAAGATTCGTGAAAATCTGTTGCGCGTAATGTATCAACGCCTCACTCGCGTTGCCTATACCCGTTGAACAGCCAAACTCGCTCGATAGTAGTAAGGCTCCTTCTATTAGGTTTCGAATTAATCATCTTCTTCTGCGAACTTCTGCAAACGTTATCGTTTCGTGTATCGATATCAACGTATATTGCCATGGATGTTACTAAACTTGCCGTATCGAAACTCAAGGATAATGCGGTGGCAATTTTCTTGCTATCGGATTTTCCAGCTGCATCCTCTAACGCCATCGCCCTTTCTAGCTAGCTTAGTCCGGAGTTATAATCATCCAGAAGTCTATTCCATGCAAATTAGCTATATGATGCGAACACGTCGCGTCCAGATAACGTAGCAGTATTTCTGTGGCCTAGCTTAGGATACTCCGTCCAAGACAGATGTTCCTTGATGACACTATGTATAAATTGTCCGCAATATTCTCCTGGAGTGAATTTCATACTGTTTAGAGGTGTTTTTACAACATTATAGCTCGTTCCATTCTAACCGACCAAAGGAACAAGCGTAGAAGTTGCATAAATGCGATGTTATTAACGCGTTGACAGCCACACTAAATTTATACTGGTTCACAAAGGTGTTTGAACGTTTATCGTAGAGGAAAAAATAGCAAGAACGGAAGAAAAAGATATTGAATAAATCCTTGGAATTGCTTTTCATAATTGCATTATTAAGAAAATAGAATTCGATAATGTAAATTGATTGAAAAGGTATCACGATTGAAATACAGCATTAATGGAATGTTGCTAGTGGATCTTTCTAATTAGTGCTCTATGTAAACAAGCGTGAAAATCAAATAGAGAAATGAATTTTGATCCTGTTTGATGCGTTATTGCCTTATCATATTATTCGCATCAGAATGTCTATTTAATGTATAAATTATCGAGCATGTGATCTCAATCATCAATAGCAACTAATGTATAATATGGATTTCTCGGCAATTAACGATGTCTCAGGTATGTGCATCCATATCTGTGAATTGCGGCCAACGTGTTGAGGTCATTGGTTTCATATACAAAGTTATAATAGCGGGAAAATTGCTTTTCCTAATTGATACAGTTATAGTCTATTCAGTCTGGCTATATCTAATGGCATATCTCTGTTTAATATAAAACAGTTTTAAAACTAATAAATGTTTATATTTATGCTGTAAACTTTTTTTACGCTAATAAAAATATCATGATTAGACGTAATCTAGCTCCCCTCTTTCCCAAAAAATATTAAAAATTTGTGAAATATGAAAATCAGATACTCTGTACCAATTAATATTTGTTAAATACTAATATTAAAAAATATATGTAATATTTATCATAAACATATATTATTGTGCTATACATTGGTATACTTCCGTGTTATTATTTTTTTATTAACTACCGTAAACGATTCACAAAGATAAATAAATGAATCCTACGCCTTTTATGAATATTTAACATACAGTTGAGTTACTCGAACATAGCGTAAGGTTTAAATAATTTCATCATTCTCGGTACATGTTCGCGTTTCTTATCTGATAATGAAAATATGCGAGAAGGCCGGAGTGAAGGAAATTCTATTCTCTTAATTCCGCTTGGTATACATTCATAAACATCAACCAGGGCAACCTTTCCTGTTACATTAGCGATAACAGAAAATGTGTCAGATAAAAGTTGAAAGTGGAAGGTTGAAGATAGCCTCACTGAGAATGAAGGATTTCCGGACGTTTCAAAGTACCAGTTATTTCCTTTAACGGGATACTATATTTCTACCTTTTTATTTCTGTTTCCCTCTTATATATAACTTGTAATTTTAAGAAAATTAAATTCCAATGCTTATGTTAACTAACGATTATGTTATCAATAAATCTACTTTATCTTTTATTTTATTATTTTATTAAAGAAGGAAAAATGATAGTAAATATTGTAAACTGTATGTGTAATTAATGTATAACATCTGAAATATTTAGTTAAATTTGGCTCATATATGAACATTAAAATTAACTGGCTGCGATAATTTAAATTTCAGCGTGCTTCGTGATAAATGTAGATGAAACAGATTGATATTTTCGCCTCCCTCTCCGTTCCGCACATTTCTCTCGTTCTCTCTCACTCTCTCTCTCTGTCCCTCTACTAAGAGTATTTTAAATTCATGACGTGAGGATTCGTCCAGAGAATTGCTTTCCTTTGCATTTTTATCCATTTCATTGTCATTACGGGATTCTTCGTTAAAAATTTACATTTCTGATAAACATTTTGCAACATACGGCTCCAAAATACCAAAAAAGATCGCAAATTTCTAATAGGTCTTCAAATTAACAGAGATCTATAATGTCTCTAATAAAATTTTGGAAGATGACAAATTTTTAATACGGTTACAAAGTACCAGAGATTTATTTTCAACAATATCAGAAAATATCGCAAACTTTCGTTATGAATTTAAATTGACAGAGGTCCATGTTCAACAACCCAAATACTAGTCAGAAGGAATCACTGGTTTCCGATTCGGTTTCAAACGAACACACAGGGAACTTCATTTTTCAAGCTATAAGTACCAGAGAAATTATCCAGTCACTTGTCCGAAACCGCACGAAACTCCAATCCTTTCCTTGGTTATCGATTCTCTTCATCCGGAATCTTCGTTCCTAAATGTCAAACGCAAACAAACCATATTGAGCTTGCGGTGCCCCTTTGCACTCTTGGCGGCATTCATGACTTTACCACAACAATTAAATTTATTTCTGCTGTCTGGTAAAACGGATCGAAACGGTGTTGAATTATTGAACGGGTCAGACCGCGGCTATATCCGTGTTTGATCGGATGTACACGTAACTCTGTCGCATCCTGTCCTACGAGTAATTAGTCAATTTCAATCGGGTATGGGCACTCGGTCGTATTTTAATTGTATTCAGCAGATCAATTTGGAGATTCGAATTGTTAAGGGGAGTCTAGTTATAGAAAAAAAGTTGAGTTTGGTTGATTTGAATTTTGTTGATATAATGCGTTCTTGGATTTATTGAGAGATAATGTTGTAAAGTATTTTATTTGTTAATTGTGTATATATACTATTTTAAGTGATGTAATATGAGGTTTTTATATAAGCAAAAGTATTAATACAATTTCTTATTGTTAAATCATAAAGAAATACAAAATTTAGGTTAGATTTGAGGTATGTTATTGGCTTTCCATTTTTATTCCATGTTTTATTCAATAAATGACAATAATAATTTTATGTATAATTTAAAAAATTAAACTAGCTTATCAGTTTATTTAAAGATAATATTGTTACAGAATTGACAAATAATTGCCAGAAAACATTCATTTATGAATTAAGTAATTTCACTCAAACAATTGTGGATCTCGTACATTCTACACTTTAAGCGGCCATATCTACCTTCTAACGCACCTCTCCTTCCATAACTTAATCTCCAGTAACTTTATCCTTGCATTTCTCGAAACTCAGTGATTTATAGTTAATATAGTTCCTTATAAATATTCATACCAAAATTCTAATTCTCACAGTAAATATATGCCTGGAGCTATTATTAGAATTTTCTGACCAAATTGTCATTTCATTGCAATTTAAATTCTATATTACCAACAGTTAACTATTCTGTAATTATTTGGAAGGATCGCAAAGTATTTCATGAATGTTCGATATAATTTTCATATCTTGGTAGAAGTGGCAAAAGTACAATAAAATGAAATGCTGAATTCAATTCAGAATTCGTTAGTTGCAAATTTTGGTAGTTATATCTTTTTAGTAATTATATTTTTTAACAAGATAACGTCTTGTGTATACGATAACAAAATAAGTCTTGTGTACTGACGAAGAGTATCAGTTATCAGAGTTATCATTTATTCTTGAAGTGTTTTTAATTACAAGAAATTAGACGCTTTAAGGATTTGAAGAAACATTGTTAAACAGAATGAAAAGTTGTTTAAAGAAGAACTTGTGAGGTTACTTCAATAGTCAAAAAAGATATATTATTTAACAAAATGTTAAATTTTTCTTAAATTACAATCTAATATATACATGTAATACATACATATGTACATACATGTAACTGTAGAAATTATGTAACAGCCTTTATTTGGAAAAACCCTTTCATGTCGACATCACAATAAAATTACAATTTGAATGTCACTATATTCTTTGGGGTGAATATAGAATTAGCTGATGTAGATAACTCGATAAATATTTATATCTCGAGCGTGGCATCAGGTGTAGAATTGTAAAACAAAGTTGAGACTGTGTGAGGCTGATGTTATCTTTAAGTTTTGTAAGCTTTGTAGTGGAGAGTGAAATTGTGGTATGATTTATCCGACAGAGGGAAGATTATATTGGAGATTATAGTTACTGGATAAAACTTTTGAGTGGAAATCCAACTTCTCTAAAGTGTCTCGATAATTGACGCACTTGAAATATTTTGTCTGTGATTTCTGCAATACTTTTATATTATTATTAACTAAAATTTAATTCGTTGTAATTTTGTAAGCAAAGATAAAAATCGTTAAAATTTCAGACACTCGAAAATAAAATTTTCTTATTTATGTCGAGTAAAACTGTGATGAAAAGGAATGATTTGCTATTTTTACATTATTTTTCTCCCGTCTCTTTTATTAAGATCATTAAAATTGTTTTTCGAAGTAATATAAAACTCCTTTGGAGTATATAGCAAATATAGTTGTAGGGTCGTTCCTTGTTAAGTCGTTAATATCGAAACTTACTTTTTTCGGATAATTACTAAAGTCTTGATTGTAAAGAAACGTTGCTTTCTTTTGAATTCATAATATGAGTAAATAAAACATGAAATGTTTATCTTT
Source organism: Bombus terrestris (assembly GCF_910591885.1). Classification (NCBI taxonomy): domain Eukaryota; kingdom Metazoa; phylum Arthropoda; class Insecta; order Hymenoptera; family Apidae; genus Bombus; species Bombus terrestris. Next base: position 11,053,557 of record NC_063273.1, on the reverse strand, counting down.
GATATTCTTTCCTTATTTTCATTTGTCACAATTATTTGTCAGTAAAGAGATAAAATTCTTTAAACATATTTTCTAAAAATAAAAAAGTACAATTTCTTATTATTAATCCTTGTCTTTAATACCATTTTTCTATATTAGGATGTTATAGTAGATCTTTCCTTTATTTCAACATTCCCTTTCCAAGTAATATAAATATAAGAGCATGACAGATCCCATTAAAGATCACTATTAATCGAGAAGAAAAAATAGAAACTATCTCCGAGTTTCTCCACAGTGTCATTATCCAGTCTTTTGACATTCAACATTGCATAATTTATTGCAAACAGTTCCTTCTTGATTCAATGAAATTTGTATTTTCCTAGGATAAAAATGAATAAAATTATTATATATTTATCGCGTGCGAAATAAAAGAAATATCTCCTAAAGTTTTTGCCATTTGATATTGGATAAGTTATACAAATACTGAAGAAGATTCATCATTCATATGATCAATCTATCTTTTCTTGTATCTATAGAAAATAAGATAGCCATTAAATCGATAGGATTCTTTAAATCGTCATATGATAAAAGTTTTTATAACTGATTTCTTTGCAAGATTATAATTTCCATTTTTAATCTTTAGAAGCATAAAAATCTCTGTTAATTTATATCGCTTTTCCTTTGAATTAATTATTTATATAGAAGCTTTCTTTCTTCTTCCATCTTTTTTATTGATGGAAATAAAATAAAATAACAATTTTCACATTATTAATGTTACTGTACTGGCATCACTCAGTTATAAACAGTTAATTAATTTAAGTAAAAATTAAATTTACTATCAGTATAGTGTTGTCTTATTGACATGTTTTACCTGCAAACATAACGAAAACTCATTTCTCTTGGTTCTGTTATCATATATTTATCGATATTTCGATAAACTATTATAGACATTAATTAATTTTTTTGATAAATTATTCTTTAATGATTTCGATCCATATTTCACTACGAAGTGTGAATAGAAAATTTATTGAAAGCATGCGAGAAAGAATAGAACCATGTTATTGACATTTGAATGGTATACAGATACGTTGGAACCCACACAGATTCTTGGAATTTATTCGCGACATGATCAGATCGGTGAAATCGAATGATTGCGGACCTCGAACGACTCGACCTAGTCGACCACAGACCGATTGTATATTAACAGAGGCTACTCGGAATTCATAGAATCTGTTGCAAGTAACCATAATCCTGTTAGAACTCGATATAATAATTATAAGCATGAAGGGCGCGAAGCGATTCAGAATTGATGAAATATTGTTTCGAGATATGACAAAATCGTTGAGATTTTAAGATCTTTAGAAGATGTAAGAAGATCACTGAAAATTATTTTAATCTCGTAAAGATTATTCTAAATCTTTGATCTATTCTAAATCTAAATTTGTTAAAATCATCGAAATCTCGTATTAATTATTCTAAGTCACGCAAGATTTCCCAATTTCACTGAAATCAGGAACAATTTAAAAGTTACTGTAGTCACTTCATTTAGAACCCGACGTGTGAATCGCCACGAATTCTTAAGTTCTGATATAGATTCCTGATCTGTTTTAGATTCCTAGGATTGAATATAGACTGCTATACATGTATTAGAACTTGATATAGGTAACTCTCAATTCTACGGAATTTAGTAAAATATACTACGGATCCATTGGAATGCTGTGGATGGCATGTTGTGGATCGGTTGGAACGTAAATAGATTCAATTCGATGGGTAGACAATTTGGAATCAGTAAGATGAAGTGCAGAGTTCTGTAGTAGTATTTTCCGAGTTTTAGTATTGTATTTGCAATAAAACGTTACTGAACACATCTATCGGAATTTATGTAAATCTATTTGATAATTTGACCTCAGGATCTCAAATCCCAGAGTTTGTCTGGACTTTGATATCTATCTTGGATTCAATTCTGACTTTATGATGCATCTACCTAGTGCATAGAATTTAGTTGGAATTTGTTTTAGATCTATATTTCTTAGAACCCATTCGACCATTCGATAATAATATTTATTGTGATAATTTAGCTTTTAATTTTCTGTTACATTTGATATATTAATCTATTAAACGAATCATCAATCAGACGCTTAACTCAAAATTTTAAAACCTCTCACGTACAAGATTAAAATTTAATAAAAATAAATCATCGGTTGAATGCTAGATAGAAACGAAATAAACAAGGGAATTTTATCAAACATAGTCGGTTACAAAAAGGTTAAGTAACGTCTTTATTTATCTTCTGCAGTTAACGGGACACTAATTTGGAAGTAATTTCAAATGTATAAAAACCAATAAAAGCTTTGGAATAATTAAAAAAATTTTGGAACGTAACAAGTAAAATATAATAAACATCGGATTTCATGGATTACAGAACACTTGATATTTTCAATATCATTGCTATCAAATATCACATGATTTATGGGCCATGCTATAAATATATACGTTTATTTTTAATGCCTTATGTTTACTTTAACGATTGTATAAAATATCCGTCATAGGTACGAACTCAAATTACCCTGATCTATATTTTCCTGCCTTCCAGCAGCAATACTAATGTTTTCCACCGAAAATTCTATACCTGCACGTTATAATGAATTTAGCCAATGTTTGGGTAATGGTTTCGCTCGAAACAAGCCTGCTTAATGAACGTATTCCCAGTCAAACCAATACGGCTATATACACGTGGTAACGGTAAAACGTAATTATCGGATTTCTGTTATCGTATCTAAATTTCTGTTTGTTCATCGCCACGCGATCACCTGCATCTGTGCATCCACAGACACGTAAAACTAAATATTTAACGATGTCAACGGAATAACGATGGCAGCGCTAAATAGTTACACGATCTCCATCAGTGAAAAATATCGTTAAAAGAGAAGATTTTGCTTTGTAGAACGAGCGATTTATTTCTTAGTAAAAAGTCCCGACTTTTTATCTACATGTGTTTGATATAGTTCGATCGATAGGATACCACACACGGTCTCTTAATTAATTCCTAATTACCATGTAGATACTTCGTGTCCGGTAATTAAACTATCTTCCTGAAAGAAGTGCTTTTCCTTGTCAAGTTACAACCGCAATTTCTTTTTGAGCATTTAACTTCGAAAATTCTGATCTTCATTTTTGGTTTGTAGCAAGAGTAACTTATTTAAAAAAATTGTCAATTTTGAGATATCTGAAGGAATTCGAAGAAGAACGTAACAATTCGAATGCTGTTGTAATTTCTCGAAGAATAGATAGAAATAAGTAAGAATAAATAAAATATGGATACTTACGCCAATTCATACATTCATAATCTAAATGGAAATTTGTTCCATCTACTAAGTATATACTAGATAGTATTCTGATCAGTATCATCCATTGTATTTCAAATATATTAACCACGAATAAACGCTGTGCGATTTATAGATAGCAGAAAAAAATTTCCATCGTTAAATGGATGGCTTCAAACCGATTTCCTGATAAATGTATTTTTTCCAATGCTGTCACTCTTCGATCAGAACGACTATATTATATTGGAATGTTGCGTTTCAAGTTTCATATAAAAATGAATCGATTAACATTTATATCGTAGGATCCCAGTAAAAATCCCTGACGACATCATATGTCATTCATCATAGTTCACAATACGCGTTCTATTTCTGCGATATTTTTGTTTCCCGTAATACAGACACACGTCGGTGTTTCGTGTTTCGTCGCTTTCGTCCGACAATGAATATATTCGCAGAATATTGAGGTCGAAGATTGGATTAGGCAATTTGTTCGTGACAGGCTAGCAGTTATTTTTGCGCCACGTAAATCATTTCGATGAAAAAAAGCTTTCTCATTGTACGCATACACACACGCGAATAGAGACTTATTTTCTTTTGTCGGCGAGCAATCGAGATAAAATCGACATCGGCGAATAAATCTTAGTCCTTTGAAGCCAAGAAAAACCCTCCAGTTATCAAGTATACTTTTAGCGCGACAATTAACTATTCAATTTTTACTGTCGAAAATATCGGAACTGTTGTGAAAGAATAAAGTCGCTCACGAGAGAATTTGAGCATTCACCTTAGAAAATTTCCATATTCGTATTGTGTGGATTGTATGAAACATTTTGATGTTCCATTAGTTTCGTAATAAGACGCCATTATAATAATTATAATAATTATTATATTGATAGATTTTCGAGTCGAGTTTAGTTGTAGTGCCAATGAAATTTCTGAATATTTCGTATAACGCGCATGATATATACATAAAATGTTTCTATGTACAAGTGTACAGGGTATTCACGAGCCACTGTACGTTAAATAATAGGGAACTTCGTCTATTGAGTTAGTCGGGTTATAAATAGACATCGACTGATAAATGAAACTGATGTTTGAATGTTACACAATTTCACGAGTTTGCCCTAATTACACGTACTGGAAAGAATCAAAGCAAATCTAACGGCACTCCGATCTTTGCAAGCAGTGTGAATGCTATTTCGATTTTCCTTGTTCCGGGCACATAAATACTCACGAAAAACCGTGTCAAACATCGTTTAATCAGCAACAGTCTGTACGTCACGGTGCTTATTTACTAGTCTAACAAGCGTATTGCGTATAATCGTAATATTTCGTTTCGAAAAATATTTCGCGTACGCGTGTTTCAAACTCGTTGAAAGCTAAATTAATATCCGTGGAAAATATGGAACGTTGGATAATCACAAAAAAGGAAAGGATATGTCGTTTCATCCTTAAACGTAAAAAAATCATCGCGAAAATTTTTACGAACGTCATTTTAATGAGATTTTAAAACGTAAAGTAAGAATTTATTCACCTCGTTTCTATTAGTGAATCCTATCTCTTTGAATCTCCATTGAGCCCGCGATGAAACATCAGCGGATCGTTCAATTTGCTCGTCACTATTCCAATTTTAAATCTTTCAACTATTTCAACACTTACCCTTTTCCATCTCCTTCGTATAATTTCCGATTATACAATTATAAGGTTATGAAATCGAACTTTTCTAAGGAATCGAATTAAACCGGCGTCCTTTTCCCACTGATCTACGTCCTTTTCTATTTATCCAGGATCCATTTCTTTTTCCTCGAATGTCGCTTGTTTTCTATAGGAACAAAAACGAATGGCGGCGCAACAGGGACGAGGAGAGGGTCGACGAAGAGATGAAAAGAAAGGGAAGCCAAGAAGAAAGGTGCACCCCTATTCCAACGACTGCTTACTGCCCCATTACGTAATCGACGTGCTTTCCTTCGTTCCTGCCTTTTTCGCTTCGGGAACAGAGATTATGAAATTTTTTCCTTAACAAATCTCTCGTAACATAGTACAGTGGATCATCAAAGTATCTCGACACTCTTTGAAATTTTCTATGCGTAAGATTTTAAAATGTAGTACCGTAACGAGACACGACTTTCGTGATTATATTGAGAAATTTTGGAACGCATCTGAAAATTTATATAGAAGTTACAAGATATTTATTGAAAGCGTACACTTAGCAAAGCTCACCAAGCTGTTTGAACAGTCAATTATTCGCTATGGTATTAATAAGCCATAATATTTAGTGAAATTACTTTTAGCATTAATTATATGTTTAGGACTACTATTCATGATGTATACTAATTTTTCACAATAAGTGTCTTGTCATTTCTATGTACACTTTCGGATTAATTTCAAATTTTATTATTATAATTACGACAGTCATGTCTCGTGACAATGCTGACGAAATTCGAAAAAGTTTCGTAGAATGCATATAATACATTCGTAAGAACTTTTTGTGATAAGTGTTTGAACAATCTCCAGATCCATTATAAGAACAGCAATGGCAAATCCGAGAATGACGCTCGATTTTTCCTTCCGTCGCCTCTCCCCTTTTCTTCTCTCCCTTTCCCCTATGTTCTCTCCTTTGAAACGACGAGACGTTACGGCAGACCCGATTTCCGAGAATTGTACGCGTTGCAAATAACCGGGTGTAAATAGCACAAGAGCAAGTCTATTAATTAGAGGGAGAGACATAGAGAGACAAGTAGCGAGAAACTCGTTTATTGCTTTCGATCGGGCGGCTCTCTTTAATAATTTCGAACGTCTGCACAAGTTCGAATTATTATTAGTCTGCCGATTATTTAGTTGCAATTTATGTGTTTCGTGTTTTGTTTCTAGATTTTGTAATTTCAAATCTCCATTTGAATCGAAATCTCCATTTCGATGGTTAAAAATCAACAGAAACGCGAATTCCTTAGTAACCTGATTTTTGAAATGATTAAATTTCATCTTCGATTTATTTTGTCGTAATTAACGAGATTTCTAGCTTTCGGTATTGTGTTCGGGTGAATTGGCCGATTCTGTAAGTGAAATTTTAGAAGGGTAGATAAGCTTAAATTATTTGGAAATGTTCTACAATATTATTTTTAAATTTATTATGCTATTTATTTCGAGATATACTGTAAGATTTTTATGCATCTATAGGTAATTTAATAGGTAGGTATAAAAATGATTAAAAGGATCACATAATTTATAAAAGTATAAGAAATTTCTCAAATATACCTATATTTAGTACGTAAAATAATTTTCTACTTTTCATTTTTCTAATTGTATTCATTAAAATACGAATTTGCATAGTATCCGCACTCTAGATGTGCTCTTTTAATTAAACTGCAAGAATTATTTTGTATAGTTAATATATATACACTATATTTATTTCCATAAATTATTTTATATTAATTTTTATATTAATCTATTTTCAAATATATGAAATTTTAGAACCGCAATAAGAAGAAACAATTAGTCCCATTATTGCTAGATAATGCTATTATTGCATTATTGCAATATTGCTAGACTAGCAACTGTATTATTGTTAGATGAATAAATTTTTCGATTAATGAAGGAAAGTGTCATTTATTACTTCACTGCATAGCATAATTAAATTATATGTTCTCTTTTATGAGTCGACTGCGATTCTTCTAGCTGTTATCTTGCATTAAAGCAGTAAAGTAGGAATGGGGCGGAATAATGAGTCATTTTAATTAAAACAGTACGTCTGAGTTAAGTGGACAGAGCTTGTCTTTTCTAAAGTATCGAGGAACTTCACGTCGCTTTCGAATATATTCGCTCAATAATTTAATTGAGGTATGAAAAAATTACATTATTCTTCGTTGAACCTCTTCAATTGAATTGCTTCGTCAGTCATACGTTACAAAACGTTACAATCTAGTACAACTACAGAAATAAAATTTTGTTTCTGACATTCAACAAGGTATTTGTACTAAATATCACCAAGGTAAATCCTATTATTTATATACATATGGTTATGCATATATGTATATGTCGGAGATGTAGGGACATCGGGCCTTTTTTTAGGAAGTTCCCCAATACTTGGGCTCGAGGTGACATAACTGGTCGCCGAACGTAGCCACGGTCACGGGATGAACGAAATGTCTTACAGAGGAGGTACCGATGTTGAGGACATGCTGTATAAACAATCGAGTCTCGATCAGGAGCAATGCTGGTTTACGCGGGACTGCCTAGCTACGGCGCTTGGGAATTTGTTGATATTCCCGATCGATATGTATTTGACATGTGTGACTGTATCTGTCTTTTATTTGCAATCTCTTTGGAGAGTTTTCTGTGATTGACTTGGAGGAGGTCTGAAAGTATCCCAGCGACTGAGTTGTCGTGTTTGCGTGCTACAAAATGTATTCCATTGTACAAAGAGTTTACCCGTTGACCGTGGATTCGTTATTGAGCCCAGGAACATTGTCAATAGCTTTTGTTATACTTATTAATTATTTCACGCCTAAAATTTCTAACGAAACCCGACATATATATATACTCTTAAAAAATGAAATAATCGTTTATTGAAATTAATTTCCATCATGTTTATTAGACCATAATACTTTCCACATCTTTTATATTTTCTTCTTATTTTATTACAAGCTATCTTTCCGTCCGCGCAGTATTTGAATATATGTTTCTTACCTTCTGTCTGAACAGAAGGCTGTTGACTTTCGAAAAACGCTGAAGTACATGTTTGTTTATTTTTAATGACGTGTTTATATGTTGAATTGTACATGCCCAACATTAACAATTTGTAATAATATGTGTATCCTTTAAAAAAATGGGTATCTTTTATCTCTATTTTATTTATGTTCAAGCTGTGCGTTGATGAGTGTATCAGTTACTTTCGCATTATATTAGGTCATCCCATAAGTTCGTGCCGTTTTTCGAGCGGTTATATATGTTAAGATTGTTTACATACCTTTCAGTTTCATGAAAAAATGTAATCCCCCTCTCATTGTACAATTTCTTCCCATTTTTCTGGAAGGGTCATTATTCCGTCTCGATAAAAGTTCTCTTGTTTTTCTTTAAAATAATTTTCTAAGCTATTTTTGAGAATGTCAATGTTTTCAAATTTTTTACCTACTAAAAAGTGTTGTAATGCTCTGAACAGGTGGTAATCAGATGGGGCAATGTCTGGGGAATATGGGGGATGTGGTAAAATTTCCCAATTAAATTCAGACAATTTTTTTGTAACGCTTTTCGCTATGACATGCGGTCTAGCATTGTCGTGATGGAAGATAACGTTGTTCTTATTCACTAAACCTGGTCGTTTTTCAGCTAGTGCTTCCCTTAATTTTTCTAACTCAGTGCAATATTTGTCTGAATTAATGGTATCACCACTAGATAAAAGTTCAAAATAGAGTGCCCTTAGACACACCTCATATAGTTTTCCTCGACAGCGTCACCGTGACGGAGAATCACTCTCCTGTACGATCTCAACAACGATTCAAGTAACTCTCAGATACGTAGTGATTGCTCTGTGCATTAACCCCGAGTACAATTTAGACACTCACGAAGGATAGAGTTCGGCATCCCGTTGACCGCAGATTCGTTATTGAGCCTAGGATCATTGTCATTAGCTTCTCGAGTATCTAATTATCGCGATTACTTGTCAAATTATATCATAATCATATTAGGTCATCCCATAAGTTCGTGCCGACTTTTGTGTATTCATTTCATGTGTCGATTTATAAACATACGGCGATAAGGGACCAATGCACTTGAGCTTAGCTGATCGAGAACAGGCTAGAGCAGATTTTCGTGGGTATAAGATCGTAATATAGTGAACACAGTGACTTCTAACAGTAAAAAATCATGAGTGAAACGCATATCCAATTTCGACATCTCATGTTATATGAATTTCGGAAAGTAAGTTCTGTAACAATTGCCACGAAAAATATATGTGCTGTTTACCGAGAAAATGCGCTTTCATCTTGCACCTCTAGGAAGTGGTTCCAACGTTTTAGAGCTGGGAATTTCTATTTAGAAGACGAGGTACGCTTCGGGCGTCCTCCTCAGACAGACAAAGATAAAATTCGGGATCTTGTTGAAAAATCACGAAGTTTGACAGTTCAAGAAATGTCAAATGTTCTGAAAATACCTAAGACAACTATTCATAGGTGTATAAACGACCAGGTTTAGTGAATAGGAACAACGTTATCTGAATTTAATTGGGAAATTTTACCACATCCCCCATATTCTCCAGACATTGCCCCTCTGATTACCACCTGTTCAGAGCATTACAACACTTTTTAGTAGGTAAAAAATTTGAAAATATTGACATTCTCAAAAATAGCTTAAAAATTTATTTTAAAGAAAAACAAGAGAACTTTTATCGAGACGGAATAATGGCCCTACCAGAAAAATGGGAAGAAATTGTACAACGAGAGGGGGATTACATTTTTTCATGAAACTGAAAGGTATGTAAATAATCTTAACATATATAACCGCTCGAAAAACGGCACGAACTTATGGGATGACCTAATATTTGCGCTAATAAATACCTCCTCTATTGCATAATGATAACGTCTAATGCCAATGGGGATTCGTTTCACGTCCTTAACCTTAACTCTAATCTTAACGTCAACCCGACATATATATACAGATCTATTATTCCTTTACACTATACGTGACTTAACAAGTAAGATATCAAATAATATAAAATGTATCCCAATAAATATAACAAGTAGGTGTTCTAACACCTAAATAGTTAAAATGTTAAATAACGCTTATCTCGCGATCAAGAATCTCCATTCAGAATACATCTCTCGTTGTAACAAACTCCAATCGTCATCCTTTTCAGTCGCCGACGTTCCAGTATCAGGGAGAATAAGAAAAGGAATGAAGAAAAAAAAAGGAGGAATCTACGCGAGAGAAACGAAGATCGTTACGGTCCATTAACGCCTGCAAGAAGTTCAATGATCCATCGCAAATGGGACTCTGGTTGGCATTTTCAGCGTAAATATCACGTCAGAGAGAATCCAGCCTGTGATAAATTATTCGGAATAGGAGACAAAGTAAGGATGGCGCATAGGTCTGTCCATTTCGACGATATTTTAATTATCGATTAATCGCTTTGAACGGCCATTTTTTGCGTCGATCTCGTCGCGTTACGTGACTTTTCGCGATCCGAATTGCCGGACCGAATTTATAATTAGCAACGCACTCCCTTGAGCACGTATGGTTTCATTTACGGATCGGCCTGAATGTAGTCCAGATGAGCTGTTATGCTCCATCGCTACGCCAACACAGATTCTGTCCGGATAAACAACGAGCGACGTGATCATTTCTGTCGAAGTATCGTGACATGAATTCGCGGCCATTATCGTGGGATTTCTGTGATTCCACAAAATTCTGGGACTTTGTGATTGATCCTCGTTTGGAAAGTTAAGATGAAAGTCATAAAAATCGAGGGGCTGAATCGTTGATGGATTCATTCGGATTGTTAGAATTTTTTATAGTTTCATGTATTTTTATGAATACCGATGATACTTTATGACGATTCACATAAAAATTTGGTCTGTAAAAGTTGAATGCTCGCATTGTGAAGGGAAGGCACCATGTTTATATTATCTACTATGTAAACAGGTAGCCTCTAGTGTTGGAATACGCAAAGGATTTTTGCGTATTTAATTTTGATTAAAATTTTGATTTATTTATCATAGATGTGTAAGACAATATTCTGCATCGCATTACATTATATTGTATCATTGTAATACTCACTGATAATAAATATCGTCTATTATACGTATAAGTAAGTTATATAAGTTTTTGCAATTCAGCAATGTCTTTCAGCGTATCGATTATGTGGGATTAGTATCAGAGTAAAAGATTTTGAGTGGATTATTAGGATCATAATACGTCTTCAATTCCTCTTGTGTGCTTTGAAAGAGTAGGCTATTGTGTGGAAATGATACGAGATATATGCTCTTAATTTTCTTTAAGGTTCTTTTTTAAATATTCGGTTTCTTTACATAAACTATCTCTGGTAACGCCATGCAACATTTTCACGTCGGTAAGGCAAGTACATTTCACCTAAAGCTGTCACTCGCACGTTTCTAGTATATCTTCTGTTTTTATACGAGTATATATTTTAGAACCGGTCTAATATATTTTAATATTGTATTATAATCTGGTTTATCTTACTTTTTCTTCAGTCTTGACTTAGTAGAAATTTTTTTCTTTTGTTCGTATTTTGTATTTTAGAAACTTACCTTTTTTAGTTGCCCAGCATTTTTTTTGTTGTTGTTACCATAGTTTCTTTTTTTGGTAGTTTTATGTTGTTTCTTACTATTAAACTCTACTGCTTTTCTTCATTACTTTTTTCATTGTTGAAATTCCTTTTTCACTGTATTTGCGACGTTTTATCATTGCTGGAATTTTCTCTTTGACGTTTCCTTGCCTTTTAATTTCTGAAATTTCTTTTTTTGGTACTCCCATGTTATTCACTACTGCCCTTTTTGCACAAAATCGAAGACTTCTCACTCTAGAATCCCCATAATACCCCTATAGTAGAAGCATTGTCTTCCAAATATCGAAATTCTTCAACATCTCAATTTTTAACTATGTTATTGTAGCGTACATGAAGATTATTGAAAAAATTTCCAGAATAATTTGGTAAGCGTCAAAAACTATATCCAAAATCTATATCCAAGAATATATAAAATATTGAAGGTATAATACAAAATAAAGCAATCTTTTACTTAAGCTCAGTTTTTCAACGTTATTTATAAAAATGTGACATTGTGCAAATATTATGTAATTCTTTATTAATTTTAATCTTCAAATTTTCATCGAGGGTTTGAATGCTTGAAAACTATAATAAAAGAAAAAATATTTCTTATTTGACGAAGGATGACGTGAATAGGATCGATAATATCTGAAAGAGATGTTTGTGCTCCATTCCCTGGTTCAATATTTTGGAAAAGGGCGAAAGTAAATGGATTCCGCGTGATCCGAATCCTTGAGTAATCGTGATCGATTGGCTGCTCGCAGCAATGTTAACAACGAATGACAATTTATGCACGTTGCAAGAATTCAATTTCCTTATGTCTCTTCATGTTTTAATTGCATCATCTGATAGCTTCTGCTATGAAATTAGTCAAATTAGTGAAAAAATTTGATTCCGCTTGAGAAGACGACTTGGAGATAAACCATCGAAAGAAAATCACTCAAGGAACTTTTTTCTCGACGTCTCTAGCATCTCTTGTTTCCTTTGAAATCTTTTAAATTCATCTGTATAATCCAGTATATGAAGACTTTGTGCCGATTTTAAATTTTTAATTTTACCGTATTTAAGAAAATAAGTTCATTGTTCACTCGAATTGCTAGTCCATTTCTTGGCCAGAATAACTTATATTTTGAGAGTAGCGTGGATACATTGTGAAGCTTCTTGGTAAATTGTGTCAACTACTCCCTTCGATCCAGATAGATTCGTTTATATCAGTCACCTCTTACCAATTTTTTCACCTTCATTTTGTCTGTCCTGAGCTAAAAAAAACTGTCTACCCTTGAATAACCATGAAAACCTGTCTAAAACACAGGCGCCGATGAAATATGGATCATTCAGCCTGTGTGCGACACTTCCCAAGAGTATCGAGCATCTCGAAATATATTTCTATTTGGATCCAAGATGAAGCGTGAAGGGCGCAATTTAGGAATGAAATATCGTATAGACTTCTTTTGGAAGATTTCATCGAACTTTTCTGTTTCGTGTAACTTTTACCCTATTCCATGAGATTTTATACTTTAATAATTACATTACTCTTTAATAATTTTCTAACAAAATGATCTTATCGTAACTTACAACAGAATTTTCATATGAGTTTCATTTGTGCCACTCCTCCGCTCATCAGTTACAGGATATTTTGGTAAATTAGGACAGTATTTGTAGGTTTATTTGAACGAATTGCATTATGATAATAATTTGTCAATGAGGTTTCTATTAAACGATCTGGACCCTTTGATGCATCGTGTATACGCGCACAACTTTCTTCGGTAATAGTTTATTTTATTTCTAGCCACACAGTATGTGACGCTGTGATTTAATTGAACAGGGAAAACAAATTTAGTTTCACAGTAAATATTTGTATTGTAGTTTGAAGTCTGTATTTTTATCAGAATAATGTCATGCGGAGATGTTGCTGCAACGTTTATTTAAACTTCATCATTTATTCAGGGGTGAAGATACTCTAAACGGTTATTTTTAGCGATGATATTTTTTTTTCGCCTATGTTAGATGTAGAACACATATTTTCTTCAAGTATAAGGGTTTCAATCGCGCAATCCTTAGCTGCAAAAATAACCAAGACGTAAATAAACTGCACTAATTATAATGTTTACCTCCCATTATATGTCTAATGACTACAAAGAAAAAAGGAAACATATTTCTCCGTGGTGTATATCGATCTTTTCTTGTTTCACCTTGTTAATCTAAACTTTTTACTATATGATCTTGTTCCTTTCATGTTTCTTTTATTCGTATATATTCGTATACTAATAATTTCTCGATGAATTAACCTAAATAGTGTCTCAATATTGACATGATTTCTTCGCGTTTTATTTTAATAAAGCCAAGAAAATGGAGCAGTGTTGAACGACATGCCGCGATCGAAAATCTACCGAAAAGCTTCTATGATAATATGGCGACGTTTAAGAATCAAAAATGGCCAGTGGGGTTCATAGGATGGTAACTTAAACCGCGAATATCGGTCTAAGCTTCATGCACACCAGAAATAGAATCTGGGTCTACAATAGAGGCAATAGCCTCTTTCAGAATTGAGCGTGGACTGTCAACTCTATCGTGGCTTCCATATTTTTTTTCTGCTTTCTTCCATTCAGATCGTCTGGTTTCCCAGGACGTTGTAATCGAAAGATAAAAAGAGGAACAGTGTTCGAAATTAAACCCTGCTCGTGAAATATATTTAGATTTCGCCTTTCGTTTGAATAAATATCCATAGCGATCAAGCAAGTGATAAAAAGTTTAATAAATGCGCGATCGTCAGGCGCAGACGGCGTTACTTGAAAGTTTTACGCAAAAGTTTTCAATTTATCGAGAAAAGGAAGGGATTTTCAATGCATAATTATCAGCGATTATCCAAGGTTATCGAGTATGAAACGATTGTGAGTAATGAGTATGTAATTAGCCATGGATAAGGCAGGGTGGAATTTAAAGGGTGCAAGTTATTGCACTCAATATCACTAAGTTGTGTAAAATGATTTTCTGATAGCAAACAAAATTCAGTTTTAGTACACGTTGTTCTACTTCAAGAAAACGATTATAGACAGACTTCATTAAATATCCTATTCAAAAAAGTAAAATTACTTTATTCAGTGTTGTTTGAATTCTAGTAATCTGACATTAAGTGGATAGCTAATAGAAAGTAGAAATTATTTTATTTGGTCGTTCCTTTCATATCAAGAAATCTCAAGTTCACTTGAGAGAAAGGATATTTTAAGACAAGTAAAGTAGTAGTTTTACATTGCTACAATTTCAAGCTGCTTTAAATAATTTTGAATTCACATAACTTTAACTAGCTTTAACCTAACGCATAATATCTACTCATTAGATCAACAAAATTAACATATTGGGATTACTTTCTACAACAAACGAATGATATTTTCTTTCTCGTCCACTAAACAAACACTTGGAACTCGGCCCATTTTCCAGAACAACGAGCGCGGGAGGAAAGAAAATTAATTTTTTATTCGCGTATAAAGAAATCCTCGCACACTCGTTAGGAACGGCTCGATTTTCGAGGCAAAATATTGTCCCCACGGCAATCCCTTGAACAAAGTTCAAAGCGTACTGCCGCTGCAAATTAGTGAACACGGAAGTTTCGTGGCTTTGTATATTCACTCGGTGGTGGCAGTGTTCTTGTTTTCCTCGAGAGACGTTGAAAAGCGTCTACCGCGTGACTCGTTCGCAGGACGAAAACGCGATTTCATTCCCGGCCAGTCCTAATTAACGCTGCTTTTCGAACGCCACTCTAAAGTCTACAGTGTTAATTAAATCCTGCGCGTCGATTGTATTTGTCTCGCGGTTTATTCACTCGTTCGACATGTAACGGCTTGAAGAAAATGAATTTATCGCAAGATCACCCCTTGCTGCGTCGACCCACAACTATAAGGTTGTCTCGAAGCCCGTTCTCGTAATTGCTAAGATAATAAACGGAACGAATTATGGGCGACGTGGCTCAGGGAGCACAACGCCTTTGCTTTTCACCCATTCGTTTTCGAATATCTTTAGTTTAACGAGGGTTCAACAGCCAGACAGGTTGACGCCGAAGATTAAACACACCTTTAATCGCGATCAGATATACGATTCTTTCCCTCTTTGAAATCCTCTGACGCGTAACGAATGATAATCATTTCGAATGAAAAAAAAATTATTCCAGCATGAAAAATTGTTTCTGTCCTGATTCTCTTTATGCAGCTAATAAATTTGAAATACGTATTATAACAGTTGTAGCGCGTCTCTCTCTGATTATTTTATTTTGTCAGACATTTCTTTGAAAATATTGTTTCATCTATCATAAAGAGACTAATGTTTTTACGCTCTTCGACGAATTTCTCTTCTTTTATATTAATGTTTAATATATTGTAATTATAATTAGATAGAATGGAGAAACGATGAGAACGTGTTATGAGTTATACATTTCGCTTGTCGTACAGAAAGTGATATTTTATGGGAGCCTCCGTGACGGCTACAATTTATGAGACCGATGTACGATCGTAATGAATCGACTCGTATTTTCTGGATACGTTTCGTATTTCACGCAAAATGAGGGGAATAAAGAATTCTGGTATCAGACTAGGAATATCTTGATCTGATTTTCTCATTGAAACCTGAGACTTTTTATCTATCCTTATTACTTAGCAATAAGTCGCATGATCAATTCATAATTTTTAGAATGGAATAGAAATTTTATTAGCTTACAATGGCGTATTTTCTTGAATTAGGTATTTGTTATCTTTCTTATTGATATCTCTCACTTAGAAAATTATCACATTACAACGGACACGTAGTACCTGAAATAATAGTTAACTTTAACAATTATGATACAATAATAGAACAATAGAACATAAGAACAAACCATCGTAATTTTTAATACTTTTTATATTAAAATTTACCTATCGAAAAATCCTTATAGTATAGAGATATATATCTCTATATATGTCCCCAATAAAATATATCTCTAATAAAAATTTACTGAAATATTGACACATATAAAAATAACATAAATCATATAACTATAAATATAAATCATAATAACATTTTTCACTGTACAGGTAAATTTCCTCGACCGCGCGCCGTTCAATAACCAGTAGGTTGACGACCGGGGTTAAATTCCGTTTAGTTTACAATCGGGAATACGACGCTTCCCGCGTGGTTGCGTTCTCATAACCTTCATTAAATGCGAGGATATATTCGTGACAGATCGTGTTACTGCGGTAAGCTCACGACGAGGGTTAGGCGTCTCCTCTTGCCTACGTCGCTTATGCCATACCACCCCTTCATCCCTCGAGTAACTAGTTAAAAAGTGTAAAAAAAGTTTGTTTTTCTCCGTCACTGCCGAAGTCAGTCGTCAAGGAAAAAAAGATCGGCGAACTCTTCGATCGCGTTTCATTATGAAATTATTGTAGACAATGTTGTCGCTGCTTAAAGATTAAAGTAGAAAATGATGGGAAAACTGTAAGCTTATTGAATTTATAGGCAACGTCGAAGCGAGGGAGCATCTGGTATTTTAACTATGCTTTTAATATTCGATGTTAATTTATGTAATATCGTAATTACTTAGCTCTAAGTATTTTCTTTTTATATACGTAATCGAGCATTCTGCGAATAGTTACTCTTTGACATTTTGGATTAATACGTTTTGTATATTATTTTACTACTTATAGCACTTTTGTATATCGTACTAGATATTTTACATACTTTATTATGAATACGAGGCGTTTTTTCAATAATCAAATATTTATTGATTTACTATTTTTTAAAATAATCGAGTGTTTTGCAAATAATCCTTTTTGGGGATTTTTAAGAATTTTTAGAGCAATCGTGATATAGTTTGTTCAGAAAATTAAAATATTATTGCTCGTGTAACTCCAAATACTATTTTGTAAGATTTCTAGGGAATCTATTAATGTGTATAAAAGTGACATCCAGATAGTTGACGAAGATTTATTTCTTAATCATTAGTTTCTTTTCGCAGCTAGCGAATTGTATGTCTTGTATATCTTTAAAACAGACATTGTCATGGAACAAGTACCTATATTTTTCTAACTGTAGATGATCGAGTTTGAAGATTAAAAATGTTCTCCAAAGTGTCGGCTCTCATGACTTGCAAGCTATTATAGGCAGAAAAAGAACTTTACAGACAGAACTTTTTTGCCCAATATTCTCTCCAAGGATTTAGAGAGAACAAATTGATATTACGATAATATTTCGTAATATATATCCTTTAAACATTTCTCTTTATATTAATAGTAATTTAAGAAACAAGCAATATTTGTATTCATAAATTAATTTGCGAAATAAATAATACGTATTTTGTGTGAGTTATAAAAACGAAATATTCTTATTTATGTGTCTGTCGATGTGCTTAGGTTTACGGGCGTTTCTTATATACCTACCTCTATGAGCACCCGTCAAATTGACGGATAAACGAAAATACACATTTTCTGTAAAAAAACCGATTTATTCAAATTAAGTCTGAATTGGAAAATATTAGGCTTCACGTTTAAATAAATTATTAATAAGTAAAAAGTCTTTTTCTTTTAAATTATCATGGAAATGATAACAATAATATTAACAATAATATAAGTATAGGGTAATCATATTTATTAAGCACATTTTTTACAAATATACTGAATTTTGTTTGTGTATTTTCCGCATACGATCTTTTTGCAATATATACAATAATTATTACTTCTATTTTTTTCGCAATAACCTACTTGACAACTTTTTCGCACTTCTGACGTTGAAGATGACAGAAATGAAGCGTCTGATCTTTGGCAAAATATGTATTCCTTTCTGGATATTTTCAATCCGGTGCACTCTATACAAAATATCCACGCGTTTATCGCTGCCAAATCTAAAATATTAAAAAAAACTTGAAGGGGTCATCGGAAACTCCCTGCTTTCATACTATATTTGCGTAGTATCTGGTCAACGACGTCCACACCAAACTTTGTTTTATTACAAAAAGCAATGATTTCTGGGACACGTTTATAATTGTCTTCTACTTGTATACCTGTATGTTTGGTGCTTAGAAGGAGGACTTTTACGTTAGGTTTACTTTTATACACAGTAAGCGTGCAGTTTTCTGATTTATATAAATTTGAGGAAAACAAAGTTATCTTGTCCTTTTCCCCCTTGAGCATCGAGTTTCATCTTTCCCTATATAAGGGAAACCATTCAAAATATATTTTGTTTGGACGACAACTGCTAACCAAAACTTAATACCAAATTTATGAGGCTTATTCGGTACATATTGCGTAAACCTGCATCGGGCTTTCGTTGAAAATAATTGTTCGTCTATTGAGATATTTTCACATGGCTTGTAACAAATCTGGCTATTACTTATAAATCTGTTTTATATTTCGGATATCAGCGCAAATTTATCTGTTTGTAATCTTTCGGAAGCTTTCAATGATCTCACTTCATATGCGCCCCGGACATATGGAATTCCTAGAAAACTACGTAACTCAGCAACTGTGATTGTCCCGTCTTTTTTCAAAACTCGATGCGCCTCGGTTTCAGTGCAATCTTTTATGCGTTCCATCATATGTCTGTCAATTATCAATCCGAAAGCACTAGTTACACAACCCGACATAATATTTCTCTTAGCATAGCCAGTAGGCTCTGCGATATCCTTGAATATCATACGAACGGGCGTCCTATCCCTAGATACGCCTGTTTTCACTTTTATCCACTGTGTCCCATCAATTGCAATTTCAATTTCACCTATTACATTTTGGGATGTGCTTGGAATGCTCGTCCTTTCATCCTCGGAATTAGAACTAGAAAGAATACGCATCCTTTTTTTATTACGACACACTTTCAAGAAGTGTTCCTCTTCACTATCCGAAGATCCTTCTATTTCTCCACTTTCAATGTATTCAGAACTTTCACTGTCAGCTTCGCTGTGGCCTAATTCATACTGATCTTCTTCGGAGGTATCCTCAGAACAATCTTCATTCATGTTGACAATTTTGTTCAATATCTTATTATATCTCCTGGATTTACTCATGATTGCTAGAAAATGGGCATTGGTCAAAATAAGAAAATACTGTGCCCAAATTCAATTATCCTATTGTAAATACTTACAATAAGTGGAGATAATAATGGGAAATGTCTACAATAACTGAAACTTTTGCACAATGTCTTTGAAAAACGGATTGTTTATGAAATCATCAACCCGTCAATTTGACGGGTTTCGTAGAGATAGGTATACTACATACAGATATAAAAAATTAGAAAGCCTAGGAAAAAATAATTTTGTGAAAAAATTATTTAAATGAAATGATTAATTTACGATGCAAAATGGTTAAAATTGATGCTATGGTTTTTGGGATATTTCATTTCGAAGTTTGAAATCCGTCAAATTGACGGGTCCCGTAAATATAGTGTTAAGAACATTGGTCCGCTATCTTTATAAGTTTCCACTTTAACGAGATGAAACCAGCACGAAGAATTACGAAGAAAATTGAAAAGAAGCACGAAAAATGAAAGGATTCACGTTGAAAGATCCATGATCGTCGATTGAACGATAAAATTAGAATTCCCTTCGTGTCTTGCTTCTTCTGGTCCCGCTTACCTCAACCGTTGAAAAGATCACTTTGGCAGCCTTTTTCTCGAGCCGTTCGAGCATTCGCGTTTCCGCGAGCCTTCTTATACCTTGGGAGAGGGGCTGTTTACTCGGCCGCGAAGCCTAGCAGACAAAGCTATCGATTACTGGTCGACTACGTGTCGTTAAATATGACACACCGGGTTTGGCTCGAGCTTGATAAGCTGACAACTCCTTGTCAAAGGCGGTGACGGAGCGCGATGAGGGCTCCCTTTGAGTCTAGGATGCAGATACATGTATCTGTGTCCTGTGTATATCGGAGGAAAATACGGTGTTTAAGGTAGGTGCACATTGCACATGTGCAACGTCTTCATTGGGGTTCAGCGATTCTTTTGTGTTCATTATGTTCTGTTCTGTTCACTGTAATATCAAATTTTAGGTCACAATGCGGAATTTCAAATTACAATTGTATACCTTCTAGATATAAATTTTGTTTTTTGGTTTCTTGAATTGGATGATTTTTGTATTTGTAATGTTAGGATGCCCTTAGACGATCAATAATATTGTCAATATAATATCGTCAACAATATTCTCACCGAAAATGCGGTTTGTTAATAAATATTGGCAATCTTCTATTGACAATACATATTGATTCTTTTAGTTCAGAACATTCAAATATTGGCAAATATCATTATATATATATATATCACTTTTATATTTGTTATATATATATTCATGTATAACATAAAGATTGATAGTCTGAGCGCATTCTTAGAATTCTAATCTTGAAGTTTTACATTATTATCATATATCGGATTTGAAATTTATATTTAACGGTAGTTAATATTTTACGTTTAATATTTAATACTTTCGAATTTTGCTATCTCGAGCTCTGTATTCATTATTTATAAGTCATTCGTTATTTAGTATTTATTTTCGAAATGTGTTTCTCTGAGTTCGATGAAGTATTCCTGTATCTTCACGGAGTGATCTGTGGATTTTATTGTGTTATTCCATCAAGTAATACAGTAATTAAAGATGGGCAATTTTATCGTGATTTTAATCTGGTTTGCTAATTTTCTATTTAGTTTGCTGGTATGCTAGTTTTCTATTTAGTTTGCTGGTTTGCTATTTAGAATTAACATTATAATATGACGGGACTTTACATACCGAAGTAAAAGTAATATTTACAAATGCAAATTAATCAACGGATTATTGATCAATGTGCGAAATTCAAGATCACGTAAAATGATTCTCTCTTTTGTCACACGTTGCTATTATATAAATACGGGTTGCAATAATGTGGAGCGTATTGTACAATCTAAAATAATAAATAAATTTGCATTTGAAAGCTAATTTAATTCCAATTTCCTTTTTCAAATTTATGTTCATTCCAAATGAAATAAATCAAGCAGAAGCTTACCTAGTTAATCCTCTGACAGTGTAATAAAATGAAGAAAAATTAAGAAAGAAATCTATCAAACAATCATATTTCTATCGCTATGATTTCTGATAATTATGACATCAATTAGGATTTTTCTGGAAAATGAATATTAGTAATTGCCTCAGTTTCTTTTCTATTACACTGTGAGAGAACTAAAACTATTATATTTTTCATATTTCTCATATTATTATTTATTCATTTGTCTCCATTTCCTTTACCAAGATAAATTGGCAATTTTATAAAGAATAAAGTCTTTCCCACTTTACAAACTCATTAATTAATAAATAAACATAAGATTAGTGATTTCAAAAGCTAACTTATATAATCACAAAGATGTATAATCCACGTCTCAAAGATTAAACAAAAAACACAATCAGTAGAAATGTCAACCTATCGAAAGTTCCCTTAACTCCGCCTCAATCAAACGCAGATTGCAATATAAGGATTGGTTAAAAATTGTGGTTTCTGAGAATCACCGCGACGAACTTTGGCTCGCGTATTATGTACACGTGCAGCTGTGACCTGATTTATAAACTTTTTATGATCACATTTGTTTCATGCACGGAAACAGATTTTCGTTTCTTTCCATACTTTTATTCCATTTGTTGTTACGCTTGTTGTCCAAGCGCGTAGCAGAAACATGTGTTAGATATTTTCAGCAGTGTTGAAACCAGCCTGAAACAAGCTTTGGGCCGTTTCGATATCACTAATATTCTCGTAATATAGCCGAACATAACTTTCAGATCGGAAGTTCGACAAAGTTAACGGTAGAACGATCTACCGTGAACTTCACATCGTTTCACCCGAGTTATCCGACTGTCTCAGGTTTCCGTCAACCTACTTCCGTTGAGTTCTCACAAACTGTCCTTTATTCTACCTTGTACTGGTTGTTCTTTGGATGATTTTACCACAATGATATATTCTTCTCTTGATTAGTCGCTTTGCAATTGCTGGATTTGTGTCTAACTGAGGAAATCACATGTGTTTTGTGTGTGTCACATGTGCCGTTCTTGCATAAAGTGTAAGAAGAGAAATGTGTCAGAAATAGATGCATATTTTTACAACTGAGTCGTTGAGAAGCCATAATTCATTCCATAAATTAAAATGGAGATTTTAATTACAAACATCGTTCTTCGTAATTCTTTTTAGAATTGATGATTACTTGTTGCTATTTTTTGTATAAGAAATTTATGAAAACAAGATTTCTTCTTTGAGATATTGAATATTAATTATGTCTCCGCATAACACAAAATTAATAATTCTATGAAGAATGAAACTCATCAATTTGGACTTTGGCAGGATTTATAATTGTAATTTAGTTTCTGAATATAATGTCAATCTTTTTAGTCACCAATAAAATGTATAATATAATATATAAAACTTTATTTTTCGTAAATCTTCCAATTTCACAATTTAGGTACATGATTAATAAAATTCATAATTTAGACAGATGTTAAATTAACAAAGGGCAAATGACTTGTTTTCTTCTCTATTTCATTTTTTGGAAAAAGATGGTACAAATATTAGTAAGTTCCAAAATGAAGTAAATTTGAAAAAACATATGTGCTTGCTAATTACATTTTTCTTTATATTCCACGAAACCTTATATAATTTTTTGCTTTCCACGAAATCTCAATTTTACATTCTACTTCGCTGATCCTCTTTATCCTCACAGAACAAAATTGTTATCGTCCTCGGGACAAAATCTCTTAGCTAAATTCTCAAGAATTTTCATGCTCTAAATATTAAGTCCAGGGAAAAAACATATTCGACGGTCTGCATAACCATTCGTCTTATAGATTTCTCGAAAGTCACTGGAAAATAAAGAAGGAAAACGTGTTCCTCCTGTAGGGGAAACACGAGTAGAATCGAGTTTGCGTTACACTGCCGTGTATATAGAAGGATACACGAGGTCTTCACGGGGCTCGCGATTGAAAATCCTCGACCACTACGGAAACGATTTTTCTCTGTTTCTTTACGACCCTATTCTTAGGGTGAACAATTTACCAGAGTTTTATCACTTCCTTTATTTTCCTTAATATCTCTTTCGTTCGGTCATTTTCTAACAATAAAGGAATATGGAAAGAATAAAAGATTTTCATTTATAGTTATACGACTTTGCAATAATTATCGTAGTTGAATTTTGTTAGTACGCTGAGAGAAGTAATTTTCCGAATCTCTGGGTCTTTATTTAGTATTTCTTAATCGTTCCTCTTTTAATGGTTTTTCTAAAACGAAGGAATATTAAACAAAAATTTCTTATAATCAAACATCGCTACTTTCTCAATAAATTTATGAAATAGAGTATCTATCAAGGTTTTATCTCGTGACTATACATTTTCATGGATGCTATAGAATCTGCTGGGGCGTTGAAACATTTAACGAATGACTGTATAGAGATAAATTGTGGGAAGAATCAGAGTATACATAGCATGAAGACGTTAGCAGAGGCAATTTGCAAAAAGATGTACGCTCTAGATATAAATTATTACTGTAGATATCGAGATTTTTTTCTAATTAAATAAGTAAGTTAATTATTTAATATATAATTAGGTAATTTTGGAAGAGGAAGTTCTACAGGAACTATCTTTTTTTCTCAATTACTTTTACGAAGTTAAAGTATTACACAACTACGTTTCCCTCGAGTTGTAAGAGAGCAATGAAATAATTCTCTTTGTCTCTACATGTTTACAAAAAAAATCATGTAAAATTACAATCTCCTCATTTTCTTATTTCTGTCTAGTTTCTCCTTATAGTTATTACTGTTATGGTCAAGATTTGTTTCGCAGTGATCAAGTAGCTATCGAATAACGTTATGTAGTCGCAGTTGTACGACTGATAAGGAGAGTATCGGTCATTTTTGACGACCAACCTTATTACTTCCTTCCAAAGAGTCGGTGGTTGAATGCAGCTTTCTCTATTTAAAGTTTCCCGCGAGTGATGCAATATCTTATCGAATGAAGCGTGTGCACAGTTAAAACGATTGCGACCGCACGTGCAATTTCCGTGCTTTCTTCACCCTATTTTTATAGACCTCGCGGATGGTTTCGCGACACGTGTTCGCCCTCCTTACGACACGCAAGCTGGAACAAACACGCGTGGAACGCTCGAGTAACGGAGAAAAATTGACGTCGTCTCGGTGATCCCTTTGGCCATCGTCTTGGACGTAAATTACATTCATTGAAATAGAGGTTTGGTCGTGTGTATTTGGCGAGCACGTGTAATGTTACCTGCCTTTTTTTCGAACTTTAGCATGAAACGAGTTGCCATTCGTTCGTGAATTAAGTTTGTTAATTACACTTCACATCTTGTAAAATTCTTTTTGCTGTTTAAAATTGATACTGCCGTTGATTTATACATTAATAACACTAGCGTTTTTAGGACTCTTTATAGAATTTTGTCGTGCAATTTTTGACTAATTTGATGGTAAATTAAATTAGGTAAATTGGTAAATTATATATTATACTTTATAAAAATGTCTTTTGCACGAACGAAAATTTGAAATTAAATATGGTGTTAATCAAATATTAGTGGTTTTGGGATATTTATTTTCACTACCCTCCTAAATATTTCAGAAATATTGATTATGATAATATTATAAATATAATTATAAGGTATTATTACTATGCCTTTGGATTTATTATTTATTTTTAGGAATCTTATTTCCCTCCGACTGCAGGTTGTGTTCCTTTCTTTACATTATTGCAGTACAGTGCTTACTTGTAGAAACTAAAAATAAATGACATAATGATCAAGAAATTGCAGACAGACGTGTCATATTTCCGTCCCGTAATATTCATTTGGTGTTATTTGGACATCTTTTTACTAAGCACATAATAGAAGAGTTTCAGAACTTTTAATTTAAAAAGTGATAAAAATACTTTGGTTAACAAAACTAAAATGGTAAAGATAGAATTATATTTAAGAAGAATATTCAAAAATAATATAATTAATATAATTAAAACAATATAAAATAATACGTAAAAAAGTACAAACTATTTTTCTAAAAAATTTCTTTTAGATTAATAATACTTATGATAATGAGCCATACTCATATTCCTTCTCTTATATCCCTTAGAATGCTCATTCTTCACTACTACAAAACTACTTTAATTTTGTATTAATTACTCAAAAATTCATCGTATATAAAAGATGCGTTCGTTTAATATTTCCTTATCCATAATTATTATTCTAATATCTTTCACATGTCTTGGTCAAGAAATTTATGACCATTTGCGAGTAATTCAAGTACGTGTAAGGTTTTCGACGGAATATTTTGCACAACACAGATTACTATTTATTGAGGAAACGACTCATTCAACCCTAGTTTTCGTTTATTAATGAGTTTGTTCAACTCTATTCGCTTATCGGGTGGAATTGATCATTCTTATAGTGGTACGTGTTTCGAATGCGTTTTCATGGTTGAAGCTGAGTAAACACCATCCATACAGTTGGAGAATAGAACTTGCGTATACGTGCTTAATTATGTTAGTAGATTTTAATGGAGTTATTAAAAATGGACGAATAAAACTCGAATAAAATATATATACGCACTATTGTATAATAGTGTACGTGAAATGTGTAACATTTAAAATATGGAATTTACTGCGATAATATACTGTAACAATTTGTTGCTGTATTAAAGCAATATACATTTCAGAAAATTTTTCACACGAAATTATACTTAACTTTATTTGAATCCTCTTACATGAGTAACTTACGGTGCTTATATATTTGCACAAAAGCAACTAATTTATGGTAATAAATTTGAAAGATGAATTCCAGCTATTAATCTCGAACTTTTTCCTGAATTTCAATGTTATAGACATAAGGTGCTAGGAAGGTAACGTTGCTGTACTTTGTGCAGCTAAAGATCCAAATATTTTTTATACTTTACTCATTAACTATATTTTAACAAACAGAGATTGTCTTCTATATTTTATGTGCAAAATATATGCGAATTTACAAACCCTAATCTCAAAAAGAAAAATTATTTCACTTCAATACTGTTACAAATCTTACTAGTCAACGTATGATCTTTAAAACAAAGTCAAATGAATCATTCGTACTTTTTTATCTCTAATCCTCTGTGTATACATATATATATATATATATATGGAAACTTACTTTCGATACCGATATATAACATATTTTGAGAGGATATGGTTCGTGAAATAAAGAAGAGTCGACCGATAAACAAATTTTATTTCTGACTCAACTACCATTTACCCAGAGATACGATGAATATTAGCGTCTGAAACACATTTCCATCGCTTAAATACTATTTTCTCTCGACATGTAGCAACACGTCGACGGCGTAATACCATTTAAAATGCATTTTCCCGTAAAGATATGTAAGTGGTAGGTGGCACGCTATAAGACAGAGACGAGCGGAAGATAAAATTTAATGTTACGATAAAGAGAAGGCGGGTACAGTGGTATTGTCGTGCATGCATCTAATCGCCAAGCCACCTTCGACCTAGATTAACAATCCATTATGCACATTTCCTCTTTCTGACAGTTTCTCCGCGGCAACTAACTCGCTTGACAAATTGCAGCGCGCGCGAACTCTCAACGAGATTCATTTCGAATAGCTTTTATCCCTTGTGATTGAACGAGAGTTCGACGATTTAACAGGGAGATTACGCGCACTACCTACTACTTTTACCAACCAGAGCAGATAAGATTCAACGAATTTGAATTCTCAATGGATTTTCTCCCTTTAACTCGAGGTAAGTTCGTTTCGCCTTGTTTTAGAGAATCCGAGCGTTTTTAAACAATAAATTATGACAGATCCTAGAAGTACTCCGCGAAAATTAAATTTAGGCGTGGAGTGAAGTTGGAGCAAGTAGGTTTACGTAGCTTTTGTACGTTCAGTAAAATTGAAGGTGTTTATTTATTAGTTGGTTTATTAGGAAGTTAAATATTCAGAAAATTTATTCGTGAACTTTTTAGGTAATTGAGTGATTCTGCTAATTTTTTAGAAAATCGATATTAAATAAAAAATTTGAACTAGAAAATTGTTAATTTCTTGTTGTTTTCTCTTTCATGTGGGTGATCGAAGTTTTAAATTTGGAATGTCTAGAATAAAATATTGCCTGCGTGTATTGCTTATTACTAAGAAGCTGATAAAAACAGCCTTACTTGCCAAATAATATATTATTGTTCGGTGGAATTATACTGATAAATAACTCATTTTTATACTTAACTTTCTGGATTTTTAAATATATTGCTCTTCTAACAAACCGACCGTATAATTTATATTTAGTAAGTAACCTTTTGTTCGAAGAAGTGAAACTGAAGTTGGAGTTTGAACTAAACTTCGTCACAAGTACAATTTGCTTTTATTGAATCGGTACTACATGTAATCCGTGCCATAGTACGAAGTTACAGCACAAAGGATTAAAATTATCGTAGGAGTAAAACGCGCAGGAAATTGTAAACACAGAGATTGCGTAGTCAATGATTCTCTTTAACTCAAAGTTATTTGAAGAAGAAGAAGAAAAAAGAATTAATATTGGCATAAAGTTACCAATACCAATGATATTATATTGATTCCATAGTTCCGCAAAAAATTTGCAAACATTACGGTAGCATTTATTTAAAACACAACGGAACACTATAAAATCAACGAAGAAGATAATTTCGGAAAAATCTTGGTAGTGTCAAAATCGATCTATGATATTCGGGGCGATTTATTAGATCCTCGATTCTAAGCTTGTAGAGTTGACAGATGCGCATAAATATTAACGGACGTCCAAGGGGATAGAAACGACGAATTGCACGGTGACGTAATATAGAGGGGGATTTCGAGGGTCAGACTGAAGGGAGGACTTTCGTTGAATATTTTAACTGTCTTCCGTAGGATCGCTTAATTAGTAAACACGATAGACTGAGGAAAAGGGGAATAAGGTACGATCGATGTAGAGATACATCGAGTACGTTAAAATCCTATCGACTAGAATAACAAGAGAAAAGAAGTCGAAAGAAAGTGCTAGAATATACTCTGAAACTGGAGATTTTCGACGAATATCTCCTAAGAATGGATCTTCGGCTCGACACTATTCCAATATGCATTTGTCAGAAGGATGTCGATAAAATTGCATAGAAGTCACCAATTTACGGAAGAAACATTAAATTATTGAATTCTATTTCGTTGAACGCTACACGTTAGAAAACGTAAGAAAAAAACGTGGTTTCATTCAACGCCTTCTGCGCGAAATTTCTTCCATTTCGATGAAAAATTTGTCGCCAGTTTTTTCGACGCCAGAAAACGTCGAGAACCTAAGCTTGAATTTATCAGAGCGAGAAGGGAGGGAGGGAGAGAGAGAGACAGAGGGAGAGAGAGAAATTAAGAGAAAAAGAATGAATAGGCATACAACATGGAGGAAGAAAATTGAGTGGAGAATGAGAAGTCGTGGTTGCTCGAGGTACAGTGGTGAACAGTGTTGGATATTGGATCACTGAAAAAGTTGAGCAACTTTCAAACAAAATTGAGAATATTTTAATAAGACTGTCTTCATTTTGATCTTCTGAGAGTTTTCAACTTCAAGCATTCATATCTTACTTAATTAATCGGTACGCCCCTTGTCTTAGATTAAATAATAGTAAAATGGCGGAAGATAGAAAGTTTGACGAGAATTTTAACAATGTGCTTCGAGTCTAGTTCGTCCTGCACCCTTCATTTTCTCTATGATATTCTCTTTGTTTTTTATTAATACTGTGAGCGACCACGTGAACGAGAATCGATCGTGTTGCTTCCGCTAATTTAAACAGCAATTAGACGAATGCGCGAATTGATTGGAGTTCTTCTTCCCTTAAGTTTCTTCCCGTAATTGGGTGAGTCGCGATCGATATAGTTTTTTTTTCGTTTGACAGCCTTGTCAATAATTACACGAACGTGTATCAGCAGGAACGATTTCCGTTGATTTCATTGTCGTATCGTTACACAAACGCGTCGCGATTATTGCAAACCACGTTTGGGTAATTCCCGTACATAATTACACGAAACGCTCTGATGTAATAGAACGTCACGATAATTGATAGCGTTAAACGTCGCATTAGATTTAAGATACCGTAAACATACAATAGGGAGATTTATTGAATTCGAGTTCATCCACGACTACAAATGTTAATACGTGTAACGATATATTGATGACAAGGTGTTTTAATATGGATCGAAAGAATTGTCGTAAATGTCGTGGAATTTATAGTTAAAAATGCTGCACAAGATAATTGTACGCCGTTGTGCACTTGTCTACGCTTGTTTTAAAGTGTTATATGCACAATATTAAGATTGGCAATATATAATCTTATTAACAATCTAAGTAACGATATATTAGTTGACAAAGTGTTCTAACGTATCTTTATACTATTGTCATAAATGTTACACAAAATAGTTAATTTCATATCAAACCATACTACACTTATTTCAAGATTCTGAATCAGTTACACGTACAAAGAAATTAATCTTGAAATTGACGCGAGAAATGTAATAGTCACTTACGGACTATTACATTTAATTGTGTCGGGTAATTGCTTATTTATTCTGACCAAGATAAATTTCTAATTTTATCTTCACGAACACGAACACTTGTAAAACTTGTACCCCACTATTTACAAAAGAAGCCCTAACATTTGTTATCCGTTCTCTTTACTCTGTCATTACATCCACCTCACAATTACCTTCTATTATTTCCTCATAGAAATATTACCTGTTTGATACACCACTTGATCAGATCCAAAAATAACTAATCTTTCTATTTGAAACTCCTCGTTAAATGACGAATAATATGTCCTTAAAAAAGAGAGAGATAGAAAACACTTTTAAAACTCACCATTGGTCGAGGGCCGCAATACGGACGTTCACGGTCGCTCGTTGTTCGAAGTTCAAGGAACGTCCGCGATAGTTTGTGGCAACGAACGTAAGAGGAAAAGTCGTTTACCAATCACTTACACAACTTTCGTGATCGCAGTTCTCACCCCGAGTGTTGTTGTTTATGTTGAGGTTACACAGTCGAGCGATGGGATTCGACACACATAGGGGACCGTTGTTCCGCGGTTGGACGAAACGCGTACGATGGAGTGCGTCGCGACGCCGCGTGCCGACTGAAGCCGTCGTTTTTCCTTCTGGGACCACAGAATCGCCAGGAGGGGGTCGGGTGCGTCTACCGGCGCTGGACGCCAACCACCCCACCCCCCACCTCCGTGTTTTCCGTCCCCTTTATTCGAGCTAGGCGCAGTCTACCCCTACTATGCTACCCCTACTGGCGTGAATTCAGATCCACGTGGTGCGCAATCGTCGACTGGTCGACGCTCGTAACTCATCGAAACGTACTGTTTTACTTTTCTCTTTCAGCAGAGGATTCTACTTTCCTTAGTTAAGAAATAGTATCGTTGGATTATAGATAGCTATAACACAGTAGAACCTCTGTTATCCGAATTAATTGGGGATCAACGGTGTTCGGATAAGAAAATTTTCGGATAATAGGAAAAGATCCTGATGTGCATCTTCATGTATGAATTTCAGAAAAAAAACATAAATATTAATAACAATACAAGTAATGGAATTAAATATGATTCGATTAAAGATTTATGAGTGACAAATCTCTTCAGCTGCTAAATCACACAACTTTTTCAGCAGATTCAATTCGCTACAGTTACAAAACTTTTTTTCCTCTTACCGTCTTAACTCTATTTTAAAAGCTTCAAATACTTCAAAATGTCGAGAAATATCATTACTGTTATTATATCCATGTCTCAATTTATTATTCGAAGCACTGATAACATTAGTATCATGGTCGATTGAAGGAGATTTATCACATTGAAACCACCATTCTACCACGTCGGTATTATCACAGTCATCGAATCCTGGTATTGTATTCAATGCAGAAAGAGCCTCTTCTACATCGTAATATTAACTTCTATTTCTTCCTGTATGGTGTCTCCAATGTATTTCGCTAGCTTTTTTCGCGCTTTTTTTAGTGTTGCACATTTAAAGCCCACTGAAGCATATACCACCACATAACAAGAATTATGTTTGAATTTAATCGGTGATAAAGCTATTTCCTCTTTTCGCTAGTATTATCGTTGATCGTTAATGCGAAACGTATTCGGATAATAGAGAGTTCGAATAATAGAGATTCGTATAATCAAGGTTTTACCGTGTTAATTTATGTCAGATTATTAAAATTTAGGGTATTTACTTTGATTTTGTATTTTGTATCTTGCGTTCTTCGTGATAGGGATCAGTAGTAAAATTAAATTACTAATTCCAAAATTATGATTCCCGATTACTTTCATTGAAATTAAGTGTTAAATTGTCTGATTTAGCATTTTTGTCATTTTTCATAGGTTTATATTGAAATATCTGAAGTTCTCCGTATTTGTTACTTACCGTTCAGAGGCCATGCTAATCAATAAAATAATATAAATCTAAATTCATAGAGAACTAACAATTACAGAATTATTTTTTAAAATTTATCTCGGAATTTACAAATATTTATACTGTTTCCTTGCAATATATAAAATGGTAATAAGACTTTTGTTTAAGATGTTGAGATATTGTTTTTCTTTTTGATTATATTATATTAAAATGAACCCTTTTAAAATTTATCCTAAAATATATCTATTGAATAACGCCAAAACCAGAAAATCAATAAAATTGTATTTATCAGATTTTTCCATTTAGCTTTCATATATAATATTTCAAATATTTCAAACTGAATGTAGAAAAACAAGACAAAGGTAAAAGAAAATAAAACTTTTAGTATTTTGTGATGTCACAAAGATTTAGATCGGATATTTTAATCAAAGACGACAGTATTACATGAATGTTTACACAGAGGATATTGACTCTGGGTGGGGCTTATGTTTGTTATATATGAATGTGCGATAGCAATGAAAAGAAATAAAGTTTTTGGAGGAATATAGGTATGAATGTTAATGTGCTAAGAGGAGCGATCTTAAAGGTGAATAGAGACTTCAGGGTGAAAGTTTAATGAAATAGTCTTCGAAGAACTACCTATTGTGAGACGCTTTAAGGCAAAAGTAGAGGATTGTAATTTTTATGTTCATATATTATTACATATCGTTAGGATATACATATTATGTTTCGGAGGAACGTAAATTGTTTCGTAGATGAGGACAGTGGCGACGACGTATCCCTCCTTTTACGTTAATTCTTTAGGATCTCATTATTTCGTTTTACTACTCAGAACCTTGTTTAACATCAAACATTGCAAGAACGAACTAAATTAAAACATACAAGACACCCTTCAATGATGTCAAAAAATCCACTCGGAAAACAACCCTTTAATTCTATCCCTTTAATCCACAAATTCGAAACTCCACAATAACATAACACCAATCAACAAACAATTATACAAATATACAAGTTGCCTCTCAATGATATCAAGCGTGTCACCCAAAAAGCAACCCTGTAATTTTACGAATTTTCTTGATCAAACATATTCTAAACTGCGCATGATATAATATGAGTTAACAAACAAACAAAAGAGAAGAAAGATCCAAACTGAGATTAAAAAGCCAAACTGAAAGGCATAAGCCACCCTCAAACCTCCGAATCCACCCGAAAACCATGAAAAGAAAGAAGAAAGAAACATAACCTAAAGGAACTAAATTACGACACACAAGCCACCCTCGACGACGTAGAGCATGTTATTCCCTGCTACATCAGCTGCTTTTTGCGAAACCGCGGAACACCGTTTCAGACTTTCGTTACGGGGATAGGTTGAAAAGCTGTGGCTCTTGTCGCATTGTGCGCCGTCGAAGCGGGAAACGTTGCGCCCTTCGTCGACCATGCAGCCGACGACGATCGATCGGTGCACCGTAGTGTATGCGCAACGAGGATAACGCTTTGCCACGACATCGTCGAACGAACAAGGATGGTAGAATACGCGCCTCGAAGAGGGCGAGGAAACCAGTAAGCGGAATACCGCTCGTAAATATCGGTGCTGAGTTCACGGGCTGTGACGGAGGTCAAGTGCTTGGCCATGGCTGCAGTCATTGGACAGGCTGAGGGCCACTGGATCACCGTACTCCCTTGTTCACCAGGAAATCGTACACGCTCTTCCTGCAATTTCGTGAGTGCGTCGCTCCCCCAGATGTGTTATTTGTATGTACTACATGCGCGCTAATAAATTAGCGGAGAATTTTTAATCGAAGACATCGCGCGATCAACTTGCTGCGGTAGATTGTCGAGACTGGAATTGAGGGTCATAGGGAGAAAAATGCGATCGCTTTTCAGGGTTTATTCCGCAGCGGTTGTAAACGCCATGCATTGAACTTCGGCTAATGGATGGTTGGATTAGGGTTTCGGGTTTACTTTGATTTCGCTGTTTGTGTTCCGCGGATTTTATGAAATGGGAACTTTTATGCTGTTTTTGTGGTCTTTTCGGGTATGTTGATAAATATTAATACTGTTTTATTTTATTTTATTTGGTATCGTCTGCGGAAATGGTTGTATTGTATTTTGTATTGTATTTTAATAGTAAAACTATCAGAGTGGTTAAAAGGAACAATTTCTATGTTTTTGTGAAAATTTCATATATTTATAGCAACACATTTTTGCGAACTTGAATGATTTTTTTGTAAAGTACTGAAATTACCAGAATGGTTACGATGATCAATTCATACATTTTTGTTTAGTAGAAATTTTGTAGATTTGCAACACGGTTCATGTTTAAAGACTTTAATAGGTTTTTGGAAAGTATATAAATAAATACTTGCCTTTTTCTTTTCATTGATTCCTTTGATACGAATTGTAGACTATAGTGAATTATAGTACAGTCACTTTTTTTTAGTGTACACTATTGCCTTTATCTTATTCCAAGAAAATTAATTGGTTTGTATAATGATATAATTGCTTCTATATCATTATTCATCCACAAGACGTATTAATAGCTTTTGTTGTTAGGAAAATCTATGTTCGCCGTACAAATGTGTTGATTGAACTAAGTGCAACGGATCTTTAGAAAAAGTATTAGATTTACGACGTATCGTGTAGTCAGAAATTAAATAAAACGTGGAAAGAAAATTAGATTGGATCGAATGTACATCAGCACACCTTTACGATAATTAATTAAGCTTCGTATTCTCTTGGTAGATAAAAACAAAATGTTTGATACTCGAATATAATCAAAATTAACATAGGTATGTTTAAAATATGCATGTAGTTGAAATCTGAGAATATTTATTTTAATATGTCCATAATTATAATATGTATATCATTAGAACCTTGACAGAATTAACAAACATTTTTCCTCAAAGGAATTGATGATGATGTAATAAAGTAACCATTACAAAATTTTCAATTACACAGAAATATCATTTCATTGAATCATACCTCAAGTTACATACATACGATTGACGAGCTTCTATTTCGATTCTGAAGCGTTGCTTTAGAATATTCAACTAAAATCTTTAATCAAACATGAGATATTATTGCATAATAATATAACCCCTAATACAACTCCTATAACCCTTTGTAGTTGGTTGATACAGAAATTTTACATCGATGTACCTATTCTTCCGAAACCTTATTTTATTTTCTTATCACTGTGGTAGTATAATTTATCTATATATTGCAATTATTGCTGTTTAGTTTTTAAATCAAAGTGAAAATTATAATCAATTACAATTCTCCCAAAAATTGTTCTAAATACAAAATAAATATTCACCACGGTACAAAAAAGAAACGGAATTACTCTCAAGAAACTTCACGGTTAGAAAAATTCAAGTAAACTCAGCGATCAAATTTCACACCCTATATGCATCCTGTATTCTATTCTCTTGCGTACACAATAGCTAAATAACGAGTCGGGATAACGGAGGAAAGCTCGTAAAAGCCCACCGAAACAAAACGCGGAACCTTTTTGCCTTCGTTCTTCAAGGGATATGTTTTCGCTCCCTGTTGGAAGCGTATTCTTTATCCAATTATGGTTTACGAGATAGCTCTTTCAAAGTAGCTTTTGGGATACTATTTCTACATATGAAACGAAACTCACGAGCAATTCTTGATTTAAACTGGATCATCGAGCCAAAAATTTTTCAGTAATTTTGCAAGAAATATTGAAGAAGACAGAGACAACTGTGATGGAAGTGTCCTGGGCCCTTCTGCATAATAATTTATTTAATAATAATACTAATGTAATCAACAAATAACAAGTGTAGGTTATAGATTTTTGTTGTACAATTTTATTATTTTACATGGAATAAAATAATCAGCTGGCTTGGAATTTATAAAATTGACTCATAGAACATCATTTCTAATTATTTTCCTGCCAAATTTAATACTATTATATAAGGAAATTTACTAGCACTGGTAGTCTGGTACCTGCGATTTGTAAAATCATGCTAATGAGTTTAATTGTGCAAGAAAACCTACGCCTAGGCTGACTAATGGTCAATTTCCTTTGGGCTATGACTCGCTGTCGTTTGTTAGTACTACCAATGAAGTACTTAGGCGACGGGATTATAGGTGCTCCCTCTGTGTTTACCCTTCTTCCCTTCAGACGGGGGGGGGGGCTTTTAATAATTCTATCAGAGGTCGTTTACTTGTTCGGAACGAAGGTGAACGCTCCTATAGGAAAGGGACGCGTGGTTCACAAGAGGTTTGAAGATTCGCAATAGTAGAGGTACAGTCGATTAGTTGGCGGAAGAGGAAAATTAGGCTGCCGCTTTATGATGGACTGAATTTATGTGGTTGTATTAGAGGTATTTAGTGGGAATGTTTTATAGCTGTACCTTTTGATTCCCGCAGGGAGGGCTCGCTTTGCGAGCCTATGGGGGCTGGCAAACCCACGTTCCCGCAGCCAGGGGGACCGTCGGGACAAGCGTCCCGCTTACGTGAGTCCCTATGTACACCGCAAGGAAGGTCGCCTGAGGAGTGAGGCGGCCACACTCTCTCCACGGGGCCTTGGGTAGTAGCGCACCCACGATCCTGATGTTAAGGGTGGGACCGTCGGGGACAGTTCAGGGTTTGGAGGCGCCCTGTGATCCCCGCTTACGTGAGTCCCATCTGGAACTGCCGAGCTCGGTTAGCAGGACGCCCGGCCGGTAGTGACGTGGCCGTACATCCACACGATAGTCCCACCAACGACTTAGGTTGGTACCACGGGCGGGTCGAGTTACAGCCCGGAGGGAGTAGTGACCCCTCTGCTCGGCCAAATAATGGGTATGGACTCGTGGTGGCAGTGGTTGATGGTCAAGATGCTGGCAAGAGGGCCGGATTAAGGTGTCTGCCTACACCGAATGGCCTTCGGCGTGTGAGCAGCGTCCCACCTGCTCCGGTACCGTCACGGTAGACGGAAGGGCTTAGAAAGGGCCCCGTTCGACCTGAGACGAGCGACAGCCCCTGCAGGCCTCGCTAATCCAGGAAGCAAGGCACTGTGTGCCTTGCGCGACGGTTGGGCGTTTACCCAACCCCAAGTGGTCCAGGGGACTCGGGTGCTGTATGGATCTTTATCTGCGGAAAGTACCCGTCACCAAAAAACCACTAGTTGTTGTACCTTTTGAAGTAAATGTCGTTCAGATTAATAAAGTTGCTTGTATTTAAGTGACTCAAGCTTGAGCTTGAAATTAGTTGAATTCAAGTTTCTATTCATATAAGTTAAATTATTAAAATAAATAGCTTGAATTTCAATCAAATTCCAAATAGTATCAAACCCTATCTTTTTAAAGAAAATGAGTAAAATCAATTTCCACTATCGCGATATGTAATGGAATAAATCTAATTATAAGTTTCACAATAATATTGTTTTATTGTCAAAAAATGTAAACGTGAACCTATTACTCATGACTACACTTGTATGAATCACCACGACCATAAATAAGTATTCTACATAATTGTCAATTGCAAGAAGAATTCCAATAAGAAAATATTACCACGAGACATTTCATCTCTTTTATATGAATAAACAGTTTCATTTGACGTCATAATCTCAAGGTATGAGTTTGACACAACACGATCAATTTGTCGATGTATCCACGTTTACGATTTTGTCGTATCTTCTCTCTTTTTTCCTTCCTCGTCGTCACTTTCGTCCTCCTCGATGGACAGATCCGAACTATCGTCCTCTGCCTTCTCTGCTTTTTTTTCACCATCGGACTGATTTAGACGTTCGTTTTTCTCGCTTACGTTCGCGTTATCCGGACTCTTCCTTTTCTCTCCCTGTTTCTCGAAGTTGTAATCATCGTCGTTCTCGATCTCTACCACTTCTTCCTCGGCTCCAGATCTAAAACGAATTCGTTCGGTTTAATTACTTAGAACGGCGGTCCTGGAAACGACATCGGGATCAAGTTAATAGTATTAATTCTATTATGACTGCCCTTCGGGATGGTTCTATGAAGTTAAATTTCTAAGAAGAAGAATGTTTTGGAAGCTACGCTTCACGTTCCTGATGTAATACTTTGATGTGAAATTAATAATCAGATTATTACACTGTAAATGAATTATTACATTGGAAATATTGGAATGCTATTATCGATTCATTATGGATGTTTTTATGTTTGCAGAAAAATTGGAAGCAAAAATATACGGGACATATG
This sequence comes from Bombus terrestris, assembly GCF_910591885.1. Classification (NCBI taxonomy): domain Eukaryota; kingdom Metazoa; phylum Arthropoda; class Insecta; order Hymenoptera; family Apidae; genus Bombus; species Bombus terrestris. The sequence goes on along the minus strand of NC_063273.1, from coordinate 11,015,407 downwards.
CTGTTGGCAATAAATATAGTAACATACACTAATTACGTTTATTGGGAAATTCTACCTTTTGCTTTATTTAATGCTTTACGATATGAAACGCATATGATGCGAATCAAGCAATAGATTAACCGAAAATAATTGGAATAAACAGATCTTTAAAAATACAACGTTCGAAATCCTTTCATTCAATTGTTGATCGTGCCATTTCCTCTCTTAAGAAGAATGGTGTTTCAAAAAGGCTAATTCTATAGAATATTCTATAGAATATTTTGTTTTATTGAGCTTAGATCATTATACGTTGAACATTCAATTTCAAACTTTCAAAATACTCGTAATTGAAAGAGTTTCTATGACTATTTCTCTTACATACGAACTTCATTTCGGGAAGATAAAAGAAAAAAGAACTTAGTACAATTACTCGTCACGTCTCCTGCCGTGTCTTCTTCGTGATATCCTTCGCGTCCTCTTTCGCCTTCTTCTGGATCCACTCCTGGATCTCCTTCGCCATGAACCTCTTCTCCTCCTGTTTCTACGTTGTCGCTCCTTGGTGTCCTGCACCTCGTTGTCTTCGAATCTAATCGGCGTTCGACGAGGCCTTCTGTCCTCAACTTGTGAAACAGTGCTGTCCGACTTTCTATCCTTACTTTCTTAATTGCCTTCGTTCATGAGATCCGAAGATACACGGAAAACTTTGTACGCCGCGTCTTTCGGAATGAGATAACCGGATTCTACGCCGAAATCGATTGCCTTCTGGATGTATCTTTTCATTTTTCTTATTCCTATAAAGAAATAGGATTTTATAATATATTTGATAAACATAATATATGCTAAAAATATAGAATTTTTAAGAATATGTACAATTTTGAGAAATGTTTCGCGTGTATTTGATATTCAGAAATTATTTTCAAAATTATTATGCTGTATTGAATAATGGATAGAAAAAATAATGCATTGAAAAAACTCATAAATGGTTTGTATATAAAACTTGTTGTAATAATCAAATGATGATGAATCAATGATATTGATTTATCGAAAGAAAACGTGACTTGGCACGTAGAAGTTATTAATTTCGGCTAAATAGTAAATTGTATGTCGAAAAAGGGAACATTTTATTTCTATTAAGCAATAAATTACATATGAGGTGCAGTATGTCGGATTATTATTTAACTGCCTCCGATAATAATAATGGACTGCTGTGTTAATTAATCATTTTATTGCCTTTATATAACGGTGCAATAAAAGATAACAATACCTATTGCTAGACTTTCGCGCTCATTGAGCAATTGCAATTATCCTCAGATCGTAATAAATATTACTCGGCCTACGATTATAGTTAAATTAATTAGTAGGTAACATATAATGGTATTTAGATAAGTGTGGCTCGTTACATAATTTCAGTACGTCATTAAATTAACCTAGATTATGCCGATATCACAAATGTCACTGTCTTAAGTATAGCTATAGAAAGTGTAAAATATAATTAATGAATAATACAAGAAAGATCTCGAATATAATAATGATAGTTTATTTTTTCTGCCTCTTAACTATGAAAAGGGACAGGGTTTACAATTGTTATTTTTATTCGCCTTGAACTCTCGACCATACATCCTTCTGATACATATATCTCACACTCTTCTCACTAGACTATTTAACAATTAACTTAGCTATCGATATAGAGTATTAACGCAAAAATTGAACTAAATTTGAAAAAACATATGTACTTCCTAATTACATTTTTCTTTATATTCCACGAAACCTTATATAATTTTTTGCTTTCCACGAAATCTCAATTTTACATTCTACTTCGCTGATCCTCTTTATCCTCACAGAACAAAATTGTTATCGTCCTCGGGACAAAATCTCTTAGCTAAATTCTCAAGAATTTTCATGCTCTAAATATTAAGTCCAGGGAAAAAACATATTCGACGGTCTGCATAACCATTCGTCTTATAGATTTCTCGAAAGTCACTGGAAAATAAAGAAGGAAAACGTGTTCCTCCTGTAGGGGAAACACGAGTAGAATCGAGTTTGCGTTACACTGCCGTGTATATAGAAGGATACACGAGGTCTTCACGGGGCTCGCGATTGAAAATCCTCGACCACTACGGAAACGATTTTTCTCTGTTTCTTTACGACCCTATTCTTAGGGTGAACAATTTACCAGAGTTTTATCACTTCCTTTATTTTCCTTAATATCTCTTTCGTTCGGTCATTTTCTAACAATAAAGGAATATGGAAAGAATAAAAGATTTTCATTTATAGTTATACGACTTTGCAATAATTATCGTAGTTGAATTTTGTTAGTACGCTGAGAGAAGTAATTTTCCGAATCTCTGGGTCTTTATTTAGTATTTCTTAATCGTTCCTCTTTTAATGGTTTTTCTAAAACGAAGGAATATTAAACAAAAATTTCTTATAATCAAACATCGCTACTTTCTCAATAAATTTATGAAATAGAGTATCTATCAAGGTTTTATCTCGTGACTATACATTTTCATGGATGCTATAGAATCTGCTGGGGCGTTGAAACATTTAACGAATGACTGTATAGAGATAAATTGTGGGAAGAATCAGAGTATACATAGCATGAAGACGTTAGCAGAGGCAATTTGCAAAAAGATGTACGCTCTAGATATAAATTATTACTGTAGATATCGAGATTTTTTTCTAATTAAATAAGTAAGTTAATTATTTAATATATAATTAGGTAATTTTGGAAGAGGAAGTTCTACAGGAACTATCTTTTTTTCTCAATTACTTTTACGAAGTTAAAGTATTACACAACTACGTTTCCCTCGAGTTGTAAGAGAGCAATGAAATAATTCTCTTTGTCTCTACATGTTTACAAAAAAAATCATGTAAAATTACAATCTCCTCATTTTCTTATTTCTGTCTAGTTTCTCCTTATAGTTATTACTGTTATGGTCAAGATTTGTTTCGCAGTGATCAAGTAGCTATCGAATAACGTTATGTAGTCGCAGTTGTACGACTGATAAGGAGAGTATCGGTCATTTTTGACGACCAACCTTATTACTTCCTTCCAAAGAGTCGGTGGTTGAATGCAGCTTTCTCTATTTAAAGTTTCCCGCGAGTGATGCAATATCTTATCGAATGAAGCGTGTGCACAGTTAAAACGATTGCGACCGCACGTGCAATTTCCGTGCTTTCTTCACCCTATTTTTATAGACCTCGCGGATGGTTTCGCGACACGTGTTCGCCCTCCTTACGACACGCAAGCTGGAACAAACACGCGTGGAACGCTCGAGTAACGGAGAAAAATTGACGTCGTCTCGGTGATCCCTTTGGCCATCGTCTTGGACGTAAATTACATTCATTGAAATAGAGGTTTGGTCGTGTGTATTTGGCGAGCACGTGTAATGTTACCTGCCTTTTTTTCGAACTTTAGCATGAAACGAGTTGCCATTCGTTCGTGAATTAAGTTTGTTAATTACACTTCACATCTTGTAAAATTCTTTTTGCTGTTTAAAATTGATACTGCCGTTGATTTATACATTAATAACACTAGCGTTTTTAGGACTCTTTATAGAATTTTGTCGTGCAATTTTTGACTAATTTGATGGTAAATTAAATTAGGTAAATTGGTAAATTATATATTATACTTTATAAAAATGTCTTTTGCACGAACGAAAATTTGAAATTAAATATGGTGTTAATCAAATATTAGTGGTTTTGGGATATTTATTTTCACTACCCTCCTAAATATTTCAGAAATATTGATTATGATAATATTATAAATATAATTATAAGGTATTATTACTATGCCTTTGGATTTATTATTTATTTTTAGGAATCTTATTTCCCTCCGACTGCAGGTTGTGTTCCTTTCTTTACATTATTGCAGTACAGTGCTTACTTGTAGAAACTAAAAATAAATGACATAATGATCAAGAAATTGCAGACAGACGTGTCATATTTCCGTCCCGTAATATTCATTTGGTGTTATTTGGACATCTTTTTCTAAACACATAATAGAAGAGTTTCAGAACTTTTAATTTAAAAAGTGATAAAAATACTTTGGTTAACAAAACTAAAATGGTAAAGATAGAATTATATTTAAGAAGAATATTCAAAAATAATATAATTAATATAATTAAAACAATATAAAATAATACATAAAAAAGTACAAACTATTTTTCTAAAAAATTTCTTTTAGATTAATAATACTTATGATAATGAGCCATACTCATATTCCTTCTCTTATATCCCTTAGAATGCTCATTCTTCATTACTACAAAACTACTTTAATTTTGTATTAATTATTCAAAAATTCATCGTATATAAAAGATGCGTTCGTTTAATATTTCCTTATCCATAATTATTATTCTAATATCTTTCACATGTCTTGGTCAAGAAATTTATGACCATTTGCGAGTAATTCAAGTACGTGTAAGGTTTTCGACGGAATATTTTGCACAACACAGATTACTATTTATTGAGGAAACGACTCATTCAACCCTAGTTTTCGTTTATTAATGAGTTTGTTCAACTCTATTCGCTTATCGGGTGGAATTGATCATTCTTATAGTGGTACGTGTTTCGAATGCGTTTTCATGGTTGAAGCTGAGTAAACACCATCCATACAGTTGGAGAATAGAACTTGCGTATACGTGCTTAACTATGTTAGTAGATTTTAATGGAGTTATTAAAAATGGACGAATAAAACTCGAATAAAATATATATACGCACTATTGTATAATAATGTACGTGAAATCTGTAACATTCAAAATATGGAATTTACTGCGATAATATACAGTAACAATTTGTTGCTGTATTAAAGCAATATACATTTCAGAAAATTTTTCATACGAAATTATACTTAAATTTATTTGAATCCTCTTACATGAGTAACTTGCGGAACTTATATATTTGCACAAAAGCAAGTAATTTATGGTAATAAATTTGAAAGATGAATTCCAGCTATTAATCTCGAACTTTTTCCTGAATTTCAATGTTATAGACATAAGGTGCTAGGAAGGTAACGTTGCTGTACTTTGTGCAGCTAAAGATCCAAATATTTTTTATACTTTACTCATTAACTATATTTTAACAAACAGAGATTGTCTTCTATATTTTATGTGCAAAATATATGCGAATTTACAAACCCTAATCTCAAAAAGAAAAATTATTTCACTTCAATACTGTTACAAATCTTACTAGTCAACGTATGATCTTTAAAACAAAGTCAAATGAATCATTCGTACTTTTTTATCTCTAATCCTCTGTGTATACATATATATGTATATGGAAACTTACTTTCGATACCGATATATAACATATTTTGAGAGGATATGGTTCGTGAAATAAAGAAGAGTCGACCGATAAACAAATTTTATTTCTGACTCAACTACCATTTACCCAGAGATACGATGAATATTAGCGTCTGAAACACATTTCCATCGCTTAAATACTATTTTCTCTCGACATGTAGCAACACGTCGACGGCGTAATACCATTTAAAATGCATTTTCCCGTAAAGATATGTAAGTGGTAGGTGGCACGCTATAAGACAGAGACGAGCGGAAGATAAAATTTAATGTTACGATAAAGAGAAGGCGGGTACAGTGGTATTGTCGTGCATGCATCTAATCGCCAAGCCACCTTCGGCCTAGATTAACAATCCATTATGCACATTTCCGCTTTCTGACAGTTTCTCCGCGGCAACTAACTCGCTTGACAAATTGCAGCGCGCGCGAACTCTCAACGAGATTCATTTCGAATAGCTTTTATCCCTTGTGATTGAACGAGAGTTCGACGATTTAACAGGGAGATTACGCGCACTACCTACTACTTCTACAAACCAGAGCAGATAAGATTCAACGAATTTGAATTCTCAATGGATTTTCTCCCTTTAACTCGAGGTAAGTTCGTTTCGCCTTGTTTTAGAGAATCCGAGCGTTTTTAAACAATAAATTATGACAGATCCTAGGAGTACTCCGTGAAAATTAAATTTAGGCGTGGAGTGAAGTTGGAGCAAGTAGGTTTACGTAGCTTTTGTACGTTCAGTAAAATTGAAGGTGTTTATTTATTAGTTGGTTTATTAGGAAGTTAAATATTCAGAAAGTTTATTCGTGAACTTTTTAGGTAATTGAGTGATTGTGCTAATTTTTTAGAAAATCGATATTAAATAAAAAATTTGAACTAGAAAATTGTTAATTTCTTGTTTTCTCTTTCATGTGGGTGATCGAAGCTTTAAATTTGGAATGTCTAGAATAAAATATTGCCTGCGTGTATTGCTTATTACTAAGAAGCTGATAAAAACAGCCTTACTTGCCAAATAATATATTATTGTTCGGTGGAATTATACTGATAAATAACTCATTTTTATACTTAACTTTCTGGATTTTTAAATATATTGCTCTTCTAACAAACCGACCGTATAATTTATATTTAGTAAGTAACCTTTTGTTCGAAGAAGTGAAACTGAAGTTGGAGTTTGAACTAAACTTCGTCACAAGTACAATTTGCTTTTATTGAATCGGTACTACATGTAATCCGTGCCATAGTACGAAGTTACAGCACAAAGGATTAAAATTATCGTAGGAGTAAAACGCGCAGGAAATTGTAAACACAGAGATTGCGTAGTCAATGATTCTCTTTAACTCAAAGTTATTTGAAGAAGAAGAAGAAAAAAGAATTAATATTGGCATAAAGTTACCAATACCAATGATATTATATTGATTCCATAGTTCCGCAAAAAAATTGCAAACATTACGGTAGCATTTATTTAAAACACAACGGAACACTATAAAATCAACGAAGAAGATAATTTCGGAAAAATCTTGGTAGTGTCAAAATCGATCTATGATATTCGGGGCGATTTATTAGATCCTCGATTCTAAGCTTGTAGAGTTGACAGATGCGCATAAATATTAACGGACGTCCAAGGGGATAGAAACGACGAATTGCACGGTGACGTAATATAGAGGGGGATTTCGAGGGTCAGACTGAAGGGAGGACTTTCGTTGAATATTTTAACTGTCTTCCGTAGGATCGCTTAATTAGTAAACACGATAGACTGAGGAAAAGGGGAATAAGGTACGATCGATGTAGAGATACATCGAGTACGTTAAAATCCTATCGACTAGAATAACAAGAGAAAAGAAGTCGAAAGAAAGTGCTAGAATATACTCTGAAACTGGAGATTTTCGACGAATATCTCCTAAGAATGGATCTTCGGCTCGACACTATTCCAATATGCATTTGTCAGAAGGATGTCGATAAAATTGCATAGAAGTCACCAATTTACGGAAGAAACATTAAATTATTGAATTCTATTTCGTTGAACGCTACACGTTAGAAAACGTAAGAAAAAAACGTGGTTTCATTCAACGGCTTCTGCGCGAAATTTCTTCCATTTCGATGAAAAATTTGTCGCCAGTTTTTTCGACGCCAGAAAACGTCGAGAACCTAAGCTTGAATTTATCAGAGCGAGAAGGGTGGGAGGGAGAGAGAGAGAGAGAGAGAGAGAGAGAGAGAGAAATTAAGAGAAAAAGAATGAATAGGCATACAACATGGAGGAAGAAAATTGAGTGGAGAATGAGAAGTCGTGGTTGCTCGAGGTACAGTGGTGAACAGTGTTGGATATTGGATCACTGAAAAAGTTGAGCAACTTTCAAACAAAATTGAGAATATTTTAATAAGACTGTCTTCATTTTGATCTTCTGAGAGTTTTCAACTTCAAGCATTCATATCTTACTTAATTAATCGGTACGCCCCTTGTCTTAGATTAAATAATAGTAAAATGGCGGAAGATAGAAAGTTTGACGAGAATTTTAACAATGTGCTTCGAGTCTAGTTCGTCCTGCACCCTTCATTTTCTCTATGATATTCTCTTTGTTTTTTATTAATACTGTGAGCGACCACGTGAACGAGAATCGATCGTGTTGCTTCCGCTAATTTAAACAGCAATTAGACGAATGCGCGAATTGATTGGAGTTCTTCTTCCCTTAAGTTTCTTCCCGTAATTGGGTGAGTCGCGATCGATATAGTTCTTTTTTCGTTTGACAGCCTTGTCAATAATTACACGAACGTGTATCAGCAGGAACGATTTCCGTTGATTTCATTGTCGTATCGTTACACAAACGCGTCGCGATTATTGCAAACCACGTTTGGGTAATTCCCGTACATAATTACACGAAACGCTCTGATGTAATAGAACGTCACGATAATTGATAGCGTTAAACGTCGCATTAGATTTAAGATACCGTAAACATACAATAGGGAGATTTATTGAATTCGAGTTCATCCACGACTACAAATGTTAATACGTGTAACGATATATTGATGACAAGGTGTTTTAATATGGATCGAAAGAATTGTCGTAAATGTCGTGGAATTTATAGTTAAAAATGCTGCGCAAGATAATTGTACGCCGTTGTGCACTTGTCTACGCTTGTTTTAAAGTGTTATATGCACAATATTAAGATTGGCAATATATAATCTTATTAACAATCTAAGTAACGATATATTAGTTGACAAAGTGTTCTAACGTATCTTTATACTATTGTCATAAATGTTACACAAAATAGTTAATTTCATATCAAACCATACTACACTTATTTGAAGATTCTGAATCAGTTACACGTACAAAGAAATTAATTTTGAAATTGACGCGAGAAATGTAATAGTCACTTACGGACTATTACATTTAATTGTATCGGGTAATTGCTTATTTATTCTGACCAAGATAAATTTCTAATTTTATCTTCACGAACACGAACACTTGTAAAACTTGTACCCCACTATTTACAAAAGAAGCCCTAACATTTGTTATCCGTTCTCTTTACTCTGTCATTACATCCACCTCACAATTACCTTCTATTATTTCCTCATAGAAATATTACCTGTTTGATACACCACTTGATCAGATCCAAAAATAACTAATCTTTCTATTTGAAACTCCTCGTTAAATGACGAATAATATGTCCTTAAAAAAGAGAGAGATAGAAAACACTTTTAAAACTCACCATTGGTCGAGGGCCGCAATACGGACGTTCACGGTCGCTCGTTGTTCGAAGTTCAAGGAACGTCCGCGATAGTTTGTGGCAACGAACGTAAGAGGAAAAGTCGTTTACCAATCACTTACACAACTTTCGTGATCGCAGGTCTCACCCCGAGTGTTGTTGTTTATGTTGAGGTTACACAGTCGAGCGATGGGATTCGACACACATAGGGGACCGTTGTTCCGCGGTTGGACGAAACGCGTACGATGGAGTGCGTCGCGACGCCGCGTGCCGACTGAAGCCGTCGTTTTTCCTTCTGGGACCACAGAATCGCCAGGAGGGGGTCGGGTGCGTCTACCGGCGCTGGACGCCAACCACCCCACCCCCCACCGCCATGTTTTCCGTCCCCTTTATTCGAGCTAGGCGCAGTCTACCCCTACTATGCTACCCCTACTGGCGTGAATTCAGATCCACGTGGTGCGCAATCGTCGACTGGTCGACGCTCGTAACTCATCGAAACGTACTGTTTTACTTTTCTCTTTCAACAGAGGATTCTACTTTCCTTAGTTAAGAAATAGTATCGTTGGATTATAGATAGCTATAACACAGTAGAACCTCTGTTATCCAAATTAATTGGGGATCAACGGTGTTCGGATAAGAAAATTTTCGGATAATAGGAAAAGTTCCTGATATGCATCTTCATGTATGAATTTCAGAAAAAAAACATAAATATTAATAACAATACAAGTAATGGAATTAAATATGATTCGATTAAAGATTTATGAGTGACAAATCTCTTCAGCTGCTAAATCACACAACTTTTTCAGCAGATTCAATTCGCTACAGTTACAAAACTTTTTTTCCTCTTACCGTCTTAACTCTATTTTAAAAGCTTCAAATACTTCAAAATGTCGAGAAATATCATTACTGCTATTATATCCATGTCTCAATTTATTATTCGAAGCACTTATAACATTAGTATCATGGTCGATTGAAGGAGATTTATCACATTGAAACCACCATTCTACCACGTCGGTATTATCACAGTCATCGAATCCTGGTATTGTATTCAATGCAGAAAGAGCCTCTTCTACATCGTAATATTAACTTCTATTTCTTCCTGTATGGTGTCTCCAATGTATTTCGCTAGCTTTTTTCGCGCTTTTTTTAGTGTTGCACATTTAAAGCCCACTGAAGCATATACCACCACATAACAAGAATTATGTTTGAATTTAATCGGTGATAAAGCTATTTCCTCTTTTCGCTAGTATTATCGTTGATCGTTAATGCGAAACGTATTCGGATAATAGAGAGTTCGAATAATAGAGATTCGTATAATCAAGGTTTTACCGTGTTAATTTATGTCAGATTATTAAAATTTAGGGTATTTACTTTGATTTTGTATTTTGTATCTTACGTTCTTCGTGATAGGGATCAGTAGTAAAATTAAATTACTAATTCCAAAATTATGATTCCCGATTACTTTCATTGAAATTAAGTGTTAAATTGTCTGATTTAGCATTTTTGTCATTTTTCATAGGTTTATATTGAAATATCTGAAGTTCTCCGCATTTGTTACTTACCGTTCAGAGGCCATGCTAATCAATAAAATAATATAAATCTAAATTCATAGAGAACTAACAATTACAGAATTATTTTTTAAAATTTATCTCGGAATTTACAAATATTTATACTGTTTCCTTGCAATATATAAAATGGAAATAAGACTTTTGTTTAAGATGTTGAGATATTGTTTTTCTTTTTGATTATATTATATTAAAATGAACCCTTTTAAAATTTATCCTAAAATATATCTATTGAATAACGCCAAAACCAGAAAATCAATAAAATTTTATTTATCAGATTTTTCCATTTAGCTTTCATATATAATATTTCAAATATTTCAAACTGAATGTAGAAAAACAAGACAAAGGTAAAAGAAAATAAAACTTTTAGTATTTTGTGATGTCACAAAGATTTAGATCGGATATTTTAATCAAAGACGACAGTATTACATGAATGTTTACACAGAGGATATTGACTCTGGGTGGGGCTTATGTTTGTTATATATGAATGTGCGATAGCAATGAAAAGAAATAAAGTTTTTGGAGGAATATAGGTATGAATGTTAATGTGCTAAGAGGAGCGATCTTAAAGGTGAATAGAGACTTCAGGGTGAAAGTTTAATGAAATAGTCTTCGAAGAACTACCTATTGTGAGACGCTTTAAGGCAAAAGTAGAGGATTGTAATTTTTATGTTCATATATTATTACATATCGTTAGGATATACATATTATGTTTCGGAGGAACGTAAATTGTTTCGTAGATGAGGACAGTGGCGACGACGTATCCCTCCTTTTACGTTAATTCTTTAGGATCTCATTATTTCGTTTTACTACTCAGAACCTTGTTTAACATCAAACATTGCAAGAACGAACTAAATTAAAACATACAAGACACCCTTCAATGATGTCAAAAAATCCACTCGGAAAACAACCCTTTAATTCTATCCCTTTAATCCACAAATTCGAAACTCCACAATAACATAACACCAATCAACAAACAATTATACAAATATACAAGTTGCCTCTCAATGATATCAAGCGTGTCACCCAAAAAGCAACCCTGTAATTTTACGAATTTTCTTGATCAAACAAATTCTAAACTGCGCATGATATAATATGAGTTAACAAACAAACAAAAGAGAAGAAAGATCCAAACTGAGATTAAAAAGCCAAACTGAAAGGCATAAGCCACCCTCAAACCTCCGAATCCACCCGAAAACCATGAAAAGAAAGAAGAAAGAAACATAACCTAAAGGAACTAAATTACGACACACAAGCCACCCTCGACGACGTAGAGCATGTTATTCCCTGCTACATCAGCTGCTTTTTGCGAACCCGCGGAACACCGTTTCAGACTTTCGTTACGGGGATAGGTTGAAAAGCTGTGGCTCTTGTCGCATTGTGCGCCGTCGAAGCGGGAAACGTTGCGCCCTTCGTCGACCATGCAGCCGACGACGATCGATCGGTGCACCGTAGTGTATGCGCAACGAGGATAACGCTTTGCCACGACATCGTCGAACGAACAAGGATGGTAGAATACGCGCCTCGAAGAGAGCGAGGAAACCAGCCTGCTGAATCCCGCTTGTAAATATCGGTGCTGAGTTCACGGGCTTCCTGCCGGCCAACTCTGACGCATACAGGAAATTAACGAAGTTGCTAAAAAACCTGAGTGCCAACTTCCACACTTACCAACTCAAGCAAAAGAGATCATTTCGAGTGGTGCTACGCAACATCCACCACTCAGTCGACCTAGATGAACTAAAGTTCGAACTTCAAAATCTTGGCCATGAGGTAACAAACATAAGCAACATTAAACATAGAATCTCAAAAAATTCACTATCACTATTTTTCATAGATTTAAAACAAAAAGCAAATAACAAAGAAATCTATAACGTCAACCCGCTATTGAACTCCATAGTTAAGTTCGAGCCACCTCTCGAACGAAAGAAAGAAGTAGTACAATGCAAAAGGTGCCAAAGGTACGGCCATATGCAGAAATACTGCAATTATAACTTCCGGTGCGTAAAATGTGCAGGTAATCACCCCACTGACCAATTCACTAAATCCCCTGAAACCCCCGCTAAGTGCATCCACTGTCAAGGAGAGCATCCTGCGAACTACAAAGGATGCTCAGCCTATAAATCACTACATAATATTAGGTATCCAAAACTGAGACCCAAGGAGATAACCATACAAGAACCTAGACCCCAAAAACTCACCTAACCATCAGTATCCTATGCGCAGGCAACACAAGAAAACGTAAACAACTCGAAAACCCACAGAGAACACACAGAAAATAGTGCTCCCACCCCACAATACACAGATAACTTCACCAGACTCGAAAAACTTATCGAGAAGCAATCTGAGCAAATTAACAACTTGCTGTCACTTCTCACACTCTTCATGGACAAATTCATACGCACAGAAGCAAAATAAAACCAATGCGAATAGCTCTGTGGAACGCCAACGGTCTAGCTCAGCACAAATTTGAACTAGAACTATTCTTAAAACAACAGCAAATAGACGTGATGCTCATATCCGAAATCCACTTCACCGACAAAAACTACCTCAAAATACACGGCTACAACTTCTACCACACCCAACACCCCAGCGGAAAGGCCCACGGCGGCACCGGAATCATAATCAAATCAAACATTAAGCACTACGAACTTCCACCATCCCAGAAAGATTACCTCCAAGCAACAAACGTTGCAATAGAAGACTGTCATGGCACAATCACCACTTCAGCTGTATACTGCCCTCCCAGACACACCATCGTCAAAGAAGACTTTGATAATTTCCTGGACACCCTGGGCAATAGATTCATAGCTGGAGGAGACTACAACGCCAAACACAACAATGGGACAGCAGACTGGTTACAGTAAGAGGCAAAAACCTCCTCAACAGCATAATAACCAACAACCTCAACTACCTTACCACATACGAACCCACATACTGGCCCACCGACACAAACAAAATTCCCGATCTTGATTTCCTCATAACTAAAAATATCTCGTCGAGACACGTCCAAATCAATTCCTCGGCTGATCTCTCCTCTGATCATTCCCCCGTGATAGTAACAGTCAGTTCAACTATCATCGAGAATACACCTAATGGCTCCATTCATAACCAACACACCAACTGGCAGCTCTTTAGAGAAGTCTTTACCCACACAACTTCAGCCTCAACTTCACTAAAAACCAATGAAGAAATCGAAGCATCCACGGAATACCTAAACACGAGCATAATAAACGCTTCTCCACACTGGCAAAAACGTCCACCAGCAAACACGAATATTCCCAGTACATATTAAAAAAAGTAGCAGAAAAACGTAGACTAAGAAGAGTATGGCAGACCCATAGAACACCGGAGGACAAACGCAAACTAAACAACGCAACTAGAAAACTATCCAAAACCATAAAAAACTACAATAATGACTGTTTTCACAAATATCTCGCCAGCTTGTCCCCCACAGCCGACTCCAACTACTCACTATGGAAGGCCTCCAGGAAACTCACGCGCCTCCCACAAATAATACCTCCAATCCGCCGCCCGCAAGGTGGATGGGCGCGTAGCCCTATAGAAAAAGCCAACTTATTTGCCAAACACTTGTCTGAAGTATTCAAACCCCATTCCTCCATAGCTGCTGCGGACGTTACCGAATACCTGCACACTCTCTTCCAAATGTCCCCTCCTATTGAACCCTTCACTTCTGCAGAGATCATAGAAGCAATCAGTCGCCTAAACCCCAAGAAAGCAGCAGGTCAGGACCTAATAGGAAATAAAGCAATTAAGGAACTTCCCATAAAAGGGATCGCACTCATCGCATCAATCTTTAACGCTATCCTCCGCCTTGAACACTTTCCTAAGGCGTGGAAAATCTCACTGATCACCCTCATCCCTAAACCCGGTAAACCAATATATGAAACCAGCTTCTATCGCCCAATCAGTCTTTTACCTACCGTGTCTAAACTATTCGAGAGGATGCTCACGAATCGTCTCCTTTCACTCCTAGAAGAATTGAAAACACTCACAGATCACCAATTCGGCTTCCGAAAACAACACTCAACAGTAGAGCAAATCCACCGCATAACCCACATGATCAGCCAAACCCTTGAAAAGGAAAAATACTGCTCAGCGGTATTCCTAGACATCCAGCAGGCATTCGACAAAGTATGGCATGAAGGGCTACTCTACAAGCTCAAAAAGATCCTACCCCACCCATACTACTCCATCTTAAAATCCTACCTAACCAACAGACAATTCATAGTTAAATGCCTAGACGCCACTTCCGCAACATTCCCAATAGAATCCGGCATACCCCAAGGTAGTGTCCTCGGACCCCTACTGTTCTCCATCTACACTGCCGACTTACCTATATCAAATGTGGTAACAATAGCAACATTTGCCGACGACACAGCACTATTAGCTACCCATGCAGACCCGGTAATTGCCTCATCCACTCTCCAGCGATGTCTCGACTCCATGGAAAAGTGGTTCCAAAAATGGGGCTTCAAAATAAACGAAAAAAAATCCTCACATGTAACCTTCACGCTCCGAAAACAAACCTGCCCCCAGGTCACCATTAACAACACAATAATCCCAAGCAAGGACTCCGTAAGATACCTGAGCATGACCCTGGACAGGAGGCTAACTTGGAAAAAACATATCTCAGAAAAACAAAGCAACTAAAGGAAAAACTAAGAAAATTCTATTGGCTCACGGGCCGACGCTCCAAACTAAACATACAGAACAAAATAACCCTCTACAAGGCCGTAATAAAACCTGTCTGGACCTACGGAATCCAACTATGGGGAACAGCAAGTAATTCCAACATTGAAATACTCCAACGCTTCCAATCGAAAACGCTAAGATCCCTATTAAATACACCCTGGTATGTTACCAACGAAACAATCCACCGTGACCTCAAGATACCTACAGTCAAAGATGAAATACACAAGTCCAGAAGCAAATATAACACAAGAGTCAACAACCACCACAACCCATTAGTCACCCAACTACTGGACACGACGGACCAGATCCGCAGACTAAAAAGAAAATACCCTCTAAATTAAATCCTTAGTTTCTACTAGAACCAACAATATAAAACTATTATAATCCATGTCATTGTATCACGCCAAATTAAGTTACTGAAAATTCTCAACGAGAATTGATTGTAAATATTCTAATAAATAAAAAAGCTGGTTTTTTAGAAGGGTCCTTGGATTTATTACGTGCTCTTAAGAATTGCGGAGAAAGTTGGTAGTGGCCTAACGAAAAAAGCGGAGATCTACCTAACGGAAAATCCGAGTCTCCCCATAAACAATGTCGCCTAGGACCCAAGTTAGTAGGAGGCTTCTTCCTTCTATCTTCCTTTCCAACATTGGTCATAACCAATCGGCATCGCGGATCATTGCCCTCACTTTCCTAACTGAAAATGTAAGCAACGAATCCGCGTTCTTCGTTCAAATGGCACACCCATACCGAGCTTTCCTCCGTACTCACATTAGAATAAACTTTAGAGTTAGATCGTCTCTCACGGTGACTAGAGTTCCTACAGTTCCTTCAACTCTCACCGTTCCTATATCTCTCAGAGTCACGTATTCTCTCACGGTGCTTAGAGTTCCTATAATCCGTATAGCTCTCACCGTTCCTACATCTCTCAGAGTCTCATCATCTCTCACGGTGCCTAGAGTTCCTGCATTCCCTATAACTCTCACCGTTCCTATATCTCTCAGAGTTTCCTACAACTCTCAAAGTGCCTACAAGGCCTAGAGTCTCCTACGGCTCTCACAGTATCCAGAAGTCCGACAATTCCTATAGCTCTCAAGGGCCTAGAGCTCCTAAAGCTCTCCTTCTCTCATCTAAGAATAATCCTTCTCTTCGTTATCTGTATCTTAATCAATGGCGTTACTACTTTGTGTGATTGTATAAAGTGTTGGAAATATACATTATTATAACTCTGTGACTCCCAGTGTTATACCGCAACAACTACCCCGATTATCCTAACCGAAATACGGGGATCCAACTATTCGTGGTGTCGATTATTCTAATCGTAACGGGAATTTACGACTCCCGTTGACACGTATTCTAACGACCGCGTCTCCCCGCGATAGCTCGAAAATACAGTCGGGATAACGGAGGAAAGCTCGTAAAAGCCCACCGAAACAAAACGCGGAACCTTTTTGCCTTCGCTCTTCGAGGGATATGTTTTCGCTCCCTGTTGGAAGCGTATTCTTTATCCAATTATGGTTTACGAGATAGCTCTTTCGAAGTAGCTTTTGGGATACTATTTCTACATATGAAACGAAACTCACGAGCAATTCTTGATTTAAACTGGATCATCGAGCCAAAAATTCTTCCGTAATTTTGCAAGAAATATTGAAGAAGACAGAGACAACTGTGATGGAAGTGTCCTGGGCCCTTCTGCATAATAATTTATTTAATAATAATACTAATGTAATCAACAAATAACAAGTGTAGGTTATAGATTTTTGTTGTACAATTTTATTATTTTACATGGAATAAAATGATCAGCTGGCTTGGAATTTATAAAATTGACTCATAGAACATAATTTCTAATTATTTTCCTGCCAAATTTAATACTATTATATAAGGAAATTTACTAGCATTGGTAGTCTGGCACCTGCGATTTGTAAAATCATGCTAATGAGTTTAATTGTGCAAGAAAACCTACGCCTAGGCTGACTAATGGTCAATTTCCTTTGGGCTATGACTCGCTGTCGTTTGTTAGTACCACCAATGAAGTACTTAGGCAACGGGATTATAGGTGGTCCCTCTGTGTTTACCCTTCTTCCCTTCAGAGGGGGGGAGGGCTTTTAATAATTCTATCAGAGGTCGTTTACGTGTTTGGAACGAAGGTGAACGCTCCTATAGGAAAGGGACGCGTGGTTCACAAGAGGTTTGAAGATTCGCAATAGTAGAGGTACAGTCGATTAGTTGGCGGAAGAGGAAAATTAGGCTGCCGCTTTATGATAGACTGAATTTATGTGGTTGTATTAGAGGTACTTAGTGGGAATGTTTTATAGCTGTACCTTTTGATGTAAATGTCTTTCAGATTAATAAAGTTGCTTGTATTTAAGTGACTCAAGCTTGAGCTTGAAATTAGTTGAATTCAAATTTCTATTCATATAAGTTAAATTATTAATATAAATAGCTTGAATTTCAATCAAATTCCAAATAGTATCAAACCCTATCTTTTTAAAGAAAATGAGTAAAATCAATTTCCACTATTGCGATATGTAATGGAATAAATCTAATTATATATTTCACGATATTATTGTTTTATTGTCAAAAAATGTAAACGTGAACCTATTACTTATGACTACACTTGTATGAATCACCACGACCATAAATAAGTATTCTACATAATTGTCAATTGCAAGAAGAATTCCAATAAGAAAATATTACCACGGGACATTTCATCTCTTTTATATGAATAAACAGTTTCATTTGACGTCATAATCTCAAGGCATGAGTTTGACACAACACGATCAATTTGTCGATGTATCCACGTTTACGATTTTGTCGTATCTTCTCTCTTTTTTCCTTCCTCGTCGTCACTTTCGTCCTCGTCGATGGACAGATCCGAACCATCGTCCTCTGCCTTCTCTGCTTTTTTTTCACCATCGGACTGATTTAGACGTTCGTTTTTCTCGCTTACGTTCGCGTTATCCGGACTCTTCCTTTTCTCTCCCTGTTTCTCGAAGTTGTAATCATCGTCGTTCTCGATCTCTACCACTTCTTCCTCGGCTCCAGATCTAAAACGAATTCGTTCGGTTTAATTACTTAGAACGGCGGTCCTGGAAACGACATCGGGATCAAGTTAATAGTACTAATTCTATTATGACTGTCCTTCGGGATGGTTCTATGAAGTTAAATTTCTAAGAAGAAGAATGTTTTGGAAGCTACGCTTCACGTTCCTGATGTAATACTTTGATGTGAAATTAATAATCAGATTATTACACTGTAAATGAATTATTACATTGGAAATATTGGAATGCTATTATCGATTCATTATGGATGTTTTTATGTTTGCAGAAAAATTGGAAGCAAAAATATACGGGACATATGCTGTTGGCAATAAATATAGTAACATACACTAATTACGTTTATTGGGAAATCCTACCTTTTGCTTTATTTAATGCTTTACGATATGAAACGCATATGATGCGAATCAAGCAATAGATTAACCGAAAATAATTGGAATAAACAGATCTTTAAAAATACAACGTTCGAAATCCTTTCATTCAATTGTTGATCGTGCCATTTCCTCTCTTAAGAAGAATGGTGTTTCCAAAAGGCTAATTCTATAGAATATTCTATAGAATATTTTGTTTTATTGAGCTTAGATCATTATACGTTGAACATTCAATTTCAAACTTTCAAAATACTCGTAATTGAAAGAGTTTCTATGGGTATTTCTCTTACATACGAACTTCATTTCGGGAAGATAAAAGAAAAAAGAACTTAGTAGAATTACTCGTCACGTCTCCTGCCGTGTCTTCTTCGTGATCTCCTTCGCGACCTCCTTCGCCTTCTTCTGGATCCACTCCTGGATCTCCTTCGCCTTGAACTTCTTCTCCTCCTGCTTCTACGTCGTCGCCCCCTGGCGTCCTGCACCTCGTAGTCTTCGAATCTAATCGGCGTTCGACGAGGCCTTCTGTCCTCAACTTGTGAAACAGTGCTG
Source organism: Bombus terrestris (assembly GCF_910591885.1). Classification (NCBI taxonomy): domain Eukaryota; kingdom Metazoa; phylum Arthropoda; class Insecta; order Hymenoptera; family Apidae; genus Bombus; species Bombus terrestris. The sequence goes on along the minus strand of NC_063273.1, from coordinate 10,996,178 downwards.
TCCGACTTTCTATCCTTACTTTCGTAATTGCCTTCGTTCATGAGATCCGAGGATACACGGAGAACTTTGTACGCCGCGTCTTTCGGAATGAGATAACCGGATTCTACGCCGAAATCGATTGCCTTCTGGATGTATCTTTTCATTTTTCTTATTCCTATAAAGAAATAGGATTTTATAATATATTTGATAAACATAATATATGCTAAAAATATAGAATTTTTAAGAATATGTACAATTTTGAGAAATGTTTCGCGTGTATTTGATATTCAGAAATTATTTTCAAAATTATTATGCTGTATTGAATAATGAATAGAAAAAATAATGCATTGAAAAAACTCATAAATGGTTTGTATATAAAATTTGTTGTAATAATCAAATGATGGTGAATCAATGATATTGATTTATCGAAAGAAAACGTGACTTGGCACGTAGAAGTTATTAATTTCGGCTAAATAGTAAATTGTAGGTTGAAAAAGGGAACATTTTATTTCTATTAAGCACTAAATTACATATGAGGTGCAGTATGTCGGATTATTATTTAACTGCGTCCGATAATAATAATGGACTGCTGTGTTAATTAATCATTTTATTGCCTTTATATAACGGTGCAATAAAAGATAACAATACCTATTGCTAGACTTTCACGCTCATTGAGCAATTGCAATTATCCTCAGATCGTAATAAATATTACTCGGCCTACGATTATAGTTAAATTAATTAGTAGGTAACAAATAATGGTATTTAGATAAGTGTGGCTCATTACATAATTTCAGTACGTCATTAAATTAACCTAGATTATGCCGATATCACAAATGTCACTGTCTTAAGTATAGCTATAGAAAGTGTAAAATATAATTAATGAATAATACAAGAATGATCTCGAATATAATAATGATAGTTTATTTTTTCTGCCTCTTAACTATGAAAAGGGACAGGGTTTACAATTGTTATTTTTATTCGCCTTGAACTCTCGACCATACATCCTTCTGATACATATATCTCACACTCTTCTCACTAGACTATTTAACTATTAACTTAGCTATTGATATAGAGTATTATACGCAAAAAGCGTAAAAAGAGATCTCTATTATAAAGGAATATAAAAAGATTTAAAAGTTATACATAGAAAGTTTTTATAAAAACAATTCTCATTAAACACCAGTCTAATGTAAACAAAGTATCAAAGTATATCCATCACCCATAAGATGAGAAACTCATAATAACTTGTAAAAAGAAAATATATAATAAAACTTGAAAAACCTATAGTATCGATCTATAAAGTTTATACAACAGTAGATTAAACGCAAATAATCTGCTAATCTGTTTTGAACAGTGCATCGTCTAGAATGTAGAAACAATTTCCATGACTTTCATTGCACTAACCTTCTCCTCCATTGCCCCTATACATGCATGACGAGAGGGTGTGGTCCTTGGAGGTTTGGCGTCGTTTCACCCGGTGAATGTTGGAATTCCTTGCCGAACCTTTCCGTTTGTTGGCCATGTTACCGCCAGGTCGAGAATCTAGGCAATTCAAAACTTCTTCACGGCGTTTCGGCCGCTTGCAGTACCGACACCTCGTACTGTAATTTCGCAACGCTTCACAAGCTTCCTCTTTGCTCCCGCCAAGGCGCAGGAATTTGTACACCAGCTCCGAGATATTTGGTTTACGACGTAACTCTGAAACGCGATAAACTAGTCGCCGCGCAGATCCCAGCTATACTCAGACAAGGATTTTCTTTTTCAAAACTTGGACCTTTATGTGTAATTCTTTCGCAAGTTCAGGTAGAAGCGCGTGGAAAATGCAAGAGAATTTGAGACGACTGCTAAATGAAAATTCTGATGCATTGCAGGTTGTTTGATATTGAATGTAACTTTTTTTTTAAGAATTTTATAAGATTTAGAGATTTACTGGTATTCTTAAAGAGCTGTGATAGGATATGAGAATTCTATGAAATTCGACCGAAAGCTTCTGTTCTTGAAAGTTCAAAGATGGAAACTGGGATGTGTCTATTCTAAACTTTGGAAAAAAGATATTTCAACTTTAAATATTTCACTATTTGTGGATCGTCAAGCAATTGCAATGTTATAGAGAAGTTCTAAATCAGAAAAGTTACAGAAAGTTAATTCGAGTGATCTTAAGTTTAAATGTAAAATTTATAATTTTTTAAGTCGAATACATATTTTAGAAATTGTTGTAAAACGTCGTAGAGTCGACTATTTTTAGGCTGAGAATACAATGTAAGAATATACTGAATTTTTCTCTAAATCAAAAATATCTATATCGGAAGTCGTGAAATTTCCAATTTAGAATACGATCTCAAGGCTAAGTAAAAGAAATTGGCAGTTGTTTCAATTGATCAATTCGTTTTGAATAATGAAAACGCCTGGAAGGTACCTTGGAATTTGCGGGAGAAATTTTTAATGATGTTCCACGATGCTTGTTGCAAATATCGAACGAAGCTTGGCATTTCAGTTCAAAGAAATCAATTGAAAAATGACGGAAGAATTACAAAGTACCAGACGTGGGCGTCGTTACGAAACGTGATAAACAAAATAGAATATATGTTCAAGCGATGAATGTCTTCTTTTGTGGCCATTACTAACAATCAAAGAAATAGATCAATAAAATCTGCTAGGCGATAACGTATCTTTATTTTGAAAAAAATGTGTATTTTAGTCTCGATAATTTTCTAAATTAGTATTCTAATGCAATTTAATTTCACCTCTTTCATCGGGAAAAACAAAAAAGTGTCGAAGAATATAAAAAGTCGTTACTTCTAAAGTATATAGAGAATACGCTACGTCATCATTCCAATGAATTTCTCGTGAAAATAAGACAAGAATTTTGTCATTTTTTGCTCAAATCTTTTCCAAGATCATCACTCACTCATCTTGTGATGGCTTCGCGCATGAGGACGTCTCTTTATGTGGGCCATTTTGTGCTTACTGATGGATGTGAAGCTCCTCTGGACGTCCGTACTTGTTCCTCAGCCGCCGTGTTTCCGAAGGATTTCGATAGTCCAGTCGAATTTTTTCTAGGATTTTGATCGGTCGTGGCGCCGAATTTTGTCTAGGAATTTTCAGGACATTGATGAAAAGAAGAGAGGCACGACCGACGGTGCCAATCCATCGGTTCCTTTCGCCTATTCTTTTTTTTTTTTCACGGAACAACGAAATCTCGTCTCGTTGACTACATTCACACGTTTGCTATTCTCTTTACGCGTTTTATAAAGCAGGCGTTGCCTTCTGCCTACTTTCTCATTCATTTATTTTCTATTTATCATTCGAAGTTGCCGAAGAATCATTTTCTTTGTCATTTTTTTTAAACTTGATCGTATTAAATACTCTACTTTCGATTTCTGTTTAATTTCAAATAAAGAAAGATCATGAAATATATTAAGAAAGATAATAAAAAAATGATTAATTAAATTTCTATTACACAATATTATGTACCGAGTACTGTACCGATTACTGTACCGATTGTAGTAAAGCTCATAAATAAATTAAGCTTGTAATTACAGAAAATGAAACTAAATTAGATCTATGCACAGAAGAATTTCAGGTTCATTATCTTTTATATCTAACAGGACAAGCAAATACTCCACAGTTTCTCATTTAGTTTCCTATTTATGCAACTATCAATGTTATTACACTATTACTTACACCAATATTATTACTTCTCCCATTTCGCATTAAGTTCTTGGCCTGTCCCATTATAAGCCAGTTCTTTGACATTGCAATATACAAAATATTTTCCGTCTGTTGACTTTTCTGTCTATTTTTCTTGTGTGTACATACACATTGATGGAATCATGGCGACAACTTCCGATTCGTGGAACCCGATCAACCAACCACGATCACGGCATTGTATAGCTGGCGAAGGGTGATGAGGTCAAACTCCGCGACCCGAGATCGTCGACATCGTCATAAATTCTCGAAAAAATGCCGACTTGCATGGTAGAGAAAATCTCGTTATTGACTTTGAGAGTTCAGTCAATCGATACAAAGAGTTTCAAATATAAAATTAGTTATTTATAATTAGTATAAATTTAGAATCGTATTTCACGCGTTTTGTGATAAAAAGTTTGTCGTTGCTTGCACTGTAGTACAAATTTTAAGATAAATATATCTTTCGTTCTAAATTTATGATGAACGTTGTTGAAATTTTCAATGAACGTAAAATTATACTAGATGGTACAATTGGTTCTTACACGATCACGCCGATGTCCTGCGGCAAATTTATACAATTCCAAACATATACTACACTGCTATAGTTCTAAGAAATACATACTACAGATGGTTCTGTTTCGCTAGAATTACCAGAAAATCGCCAGAATAGCTGATATTACATATACGATTCAAAATTAATTTTATTTGAAATTTATATAATTACAAAAGAAATTAAAATTGTATACATACTAATAATACACTCCTAGTTAAAAGATATCCAATAAATCTCTATAAAAAGCTTCTTCTTTTAGATTTAATATTTCAAAATTGTATAGAAATCTTTTACAACATTTTCTTCACTTTTTTCTAAGTAAATTATACAATAAATAGTTAATCCAAATTCTCAATTGTATCGTTCTTGTTATTTTCTTCATAGGAGGCATCCAATTTTTCTTCGACGATTTTCGCTGGATTTCCGGATGATCCGCTGCTATTTCGCAAAGCATCCTCTCGACTGGTCGTCGATTTCTGTCGTACTATTGCCATTCTTTCGTTGATTTCTTCGTTTTCGCTCAATTCTGCGTTGTATGCATCCTCGTTGCTCGAGTCTGGTTTATTCTCTTTCAAATTCTCATTATCTCCTTTTCTTGAACGGGAAGACTTAGTCCTGCGACTTCTATGATCCTCTTTTCCCTTGTCCACATCGTATTTGTACGAGTTTCGCGTACTTCTTATTTTCTTCTGAGTCTCGTCGATTTTGTTGCTCGGGCTCTTGGACAGCGTTGATATTATTAACTTATCTCTGAAACAGAACTTCAAATTATTCTTCAAGCATTTCGTCGTTTTGTTCGTGAATACCCATCACACTGTTTTGCTCATAGTAGGTGAAATTTATAGATATTTTGCTGTTTTGTTCGTAAACACCCACGTGTTTGTTTTGCTATCCATAGACCATAATACTAGAGTACTTTGTCGTTTTGTTTATGAATGTCCGTAGTTTTCTTGTTATGTAATGAATTATTTTATCGACGAGTAAAACTGTAATAAATATTTTAAATAAAATGAATCGTTTTTCAGTAATTATGATATTAGAGTAATTATAAATATTAACATTGTTTACAAATCTTTATGTTCGAATCTCGATTTTGTTTCAACAAACCAGAAAATATTAGCTATTTTAAGAAAAACTTTAGTATAAAACAGAAATAAGACATCATTTCTCAAAATCAAGATATTTTTTAGCGATATAAAAATATAATTAGTACGATAGCGATCTGAAAAACGTATTAAGGTTTAAATAAGCATTACTACATTGCGGGTGTTTCTACAATTAGAATTATGTAGGTTTACAATATAATTATAAAGTTGCAAATATTATAATTGTATAAAATGCATATATAATATGCAAAAATATAGAAAATAACAAAAATACGAGAGTGTATAAAAATCAGCAATCTAACCATTAAAACAGAATTCTAACGATTTTAATATTGGAAAAAGATTTTAGTTAGTATTCGATTAATTAAACCCTCATCAATTATTCAAACTTGACAGAACATCATTAATAGTAGAAAAAATTAACCAGCAACGAGCAAAAAAGGCCTCATAAAAATTAACTAATGGTTCGTCACAAAAAGTGCAAGCATACCCAAAGATATTTACCCCTAATTTCCAAAGCTCTTGTAAATCCACAAAAAGCAAAGAATAACATAAGAAACACATAACAGCGTTTAGATTACTAACCTTTTTCCTTTCCTCTTTCTGTTCTTCCGTGGAGTACGTTCCTGGGTTTTCTTCCTGGGACTCTTCTTCGCCTGAATCGAATTTTTCGAGGTCTTTCTTCTTTTTCGAGGCGGAGTTTCCGGTTTTGGTGTATTTTCACGGCGTGTGATGTTCTTCGTGTCCCAAGCAGGGGTCAATCGACGCCATTTCTGGGCATCAGCTATCGGGTCTTCTTCACCTCTTCTGGCCCTCCTTCGTCTTTTTCGTGACTCTATGTCACTCTTCTTCGATTCTATCAACGTTGGAGATACTCGTATCACTTGTCCTTGTGGACCAGCAGGAATTAGGTAACCGGATTTCACGCCGAAAGAAAGTGCCTTGCGGATGTACTTCTTCGCTTGCCGTTTTCCTAAGGATTAGGTAAAAAGTTTGTCGCGCTATAGAAACTTTATAAAGGTTAATAGAATCTGAAATGAATGGTGAAATTCTGTAGATTTAAAAACTAACTATAATCGAGTTACATTGATATACTAGACGTGTAAATTGATTCGGTGTCTTTAGATTTATCCGTCGCTAGTCTAAATTCATGTACTTCCCCGTCTTACGGAAATTTTAAAACGCGTCATCTTCGTTTATGTTCTATACGTTATATTTTGATGACTAAATTTATATTACGTTATCGTCAGGTTGATAACATTTCTTCTTACGATATTAGATACAATTAAAAGAATAAACTAAGTTAAAAAATATAAAGAATATTAAAAAATTCCATTTTTAGAGACGCAGTTAATTTTTATGATAACTATCAAAACTAAAGAAAACTTGTACAAAATTTGTGTATAGTAGTCTTTCTATTTCCTCGAAAGTAACCCTGACAAAAAATTGATACCAACAAACGAGGCCTCGAGCTTCTAGCAAATATCGAGATTAGAGAGCATCCAAGCGATACCTTCCTCTATTCCGGCCTTGATGTAATTGTTGATGACCTGAACGAAAGACTTTTTCTTCAGCAAGGCTCTAGTGTTATCGATCGTCTTTGCGAGAGCAATCGGTTCCACGGAGGCATTCGAAACGCTGCTGTTGCCAGAGCTGCTGCCCACTGAGCTATTGGTGGCCTCCATCACTCTCGACAAGTTCTCCACGGACGTTGCCACGGATTTTGTGTACTCTGAGTCCTGAATGGACGGCGAGCTATCGCGATAGGGCGAACTATCGTACGAGGACTCTCGTGTATTTTGATACTTCCGCATGCTTCCGTGGAACCTGCCGCTTCCAGGGTCTCGTTGCTTTTTTCCTGAAAGAGGTTCATAATTGTTATTAATGTTCTACGTGTTCGAAAGCTGTAATATCGCGTGAAATATTCCCTTTCCTTACAACGCTCTGGTCAGAGCAGTCTAGAAGAGTAGTGAATGCTCTATCGAATTGAAATAACTACATATTTTGCGTTTAAAGTTTTGCTCTATTAAATAAATTTCTTTATTTTTTTACTCCGCGACAATTATCTTAAATCTATTCTATTATTCAAAGATTAATTTGTATTATCGCAAAATTTACTACTAGACATAAAAAAAAACTTATGAGGAAGAAAGAAATTAAATCTTTTTCTTTATCTCAATTGTTTTAATTGAAAGGTATTATATCTTCTTGCTATAAGAAAGCTAAGACTATAAGAAAAATAATATTATCGACGAAACTCGTTATGACAATTCATTATACATAATATAGCACCTTGGTTATGTTTGCTGTTAAGCAGCCTGTACACCATTTCTCGTACAGTCGTGGGTTGATAAAGAGTCTGTACTCGGCGTGGAATGTTTTGTCGCTTAGGACGTTGTTGATAGCTATAACGTGGCCCTATTATTTGTTTCTTCCAGAGTCGGCCTTTTGATTTCCTCTTTGGCGGTGCCATTATTCAGTAATGACACTTTTTTTCTTCGCCCCGTGGATTGCTTCTCGCTGAAACAGCGGAGTTGTTGTCGCCGTTGAAAAACACTCGTTTCCTTCGGTTCATCGATTAGCAGCTACGTCATGTTGTATAAAAAGATGTCACATGTTTGCGTTTTCGTTCAGTGCCAAACTTTTGTCGAGTTTACTAATTCATTCTTAAAATACGATTATTTTGAAAATAACAATAAAATATTGGAAATCTAATATTTCTATACAAAACAAATTATAAATATTGTACTACATATATAATACAATCTTTAGTAGATATAGTACAATCTTATAGTACAATATTACTATGGTACTACTTTTATTACTACTATTATTATACTATATATAGTACTCTGTGTGTGTATGTGTGTGTGCGCGTGTGTGTATGTGAATATATGTGTATGAAAGTATTGAAATTTGTTTGATGTTATTTGGACATTGACATTTTAAGCTATTTCATTTTTGGAGGACCTTTGTGCAATGGTCTTTGATATTTAGGGTCATTTGAATATCATGAAAGGTCATATAAATCGCATGGGTACTTAGGGTGATTTGAAGATCACAAGGTTCATCGAGATCGTGTCGTTGCCAGTTAGGCCAGAGTTAGTACGTAACATTGAAAATTTGGTACTGAAGATTAGTTAAAGGTCATGAAGGTTCATCGAGTATTAATCATCAGCATTTCATGCAACTAGGAAGTGCCATATAAATCATGGTGAGAATTTTCTGGATACAGGTTACTTGGAAAATATATTTAGGCAATAACTTACTTGCTGTATGAGTTCTCCGAGTAATACACAGGAAGATCTGTCACGGTCCACCATCCACAAATCCTGATCATCCTTATCGAATCCCAATTCGAAATAGCTTTTACAAGTTCAGTATATATATCGCAGATTTATCACTCTTACTGCGGCCAAATTTCACAACCGTGAAGACGTCAACCTTAGCTTGCTCAACTTAACACACATTGGATCTAAGTGTAGCGAGTCTCGAATCGTCTCGATAAGGTTTCCTTATTGCGGAATTAAGGATGTCCTTCCTGTTTTGTAATTTCGTGACTCTAACTGTCGTATTTTGCAACGTGCACTTCTTTTTTAATTTCAATGTATCCAATTTTCGTCATCATCATCTGAGGATTTCACAATTATAAAATGAATCAAGCAACACTATATTGCCATCGCCGATATTAGCAACAGCGCACTATCGTTCTTGTCAAATATCCAAGCTACTCCAGAGTTCCATCAAATTTTATAAATCCAAAATTCATCCCACTTATCCTTGACATAAACGTTGTTGAATCCCGCAAGAGATTCTGGTAACCTCGCTATCGCCTCGAGCTCGTCGTTATCACCGTACAAGCTATCTTCATTCTACCTTCGTGCATTATAACACTCATCTCATAATGTTTCCTCCGTTGCACATAGTATTGAAAGTTAATTCGACAACAATTTCACTATCAGACTTTCTCAAAGAAACTCCCCTTGCAGATGATCGTCGAATTTTAAACTTTATACAAGTTATCTAAAATTTTGATATATTAAATCTGTGATCTATACATCTGGTTGTAACAATCTGATCACTAGAATACGGATATTTATGCAGTCATATTTTGGTAAATGCAAGTAAAATAATGGAACTTAGGTAGAAAATAGTTTTATTCTATTTTGGATATTTTTCATGTTTTCTGTGTATTATCTGTATTTTCTACATTTTTATTTTTATCATTATTTAAAATAATTTTTTGATCTTTATTTGAAACTACCTTCAAGTTTCTCATAAATGCATAAAATTGACAACATTCCTAATCACTTAAAAATTATTACATGTATTATACATGAGAGCGTCTTTCTTGCAGAATCACTGCTCGATTTATTGTACTTTAATCGTTATTCGAGCAGTTAGCTCGTTTGCTACTTTTGGCCAGTCTGTGTATCGATCAACTGTCACGTGGACGAAAAACTTTCGAGCTTTGTCCTTGACTATGCGAAGCCACCCAGCGCCCCTCGCGAATTTAACGTTCTTCGCACTCGACTGGCCACAGGGGAGAGTGTCACGGCTCTTTGAATGCCTCACTGTTGGGATTGTCGCGGATTCCTGTCTCGTTTGAGCTGGAACACGAGTCAAGAACGCTTGATGAAACTCATCCGTGTTAAAAGACGATGCATTTGCTTTAATTCGCCCTTCGCGGAAACATCGCTCGATTGAACAATGAATTACAGTTGAAAAGTTTCTTGATAGGTCGATGATCGGTACAGTGTTAGAATGAAAACATTCTAGTTCGATAATGTCAGATAGGGAGAATGTAAAACAAATGGGAAAGTAATGGATCGAACGTGCAGAGTTCAAAGGGAATAGAGGTTTATTATAGTGTTAGGAAGTCGAAGATTTATTGCAAAATAAAAGTTCTATTGCTAGGTTAAGTATTGGTGTATAAGGGCAACTGACTTTAAGGGATGATTGAAGGGATTCTTTGAGAAATGATCCAGCGTTTTACGATTTGAATCGTTTCTCTCAAAACAAAAAGTATATTTTTTGCATATTATTAGTTTTTTCTATAGTCTCAGGAAATTTAAAAATTGTTGTAGAACGTGTCAGAGAGAGATTATTCTCTTCTTTTTCTATCACATATTAAATACTATGAAATCTGTGAATAAATAAATATAAATGTATGTCGGTAAGCAATTAAATCATAAGATGTGTCAAATTAATTGTACTATATTATGTCAAGTATTATATCATTTTAGTCGTCCACTATAAAATTTCTTTTACAAAGAAACGCATCGTTATTTTCATTTCTTCTGCGAGATCGTAGAATATCAAAATATGTCTCTCAGGAGCAGTTCTTTTTGTACCTTTCCTGAGAAACTAGTACGTATTCCATTTCCATATCGTGGAAGGCAAATAACGCTCGAAGGGTTAAGAAACATTACCAAATGTAGAGAAACGTCTCCAGTTACGTTCTTACATACGTATATTGCAATAACTATTCCAAAAGGAAAGAAGGAAATGCGAAGTAAAGTCGAGGCGTTCAAATGAGGGCCAAATTTAAGAACAGCGGATTTCCTTTGATGTATCGACATTATCTTAAATGTACGTAAATATTAGCAATCCTTAGTTATTGTTCGTTATTCGTATCTCCGCCAAAGAAAATTCACATTAGCGAACATTAGCAAATATTAGACAATATTTTGAAGAGCGAGTATGTACTCCAGTATACAATTTAAAAGGATAGCGAGCGTTTGAAGTAGTGTTGACACATTAAAGACAATGGCAGTTCATTTGTGTTTTTGCACATTCGGTGGAGATAAATGGCTATTCACCATTTCTACTGATCAACGGTAAATGCTCAGGTACACGTTTTCATTCACAATCATTTATCTGACATGGATATTCAACAATGATGAAAATGTTCATAAACTTTTACGAATGTTTATAAATGTTTGTTAAAAGCACACGTTTGATGGTTATCCGACATTTAATATACGAAATTATTTTAAACAATTGCAAATACAATTATTCGTAAATATTTGCAAATGTTTGTTAAAATGGATATTCAACTTTTAATATATCCACATAATATACCTTACTTCAAACACTCGCAAATGCAATTATTTACGAATGTCTGCAAATATTTGTCAGAAGCATGTTAAAACACTTATAAATACTACAATGATACACAATTATTTAATATAGTTCGCACACACTTCGTGTTTCCATTAATACAAATACATACTAGCGAACATAGGCAAACATTCTCAAACATTTCGCACGAATATCCAGCTCTATATCCTCCGTTCTACAAGCCGAGTGATTCTATGTACGCTTTCTTTTCGACATAAAATACGTTTTGAAGGACGTGTAGCAATACACGAACGAAAGAAGTTCGCCGTGATAGCGAAAGCAACGTTCCGTGGAAATGTCTTACTTTCCTCTTAGAAGGACATCGTAAACTAGCGGCTGCAGGTGAACAACGAAGAAAGGAGGGAAAGACACGACGTAAGAATCCTCCAGGGAGGCTTTTCTTCTCCCTAAGCCGAGACATTAAAGGGAATCTCGCGTTGCTTCTCACCCTTACAGTCGAGTTAACGTTTGCCGGTTTGCAAGCTTGTGAAAATAGGTCAAGCATCGAACGATTGTCCGATCCGACGTCTCGTGTCGTTAATGGCTTGATGCAAACGTCGTCATGCCTCGTTTGCGAATGGAGTGTATATATGGTTGGATTCGGATGATTATGGCAGTGAAAATGAATTCGCGAGTCGAGGATGGATAAGAGGTTCTGAAGTTTACACATATAAGGCATGTTAATTTGTTGCAAATATTAAATGCGAAATTTAAGGAAAATTTAATTTAGAAAATTACATAGGTAATGTAACAAACACGATGACATTTGGCAAACATTTCTAAACATTGTGTTTACGTATGAATAATTTATCATTGACCATTTACAATCTCTTGAAAAATTTTTTGTTTATTCGCAATCCACAAGATTAGAAAATTTTAACATTGCAAACGTAACAAACTTCTTTATCAGGCCGATGTTCATAGTAAATAATCTTTCTCCAATTCCGTTAAATACAACCGAAGATATATCATCTATCATAAAACAAACTTTCTGAGCAAACTAGAGAAGAGATTTCTTGTGATTGTGAAAAAGGAAGTGATATCTATCTCCATGCTTTTTGTAAGGACAGGATCGATAGAATATAATTATAGTGATTCTTATGGAGGGAAGTTAGTAACTTTGGTGGGAATTAGGTTTGTGTAGTCTTCTGTGTGTGAAGATACTAAGGCGAACATTTAGAATCTTCGACAGGAATCGAATTTGGGTAGTCTTCACTGTATGACGCTATTAAGGCGAACGTCTAAGACCTTTTTTTTTGACGTGGAGGAAATCCACACAGACAAATCGGGGAGGGGGGGGGGGGAAGCGGCGTGGTAGTGCCGGACTCCAACCGACTAAAACCTCCACGATGACTGTTCCGGTTAAGATCGAGATGCCCGGGAACCGGTGCGAGCGACACACCGCCCCCCCCCCCCGCGAGCACAAAATGCATCACCTAATGGACCGGTATGCGGGTATCACACCGCACCTCGTCGCCGGAGCCGACGTGCAAGGCAGTCTGGTTCCCCTACCGAACTGCTTGGCAATCCCGAGACGCTGATCTATTCGCGCCTAAGTTTGACCCCCACCGGGGAGCGCGGCGGCCCTAGCGCGCCTCGTCCAAGCGCGTCCGCGGCGTCTGCAGCGCCCCCGCCGGCCGATCCTCTCGGGGTGGGAGTTCCGCACCCTCACCCTCTCCGCTGCCTCCTTCCGAAGCATAACCTGCTCACAGAAGGAGGTCACGGCCCTCCTCCCTCTCTCGCTCACCAACAGTGCCTCGAGGATAGTCGGCAGCGAGAGGTCCCATCCGATTTCCGCGATGAGGTCGCGGCGCGGCTGCGCTCACGTCGGACAGTACTCCAACGTGTGCTGCACGCTCGCATCGCAGTGGTGGCAACGCGCGGTCGCCTCTTTTCTGATTCGGTGCAGATATTCACCAAAGCACCCGTGCCCGGTGAGCACCTGCGTCACCTTGTAAGTCAGGGGGGCCCGGCCCCGTCCAACCAAACGTCCCAGTTTGGAAGGGCGGCCTCGAGGACCCTTAGCCCCGGCACGCCCGCTCTCATGTCAAGGCTGGCGCGCCATCTGTCGAGCAGGGCCAATCGACCCCGACCATTAACGTCGGCGCCCACCGGACCGACCCCGTCCGACAGACCCCAAGTGTGGAGGTAAATCTCGCGACACTTCAGGGCCTGCAATTCGAACGGGGAAAATCCGGCGATCACCGCCGCTGCTGCCGCCGAAATGGTGCGGAAGCTCCTCACTACCCTGATGGCCACCGTCCTGTGCAGCCTCCTGACCTTCAGGAGACTGCGGCGGCTGGCCATCAGGTAGATGAGCCTCGATCGCACCACGCCGGCGTACATCCGACGCACTCCGACGCCGGGTCCGCCCAATCGAGGCAGCAAACATCCTAATGCGCTCGCCGTCGCCTCGACCGACGGTGCCAGGCGCTCGAAGTGAGCGCCAAAGGTCCACTGACTGTCGAGGGTCAGGCCCAGATATTTCATATTGGTTCCGACCCCGATCTCAGCCCCCTCCAACCTCAGGCGATAGCCCGCTGGAGGCGTCCCGTGATCGGCCCTACGGCAGAACCACATTGCCTCGGACTTTTCAGGGGACATTCTCAGCCCCAATCCTTTGATCGCGGCTACCACGCGGGCCACCGCCAGCTTCGCCAGACGGACGATTCCGCCCCACGCCGTGTCCCAGACCAGCACCAACATGTCGTCAGCGTAGCACGTCAGGTCCGAGTCCGGAGACATCAGCGTCCGAAGCACCGCGTCGTACGTGATGTTCCACAGCAGCGGACCCAGCACGGAACCCTGCGGGACCCCGCGGTACACCGCCCTCTCAATCATCCCCCCGCCACGGACGTTGTAGACGATGCTTCGGTCCCAGAGAAATGCCCGGACCACACTCCGCAGGTACGTGGGTACCCGATGAAACTCGAGGGCCCGGCATATCCTGTCCCAGGGAATGCTGTTGAAGGCGTTGACCACGTCCAGCGATACAGCCAACGCCACGCAACCGCGCCGCTCGGCCCCCTCAACCAGGGAGCGGACACGGGCTACAGCATCGGCCGTAGACCGTCCCCTCCGGAAGCCAAACTGGCTGTCGTGCAGTCCGGGAACACTCCGGGACAAATGCGACTCGAGGCGGGCCGCCACCACTCTCTCCAATAGCTTGCCAGCCTCTTCTAAAAGGCACACCGGCCGATAGGTGGAAGGCGAGTCCGGGGAGCGTCCTGGCTTCGACAGCAAGACCATCCATGCCTCTTTCCACAAAACGGGGAATTCGCCCCGAGATAGATCTGTCAAATAGACGCATAAATCTCGGGGCTAAGACCCCGGCGACGTCCTTCCACAGGAACGTCTAAGACTATGATCTTTGATAGAAATTGAGTTTCAGTAGTCTCCTTTGTGTGTGAAAATATTTAAATGAAGATTAATAGTAATTGCTAAGTTAATTGGACTTTTTTTTGTATTAGAGAAGGATGAACAATTTTTTAAATTAAAGAGCGTATAACAGGCGTGTAACAAATTCAAATTAAAAAATTACATTTTTTAAGAAAATTATATACGCAGGAACACATTTCAATATCTGATTCATAAAGTAAATAAAAATGTCTCACATTCAGTGGTGACTATGGTTTGTATTTTCTTAAATCTTCTAATAGATCAATTTTTTTAGTTTTAAACAAAAAGCAATTTCTGGTATACATAATTTAAATTCTTTAAATTCTACTAAATTACAATATTACTACAACATTACCATATTTTATATCACGTAGGCATAATTTCAATCACAAGAAGTTTGTAATGATCTAATTTGATTTTTAACCTGATTTTCTCAGTTCCTTTTAGTCATAGGTCTCATGCATCTGGTATGTGAAACACGCAACGATATTGAATTATTCTCAACGAATCTCAGCCAACTCGATGCGCTACTTATTCTTTCGTCTGACCAATAAAGCTATCAGTTCGTGCACGTTTCCTTGACTATGGTCGTTCAGGTAGATTGAAGAGTAATTGTTACGCCGCGCAAGACATCTGCACTTCATCCCCATTGACAGCTAACTGTCTACGTGCCGTCCTTCAAACCCTCAATAGGCCCAAGGACCCACCATAAACTTGAACTCTTAACTGCGTTGTTCGCACATATAGTTTAAGTCAATCTGTTTGCCCGAAAAGACTTTCGGCTGGTTTTTAGGAAGGTCCTAGGTTTTAGGTCCTTGGGTTTATTACGCGCTCTTAAGAATTACGGAGAAAGCGGGTAGTGGCCTAACGCAAAAAGCAGAGATTTACCTAATGGAAAATCCGGGTTTTCCCATAAACAATGTCGCCCATGAACCACGTTGATAGGAGGCTTCTTCCTTCTATCTTCCTTCCCAACATTGATCATAACCAATCGGCATCGCGGATCATTGCCCTCACTTTCCTAACTAGAAATGTGAGCGACGAATCGGCGTTCTTCGTTCGAAGGGCACACCCATCCCGAGCTTTCCTCCGTAATCACATCAGAACGAACTTCAGAGTCCCTACAGCTCTCACAGTGCCTATAGTTCTAACATTTCCTTCGGCTCTCACAGTTTCTACGGCTCTTAGAGTCCCTGCAACTCTCAAAGTGTCTAGCTGGTCAATCAAAGTCAACATATACAGGGATTCTCTCATCTACGAATAATAATAATCATTTCCTTCGTCACCTGTATCTTAATCAACGGCGTTACTAATTTATGTGATTGTACAAAGTGTTGGAAATATACATTTTTATAACCCTGTGAATCGCAGTGTTATATTACAACAACCACCCCTATTATCCTAACCGAAATAAGGGGATCGAACTATTCGTGGTGTCTATTATTACAATCGTAACGGGAATTTACGACTTCCGTTGACGCGTTTTCTCGCGACTGCGTCTCCCCAGCTCGAATTTACAGTAATTGAACTTGACTCTTCATTTGTGTCGAGGTCTGTCCTTGAATCTTACAGCAAGTTCATGGCACAGGAGCGCAATAAATCACCGTGACTTGATAGACTATAGCCACGTCGTGAATTAACCGCGAAAGCCTCAGTTCCCCTTGCATTTTACAGCGAAAGAGCTTTTACCTATCGAACGAGCGTCGCCTACCAAGAGAATCTGATTGTTCGATGAAAATTCAAAGTCGATCGTCGCAGTGATTGCGTGATCTTCGTGGACGTGTGACAAATTCATTGGGGATGGTTTTTGAATTGTATGAGAATCGTTCGTTAACATTAAAACTATTTACAAGTTTAATACCTACAAAGTATAATAGTTGTATCAAAAAATTTAAATGATATATGAGAAAATATATAATTTTTAGAGAAAGAGCAAGTTTTTATTTGTATACTTTACATAAAACTATTTGAACCGCCTAAAATGCATCATTGTCGACAATGGTTCAAAACATGGAATATATTTTCTTATCGTTTATATTAGACAGGGAAGATATTTCTATATTTGTGTTTAAATCAAACGATTAATTCGACAAATTTGAAAAATCAATCTACATAAACTATCAATTAATAGGGAATCCTGATATGATAAATTGCATTTCTGCCATTTACCGAATTTAAATTGCAATAGAATACCAAAACGATATGTACAATACTCGAATACTCGAAATACGTAACATAATATCATTATCTCAAAATAATCATAATTTCAAGTATAACAACATCCTAAAATTATGTTACAACCATTGAAATTCAAATCATAATATCGTATCGAAAACTAACGAATTTGTTCTCTGGCTTCACATACGCTTACCTTCGTTAAATAAAGCCCTATTAACAAACTAAACAGTCTACAAACGTAAAATAATCTGTTAAATGACATAAAGTACAATCTATTAAATAATAATTTATTAAATTGTAATCTATCACATTATTTCGTTCAATACGAGTAAAGTATACGTGTGATATTACGTTGGAGCGTTTCTAAATGAAACTAAATAATCGCCCACAAAACAATGGTCACGAACGTAACACGAAACGAAGAAACAAGCACGATATTTTCGACGTGATGTAATAAAACTCGGCGAAGTTCGAACGTGCTAGATCGTGGAAAAGTGAACGTAATGACAGGAACGCGACGCGGGAATGTCGTTAACCGCCGATTGCAATTACAGTTTCCCATTTAATTACATAGAGGATGTCTGCAAGTGTCGCGAACCCGCGGCATTTTGTCTCATTACGGTCCACCCAGGAACAGAACCGTAAACTGATGCCCAAATTACATACCCGGCTACGACTACTGTACCTTGCTATTTCTTCATTGTCCAATTTTATGTTAACAAATAATTTAACTATAATATAATGGATATATGTCTTGAGTCGCGGGAGTAGATTTTTCACTTGTGAAATGTTAAATAAAATAGAATAGAATAATGATAAAACGAAATACAACTACAAGAAATATTTAAGCACTGTTTATTTACTTATTTATTTATTTATTATAACATTTACATACTATTTAATTAATTCACCATACTTTACATTTCTCTAGAGATACCAGGATAAAAATTCCTACGGAAATATATTTAATAATACATTATTGATAACAACAACAATTTCCGATGTACTCAATGATGCTCACTCAAAATTCTTATTTTCGATTCCCTTATTTTTCGATTAAAAACTCTCGTCTCATTCAAAAACAATATGCCTATCGTATTCGTACACGATGATATTAAACATTTTAACATCAAATCTCATATGTCAATTATTATTCCTAAGCCTATCTTTCAAAATTATTGTTGTTTTTCTCCAATCTTTACGCCAATTACGCCATTTCAAAATTTATCTTCCAAAATTATTATTCCTTACTTCCAAGGATATCTCCTCGATCCAATAGCGCTCACCTCAATAGCCGTGTCTATTTTCTATAACAATAATGATTGATATTCTATAACAATAACGGTGCGATATTTTGGAGCCAGACCACATGATACAGGAAATACCAATGGACAGAATTTATTTGAATAATTTTTCAATAACACACAGGAAGATCAGTGGGCGTTTAAGCTCGACGTACATATATTGCGTACAAGGATCGGTGAAACGTAAAATCTCGTTTACCCGGTTCGGTTGGGCGTGAGAAGCGCCGAATTTTCGATAATAAACGCGTAGCTTTTTTCGTTCAGGATTTCACAATTCTGGAAATTCCATCGGTTTATAAATTTTTTAAATTTTCATCGTCCTCATTTTATTTAATATCTTGGTCAAAGGAGATGGAAATTTCATAGTGAAAATTAATCTCCGGATTAGTTGTACATTGATCCAAATTCATTTTTAAGAAGATCCTCTTTTAACCATAATACGATTCTCGAATTTATACAGTAGATTATTCGTTACAATTTTTAGTAGATAAAACAAATCTCTGACTATATTCCACTGATTTAGCCGCGATCATAAAAATATGAATTTGCATTAAAACCTACAATCTATCGGTAGGTAACAAAAACTTGATATAATTGAAATCAAAAAATGGATAAATTTTCCGTTTCTAAAATGGCATAAGATACGTAGTACATACAAGATAAATCCATTCCAGACATCATTTTAACGTGCCAAATTGTCAACGCACGGAAGTCGCCGAATCTAGTTCATTTCTCATTGCCGCGGATATATCAAGGCATCAATGTCAAGCTTTCATACGGTGCAAAAAAAGTGTGGCTGGTTCCGGTAAATGCACTCTCAGTTCCTCTTTTTCCGATGAAGGGAAAAACGAAGATACACGACGGAAAATTTATGCGGGCAACAAGAGACTCAAGCACGTCACTGACATGCAAATGAGCTTTTTCGCTTAGGCCCGTTCCACATACTTATTTTTTCAGACACATCAATTTGTCATCCCGCGTTTTCGCTTCCAATTATTTTTGCGTCACATCGTCTCTTTTGAACCGCGAATGTCGATTTACAATTCAAGAGCTGCTGTATGATACGCTGTCAATAAAATATCATAAAGTGAAAAAAGAGAATTATATTTTTCTATACTGTGTAGTATCTGCTATATGACAGTAGCAAAATTTTGCCATGAATGGACCGATATGTCAGAACCATATCGTGGTATCCTTTATTAAAAAGATTTGTATATAACTATGAAATCTCCCCTCTAGGTTTGCTATAGTTATTACATAAACATATCAATGTTTTTCTTATATATATTGACTTCAATTATAATTCAATAATAATCGACTAAGTAACGACTTCAAAGTTATTTACAAAAGTTTTGAATTCTCTATAGCAAGAAAAATAAATCGTAGCTATCAGTTTGATATTGCGATACCGATTATTCGTTATACTAAAAGGTCATGCCAGGAGGAGATTGCTACGAATGATGACCTGTACTTTGATCCTATCCCTACATTGTTATATATTTTATCCCCTAATTTTCCACGAGATGAACGAATATTGAGATTACAAAATAGTTTAAAGAGGGATCTATGTTCCAATAAAGAAAAACGGGTCATTGACAATGGCTATGTTAATAAAAGAAGGGCCTCCAAGGGATGTATTCTGTATAGGATCATAATCACATTTCCTGTTGATATATTTAAAGTTGTGATTGCTTCCGTAGTAAGTAAGAAACATAATCGTTGACAATAACTTGATCAAATTCATTCACAATATTATCTAATAGAATTTTGATGCTCCTCTTTACTACTTACTACTATGATAAATACATTCGACCGAAACCTGAAGTAAATAGATGTAATTCACTTAGTCAGACATTAGCTGAAACTAGCTTTTTATATTATTATTATATATTATTTTTCTAAATTATTTTTAGGCACATCTGATAGGCATATCTATCAGATCGTCATGTTTATAATTTCCAAAGCTTAAAGTCGAAATAATTTAAATATGAAAATATGAAAATCTTTTAATTCAACTATCTAAACTACTTGAAAGCATAAAATTGAATAATTTGAATTCTAAAATATCGAAACATTCGAATTTATCCATTACTAGGTCACTATCTCTAAGTCAGTTTCAATTACAATTTGAGTTTCCAAAGTGTTCGAGTATCGCGACGCTCGAATACAACGCCACGGTTTAAAAGTGAGCTGTTATATCAACGTTTGTCGAATTCGATGCAAACAAAGCAATGGCAGATATTATTAGTTCTCAAGTTTTGCTAGAAGCGATTTCAGTTATTGTCGCATCGTATCGTTACGATTCTCCTCGTCGTTTCAGTCCATTTATTGCAATGATAAAAAGCGAAACTAGCATGTTCTTCAAGTCGTGCCACTCGTCACTCCCGACTCAAACTCTTCGTCTCCCTTTTCGTGGTCCTTTACGGAAGAAACATCTCTTCGCGATCATTTATTTGCCACTTTTCTTATATCGTCTCCCAGAATGTTTCTTTTTCTTCGATAGCAGCTGCATTATTCGTTGCAGATTTTATTAAATTTTTGACTTAACAGTCTGTTGAATGGCAACGATGTCTCGACTCTCTATCGCATTGAACCTTTATGATTCGTTCCTTCAAGCTTCACCTTTTCTGATCGAAAAGCACGTTATCCTTGTCGATGAACGATATGATATTCGCGAACGTGAATTTTTAAATTGGACGTGAAATGTCTAGCATAATGTACGACTATGAAGAACTGTGAATATGGAGCAAATATTCCATACAATTGAAATAAATTGTTTTGATCATTGAATTGTACCTTTTGGTTCAATTACTCGCAGATCATTAATTTATAACTGGCATGATCACTCATTTAAAAAATTATTTCACTTATAAAATATCAATATATGTGTAAAATCCCTAAGAGTTCAAATGCGGATAAACAAAGGGACTTTCTTTGTTTAACGAACAATGTAACCTTATTTGTCGTTACGGACGACCGATTTGAAAACAGTCATTTCACAGACGGACGAGAAGAAAAAGGATTTCGAGCGTTAGAAATAGACACGATCATAAGAAAGAAATTATTATTTAGAGTATTGAAGATTAACAGAGGAAGAGTGGTAGTTTAGGACGTGGAAAATCGATTCTCGATTTTCAGGTAGGCCTTGTACAAAGCTTTGTTATTTATTATTATTTATTGTTATTAATTATCATTAATTGTTGTTTACCATCTCTATTTTATTTAAGTATTGTTACAATAAACTCGATTTTCAGATTTAAGAATCGATCCCTGAATTATCCGAGAATTGAACATTATAAATGTATAATGTATCTCTGTTGTATAGCGTATTACGTTAGTTTTATGATGTAAATACTATTATTTACAACCATATAAAAAAACCACTTTATACAAAAATCATTTCATGTTATCGTTTATACGTATAGTTGAACATATATTTGTAATAAAAACTGATAAAATTTACCAAAAGTTTCTGTATTTCTATCAATTAATCGATTATCGATTTCCCTAAAGTTAAATTTCTCCCTTAACCAGCCAATATTGAACTTTAATCAGCACTTTATACGAATCATCAAGACCAGTATATAAAATTACTTTTTACATCTCACATAAAAGGAATAAAAAAGAAGAAAAGGAAAAAATGTATCGTATAACTTTTTCTATTAACAAGAAAAATAGAGAAAAATAAGGAAAGGAGAATTCACGTAACCCTTTCATTCTCCGTTCCATGAAGTATTCTGAGCTATCGCGTTCAAAGCGAATTTCTGCGCACGATCGAAGAAGAGTGCAATTTTCTTGACAAACAGGCGATACCTTTAACGATCGACGAAACGTACGGTAATTTTCTTGCTATTTCACCTTGTAGCAGCCCCGTGTGGCGTTCATTATTAACGATATAGCGAGAACGTTCGTTATCCGCCCGTTCCTGCAAACAAGATCACTCGTCTGGGGTGGTATCTGTATGCAAATAGTCTAACAATCGAGCTCAAAGCATTGTTTTGTACAAATGTCTTCAATTAACATGCTCCCTGTGGAGATCAGCGGACAATTTTCCTGGAAAAATATCCGTAGAGGACAAGACGAGCCGGCGTTGTTTTCTAAGAGCAACAGTTACAACTTTTGACCGATGAATTAGGGTCACATGCAAATATTTCATCTTTCTAAATATAATACTGTATTACAAATTGCATATTAAACTTGACTATTCACATTTCTAGTAGATCAGGCACTTGTCTATCTATATTTATAACAATTCTGAATTATAATAAAGTCAAATTAACATTTTGGACTTTCCGATTTTTTAATTTATTACATATTTTTTTAAGTTTTATGTGGTTTTAAATTCAATGGGCAAAGGCTGTGGAATTCTTTAAGATGTGGAATTCCATTAACTAAAATGTAATTAATGAATTCGCCGATTTGAGAAACTTTGATGGTTGTTGTTTTCTTCTATGAGATACGATTTGTAATTTGAAAAAGAAATAATTACAGACCATGGATTCCGGAAAACGTAGTTTTAACCGAAACAATGAGAGAATAAAGGTTAAAACTGGTAGAAAATTCGCTACGTAGAATGCGTAGGATGAAAGAAAATTACTGCAACATCAAGTGTGAAACTCGAACGAAAACCTCATTCAGTATAAACATTTACACCATCGTTTGTGTTCTACACACATTTCTGAAGTTGAAATAGCACTTTGCATACCATTCTGCATCTGTTTTTTTATTTTTTCAGTGTTCTGTTTGAATCTTTGCTTTCAAAATAATTGCCTGAATTTAACACTCAGTGGATCATGAAAGTACATATTTGAACTTGTAGAGATCTTTCATAAGTATATCATGTGTGTATAAGAAACATATTCAAATTTCATTAGTTTTGAAATGAGGCACAGTTATCATAACTATATTGATACAATTTGAAACTAATCTGAAAATGTATATGCTCAAAGATTATAATTCATGTCTTTATTATTTTATATGTATATATGATATATGCGTGGTGCATGAGAAATCCAATTATTCTATATTGTAACAAAAATCTTATAAATAACAAAATTAATTTTAGCATTTGTGTTATTAAATTTCCTATTATATTCTTTATTCTTTGATTTTATGCATTTCATAAATGAGATTCATATTTTTGACTGAATTTCCTAACTAATTCTATTAAACCTTTTTAATCCTGATCAATTAATTTTTCCTTTGACAATATAGGTTAATTATGTTTTATATGAGACCAGTGGTTCTGTAAGTCACTGTATATGCAATCCAAAGGCTAAAAAGCGGAATTCGAAATTTTATTAATCTTCTTTTAACGTTTTATTTAATTCCCGGTTGAAAACAAGAATAGGGCTGTTTCAGGAAAAATTTACACAAATCACTACCAGGAAAAAATTGTTGTTCCATTTTATCGAATTTTCAGTAGAAGTGAATTTCTCGTCCTTTGTTTTTCTAGAAATTTCTGACAGCATACGTTTTCGAATACAGAAACGACAAGTGTAAATTTCACTTGTACAGTATTCACTTGGTAAGTATCCTGATTTCAAGTTTTCTTTGTTTTTCGATAATGTAAATTTCTCGTACATAAAATAATTATCGCTATACACAGGATCCTTCTGTTTTCGCCAGGTCATAACTTTGGCTCGTAAACATCTTTCTGTAAGACGTGTAACCGCAATAAAACTACGAAACGCGCAAACCTAAAATCATTGCGTGACTTATCCTGTTACCGTGGATGTTCTTAAGAATCTCGATTTTAATTATTCAATTTAATTTTAATTTTATTTAAATTGCTACAGAAAATGTATATATATATAATCATAAATATACTTCATAAATACAAATAAATATCTAAATATTTATATATATACAAATAAGTAAAAATATGATAAATAACAATTTATCGGGAAATAAGGACTGTGCGAATACATCTTTAGCCTCTGTAAAAACTTCCGCGTTGTAATATTGTTCTAATATTATCAAACAGGGGAAAATTTTTGGAAAAGGTTAGTATTATTTTAATATCGTTAAACAAGGAACAATTGTATTGGCACGTGCTTGACGCTCGATATGATGTGCGCTTTCACGGTTTTTTCACCTTTAACCTAGATCTGAAGTCATTCCTATATATTTTTTCTTCATTTCTACCTTAAATAGCACATGACATTCTATTTGATGATCCAGTGAACATTTAACTCTTCAGATATGTACTAAGGAAATGCAACTTAAAATAATATAAAAATTCACAGAAATATCAGTAATTTCTGTGATGTGATTTTGATTTCAAGATCTAAGTAAGAAACGCAGAAAGTGGGAAATTTTCGGGAGAAATAATAGACATCTATAAGCAACAAATAATTGCATGAACAACGACGAAGGTCGTAACTTGCTCATAAAATTAGACCGTAGTAGTATTAATAACTCGATTATACGTGTACTAGTCCAGGAAACTCTATATCGAGTAGCAAATTCCTTTTAATCGACATATTCTCTTAAAGGGTGTAAAGGGTGTCTTTATCAACCCTTCCGGTCGGTAAATAATCTCCTGAATTATCCATTGTAGCTGAAAGAGTTGCTTTTCCAACCCCAATCCAATGGTGAGATCGTGTCTGATCAGTGACCGACCCATACTACTGAAAAATTAAATCTTTATCAATAAACAGTATCTTTTAATTAATAATTTTTAGTTTTCATTAAAGTAACTTTTTAATAAGCTTTTGTAATGATTATCTGTAAAATATTAGCATTATTAATTAATACTAACAAGCTTTATTTGATTATATACAAATTATATACGGATATTAATAAGGAATTTTTAAGTGATTTCTTTCTAATGATTTGGAAAAATTACGGATGTATAAGAAAAATACTTTTATAAATACAATTAAAAAAATAGAATTTAAGCAGGAATACGTTTCACTCACTCAATATTAGACCAAAATTACTATAGTAAAGTTCAGCCCTTTCAATTTCTTTTCGTAAAACATTTATAAAACACAATTTAACTGACAATTTGTAATGCAACCTCATAAGTAATTGACTTTTAATAGGAAACTTGCACGCAATCGAAAAATTTAATTTTGATACAAACTACAACTATACTTTATCAGTAATAGTTACATATAATAGTTACATATGATAAGAAAAGTAAGAGTTCCAGGTGACGCCTAAATCGCCAGACATGAAAAAATATTGCATATCATGTTTATTTTGTACCTCCTCTGTTCTAATATCAACTCTGCTTTATCAATCTCCACACCGAACCTCTTTGCCTGACTCCTGATCGATTCGTTCTACTGCAACACCGCTCTTACCGATAGCCAGTCTTGTTGTAGCAGCACTGGTTACGTTTCCATGGAGCTTACCGTGACATGGATTTGATCAATACTTCCCTTAATCGTGTGCCGGGCGTCGTCCAAGTCGTGCTGGCCTTCGTGTATCGTGTACGTATCCCGACGTTTTCCTCTTCGAATCTTTCAATCCGTGACATGTTGTCGAAGGATCGATAGCGTTGCATGTATAAAAAAAAATATGTTGCTATTTATTCCCCTGAAAGGCGTGAACGACGCGCGATCTGTGTTCGTGCAATCGAACGTGTAGAAAAAAACGTGACGACAAATCGTTGGGACGTGTGCCGGATTTCGCGGTTCTTCGTGGTTGGCAGACTGTGAAGATGAAGAGGCAGAATGTGAGGACTTTGTCTTTGGTAGTGTGTACGTTTACTTATTTACTGATTGGCGCGGCGGTTTTCGACGCGTTGGAATCGAACACGGAGAGGAAGCGCTGGGAGTTTTTATCGGGTGAGACTTGTCTCGTTGTCTTCAAGTGTAAATGTGCGAATGTATTGTTGGTAGAAAATTCATATAAAAATAAATGCTATATGGAAAGTTGATGGTGAAAGTTAAGGGTGAAATGTATATAGGGGAAGGGTGGTGGCAGAATACATAGAATTCGAAAATTCTATTGAATAAAATTTGTTTGCTTATTTTCACGTGTAAATATTTGAGTACGCGATTGGTAGATATATCTGTGGAAAACAAAATGTGTGTTATATATGGAACGTTCGTGATGTGAATTGATAGTGAAAGTATGGAGAAAGAGGTAAAATATATAAAATCGAAAGTTTCTATTGGGCGAGTTTTGTTTCGCTGTTCACGTATGTGAATGTGAGAAATGCTTAGAGTAAGGGATTGGTAGGGAATGAATAGACAAATAAACAATATATAGAGGGTATAGAGGAGTATAGAGTATATATAGAGGGGTAATATAAATACACACGCACATATCAGCTGCATCGGGGTTGATATTTTTACGTGTCGATGTTTAAGCGTGGGATTAAGGTAAACGTATAACGTTAAGGGTTGAAAATAGAGAGATATGATGATGCACAGTATGATATTCAGCGCTGATATTTTCATGGATGAATATTTTAGGTAATAATTAGTAGTATTTTCCGCTTGTAAATATTTAAGTATGTGATTAAATATAATGTTAAGAGTTAGGGATGAAAAATAGCAAGGAAGGATAAATTTAGGGTAGCTATTCTCATACCTGCAAATTTTAATTCTCAATTAACAGAAAAATATTATGTAGCCAAGAATAGTAGAATATATACATAAATAATAATAATAATAATAATAATAATAATAATACCATCGAAAATTGTGGTTATGTTAATGGTTTTAGAGGTTCGTCGAAACATGATCAAGAAGTACAACATCACGCAGGAAGATTACATAATGTTGGAGATTGTTATAATAGAAAATAAGCCACACAAAGCAGGCCCTCAATGGAAATTCGCTGGTGCCTTTTATTTCGCGACTCTTGTGCTTGCTATGATAGGTGAGTGATACCCTCAAGCGTGTTTGCTACGTGTTTAAGATGTTGATTTTGTGCAGTAGAAGTTAAATATGTATCGTAGATAATCGATATCAAGTTACAACCTTGGAATCTTTAATGTGTATGTATTTATAAAATACATAATAAATTCCTATATTCTATAAGACACATAATAATCCTAAGTTTTTAGTTGATAGAGGTTATATTATTCTATTCTATATTTATTATTATTCTATATTTGTATTACTCTAGATAAATTAATTTGACATATTCTGGATCATTTATATCAAAAACTTTCATATTAAAAAATTTTTATATTTATATTCTTAATCATCATAAGATTTTATTTCAATTTCCTATAAAATTTCAAGGGTACGGACACTCAACGCCAGTCACCATAGGAGGAAAAGCATTCTGCATGGCATACGCCATGGTGGGCATTCCTCTCGGTCTGATAATGTTCCAGAGTATCGGTGAACGTCTGAACAAGTTCGCCTCTGTAGTCATCAAACGAGCAAAGACGTATTTAAGATGCCAGAAAACAGAAGCAACCGAGATTAATCTAATGTTCGCGACTGGTTTACTTTCGAGCATAATTATCACGACTGGAGCTGCTGTGTTCTCGCGTTACGAGGGATGGAGCTACTTCGACAGCTTCTACTACTGTTTTGTCACGCTGACTACCATCGGTTTTGGTGATTACGTCGCCTTACAGGTAAATTCATCTAACGATAAATTCAATATCTCATCGAAATCTTATTAAACCTTTGTCAATTCGTATTAATAACCCTGATATTTTATCGAAGTTTCATAGGAAGAAGTTAGAATTTATTAATTTTTAGCAAGAACTTCTTTGTTGCTTGAATTTTATTGCTTCGTTATTATTAGTTTCTCAATTCATTTTTGTTGATAGGAGAGTATTTCTTCTTCAATTCGCTTTATCTTACTATTTAAATTTGGCGAAAGACTTTTGTAATATTTGTTTGTGATGAAAACGTTGCAGAATGATCACGCACTTTCCAATAAACCTGGATACGTGGCCTTAAGCTTAGTCTTTATACTATTCGGCCTGGCCGTCGTCGCTGCTAGCATAAACTTACTCGTCCTCCGCTTTATGACGATGTAAGTACATATTCCTTCATCCCAAAGCGTGCACATATATCTCACTTGTCCCCTTTTACTTATCGCTATTCTGTCTTCTCAGGCCACGCTGTAAATGTAGGTCACGTCCAAGATATTACTCTTTAAAAATTTATGTGATATCTTTGAGCACATTCTCACTTATTTCACTTCTTCAATGGTCAAAAAGCAAAGAGAGGTTCTTCTAACAAAATTTCAATTATTTACAGCCAAATTCTTTTTATTAAAAATTTCCAAAAATTGAAAGAAGTTCTCCAGCTATATATATAACATTACATTTAATAAGAGAGTTCTATCCCTAATTTCATTGAAGCTTGTTACAATGCTGGCGAAATATCAAAGTATTGCTACCGATTGTATGTTCTTAAGTCGTATGACTTGAAATTTTGAATCTTGAATTTTGCAGCCCTGAAAAATTCTGAAATTTCTAATGTTTCTTAATTATTAAATAGGAACACGGGTGACGCTCGTCGCGACGAAGAGCTTCAACCAGCTTCTCATCACGTGTTAACACTAGACGGTGAGGTGGTCGCTGTAAATGGAAAATTATTAGCTGGCCACGTGCCCATAGTTCACGACACGGATGACTGTGTAAGCGTATGCTCGTGCACGTGTCTAGGACCACCGAATTCTGAGCTTCTGGATCAAGGTTACCAAGGCTACAGGCCTCCTTCAATTTCGAGCCTTCGCGTGAAACGTGCATCCGTCTGATGGAAGGAGTTCCGTCGTCGCAGTTTACGTCGTCGATTATCGAGAGCTGACAGCAGAGAACTACTTGGTATCGACGTGTAAAAGATCGACTCGAAAATTAATATAACCAAATGGATTTAAAAATCCGTGAAGGAAACAATGACATTGAAAACAATTTCATTGGTATAGTTCACAATGGAGTTTTTCAAGTTGATTCAAATTGGACCGATGTTCGAAATTGTGTTCTTATAAGATCTACCTTATAACGTTCAAGGACTCGTTAGCGCACATTCATCGATTTTTGAAGACATATTTTGAAGACAGCCAGTGGAGTTTGTTCTGAGGAGGTGACTTTAGAATTGAACTATTGAACTGTACTTGGCTCATGTTGTAATATTACGAATAGTCGTAAAAAGAAGGACGTTCAGAGAATGTTTGATCGTTTGTAGACGATTTTGTAACGATTTCGTACGTTTCATATCGTACCACGGACCATTTTCTCCCGGTGAATTTCGAGAGAGTTTCAAATTCTCTAAAAAATTTAAGAATTCGAATTCGTATTCGGTGTTTATGCTGTGTCATATGTATTGGACGATTATTGAAATTATTGAAGATTGTAGATTAGTCATGAAGGTTGCATTGATATTAGAAATTGTTGCTTAGAGGATTGCTTTGTTCCGAAGATAAGTTGGGTTTCTTCGAATAAACTTTCAAATTAAAATTTTTTATGATTTTCACTACCTATGTTGCATGTTAATAAAATCTTTTACATTTTACAAAAATCTGTTTTCAAAGTGTACGTATATGATTTACACAAATTATGACCAAAGCATTTGCCTAGATTTTGATATCCTTCAAAAATATTTTACGGACAAAACGATCCTCATAAAAGAGAAAATAATTTGTTTGATGAAAGTTGAAGAAGTAGAGATCGCCGTTTCGATCTCGGTTATTTATATGTATACTGAATATATAAAATGTAAACAGAACAATATCCAGGCCTCGTTAGCGGGATTGTTAAATACATATATAGGACTCGATGTTTGTACTAATAAACGTAAAAGCTGGAAAATGTGAAAATTTCACGTAAATCGTCAATCGACGAAAAGAAAAAGTCGATCTTAGGAAGTAGCTTAATTTTGTAGCTACGAAAATTGTGATTGTACAATTTTCGAGAATTGTAACTCGAACTTGAATAACAATTTTATCGTACTTGCGATGCGAAAGAAACATACATATATTTCAGCGTCGTATTTTTTAAACCTAAGATTAGAGAATATATCAACCAACAAACAGGAATAACGGGGAAGACTGATAGTTGAATTAACTGACTAGTTGTTATCTTTTTAACACAAATTTCTCTAGGCGCCTGTTTTAACCCTCCAAAAGTTAAAAAGTTAAGAATTGTAAAAACTTCATGTAATTTTAGTATTTTTATAATTCATTTATTATAGTATCTACTGTTTGTCTGTTTCATTTTGTAATTATGTAGTATTTGTGTAAGCGATCGTGAATTTTATAAAAGTATACGATAAATAGTCGCTTATCTGTTGTTGATTAAAAGCATTCATGTTTAGTAGTTTAAACGTGAAACGAAATTTTTGAAGACTAAAAAATGATATATTGTGAATATTTCAAGTAACTGCAGAGTGGTTCCTAAGTACCTTGTATTTTAGATGTTTAAGATATTACCAAAGATACTGAGATTTTAGGGGGAATTTTTAAACATTAATTTCGGCCAGTTTCTATGGCCAACAGGAAAAATTTAGATTTTCAAAGATTTGAATATTTCGATAGTCTAGATATCTGTTTAGATAGTTTAAGTATCTAGACATATAAAAAATAAGACAAATAATTTTTCATTTTAAATATTACAAATATTTAATTGAAACATGTTCTAACATTTTATAAATGAAGCCAGATTATTCAATGCTACTTCGTAAATATTTAGTTTCAGAACATAGGGTTATAAATTTATCAAAATTTTCACAGCATGTACACAGAATAGAAACATGGATAAAAAGGACAACAGTTTACTTTGAAAATAGCATATTTTTTGTTTCAAACCGAAGTAAGCCAGAAACCAAATAAAACTTATTTCGATGAATTTGATTATTCTGGCTTCAGAGTAACTCACGTACGTATAAAAATATTTACCAGAAAAAATAATGCTCAAAAATGAAAGTGCATTAAACATAGCAAGCAAACTGACTGGAGGGTTAAAACGAATTCCAAAATATTTTATGTTTTATTTTTTCTTACATTCGAACTTACAGTTGCCGGTACCATACCATATCAATGCTTCTTTTCTTCCCAACGACGCGTTCTGTTTTCGTCAATTATCGATGATTGATCTGAGTGATCGACACACGCACAAAAGCAGTTACGTATCGTTTAACAAAAATAGCGACAAAAACACGATCGATCCTCATAGGAACATCGCTGCACAGAGTAAATGATAATGTGCACTCATTTGTATACATGTACCTTAGTTCATAGGCGCTCGTCGTATTCTAACGGCGGTATATGATTGGGTATATTTTTTATCGTCGAGAGTTTTTTAATAAACGACAGTTCATTATTTTCTTTCTCATGTTCATTTCTTCCCTGCCTGTTTTCACTTACATCGATTCAAAATTTGCAAACTTCAGATCGCGATTTGAAAATCGTGAAAACACTTCCTTCAGGTTATGAATTTTGATCCACAATCGAGGAAAAGTTGGATTGTGATAGAAATAAGGCGATATGGAAATTATTTTACGCTAAATTATATTCGCGGTGTACTCGAACTGTGTGAAAATGATCAAAATTAAAGTTTAAAGTTTACAGTTCATACTTCAGAGTTCGAAGTTCAAAGTTTAGGGTTAAAAGCTCAAGATTCAAGGGCGAAGTTTCAAGTTTAGCGTTCAAAACTTCCGACTAGAAGTTCAAGATTTAATGTTACAATTCCAGATTTCAAATATCACATTTTAAGTTTCAAGTTTCAAATTGCTATATTACAACTAACTAGACAATTTGTGGCAAGAGAGAAGCATGGATTCCGGCGTGAAGCCCCATATCTGTGCCTTAAAAAATAGTGACAAATATTACATGTTCGGTTCAGATGAAGACATCACGTGTAAAAATATATGGATAAACATGTTCCAAATCAATGGGAAAACACCGAGGGCGAAAATATTTTTCGAAAGTATGGCGCACGTGTGTGCCGAGAGAAGAAGGCATGCTTTGATACATTGGTGGATTATTCATCCTTGCAGCAGTTGGAGGTACCTATGAAATTAAGGTCATAAACGAAAAAATAAAAAATATTTTTTTAAAAAGCGATTAAACAGATACTGCTTGCACTAAAGAAATTTTTTAGATTTCTATGGGACTTGGTAATGACAGTGGTATATATGGTCGGCTTTCTGACGATCCCATTTTCCGTCAGTTTTATTGTCATGAGTCACGATAGAATTCGAATGGATAAATTCAATTTTTTAATTTACGCTTTTTGCTGGATGGATATAGTATGCAATTGCTTCACTGGATATTACGACAAGAAACTCATGCAGATGGAATTGGCTCCCTTCAAGATATTCATGTACTTTCTTTATGTATATCTTTTTAGAATGCAGAATTCGCATATAGAATATTTTTTATTCGTTTGAATTTTAATTGATTTAAATGTCATGTGATATTAAAAAATATCTAGCATGAAAGTTGATTGATTTAAAAGTACAAATAACATGATTTATTCTCATAGGAACTATTTAAAAACCTTTCTTATATTGGATATCCTTTCCTCATTGCCATGGGATCACATAACTTTGCCATGGCGAAGTCTTCCTGGAAGAGAATCTAATCATTTAGTTTCTCTACTCAATCTCTTACCTTGTTTGAAGCTGTCGCGTTATGGCTACGTTAATATGCGAATCTCCGAGCTTTTTAGCGTAATCGCCCTTTTTTAAATTTAAAGGAAATTTTAAAAATTTATAAATAATTTTAACTGCGCGCGTACATCATTGTCACGGATATCTTTATTCGGCATTTTAGCATTTCGAAGTGATGCACTTTTATTACGAACTATTTTCCACCTTCATGTTGGCATTTTACATAATGTATTGGTCTTCGTGTCTGTATTACTTGATACCAGTGTTAGTTTTACACTTCAGTAACTCTTTACCAGAAGTAAGGGATGAAAAATATATACTAGTACCCATTCTTATATTTCAAAATCTAATTAATAAATAATGTTTAATAATATATCATGTTCATGAGTGAAAGTTCATAGCATTGCATCTTTTTTAAATTAAAAAGATTAATGAAGTTAAACAAGAGGAATTAAATGTTTCACTTTTATTCAATATAAAGGGTAGAGAAATAATTGTTTCTAGTGATTGCAAATAATAAAATTGCAACAAATAAATATTATTACAAAACGATAATATTAAAACACAATTCGCATGAGATGAAATTTCACTAATGATAGCCTCTAAGAATTACAGAAATATAGATAGAAAATTTATAGCAATATAATTTAATAAACGTTATACAGGAATGTCCCGAATGTTGGATGACAGGGTTAGACAGCAGCAGCATACCTTCCAGGTTTCAATATACACTCTTTATCGTCGTAGAGAAATTAGCAGCGAGTGGTTACGGTGGCTACGTGCCAAGAACAAACGGTCACATTGTATTGAGCTTTGTTCTTATACTCATTGGTAGAGTGCTCGAATGTTACATTGCAGGCAAGATATTTTCTAAAGAATCACGTAGACGCATATATTTTCAATCTCTAAATAGTATATGAATCTCATTTTAGTGATGCTGATTCAAATAAAAGCAGGAAAACAAGCATCGGAATCGAAATTTCAAGAAATAATAAATCAGTTATGCGCTTACACGAGTCAAAAACAATTACCAAAGCACATGAAGATTCGTCTTCTGGCTTATTACTATTATCGTTTCAGGAATAGTTACTTTCGCGAAAAGTCTATCTTATCTAATTTATCAGGTATATCAAATATAATTTACTATTTCATTCGTTTCTTGATTAAGATTTATAATTAATTAATGAATCGTTGTAATTTAGAACAATTACGTCAAGAGATTGCGCTTCAATCGAGCCATCGTTTAGTCGAAAATGTAGCAATATTCAAGGACTTACCCAAATACGTTTTACGATCCATCATAAAGAATTTGAAATTCGAGCTTTATCTACCTAACGACGTGATCATCAAAGCAGGAGCTTATGGCGATTGTATGTTTTTTTTATCTGCTGGAACTGTCGCTGTACTAACACCCACTGGGAAAGAGGTATGTGGTAGGACCACTCGACAATGTATCCTTAACATTTCTAACCAAAGAAAAATTTAAAATTTCCATTAAATCTAACAAACTTTTAAATTACAATATCGATTTAACGTGTTATATATCAATTTTCCTCTCTATTTATATCTCTAATCTCTAATCCAAACGTGTTTATACACGCCAATATGATTATACACAAATTAATAAGAACATATTAAAAAACATTTATTTGCAATTTTATTATCGAACTGATACCATTAGATTCCATTTCTCCCGAAATACTCTTTCCCTGGTTTCAAAACCAAATTCCGTTCATAAATGTCCTTCCTCTTCATACCCACAATTTTCTCCTGGTCTATAAATGTAATTATACACATATCAACAAGAAAATATCAAACAAAATAATTTTCTTTCAATTTTATTATCGAATAAGTACGATTAAACTCCATTTTGTATACGTTACATTTTATTTTTCATAAAGATATTTGCCCGATTCAGATTTTATTTGAGTTTAACACAC
Organism: Bombus terrestris; assembly: GCF_910591885.1. Classification (NCBI taxonomy): domain Eukaryota; kingdom Metazoa; phylum Arthropoda; class Insecta; order Hymenoptera; family Apidae; genus Bombus; species Bombus terrestris. The sequence goes on along the minus strand of NC_063273.1, from coordinate 10,961,366 downwards.
CAGAAAGATCGAGCCTTTCCCTTTAAAATGCTTTATGATTTAAGGTCCTACGACTTTTCATCTTTAAGATACGTCAGTTTAAAATGAATGATAACTTGCAGCGTTTCGCTATCGCTGTCCTTCTCGCACTCTCGGCTCTCCCTGTCGCACGCGGCTTCCCTAACCTACTGCACATACGCGCATGCGCACTAATCAGGAACGTGCACCGTACTACGCGCGTAACACGTGCAATAACTAGGTCACACTGTTTCCGGGAATTTCGGTCATTCATCTTTTCGCACAAATTCGTACGCGTCGCTTTAAATCGCTGTATCTCCGAAACCACTTGAGATATCGACTTAAAACAAAAAGCATTTTAAAGTGTATGTTTCCTGCTACCTTTCAAGCTACTTTGCATTCAACTGAAGTGATTATTGTGGTAATTTGTCGTTGATTATTGTGACTACCTTTTTGTAGGTTGAATAAATTGTATGGCAATTAACGAATAAATGTAATGATCAATATTATGGAGCATAGTTAAAATTATATGATGTCTTTATAATGGCACTGATTGTAAGCTAATAGGCGTGTTATAGTTTTCTCACATATTAATTGAGATTAGAATAAAATGCTTGTTACTGACATATTTTTGTAATTACTTTTCATTGTTTGAAGGAATCTCGCAGTAATTATAAAATGAGTACAAAAATCGATATAGAGAGATTTTTTTGCAAAAAAAGTATTCGATGTGAGACAATTCTCTTTCAACTTGTTTCTCACTTTCGTTTCTTAAGATTCAATTACCTTAAGGCAATAATAGGTATTCGTTATATTCATCATTTACGAAGCTAATTTCTTTCCTTTTTTCTTTTCTTTTGTAGATCTGTCACCTGGACGACGGAGCCCATTTTGGAGAAGTAGCGCTTCTAGTTGGTGAACAAAGAAGAGTCGCAAGCGTGATCGCGATTGAAGTGTGCGAAGTGTACCGTTTGGATCGCAAAGATTTTCGAAAGTGTATCTCCGTGCACACGGAATTATTCGCGAAGATCGAGAGACTCGCGACCGAGAGGATCGAGAGAGCTATGATCATTGAAGAACACCATAAACGTCATCTTAAACGAAGTTCTGCTCAAGCTGATCATAGAAAAACTGTAGCACGTTACTAAAAAGAGAATAGTTTGAATAATAAGTAATATTATACTCAATAATAATAAATGTTAATATAGTAATTATGTTAATAATTCTTGTAATTATTAAATAAACAATGTGATATAAAGATTTAGATGCAACAAAATGTTGTTAGAAAAATTCACATATCTATTAATTACGAGAAAGAATAATCCTCATCAAGAAGTCGCTGATAGCAACAAAGTTTCTCGATAAGAAAAATAATCATGCTAATCGTTTAATCATATATTTAAGGATCTTATATATTATTATTGTCCATACAATGTTTGTATAGTGGCATTCCTTCATTTCTACTTTTATTTTATATATATATAATTATATATATATTTATATTATATTAATCGTTACCTAAGGTATAACTTACAAGTACTAAAATCACTAAAATCTTTAGCACTCTCGCGATGTGTGTGATAATACATTAGAGACACGAATTTGTATGATTAATCTAATCTTTCTTTCACGTCTTTCATTTTTCTCTTTTTTGGCGAATTTTCTTGTTTCCTCGTATTTTTCTCATGTAACTTATGCTTAAATCCTTTGTCGGTGTATTCGTAGCAACAATCGTAAATCGTAGCTGATTCGTTAAGAATTTTCTTCTCTCTCTTTAGTTTATATAAGAATATTAAAACAAAATTTTTTGAGGAGACTTCTGTTGATTCTACGCGAGGTACGTTCCATTGCATATTTTTGTTTAACTTTATTCTATAGAAATTAAATGAAATGCGTTTCTCCAAATTGTAAAACAGTTAGAAAAAGAAGTGAAATGAATTTCAAAATTACTCGTATAGAAAGATCCTATTTTCATTTATATTTTCCAAAATGATTAAATTCACAAAATTCAAGTTCTAAATAACTGACTAAAATTATTCACTACATGAATCAATAGTTCTATTATATTATCTTAAATCCTTAATTATCTGCTTATATAATTATAATATATCGTTATAACTATCATAGCCATTCTAAACAGTATTATATGTTAATTATCATTATCACACTACCTTTGTGTTACAAAAAGAAAACGCATTGGTATTTGGAAAATTGATTGAAAATCAACGAATCAACCAGTCACGATCGTTTCTACGAATTTTACAAAGTTTCCACAAGGAATTCTCCAACGGTCTGTAAGATAGGTCGATTAAACGAGTATAGTACGTAATACAGGGATAAATATATACATGTATAGTGTATAACGTGTAAGTGAATATGTTGCCATTGTATAGACTTTAAAATCACACGGTACAAATATAAATTATTTACTATAGAATAGAGAAAATCTACCGAAACAATTTGCTTGACGTTATTTATCTCCTGTTCTTTCCTTGCGTTATCATTTCTTGTAATAAACACGATACATTCTTTTCTACGTTACATTTTCTTTAGTCTCTTTTTTTGTATTTTTTGTTTGTTACCGATATGCAATCAGTAGCATATATCTATGTAAACTAGGAGAATTTATGCTATTTATACATTTACTAAATAATGTCGTGTTGCTACGTTACTACAATCGTGTCATGTCTAGTTTGGTCATATCTAAAGGAGTACGGAGGAGAAGAGTACTTAATATCTTTCCATTATTCCTTGTTTCTTTCCTTTCTTGCTACGATTCCTCCGGGTAAATGAAGAAAACGATAATAAAGGTTTACATGCTTCATTTCTTTTAAAGCAATACTGTGATTGTCACAATTTCCAAATTTTATCTAGATTCTACTATACATAAAGACCACACATGGGAAAAATATGACAAGTTCATTTTTGTTGATTTTCTCATTATTTTGTTACGCGTATTTTAATATAAAATTTTAATATGTTTGTTATACATTTGTTACGTCTATTTTAATATGAAATAGTTCAAAAGCATCTTGTGATAAATGATAAACCTATAATATTTTGTACGAAACGAACAATTACGTTGTTCTAACTTCATTAATATAATATCGAATATACAATAACATCGAATTTTAAAATTGCTCTTCTATAAAAGACTTGCTAAAAAAAAAATGTGATTTGAGTCATATTTCCACTTGTGGTTTTCATACGTTTGGTACGTAATTGGGAAATAATATACGAATAAATATATATATATATATATATATATATATATATATATATATATATATTTTATTCGATAAGAAAACGTAAAAAATTGGAGGAATAGCTTTTTCACACTTTGGTACGATCGTCTAATATCTTTTTCTTTTTAGTGACTATCAATAAATTTCTGCGATTGAAAATCTTCAGACAATTCGTTCTGCTTCGCGTATACTACTATTTTTGTATTTACACTAACGGTAATCTGTATGTAAAGTTCTATTTAGCACTCCTTCCTCGACACTTTCGAAGGGCTTCTAATAAGGCACTGTCATTTACTGTGACTGAAACGATCAGACGAAAGAAGAATGTCCTTTTTTTCCTACAGTTCCGTGGATTCTTTCCATTATCGAGTAAAACTTACGCTTACATATATCTATAATATTTATATATAATTATAAATGCTTTTGGTACCTTCCTTCAGAATTTTGATACGCTACAAGCTACTGATATTTTTGCGACACTTCAAGATTAAAAGCATAAATTATCTCTTACCGATGTTGGAACGAAATACGCATACAATTTTCCAATGATATGTAACCTTCTTCCACTCTATATTGAAATTAACCCTTTGTTGATCGAACCTTCTTGAACTTCTTTTTTGTCAATTAGTAATAGAAATACATTTTTTTCTATATTTTCGTGAAGAAGTGATAATATATCAAAATTGGTATCAGCTTTACCAAGAAGAAATATGTCGTTTCTAACTTGTTAGAATATAATATCGTGTAAGAAAAGGAAATAATTTTATATAAGAGTTTCACGCTATTTTTTTGATAAGTTCGGATTTGACACAACTTATGCTCTTATTCTCAAACATCGAAGCTTCACGATAGATGATACGCTATACATAGTAACAGTGTGTAGTTAACATTACGATTAAAATGTTCAGGAACAAATATATAAATGCAACACGTTAATATGGTGAAAGAAGGTGCGTATCGTGATTGATTTACTGATAAATGCTTGTAAATTGTTATTAACATCTAACGACTTAACTGTTCGATCCTCTTTTTAACGAGCTTTGCAAATAAAATTGTAACCACCGAAATTATTATACAATTTTCAGAACGAAACTACGTAAAAGCGCAAAACTTAAAATAATTAAAATGAAAACATTAGCAAAGAGTCAATTTTCCTTTTCTTTTTTATCAATTGCTTCCATTCTTATTCATTTTATGAGCCAGCATATTGTCGTCACGATGTTGCACCTTCGCCATTCTTAATCGTCGCTATGATAATCGTAAAATGTTGTTCATTGACAGAGGATTGTTTTGTGTTATGGCAATATATTGGAATATCGATAAGGGATATAAGTAGTAACAGTATCATAGAGTATATAAATGGTGTACTGCGCAATAAACTATTTATATTTTACAACGTAACATGCGTATATTTGTATGCTTCATACAAATAGGTACAAGTTCCCCCCTCCCCCAAATTCCCTATTTCTTCTTTTCTTTTCATTTTATGCGATCGCTTAATACGATCTATCCGCTTAAAAAAAGAAAAAAAGATATAGCGATCTTAACTCGTTCTTTCGCGACATTTTCTTTGTTCCCCTGACGTGTCTATTTTACGAAGCTCTTTCACTTGAAGAATCAGATTGATCGATACATTGCGTTGTCGTATGGATTCATCGTGACGACTTCCTTGGAACCTTGCGAATATCTTTTACCCTATCCTCAAGAGCTTAAATTTTTGTTAAAATTTAATAGAATACATTATTATCGCAAACGTATGATTTTTGTTTTAAATCTAGAATTAAGATATGTAATGAAGTTTTTTAGAATTTTGAATCCTTTTATTTCTTAACTTAGAATACATTAAATGATAAAACAAAGAGAGAATTTTAGAATATTTGATGAATTGTCGAATTGTTTACGTTAGAGAAAAATAATTTTGCAAGGGTTTGATATTCAAAAAAAAAGATTGTCTGCTAAATTATTTTTCCTTGACTATATCTTCACTAGCTATTTCGGCTTTCAATTTCTGTATTTCATCGCATGATTCCAGATTATATTCTGAGATGGCCAACGACTGGAACGCGAACCAAACGGAAAGTAAAATGAAAAGAAGAGCAAATGTTATCGATCGATTAATCGATCAAGATGCGCTTTCTCTCGTTCCCCGGAGGACAGCGATCATTCCTATCTTGATATGGCTTCGACCGACTAGGATTCCAGCGTCAGATCGTATATACATACATAAAACGAACAACGACGAACGACGACGTTGAAACAGAATTGAAGGAAAAGAAGAAAAAGCAACGATAAAATCATTTTATGTCTCGTTATGCAACTCTTTCGTTCTCACGCTCTTCCGTCTCACTGTTGCTTAATTATATATTAAAAGTATCTATGTATAGACGTTCTAAGGCTTTGGCAGTGAATTAACGTCACGTTTATACAGCACGTGCTCGAGACAGAGGAGTTCTGTGTCCTCGATCGGATCGAATGACCACGCGGCCTCGTCGTCGTCCTCCTTCGTTTCTTTAGTAACGATACATTTGAGAGCCGAGTCTTCTTTTTTCAGACGTCTCTTTTGCATGATGATAGTGAATTTGACAAGCTACAATTTATAGATTGTAAACTGTTCTTTCGAGGTTTTACGATCCTACACCCTAGAATTTTTAATAATTTTACTATCCTGTGCTATCGAATCTTTAATAATTTTATAATCCTATGTCGTAGAATTTTTAATAATTTCACTACACCATGTCCTGGAATTCTTAATAATTTTTCTATTCCATATTCCATCCAAGTAGGATAATTAATAATCTCATAATTGCGAAATTTATTTTTTTTCTTCCCAAAATTCATTAGTGCTGAAAACTTGTGACTTGTCAAATTTTATTAACAATATTAATTGAACTATGCAAGAGAGACCTTATCGTAATTGCTCTGCTTTGTTCATCGGGCTTGCAGGAAGCAAACGAAACTTTCTTAGACGAGATTCTTCAGAATGTACCTTCGCCTCCTTCTCGATGTGTTCAGGTGAGGCCCTCTGGAAGGAAGCTGGCCGGCCTCGGTACAGGATCGGCAGCAGAACTTCGCATAGTATTTGTGCGTACAGTATCTTGCACTCACGATCAGGTCACACTTCGCGAAGAACGAGTTGTCCTGGCAATTAGGGTGAATGAAGATTCCTAGGAACAAAAAAATTATTTCTTAAACTCTAATCAATTTCGTTTCTTTCGTGACATAATAACGTCATTTATCAAAATGTTGAAATTGTTGAAAATTTTTATATTTTGAATTCGTTGAAGATAGTTGCACAATTGAACTCTTTTTACTGTTGCAATAAGCTTTTATTTTTTAAGAGAGTTTTTATCTGTCTAATTATATATATGTCGGAGATGAAAGAACACCGGGAACCCCTCCTTGGATTCGCGGGAATACCGTAACGTTGTAAATTAGATTAAACAAATGCCGCTCCGATTGTTCGAGATTTATGATCATGAGCTTGGGCTCGAGGCGACAATCAGTCGCCGAACGTAGCCGTGGTCAAAGGGATGGACGTTTTATCTAACAAAGGCACAGAGTAACTCGATACCTCTCCTTAAAAGAAATAGTCGTAGCGACACGCGGCAGTAAATATTTCAATGGTTTCTGTCCCGTGGCTCGCCACACGCAGATTCTATCCTCCGGGTAAAATGATCGCCAGATGTCAACATACCTCCACAGTATATGTTTAGCTAACGTGAGGACCCGCTATAAATCTAAGATTTAGTCAAGCAAAGTCCTTCAAATAGACAAGCAGTCTTTGTTGCAACTACGGGAAGATAGGAGAAACCAATTCTTCCACGAACGATGCCTCCCGTCAACAACCTCCCCTCAAGGGCGGCCAACATCTCTTTCAAAACGCCGATATGAAGATCGACCAATTAGCAACAGCGCTAATTTCCCTCACCTTTGGAACGAAAGCTTTCTTTGACGAATTCGAAGATTTCATGTCCTTAGACACACCCATTATAGTTTTCCTCGACGGCATCATCGAGATGGAGAGTCATTCTTTCGTGCGATCTCATTGACGAGTGACAGTACTATCTTACAACCAGTGAATACCTCACGTCTAGTTAATAAAGAGTTAGACTTGAACTGTGCGAGAACATACGTTTATCATCCCGTAACAGCGGATTCGTTTCGAACCTAAGGTCATTATCACTAGTGCTACGAGTGCCTAATCTTGTTGATAAGCCTGTGCTAATAAACTCTTCATTGTATCACGGCAATGGCTAATTCTAATGAGAATTCATCAAACGCCCCTCTCCATAATCCTGACTTCAATCCGACATATATATGTCGGAGATGGAAAGACTAATACTAATACTGTAATTTGGATTCTGCCATAGCCGTAGTTAAACAATCACCGTCCTTCAGCCCGATTGTAATTGTCTGAAATCTATGAGAATAAGTTTGGGTTCGAGGTGACAACCAGTCGCCGAACGCAGCCGCGGTCAAGGGACGAACGTTTTATCTAACAAAGTTATGGAAAAAGTCTATAGCCCTCCATAAAAAGAAATAGTTGTAGCGGCACTCCACAGTAAACATTCTAACGGTTTCTGTCCCGTGGCCCGTCATACGCAGATCCTATTCTTTGGATAGGTTGATTGCCGGATGTCGAGGCATATTCGCAAAATATGTTCAGCCAGCCTGATGACCCGTCATAAATTTAAGCCTTAATTAACGAAAATAGGCAAACAGTCTTTTCCACGAAGGATACTTCCGGAGATTGACCAATTAATAATAACGGCAATTTCCCTCACCCTCTGAACGAAGACTTGTCTCCACGAATATAAAAGACCTGGGGCCGCGAGAGAGTGGAGCAGTTTTTCCGAAACAGTGTCACCGTGAGAGCTTCGAGTACGATCTCATCGACTAAGGTATCATTTCGACAGAGTGCTTATTTCACGTGCTAACTGAGAGTACCACCTAGGTGTTGCCGACGAGTAAAGAGTAAAAGAATCCCGTTGACCGCGGATTCGTTATCGGACCTAGGACTATTGTCATTAGCATCGCGAGTGCCTAACCGTCGCAGTTATTTGTCAAATCTCACATCTCCATACTTGTGCCAATAAACTCTGGATCGTATCTTAACAATGGCTAATACTGGTGAAGATTCATTACACGCCCACACCTCCGATCCTACTGACACTCCGACATATATATATTATTATTGACAAGTTCAATACTTGAAATTCAAAAATATCTATTTTTAGAAGTTATAGTTGTTTCAAAATTTGCGAAAATAAAATAATGATAAATAAAATATCATTTTTAATTTATACTGGTCAGTAAAAATTAACTCTTAGAGTGCTATGGGCGCATATACGCGTCTGGCGAAAGCTATCGGTGTGGACTAAGGACACATATATGCGTTTTCTGTAAGTGTCCGGCGTGGACTGAGGACGCATGTATGCGTTTCTCAATCAACACCTACGCAGAAGTAATACTATTACATTTGTGTGAGATAAATATAAATGCATTCCTTAGTAACGGCAGTAAACAAATGCCAATAATGCCTCGTTATAACAGCTGTCTACCTGTTTCGCGGACAGTCGCATCTAATTATCAAGAGGAAAATGTGTTGTTTGTGTAAAAAATAAGGGAATGCAGAAAATGCGATGTCGGATTATGTATCGATAATTGTTTTGAAATTTTTCACACACAACTGAATTATTAACTTGTGTTATATTTACTAAATTTAGTTTTCTAGTTTATTGTTTTCTAGTTTATTACCCAAATTCTAGTTAATTGTAAATTTCAATGTTTATAATAAATAATTAATACTAAAAAATAACACTCTTGAATCATTTAATCTCGTGCAAAAGAATTACTATAACTTATTACGATTTGCGTTTTGAATAGTCAATCAATAGAGTTCAGTCTATTGAAAAAGTATTCCGTCCACAGCGATCGTCAGCGCTAGCTGTGCGCCGTCCGTACGGATCGCATAGGCCGCGAGTATTCAGCACTCTAAGGGTTAATTTTGATTTTAGCTTTCGGATACTTTCTTCTGTACAGTATATAGAAAACACAAAGGTTTACCAGCAACTTGTATATCCACCATCGCAAAAGCAGACGAATAATCGTTGTTCGCTTCGCAACGATATTGACCAGAGTCTTCTCGATTTGCGTCGCTGATCACAAGTCTGTTCAAATCTGGAAATAAAATTTCACACATTTTTTGAACAATTTATCTGCTGAAAAAATGAATTATTCAATAATGTTAGATAAATAGAAGTACCTACCAGTAATTTGAATTCGATTGTTTTGGTGAATCAGCTCATTATCTTTGTACCAAAATACTCGAGGAATCGGATATCCATCGACGTTACAAGCGATAGTAATGTCACTACCTTCTGGGAATTGGCTTTGTCCTATCGATATGTTGGCCGTGACAGGCACTACGAAATAATTGATTTCATACTAAGAAATATTTTCCAAATGAAATTGTCAAGAGAAAAAAAAGAAAGAAGAAATACAGAAAGTAATTTGAATATATTATAGATCGTGTGCTTACCTCTTTTTATCAACGTTTGTTATTAACATAAACATTGTACATAAATTGAACTTAATCATTACTAGTAAGAACATACATGCAAGCAAATTAAGCATGGTCAATATAGCATATAATAAAACCAAAGCATTCGCAGTCGTTACAAAAGAAGAGAGAAAAACCAAATTGCACTGTGACATCGAAAGATATGCGTGTCAATTCTGTTTAAAACATCATCTCAATAAAAGTCAGCATTAATTTTATCTATAGGATTCATAAATTTTTACTAATTGCAGGAATAACGAATTAAAAAATTCTAGTAATAAACAAAACCTTTCTTCCATTTCATTTCATTATTATAAATAATTCTATGATATGAATTTGAAAAACATCAAAATCCTAATTGATTATATATTTAATATTTTGACAATATCTTTCAGTACGGTGCAATGGGAAAATTGGAAAAGACTACAGTAGAGTACCCTCTCACCTCTGAACCTCGAACCAAAGTCCAAAGTAGTATATCCAATAGGATTGACTGTAGAAATATGTGTTTGTCTGGTGGTGTACACAAATCCATAGGTATGAAAGTCAGTAGTTTGAGTTCTGTTAGGTCTATAGGGATACAGAATATTCTCATCTTTTTTAGGAGGATCGACCAGATACTTGAGATACTGTTCGTATTCGGGATTGATGTTATACACTGGGCCGACAGCTTGTAATATTACCGACCAAGAGGCAGCTCTACCAATTGCGTTAAACGCTTGACATGTGTAAACGCCCAAAGTGGGCAGCGTGACGGTTCGGATCAAAAGCGTGTAGTCGGAATCCTGTTCGTAAATTTCCGAAGACAGTGGTAACATGCGATCGCCTTGCCACCAAGTGACGAAAGGCCTAGGCCAACCCCACGCGTAGCAGTGCAGAGATATGGGGGAGTTCATGGTCACCGTCACGCTAGTGTTAGGCTCTCCAATGATAGCCGCAGCCAGTTCTCTTGGCTCTGTATAGTGTGTGAGAGAAAACAGCATGCAGAAGAGAAGAACGTTGAATACCATCACCAATTATTGCAAAGAAAGGTAGTTTAAATGTAAAGCTAACTCTACCGCGGTTTATGAATATATTTGTGTTCCCATTTTTTTCTCGTTTTAATTAATTGCAATTTTTTTAAGTGAATAGTTAAAACGTGTTATTACTAAACACATGGCAGAACATTTCTACATAAAATTGGTTAGATCAGCTACTAAAAGATCAAGTAAAGAGATCAACCACTAAGTCTACGATGCACGATACATTCATCATTGCAAGATGTCAAGACAGTCTTTATAGTACTTAACGTATAGTACGTACCTGTGACCACCAATTGGTATTCCACTCTTACCGGTGGTCCTAAACCATTGTCAGCTGTGCAGACATAAGTTCCACCGTCGTATCGGTCTAAATTAATGATCTGAAGAGAACCATCGAGCAATATGCGACGCCTGCTCTCTGAAGCTGCAATCTGGAGACATTAATCTTTGTTATTATTACAATTCCATCTAATATGTAAATTTTACAATACTCTAATCCTTATCTAACGTCATTTATTTCTAGTCTTTTATTCTTACAAAGGCAGAATCCGATATAATTTAAAACAATACAAATCCTTTTTTACAATACTTTAATAATATCCCTAATTTTAAGTTTTATTCTATTTCATCAATTTGCAATCGTCTTTCCGATTTCACTATAAATTCAGGATTCGATAAAATTGAAAATTATAGACATTAAGACAGAACGCGAATTTTCCTAGAACTAAGATTATATCTTATAATTTATAAAAAATCTCACCAGCATTGTACCCTTCCTCCACGTAATGGTTGGTTTTGGATGTCCGAAAGCAACACACTTCAATGTCACATAGCCACCCTCCTGAGCGCTAACGTTTGGTTCTTCTGGTGGCTTGATCGAAGCTGGTTCCGAACCAACCGGCCGTGCAGTGATTACCGGTCGTGGAGTAGTCGATAGAACTTCATCGACAGCCGGTTCAAGACAGGAAGCGCCGCAGCCATTGTTACAACATTTCATTTCTCCGGTGCAATCAGCGTCTGTGAGACATTCCTGTTCGCATCTTGTGCTGTTCGATACGCTCGGACAGCGGCCTGGTTTCGTAACTAAATTAAAAACGAATTATTATATTATATATAGTTAAATTATGGAAGTAATAGTAATTGGGAAACTATTAGTTGACGTTATTCGTATAACAATTTTTCGTCATATATTTAATATGTTTATCGTAAATGTGAGCGGTAAATTGCAAAGTTAAATCGTGCCAGGAAAAATTCATTTAGTTTATGAGATAAAAAGAGGAACACCAATTCTAGATGTTACTGTCGGTTTGTTTCTTATTAAAAGGAGAAAAATGTTTAATTACTTTATTACGTAACTTGTTGTGAGTCGTAATCAAGCAGACTTTCGTTAGAAGAGGGAAAAATTAACAAAGTTAGGATGGATATGTGTATTTGGATTCTTGTAAGTGGATTTGGTTATGACTGGATCTGAAATCGATAAATGAAAAGAAGATTAAAAAAGAAGAGAAGGTATTTTTAATTTTATCGATCTATCGCATGTTCTCCTTTTTTATCTTCAATACAGATAATATAGAAAATATAAAGGTTTCCAGTTACCTGATCTACAAACTCCTCTGTATTCGGTGCCATCCTCGGTACCAACCAGAGTAATGGCACATTTGGTGTCATCGGGACAAGCCTGTGTCCTGCAAGGATCCACGCAACGACATCGTCCGCAATCCTGAGAATCTACGAACTCCTCTTTGCCGTAAGGACAACGAATCATATTGCATTCCTCGCGAGCTTCCGCACAAGGATCCTTTTTATTCTCTTCGGAGTCGATCTCGTTAGTAGCTATGAAAACATCCATTACAGTCACAGAAAAGAAAAATACAAACATTCTTACAATAGAAAGAAAAAAATATAAAAATGTATATAAAAAGTAATAATAAAAGAATAATAAAAAACATATTGCGGTGAAAGCAATATTACACAGATTTTGAAGCTTACAACTAGGAGCAATAATAGCTGATAAGATGAACGATTGAGAAATAAAAACTGTGAAAAAATAAGAAGCAGAGTTTTTCAGACAAATGAACATTGCTGGTCACATACATGATGTGTATATATTTGCCGCTTTTTTTATTTTAATGTTGCTTTATGACTCAGAAGAAATATTTTAAAGTGATTAAAATTAAACAGTTCAATTAAAATATATTGCTTTGTAAAAGAGAAATAGAAAATGTGATTTATCGTGCTCTTCCCTTCCAGATAGAAAAAGGATATTAGGGAAAGGTATGCACGAGGATTTTAAACAACATTGATATAAAACATTAAGGCTACAATGTACAGTGATATACAATGAAAATATGTTCACCATGTTCGAAGCTCAAAATATTAAACGTGTAACAAAAATATCGTTTAGATCATTGGGGAACATCGTTCCTCGACTTACTCGACTTACTGGTAAGACAAGTGCTAATGCAAGACTCGAAGGTCTTGAATCTGTTACGATTTCCACCACATCCAGTATAAATGAACCCTCGACATGTTTGTTGTTCGTCGTCGAAATAGAACCGCTTGGTATGATCATGTCGACCCGAAGCACAAGATCCTGTGTCGACCGGTTCTTTGCAAATCGCTGGATCATCATTGTTCAAAATTATTGTTGTCGCGAGCTAATTTCATTCTCTCGAAAAGAAATTCCCGATTTCTTTTTAAAGATTTATTGAAAGACAATTATGAGACATTCTTTTCGAGTAATATTCCTTCGAATTTCTTTCGCGTTTCGTTTAAAGATTTCGGAGATCGTCTACGTTGTTAGTAAGTTTGGATGGAATTTTGCGTATCAAACGAGTGGAGGTACTTACACAAACTTGAGAGGCTGGTACCGTTTCCGGGTGGCACGGGTTCTTCGTGATGAATGCAAATCGATTCACACTCTGCCATCGTGCTGAATCTATTCGCGTTGCCTTCACATCCGCCGTACAGAAACTCGCGACAAACGCGACTAACATAATCATAGTAGTATTTGGGGAAAGAGCCTCTACAAACACCAGAATCCACTGGTAGATTACACATATCTGTAAAAAGAATTTTTTAATAAAGATTTAATAAAGTTCCACAACAGAGGAATCTTTCAAATTATTACTCAATTTCCTTGGAATATATACAATAATCTACTGATTAGACTATACAAAAATTAGATAATAACTCATGAATAAATTTTAAATAGAATCAATATTTATTAATCTGTTTTATATAATCGTTATATATCTATATAATATTACTGAATTTTATCTTACTAAATATCATAAGAATAGTAAAAGGAATTATAAAACGATAATAAAATCGCTTAAAATGTCTAAAATTTCTAAAAAATACAATTTTACTCCGAATCCTGTTTAGAATTTGGCTATAGTTATATCATAACTAATAACGTTGATAAATTGCAATTAAATTAAGTTTCATTACGAAAGATTCAAATGTAGCTATATCTATAAATCTGTTAAAATTTTGTCATCATCTTGATGTCTAGAATCGATTCTACGCACATATCTGTAGATATTTTTCCGATAAATTTTGTAATATCCTGTATATAGAGCTATAGTCCCACAAATCATGCTACCTGAATAGTAATAAAAGTAATAAAATCACTACACATACCTTGACCATGGAATTTTCCGCAAAGACGTTCACACTGTTCTTCCGTCTGGAACCTATTCGCGTTTCCTTCACAACCGCCATAGATAAACGCCTGACATAACTGATTGTGCGAATCATAGTAATAAGCGGTGATATCACCATTGCAAGAGCCAGGATCGACAGTCTTGTAACAAATTGGGTTCTTCGAGACAGTTTCAACTGATACAATAGGTACGACGGTAACATTTGCAGGTGTTTCTGTTTGAACATGTTTCTGACACTTCCTTTCGCAGGATTCTTTATCTTGGAAACGATTCTTATTACCCTGGCAACCGCTATATTCGAATTCGTAGCAAGAATCTGATTGATGGTCGTAGTAGTATTGTCTAACGATACCATTGCAGGGACCAATGACTTTGGGTAGAGTGCATGGATCTGAAGAAAGAAGTAAAAAGAAAAATATGAGAAAGATAAATAATGTAACTATTAGAGAAATTAGTAGTAAGTATTATATTTAAAGTAATTATTTCTCCAGTTTTTTCAAATTATAATTAGACGACTTGCAATTTGTAAAGTTTATTTTTAGAATTTCGTGTCTTTTGTTGTCAAATTTGTTACTATAGTACAAGAGAATTTATTATAGTTATTATGGTAAATTTATTTACAGTGTTTGGAACATGAAAACGATGATTACTTAATTAGAACTTAATGTAGCAATGTAATATAATTAAAACAACTAAATTGATAATTCACAACTAACAACTCACAACAACTCGACAACTAATGGCTAACGACTCTCTCGCAACTAACTCGCAACTCTCTCTCAACTCGCTCGCAACCAACTCTCAACTAACGAACAACTAGACTAACCGACTTTCTCCACCAAGACATCCCTTTATCATCACAGTTTTCGTATTCCTACAACACGCACGTGTTCCGCAGCCGTCCATGACCGACGACGGTCATGTATGTCTTTTCCAAGTAACTATTTTTCTGAAGGATCGCAAACATATTAATGAGCCACTTGGCCCGCTGGAATTTTCCCTCCCTTCTGGCCTGTCAGCATTTCTACTTTCTATCTGCACTGTATTTCATCGGATCTTTCTTGAATAATCCTTCCACGATACTACATTATTAATTCTAATTTCATTTTCAATTTCAAAGTTTCACTAATTAATAATATTGGTTGAATTGCGCAAGAGAAAGCGCAGTCACATATGTGTAATGTGTAATGATACAAACCTTGAACATCTCCACATCGATATTCGCACTCTTCCTGACTGTTGAAATTATTTCCATTGCTCTCGCAGCCGCTATACACAAATTGCTTGCAGACACCATCGCCGCTGTCGTAGAACCATTTGACGTGTTCTTCGGAGCATTGACCGGTATACTTCGAAAGGAAGCAGAAATCTGGAAAATTTTACGTATTACACTTTTAATTCGCATTTTTATGTTCAATTCATGTAATCCCAATGTTCCATTTTATTTGTAAATATTGGATTTGTATCAGACAAAATATCCGATATTTTAGCTACAAAAAATATTACCTGGTCTAAATCCGTCCTCTTCCGATGGTGTGATGGTGCTAGTAGTAGTTTGGCACCTATTAAAGCAATCTTGTTCGGTAACAAAATTATTCTCGTTCCCGCCGCAACCACCATAGTAAAATTGTCTACATTGTTGTTCGTACGAATCGTAGTACCATCGTTGAGTATAATTGTGGCATTCTCCCAAAAGCGCGGGCAAGAGACAGGTGTCTTGCTCTGTGTTTGGACAAAGATAGCATAAGAAATCTGCCTTGTTTCAGCATATGATACCGAGAAGTAAAAAGTTCAATAAAATCCTTGGAAAATCACTAAAATATTATTCTGAATCTCGAATAATCGTCGGGAACAATTTCTTTAAAAATTTTATAATATATCTCTTTCGTTTTCCCTTCATTCGTTTTAAAGATTTATTGAACTTCTTTCCTCACATTTTGTAACAAATAAAGCAACATACAACGTATATAATTTAATTTATTGCAAATATATTTATGCGATGGACGTATATTAAGAATATATTTGTTTTTGCACATTAGAGTATAATCCATAAAACAATTTACGTGCATGCTGTACGATTGACATCGAGAACAATTACACAAGAAAGGAACAATAACGGTAATGCAACGAAATTGACAAGGAAAGCGTTAATTAAGTTGTAAGCGTTATATTATTTTTTGTTAATTTATACTAAAAGGAATATGTTGAAAGATACTTTATAATCTAAAAGAACCTAAAGTTTAAACAAAACAGAAAAGAGATAGTTGTATGTTTAAAAAATATGATGAAAATAAGATGAATGTGGTTAGACGAAGTCTTACCAATTTTAGTCGGGCAATCAGACTCGCATGCGTCTCTAGATTCGAAATTATTTTTATTCCCACCGCAACCGGTATAATAGAATGGCATGCACCGATTCTCCGACTGATCAAAGTACCATCGAGATTGCTTCTCGCCACAGTTACCTTCGGCTCGTGGCAGCAAGCAACTATCTGTTAATCGCATTAATTATTATATCATGCAATATTAGATTTTAGTATATTGTCGTTAACGGTCTGCGGTCTTTTTTTCTAAATTAATGCACGATACAGAGTGCTCAAAAATATTAAAACAACGAAAAAAATGTATGTACACTTCGAGTAATAAATAGTTCAAACTAGTAAATCAAAACTGAAGATAGAAATTAGTTAATTTTAATCAAGTAAAATTCATCTTTTATGAAACATTTAAACGCTTAAAATGTACAAAATACATATAATATGCAGCAATATCCAAAATAAAATACGCATTATACTACTTAAAAAGTGGCATAAATCTTTAAATTCTTTAATATAATTCTTAAAACATATTTAGTATCGTGTATAATTATTTCTACCATTATATATTTAATCGTATGTTTCAATATTTTGACAGATTAAATAAAGGTCATAATTATATAATTTATTCTAAGTCGTAAATTGTTATTGCAATTAATGTGTTATTGCAACTATCTTACGACCTTTGAGATTAATATTTTTGTAATTCCTGAAAATATAAGCATTATTTCGTGCAGCTACCAGTTCCATTTCTACATTCCACCATAAAAAGATGCTGTTTAAAATTATCAGTTAAATGTTTCCGTCAAATTCTCTTATCACAATCGGTCAATTGAGAAATAAGACAAATAAAATCAGTGCGTCCATGAAAAAATAAGAAAAGCTCGATTATTTGAATTTTAACGTCATTCGAATTAACCAAGTTAAATGACTTTCCTTCTTTCTTGTAATACCATCAATAAAAAATCACCGACGCGATCACTCATAAAATATTAATGAAAGGAAATCGCACTACTCCATTGAGAGAGCTCGTTCGAAGCCAGACAAAAGCTATCGAACGATCGATCTCGAGACGAGAACCGCTTTGCGGAGAACATAATACGAGAAAATCAAGTTCCATTGATTGGATTGACTCGTAGAACGCTACGACAGCTTGATATCGCGTGCAACTTAAATGGAAAGGGTGCTTTTAAGTGCATACTGTGCTTTGATAAAAGGCAATGCCTGATATAATCGATTACGATCAATAAGAAGGCAGAGGAAATAGATATTTGTAAAACCAAGATATTCAAATTACAATCAACACTTTTCTCATTAACCCCTTGACATCAATCACTTTGAGGAAAATACTTTACATGGAATGAAACCTGGCGAGAGATTTTCACGACTATTTCTCGGAAGCTGTCACGGATGAAATTTCATTCCATGCGAATTTTAAAGTTAGTTAAAACCCTGTTATATCTTTTAGGCATATTCGATACAATCGAATTTTTCTAACGTTAAAATGAAAATATTCTTATTGATACACGTGATTCCGCGATTTAATTTTGTGTTAAATATCTTCTTGAAACAATACAAATCCTTTTCGTTGCTAAAATAAACATTCGATGATCACAACAGAGTTAATATTAGTTGTCAAAGGGTTAAACGTGTTTTGTGCCAACAAATAGAGACAACGACAAACGAACCATCACCAACGACAACATCGAGAGTAATTTCTCAATTATCCAATATTAAACCATTCCACAAATATCAATGAACGAGAAACGACTCTCTTTCTGAATATTGCTAGCGACGCTGTTATACAAGAAGCAGATAAGCTTGTTCCTTTGATCTTCCCGTTTTCTCTTTTCTGTACTATCCTTTTTATTTGATCACTTTCTTTTTCTTGGATTCTTTTTCTCTTTTTTTCTTTTTTTCTTTATGATTGTTTCCTTTTTGCTTTTTCTGATACCTTTTACGGGGCAGCGCTGCTCACAGGCAGCACGTGTAAGGAATCTATTGGCATTGCCTTTACAACCGCCGTAAACAAATTGGCTACACATCTGACGCACGGCGTCATAATACCAGCGTAACACAGAGCCCGGACAAGGGCCCGGATCTTTCTCCAAGCGGCACACGTCTGTCAGTTTTACTGGAAATATGTATTTTTACGGATTACTCATAGGGCTTTGATATATTTGACGATGGTCGGTACCAATTTGGTGCTTTTATGTGACATGTGGTGCCTGAATGTTTGCTGAGATCGTGTTTGGTGTTTGGTTGAAAATGTAGATTCCGATTGTTGGCGTGATATTTTCAGACGAATACTAAGTCGCCAGAATTGTAGTACAATAGAAAATCGTAGTTCATATCTATTTAATATATCCGACTGTATTTCGTTGTATTGTATTGTGGAATTTGAACGAACTATCTGGCGATTTAGTTTCAATTATTCTTCTCAATTTCTCCGATCGACCGCAGCTTGAAAATTGACTACTAATCAAAAAATTCTGTTCACAGTATGTAATAAAAAATAATCTCGCATGAATTATTTTTCTGATCGTCTAAATAAATTACTATTAAATAAATTAATAATAAATCTTTCCACTCCCATTGCTAACTGTACTTCTGTTCCTTTCACGTTCGTCAGAAAACAACTGCAAAAAAATCGCTTAAAAAATGAAAATCGAAAACAATCGTCAAAAAGGTTGCAACACGAAATATACGTTCTTCGATTCGTTCTACAAGCAAAAAAATAGATAAAAATCTGAAACACTTTCAAACGAATCTGGTAGGAAAGAATATCTAATATGAAAAATGGGTTCAGGCAGTAGAACGAGCATGGTACGTGCGAATGTCGAATCAAGAGAATTGTGCTGGAGAACGTACCTCGTGTCCTCCCTGGTTGCAAGCATTGTTGGTGGCAAGCGATTTCCGTCGCGAAGTTGTTATCATTTCCTTTGCATCCACCGTAGCGGAATTGCTCGCAGGCTTGCGATTCTGCGTTGAAATACCATTTGGTGAAGTTGCCTTCGCAGGGACCTGGCTCTTTCGACTGTTCGCACGGATCTTCATAAGTAACAAAACGCAAGAGAGCATATTAGCAATGAAGTAGCAGTATATAAAATATAAACTTAACTTTTACCTTTTGGAATTAGAGAAATTGTAAATTGAAAATATTTATTATCATATTAAAAAAATGATTTGTTGTAAATGTTGTCAAACATTGATAAAAACTAGAAAAGAATTTCAATAAGAATTGGTGAAGTTACCCAAATCATCGGGAGTGACACAAAGCTCTTCACATTCTTCTTTCGTTTTAAATTTATTCGCGTTTCCGAGACAACCGCCATAGACAAATTGACCACACTGTTTCCTTCCAGAGTCGTAATACCAAGTAGGGAAGTAGCCCTCGCAGGGCCCAGAGATTTTTGGCAGGTTACATGAATCTGCGAAATGTTTTGACTTCTAATATCTCGGATATAATTAAAATATGCAATGTTTAAAACTATAAGAAAAATTTAACTTGTACGCATAAACGTTGTAAATATTGCACAAATATTATAATATCACAATTATTACAGATAAGGTGCATATGTTCTTTAATAAAAAACTAATTCCCTAAAAATATATTATTTTTAAATTTTTCTTAAATATCCAATTGTATTTCAATGTTTTAAATGAATTTGAATTTTTCAGCAGTATGTAATATTTATGTTTTATGTACTTTACCTTTTCCTTTGGGCTGCACACACACTTGCTTACATTCTTCCTGCGTCTTGAATCGATTCTCGTTGCCCTCGCAACCTCCATACCAAAACCGCGAGCAACCACCATACTCCGTGTCGAAGTACCATTTGACGGTGAAGTCCCGACATGGTCCTCTATCTTTCTCCAAAGCACACGCTGCCCCAGGAGTAGATGGAACAGACAGACAGCCCTCGAAGTTTTCTCCTTGAGCTTCTTCCACCCCATCGGGACAACATCCATACTTCGAGGTGTCACAAGTACATCCAGCGAAGTTTGGACCCTTTGCAGGAGTTCTTCCATCTGAGCAGCACTTGAATTCTGTATTCTCACAACCGCAGCCTACAAGAAACGATGTGGTACTAAGTACATTTTGAAATTATGTTTCTTCACAATATAAAGTGAATTAGAATTAATTTGTACAAGGGAGAAAGATAAAGACTAGATTTGTCTATTTCTGGTTCCATTTACATCTGTATTTCTATTTCTATGTCTTTTTATGCTTTGATTATTAATAAGGATCTTTTCACAAAGAAAATTCTAATAGTAATAATTAATAGTAATAATTAAGTTAAGGCTGATATGAGTAAGTAAGAATTTTAAACTTCCCTTTACCACGCCATTATATGTATATCAGAATTAATATGATTTCAGTTTTTGATACAATTACCTTGTCCATGAGGTCCTTTAGCGATGGTGACACCATCAGGGCAGCAACCAAACTGATACGTATAACACGGACAGCCCTCGTAATTTGGTCCTGTGGCCGGGGTGAAGCGATTAGGACAGCAACCATTAGCTGTATACTTGCAACCGCAGCCCTCGTTGTTTGGACCACGAGCAGCGGTGCTGTTATCTGGACAGCATCCGAATCTCGAGTATTGGCAGCCACAACCGTAGAAATCTGGACCGCGAGCTGGAAGTATGTTGTCTGGACAGCACTTGAACGGTGTCGACAGACAACAACCCTCTTTGTTTGGACCATGAGCAGGAGTGCTACCGTCATCGCAACAGCCATAAGTACTGTTTTCGCAGGGCATGTGACAGCCATAGTTGTTGGGACCCAGAGCTACATGTGATGTTTATTAGCTGATAATTATCTTAGAAAATTGGAAGACTGGAGTTCTTTTTTATATTTAATTTACTCTGATATATCACCAGCCTGTTTATAGAAAATCAGCGTGGTAGGATTCTTGTTTCTTTTTTTCTTTTTAGTTTATTTGAACACAATATTAGATGTTTTAGAAAATTGACATAACGGAACTTTTATAATTTTTGTCTTTTTCGATAAGACTATTTTAGGGTAAAAATGTGAAAATATGCAATAAGTGAAGTGGAAAGTAATGTAATGATTGATTTATAAATTAGAAGGATGTATTCTTGTATCTTTTTAAGAAAAGAGAATATATCTTGGAATAGAAATATTGAAGATGGCGTAATATGTGGGAATTGGAATTAAGTACTTTCACAGATAATAGAGCAAACCTAATAGAATCATTTGAATTTGTAAAAGTTTGACTAGAGAACTACAGAAATTTTCGAAAATGTATATTTTGAGATTTTTTTATAATTATGCAACATACCTGGTGAGGCGCCATCAGGACAACATCCAAAGTACGATATAGTGCAGTTCTCTGTATTTATAACACCGCATCCTGCGAAGTTTGTGCCAGTAGCAGTCGAAATACCATTCGGACAACATCCGTAGGTGGTATTTGCGCAATCTTCCTGTACTGTAGTTGTTTCATACTCTTCTGTGAGAGGTGTGACAGAAGTAATTTCCTCTTCGCAACCTGTAGTCATTATATTAAACAAACATCTCAGTATGATTAATAACATGTAAGGATTTTTAAATATACTCAGTAAAAATTACAATGTACCTTCTTCATTTGGTCCAGAAGCGGGCTTAATTCCATCAGGACAACAACCAAATTCAGTGACATTGCAGCATCCGATATTATCCTTTCCGCTAGCTGGAGTCTCGTTATCCGGACAACATCCAAATCTGAAATATTTATTTAATATCATTAAAAAATATCTAAATATTAAATAAATATAATATATATTAAATATCGTACTTTATAGATTAGAATTATTGCAACAGAATTTCTCATATCAATATATTAAATATTAAATATTATTCTTATGGCGTTTAAAACATTATGTAGATTCTACTTACTGTTTCTCTTATCAATGTCTTTAAAATATTAATAAAATCTATTTTCTGGAATATTGTAAAACATAATAACTATCGCGATGTTTAAAATATTATACTAACTCTGTTTCGTTGCAAGGTTTCTTGCATCCTTCGAAGTCGTTGCCCTCAGCAGCGATAATTCCATCAGGACAACAACCGAACAACGTTTCCTTGCAGTGTGATTCGGGACAACCTTGGTTCTCCGGACCAGTGGCTGCAGACACTCCATCCGAACAACAACCATATCTAGTGTCGTTGCAAGTCTGTACCGTGGGACATCCTTGGCCAAACGGTCCTTCAGCCGTAGTAATTCCATCGTAACAGCAACCGAAGGGCGAGGCCTTACAGGTCTTCTTCCTCAGCACTTTGCACACGCGATGCTTGCGCGTGGCTTCTTCTGGGCCAATGGTCGTCCAGAATCCGGATACTGAAAGAGAAAATTCATCCTCGTTTATTATTTAACGTTATTTTACTAACCGTTTATTATTTAGATAATAAAATTAATATTCTAAAATAAAATTGGTTAATGTTTTTATAATTTTTATTGTATGTACTTTTATCAATACATTTTCATTTTATGAAAGTTTCTTTTATCTATCTAATTCATCTCATCGAATCTTCTAATTTACATTAACTCTTAGAGTGCTATGGACGCATATATGCGTCTGGCGAAAGCTATCGATGCAGACTAAGGACACATATATGCGTTTTCTGTAAGTGTCCGGCATGGACTAAGGACGCATATATGCGTTTATCAATTTTTCCGAACATCTACACAGAAGTAATACTATTACGTTTGTGTGAGATAAACATAAATGTATTCCTTAGTAACGGCAGTAAACAAATGCCAATAATGTCTCGTTATAACAGTTGTCTACCTGTTTCGCGGACAGTCGCATCTAATTATCAAGAAGAAAATGTGTTGTTTGTGTGAAAAATAAGAGAATGCAGAAAATGCGATGTCGGATTATGTATCGATAATTGTTTTGAAATTTTTCACACACAACTGAATTATTAACTTGTGTTATATTTACTAAATTTAGTTTTCTAGTTTATTGTTTTCTAGTTTATTACCCAAATTCTAGTTTATTGTAAATTTCAATGTTTATAATAAATAATTAATACTAAAAAATAACGCTCTTGAATCATTTAATCTCGTGCAAAAGAATTACTATAACTTATTACGATTTGCGCTTTGAATAGTCAATCAACAGAATTCAGTCTAACGAAAAAGTACTCCATCCACAGCGATCATCAGCGCTAGTCGCGCGCCGTCCGTACGGACCACATAGGCCGCGAGTATTCAGCACTCTAAGGGTTAATTAATACAAAACATATCAATGAACTAAATGTACTTACGTTTGTATATCTCCTCAGTTACTTCCGATTTTGCTTCCTCAGTGACTGGTGTCAATCCAGAAATAGTAGTATCAGTTACGCCAGACACAGTGGTTTCACCGCTCTCAGTGGTTGCACCAGACTCTGTAGTTTCTCCTGATTCGGTCGTGGCACCAGATTCGGTGGTCTCGCCGGAAACTGTCGTTTGTTCTGTTGTTGTTTTGCCAGGTTCAGTAGTCATACCAGATTCTGTTGTCATGCCAGATTCGGTAGTTTCTGTCGATCCAGATTCCGTGGTTTCGGTAGTTGCTCCAGATTCTGTTGATTCTGTTGTAGCTCCAGATTCTATGGTGGTTCCAGACTCTGTTGTAGCTCCAGATTCTGTCGTGACTCCAGATTCTGTCGTGACTCCAGATTCTGTTGTGGCTCCAGATTCTGTTGTAGCTCCAAATTCTGTCGTGGCTCCAGATTCTGTCGATTCAATGACTTCCGTAGCTCCAGATTCTGTTGATTCGGTGATTTCCGTTGTTGCAGATTCTGGCGTAGCTCCAGGTTCTGTCGTAGCTGCAGATTCTGTCGTAGCTGCAGATTCTGTCGTAGCTCCAGATTCTGTCGTAGCTCCAGATTCTGTCGTAGCTCCAGGCTCTGTCGTAGCTCCAGGCTCTGTCGTAGCTCCAGGCTCTGTCGTAGCTCCAGGCTCTGTCGTAGCTCCAGGCTCTGTCGTAGCTCCAGGCTCTGTCGTAGCTCCAGGCTCTGTCGTAGCTCCAGGCTCTGTCGTAGCTCCAGATTCTGTTGACTCAGTGATTTCTATTGACGTACTTTCTGTCGTTACACCAGATCCTGTGGTTTCTTCTGTAACTCCTGATTCTGTAGACATCGTTGGTTCTGCTGATCCTGATTCGGTACTTTCTTCGGTGGCACCTGATTCTGTTGTTTCTCCAGTCACACCTGTTTCTTCTACTTCTGATGTTGTTTCGAACGTAACTGCTGACATATAAAATTAATATTTAACAGCAACAATACTTAGTTAGTTCAGAGTTCAGAATGAGAAGCAAAACATTTAGAAAGAAAAAAGTAGAGGCCTTTGTGTGAAGAATTTATAGTGTGCTTTATCATGTAGATCAAAAGTCATCGTATAATTAAATTGCACTTGTATCATTAACATATAATTAATTGTTAATATAGTTGTGTTGTTATTTAGTATTCCAAAATTTTTAATTGATGGTGTTTCTAACGTAATATTTCTGTTTATACAATAATGGAATTTCGATTTACCAGATTCCTCAGTAGGGGTCATTTCTGTTGAAATGGTCTGCTCAGTAACCGTGCTTTCGGTTTCCGACGAAGACGTGGTTGGACCCGATTCAGTGGATTCCGTGGCCTCGGTTGGTCCACTCTCAGTGCTCTCTAGCATTTCGGTAGTCTCGTCGCTCGATCCAGTTGTTATTTCTTCAGTTGTACCAGACTCAGTTGTCATATCCGTTCCTGAATTATTTTGTGATATTTTTCAAACAATGTAATTATTCAATAAGATAATTTCATAATAAAATTTGTTGTCAATGCATTTTTTCGGAATACAGATAGACATTTCAATTAAGCAATTTCTTCACCACGCTACAATTGTTAAGGATGAAATTACATCAACTCACCATCAGACTCAGTCATTGATTCAACTGTCGATTCATCAGTAGTATCCATGGTGGATTCGATCTCTTCAGTCACGCCGATTTCCGTTATTCCAAATTCCGTTGCAAACAGTTCACCATCTTCGGTAACCTCGTTGGTTCCACTGCCTTCGAAAGTCGATTCAAACCCTGATGTGTATGTGTATATATCCGTGAAATCTGTTCCACTTCCTTCACCCATTTCCATTTCTCCAGGAGATATGTCGCCCCTGGTATATCCGGCATCCCCTTGCATTTTATCATATATGTCGCTTCCAGTAGTATCACTCGTATCTGGCAAGCTCAGAGGAGTTGCTTCCGTAAGATCTAACATTTTACTAGATTTATCCTAAATCAATAGATAAAATTACACTTTTATGTAAATCGGGGGAATCATAAAAGTAAATTGAAAAAATAAATTTTAATAACACCTGTACTAATAGAAAAATGATAAATTAACATCACATTCATAGGAAAATGAGATATAAATGTAACGGTGGATGAAGAAACTGTGAAACTAAGTATTTGATTAACTACGACCAAATTTTACTTACGCTAGGTGTCAAGCTCGAAGAGACAGTCACGAAGTTTTCATCTTCGTACACTTCGCACTCTTCGTCCTCTTCAGTGAGATCTGGGATTTTCTCTGGTTGCATTGGTATCACCTCGTCTGGAAATAAGATTTCGATTAATTAAATTATCCTTCATTATTGTTTATTTCTGGAGAGAAACGACATTTACATTAAGAACATTGAATACGTAAATTAATATAATTGAATTAGTTTAGGTGACTTATTAGAAAACCTGATTTTTTAATTACAGCATGAATCAATTTTCAACTTTTCTGAACTTCTCCCAGATTTAGGACGTACCTTCTTCGCAGGCTTGGTTGTTGCAATTTTCCGTGGAGAATATGATCGTATTAGAGTCGCAGTTGTTTGTTGTGACCGTCATGTTGGCTTTCATGCAAATCACCTTGCGGTTCATCATGCCACCACCACACGGTTTCGAGCACTGGAACACGGTAAGATTAATGGAAGAAATTTGAGGCGGACGCTTCTTGTTAGGTTCGCTACAAAGCCGTCAAAGATATTGAATTTCTTCGGCGACCGAGGGAATAGGACACGATGTATTTCTCGCGGATATTTCCGTCGCTAACAAGATTTTCGAAAGAATCAGCCTCTACACTTCTTGTCAACGATTCCGTTTGTTCAAGGAGAAATTGAAGAAGAAAGGCTAGATGAAGCATTATGAAATTATTTGAAAGAAACTTCGTTTCTCGAGTTATCCGTGTCAATGGTATTTACTTAACATTGGAACATCATTTTTTTATTATACTTGTATTTGTCTCTATCGTTATTTTATTATACATCTGTTCTCTTATATTTATTATTCATCTTAATAATAATCCTTTTATTCGTTACTTTTCTTTTTTAAATAAATTTTCTCATCTTTGATCATACGAAATTATTCTTGAAACTACATACTTAAAGTGACTGGTCTTGGTCAGAATCGTTGAGAAAACTTGAAGAGGAGAAAACCTAGGGAATAGTCAAGATTATTTCAAATATATACATTACCTTGCTCCACGGACCAGCGAACCATTCACCTTTGCACTCTTCCTTGGCGGTGCAGTTCTTCGTCTCGTTGAATTTCTTGTCTGCGTCGCACTTCTCGTCTGCTACTTTCTTCACCGTTTCATCATCGAACGTGCCACAGAACACCTTGCGTGTCTGTACACCTGACCCACATTTCGCTGAACACTATGGGATCAAAGTAATTGTGTGTCAAGTGTGACTTGAATAATGAATTTTGTTGATTTTGTGCCATTATATACATCCTTTATGTTAAACTAACATCAAAGGATGTATTAACCCTCTCGAAGCGGACTTTTATTTTAACAACGAACACAATACTATTTATAACAGTACAAACTGTAATCCATTCAAATTTGAAAAAAGTATCGGATTAAACGTTATTTTTAAAGTTCATTTTGTTTCATATTCGTAATAGGACGTTCTAGACTTACTAAAAATTATCTTCTGAAGTAGCATCTCATTAATGTCAAAAAGATTAAGTTGTAAATGTCTTGAAAATGAAGAATAATTGCAGTTCCAATTCTTCAAGAAATAAATTTAATGTCGCTATATAATTTGAAATGCTTTCCAAGAAGAAATATAATTGACTTACATCGCTCCATTGAGAGGCGAACCAGAGGAATTCGCAATCCTTTTCAGCTTCGCAATCTCGCGTCAATTCCGGTTTCTTTTCAGCATCACATTTTTCGTCCGGATAAACGGTCCCATCTTGAGTAGCGCAGTACGTGGTTCTAGTCTCTTCAGTCAGACCACATTTGTCGTCGCACTAAACGAAAAGTGACCAGAGTCAGGTGATAATCGCAAAGAACGTCCGTGACACGAAAAGAAATGGGACACATTTCATTTGTACGTGGCTCTTGTAATATTGCTTGCCAAAAATATTTCTATGAGAAGCTTCTACTTTTTTGCGGAGAATATTTTTAATGGAACGCGGTGATCTTCGGGTGGGTATCGCGTGAAAAATTACGAGCTTACTCCACTCCAATCCGACGTGACCCAGTCGAGACCGGCGCAAGGTCTCAATTCGCAAGGTTTCTCAGACTTGGGAACCTCTCCCTCGCAGGCCTGATCCTTCAGCAGTTGAATCTTTCCGTTCACCTTCATGTAACACGTCACTTTTCTCGTTTGCTTCCCCGGACCGCATAAATGATCACACTGTCCAAAAGATAACAAAGATTTTTATAGAATTCTAATTGTTAGTTTCATTGTTTAATAAGTTGCCTAAAAATATATCAGCAAAGTGATATAAATATATGCTAAGCAACCACACTGTCTGACAACAGAGAATAAACACGTTTATAGAGTTATATAATTAATACTTTTAGTGATTGACAAGTTATAGAAAAAATTTATTGGGTGCGTAAATTAAGTTAGTGTTTGGATTTAAATAATTTCTTTTTTAATTTCATATATTTACTTGTCTTTTGAAGAATTTTGAAGAGGTATTATAACAACATCGCAAAATTTACAATCTTTTAATTAAAAATATAAAAGTATAAAAGCAGACACAGTATATAAAGATATACGAAAAAACATTATAAAAACGCTATAAAGTTAACTAGGTGAAACAAATCTCTGATTAGGTTCCAATCTTTTCATTGCATTCACAAAAACACGACTTTCTTTCAATTTCGCCGTTTAATGAACATTGAAAAGATCAAGTTGGAAAAATAAGACATGTTATTCGTACCGGTTTCCAGGGTCCAATGTGAAATTGTGGGCACGTCACGTTCTTGTTACACTCCTGTTTGGTCGGCCCTTTTGGTCCCACCTTCTCCAGACACTGACTATCGTCCACCACCGTAGGGATTCCACCAGAGATGACCTGTTCGCATTTGATCCCTCTGCTCTGCTCACCTCCTTCGCCGCAATGCTTGCTACAAGGACCCCACTCGCCCTCCACCCACACAGGTGGACATGGATCCACGTTACAGGCGTCGGTTGTATCTGGTTCCATCTGTGGATCGCAAAGGCTCTCATCCACCGGTTGCCTGTCCCTTCTTCGTACGCAGGCCACTCGTCTCGATTGATAACCTTCGAAAGAGAATTATTCAACATGAATATTTATAAAGCAAAGTCATTGACCTATAGAGATTTGTAAACATTTTTTATTAAATTTTTAAAATGTTATTATTTAGGAAATTATTTTATTAATACTATGTTCCTTGTTGCAATTCTATTATTCTTTTAATGAATATTGATTTTTCAATAACTGAAACCTAATAATTATCGTATTATTGATTTTATGAATAAAATATGAAGGGATATGTCAATATGCGTATGATAAGTGAGACGATACAATATAAAAGTAATCTAGCAATTTAAGAAAATAATGTATCTGTAATTCATAATTTGCCTTCTAAGTAAATAAATTACGATAAATGATACTTCGAAACTAGAAAGCAAGAACTGCTTTCATAGTTAGCGAAAATACGACAACTTTCACCCTTGGCGATCTACCGATTCGATAATTCAATATGCGATGAACACAGAATGATCTGTTTCAGGTAGGTTAAATGAAAAGCATATTAATTAATAAACGTTCATCAAACGCTGAGTGTCCGTCCGTTCGTAAATTACTCTATCAAATTTAGAACCGATGGAAACGCGTTCGGTACGCTAGCCGGACGGGCTATCCGGTTATTGATTACATTCACCGCGTATTTAGGTAACGGTATTAATTTTGGAAATATTACCTCCGCCACAAGTCGCACTGCAGCTAGAAAATTCATCGGTTATCCATGTGTAGCTATCCGCATCATTTTGCTGCGAGATTCTCTTCGGCACGCTATACTCGTAATGCACGCCGACATTGTGGTCTTGATACAAAAGCTGTCGAAATCAATTTGGCGAATTATTCTTTCTCTTATCTAATATAATGTAGCATACCCATCTACTTATTCGACTGATCATTTTTTTAACAGTATTTTACCGATTATTATATTATTATATTACATCTACTATTATTGTATTGCATCGATTATTTTTAGTACAAAAGAAATTATGCTCGATGAAACATTGCAGTCGTATTTCAGCAAATTAGCTTCATAAACCAAAAGTGGAAAGAGAAATAAAAAAAATTATGGACAAGGCACCATTTTACTACTTAGCGATTTCACTTATTTTATTGGGAAGAATTTGCACTTTTTTTAAATGGATGACGTTGTAATTTGCTATTTAAGAGCGATGCAGCCACTCACCACCACGTAAATTGGTTCACTCGTCGGCCCTAAGGCGGTAATGGTATCGGGTGCCGAGAAACCTTGCGGATCTCTCGAATAATGGAATATGGTCCCGGCAAATTTTAAGCTTCGTGGAAAATCTATCCTCCAGTTTCCATTTAGATAATAATTGCCTGAAGTGTTTCTAATAGCTGCCGGTATAAAATGTATTAAAACATCAACAACGACAGGAGTTTCATCAACACGTTATTGGATAATCATAAATGGTAATCGCTTATAATTAAGATATTTCACTTACCTAGATAATTGTTCGATGGTTTGATTTCTTTTATTATCACGTTTGTTGCAGCCTGCGGGATCAGTATAATATCGATGTATCCTAAAGAAAATTTAATAAAATTGATAATCTTACGATAAAGTTTGTTTCAGTATGTTGAATCGTGTTTTATCTACCAATCGTATCTTACAATAATATTAAAAATATAAAATTTCTCAGCTTACCCACTTGAAGATCGTCGGTATCGAATAAACCGGAAACGGTGTTACAGTTGGACCCATCACCACCGCATTCTCTGCATGCATCCTCCTTCACGTCGCTTCCAAGCATCATGTCACATCCGACGTGCTGACAATCAAACAGAAATTACGTGCCGGTACAGTAATGTTCCTCGTTTAAATTCCAATGGAGTTGTTTTGCCTAAATTCAAATGCTCCCCAACAACAAACCCACTCTACAATATTCAGTATTTAGAACTCAGCGTAACCTAACCCTGACAAAAATAGTACTTAAATAGATACAGCGAGAGTAAACAAGAAATATTATTTCTCTTTCTTGTTCTCTCTAAATCTATTCTTTTTCATGAGCTTTCGTCGTTCATTCGATTGTCTCCCACAGACAAAACAACTCGACGTGCACGAACGGAAACGAATTCGCGTTGGTCCCGCTGCAGTGAATTGAGGATCGTTAACTCACCATGCATTTGCCTCCGACACAGACGTCGTTCTTCTCGATCTCGCATGGCGTCCCGTCGATCACCATCTGTTTGTGCCTGTAGAAGAAACGCTCGCCGCGCGGCATGCAATTCAATTCGCACTTGTTCGGCCCGCCGGTGTACGGAATCCAACTGCGAACGATTTTGCGCGATTAGTCTCGCTGTGGGCCGTTTTATGGCGCGGAAATCTGGCGTTCGTCATCGATCTTCTCGATAACTAGCTGTTCTCCCTTCTGAGGGTGCTAACAGCTTTTTGGGCCACGATTAGGTACTGAGTTTTCACTTCTTTTGTTTTATTTTTATTTTATTTCATTTTTTAAAGATCTTCGTTTACTGGATTGTAATCCTTACAAAAATGTATATGTAGAATCTTAAAATTAAAAGATAATAGAGAATTAATTTTCAGTCATGATTCGCTTGCTCGATCACCTTTTATCGTGTTTGGAATAAATATAAACACATGACATCAGCGATCAATCTCGTTTCAAAGTATTATTGTTTAAGAAGATCGGTCACCTTCAACTGTTTAAATGGATCTATATACATTATTTATTGCGTCTGCTTTCTTGGCCGCTATAAAATTAATATGAGTCGTATAACTCGTAACAAAAAACGTGCACCGGCTCTGAAATGAATACTGACGTTAAGTGCAAAACAAGGCTATATAGTTCTACTAGGTCAATTCTAAATTCGTATTCTAAATTGAGCACTACAATGGACGTTCGAATTTATTACTATTTTCATACTCTATGAGAGATCTGAAACTTTTGATAAAATAAATGAAGGTTTCACAAATGTGTATTTTCGTTAAGTTTCCAATTTTAAGACTTCTTTATAATTACACTTGTTATTAAGATAGGCAATATTGCAATATTATAACGACATTTAGCTCCAAAACTAAATAAAAGAACAATTTTAAGAACATAGAATTTACTCGTAAAGTATTGAATTTTAAAAGTATTTCCTTGTGTAAGACAAAAAATTGATTTATCGTGTTCCCTTTCCCTATAGCCTTGAAATATAATAGGACTATGGATCGTAGGAATTAAAAATTGAAAGCCACAAAAAACAGAAAAAAATGAAAACATGTTACAATAAAAACATTTCAATAGATACTGTCAAAATATTTCTCTATCAAGAAAAAGTGCTTTTTTACAAACAGTTCGGTGTTTCAGCATGTATGTAGCGTGACGTGAAATTCGAGCGTGAAACCTCGCATTGAACGCGAATTTAAACGAGCATGGATTTCAACTTCGGACGACCATTAGATCTTGTCGGAGATTCGCAAAAAGTCCGCGACCTTTTCTTGTCGAAAATGACGTCGACAATAAATCACTTTCGCCGCGTATCCAGAAACTCCATCGGGATTCCACGACTATTTTGAACGAATGTACTGACAAAATGGATCACAGGTAACTTGCGGTTTGCGATACTCACTCATAGTGAATTCCTTCAAATGGAACGTTGTTGAATTCGGCGCACTGCTCTGCTCGGAAATCCTTCGGTTCACCGGGACATTCCTGAATAAAGAAACAAAGAGCACTGTATTAATAAGTTGCGCGAAATTCTTTTCTAAACGTGCGAGTTATTTCGATTTATTCAGAAACTTCAAACGAATAATTTATAAGTAGACAAAGAATAAAATGCACATTCGTATTATTATTGATGAGAATGGAGGAAATATATACTAGTATATAATTTTGTTGATCTTATAATTTTAATGTTATTTAGTAATTAGAAAACTTAGGTGTATTTAAGTATGACATAGTTGAAAAAAGAAATAATTAATTAAAATAAAAATAATTAATTAAAAAGAAATAATAAAGACAGATCCATGAAGTTTTGTGAAAAAATTAATCAAAAGCCTTTTTCGTATACGAAATGGAATAATTAATATTTTTAATGTAAACATTTTTCGAGAGAACTCCACATTCAAATTAAATAAAAAAGTTTTGATAATATGTGAATGGTTGACAAGGCAACGGATTCTAAAATTGCTCTTATATGAAAAACGATATTTTACGCTCTTCAATTACATCTATTAAAAAGAAAGATAAAAAGAAACCCGTGCGAAAAATGATTCATTGAATGCCCATTCCTTGCTGCATTGTTCACAAATATAATTTACTAGATCCCCACATCTGAAACCTGTACTCTAGATTTAGTCACCCTCTTGTTTTCGTCCTATACATTGTATCGTCATATACCGTGACCAGGCACGTTTTCTAATCTTCGTCGTTGCTATACGCACACGTATATTTCTTCGCGAAGGGTCCGCCCCCGTTAGGTTACAATATTTATTTCCAAGTCTCGCAAGATCGTGTGGGGCAAACTGCAATTTTATTGTTTCGTAGGCAGCGAAGAGGAAAAAAGAAAAGCACATGAACGCACGTTACTCGTAATTGTAACTGCGAGCTTTTCGTATGCTTTTACATCAAGATTTTTTCCTATTCGCCTCAGATTCTCTCGCGATTCAGTAATTTATCGTCAATTTCCATGTTCTAATTTTAAATTCGGATTTATGTTTCTTACAGACATCGTTATTTCGTGCGAAAAAGGCAGCAACAAGTAAATAATAACCTGTTAATAATAAATATCAAGGCTAATAAGTTTTGAAATGATGTATATGTATTTCAAAGCAAGAGGTACATATATAATCTAACATCGCAACTTTCTTAATTCAGTCACGTTTCTATCATTAACATCGCATGCCGAGTAAAACACATTAAGTAAGTAAATATCCACATTGAGTTTTCATATCTAATAAATAAATATCATTTCATCTATCTATTTAACAAGTTTAATAAAGAACCCTTATAAAACCACAAAATTCTTGAAAAATTTCTATTTCTGGTCTTCAAACTGTGCAAAATCCAATCTCAAACAAATCTCAAATCAACCTGCAAAACATCCATACGTGTGCCCTATAGAATCTCCCGTATCAATCAAATGCAACCACCAAATCAATAATATCTCACGCCCCAAAATTCCCCTTAGAACGATCCAACCATGATACTCCGCTACATTATTTTCCACCAACGACTGGTCACAAAAATTAGATGGTCCCAGTCACACACGGGGAAACATTGTGAGTCAACAGGAAAGCTACAGGAAAGTTGGCCTGTTCAGGTAATGTCGATAAATTGAGCGAGGTGAAACGGGCAAAAAGATATCCCGGAGGGACTGGTACAGCACGCACGAGGATACGTCGGCTAGGATTTATGACGGGAGATTTCTTGCGGAGACACAGGACCCCGTGGAAAGGGGTGGGGCCATTGGGTGAAATCGGGCCGCTTGGTGACCGCAAAAGAAAAAGGATCTTGATCGCGAAACCCGCGATCCCCAAACGATGTCAAAGGTTCTGTGACCCTGGTGATTTATGGCGAACTGCTTTGCCGTGGCGGTCCTGCGATTGACCTTGAACGCTTGGTAGCGAATCGATTCACAGGGCACCGTCTCAGAGTCAGAGGAACCTGCACGAATCTCGTGGAAAGTCTGAAAGATGCATGACTCGTGATCAGAGACTTCGCCTCTTTTCAGGATTGTAATTATTGTTTCAAAATTGTGGTTAACTTCTGTAGTGTGCTATCAGAGAGAATTGTTGGTTTATTTATGTTGGGTTTGAATGTTGGTTTATTTATTATTGGGTTTGAAAGCTACGAGTTAAGTTTGATTTGATCTTATTTAAAAATAAGCATATGTACGTTCTTCATACAGAAGAAGAATTCATCAGCCAAGTTTTATGATTATGGAAATGAAACAATAATTTTGTAGTAAAATGAGATAAAATTATTCCAATTGCTGAGGTAAATAGACTGATTTTATTAAATAAATGGGATGATCTGCAGATATTATTGGAACGGACAGAAATGAAATAAAATTTTTCAGTTGTGAAACCAATGAAATTATTAACGAATAAGGATATGAAAGATAAAATATGAACAATGAACATAACGTAACAAAACATAATGAATTAGCAATAAAGGCCATGAAAGAGAATTTAGAAGTACATCTTTGGAACAGTGCTACTACTATCTGAATGATTCAATTTTATGTTCTCTTTTCCGTGTGATTTATGGACACAGAGGTATTAAAGCATACGATTGCTCTATCATTTTGCCAGCACACCGTGGTCGTAATTCTCAAAAGAATCGCAATATCTCACGTTTGGGATACGAATATGCGGAACGTCTGTTTGTTTCGATCTTTTATATGTCACTTGCCTTTAGCAGGTGTCGTCCACCCCGTCAAACGTCAAATATGCTTCAGCATAAAAGAAAGAGGAAAAATATGCAATGCATGTTTACTTAGTTTCAAAGAATGTAGAATAAACATCCGATATTAACGTAGAATGCTTATAAATCGACTATACTCACGAATGTATAATTAGATTTAGAGTTCCCAGACAAGAGATATATAGTTCTAAATAAAGATCTGTTACATTTTCCATGTCGTCACTTCGAAGTGTCAGATGTAAGGAAGAGGAATTTATTCGATCTCATGTTCAAATAGCTCAAGTGGCGAAGCAATCGACTGACGAGTGGAAGACCTCCATCAAAATCCAAGTGTAGTTTTATTCATCCATCTTTCATACATACTTTATCCACTTTCACACGTCTCTTGAAAACTTCTAAATCAAATAAAATATTAGGTATCGTAAGAAGTTCCGTTATTTTCTTTAAGCCATTTAATTTATAACAATAATATCTCCCATAAAATTATCAAACTATCACCTTTCTACAATTCACAATCTACAAGCTCAAAAAATAATTATTACATGTAAAAAGTCCTACCTAAGTCCTAAATCTTTTCAAAAATGGAGAAAGAAGCTAGTAATTACCATTTCTGTATTAATCTTAATAATTTTATATCTTAGCCTACAATTATTCTTCTATCTAATTCCAGCAGTAAACTAGAGAAGTTGGCGAGAATTCAGTGGAAACAGTTTCATAAATACAGGACCGAATATTCCCGCAATTACGAGGACTCGCAATTAAAGGTTTGCCTCGTTAAAGGAATCCATCTTCTTCAGCCTCTTTTCCGTTCCCTCGTTTATTTCTCGTTCTGGTCTGGCTTTCATCCACCGAAGTCTCCCGAGAGTTTCCGCCGTTCAATAATCTCTGTTTAGCCGGCAGGCATTGTTACTAATTACGAAATGTTTCGCGGTGCCGGGACAAAGGGGCGAGAACAATGAGCGGTGTTCCGGGAGGGAATTTTTGCAACGGCGAGCAATTCGCGGCGAGAAATGGATTGCCCCTGATATCGTAAGTGGCCTGGCGTTCGTTCAATTCCCTTGGAATGTATCGCAGCCGTGGGACGTCTCTTTGCCGGGGAACTAGATTACACGCCGAATGATTTTAGTAGAATGCACGATGGGACGTTAGGTAAGTATTAAAATTTAACGAGATTAATTAGTGTTTAGGGGATTTTTTCTTGTCCTGAATGTGAGGAAAATGAAGTAAAATTGAAATAGAATCGAAGACAAAAATAGGAAATTTTTCATTCCGTTACTATCTTTTAACTGTTCGATTCAACTTTCTTGTCTTTTCTGAAAAAGATAATAATTTTGAAAGAATAGAGCGAAATACGATTAATCAAGGAACTTTTATATACTTTTTTAAAAATTAGAAAATCTTTTGCAGTGAGAACACAATTGAAGAATGCAAAATTTCAAATCTTTCTAATGAAATAAAATTTATAATTTACTTATGGAAATTAGTCTCGAAAAACAATTCTTCAAACACACCAAAGATAAGAGATACAGATAAAAGCGACACTTCTCGTGCCAATTTTCAACAGCTTTCTCGCACGGAATAAACGTAATTAAATGATGCTTAGAATGTTAATTATCATTAATTCACTTATTGCTACGTTATATCTAAAATGTGACGACAATAAAAAAAGCAAAAGGATATTTGTTATGGAATATCATTAAAAAAATGTATAATCATATTTAATGCGGATGAATATTTATATAGATTTGAAGCTGATTATCGTGGGCCAAGCTGAATCAGCGATCAATATCCATAGGCCGAGGACGCATAACAGCGACGCAGCTTGCGGCTCGTTTCATTTAGCACGTCACTTTAACGAAGTTAATACTTCGCGAGTCCATGCTGTATAATGCCCAGCCGTTCATAAATTTTAGCATCTCCGACAGCGCACTGCTGCGTTATCGGGTGGTTGGGTCATATTGTTGCTCTCGAGAATCATTAAAGAGCCTTTAAGCCACGCAAGATTTTCGACAATCCTCCTTCTATCAACTAACGTGATTTTACGTCCACAGTTTGATCCATCGTATTATAATATGTATCCTTTAATATTGTTGAATTATCACGTTTTGGAACTCATATCCTAATTAAATGAATCAAAAAATATTTTTAAGATGACAAATACTTTTATATTGGTATTCTTCTTGTTCTCATTCTTGCAATGTTTTATTTTCTGTACCTATTATCTAAATAGTTCAAAAGTTAATCTTCAAACTTGATTTGTATTTAATCAGTCGCGAAAGTCTTCTAGAAAATTTCACCATGAAGTTAGTACGTTCTATGTGAAGAAGATCGATTAAAAGCTATTTTAAATACAAAATATTATGCAAAAACATTAGTTCAAAATAATAGGGGTATACAAATACAAAAAAAAAAGAGTTTCCCTTTTTGTTTCTGCTTAAATATCTTTGTGAAATAACACATCTTGCTATAAAATATTCATTTCCATACGCTGTTGTATTATAAAATACAGAAATATGTTATAGATATGTATTATGATATGCATGTATGAGATATAATATCATATATGTAACATCTATTGTAACATATCTACGTATAATATTTTAATTGTGGAAACATCAAAAAGATATCCTAGAAACAATTCCATTGAAAAAAAGACATTTATGAATCTTTGAATTTTTAAGATTTTAAAGAAATTCTCTGTACTTCTACGGAGACCATTATATTCTCGGAAGAAGCGCGATTATGAGGACGTGCTTAACGCTGCATAGAAG
The DNA here is from genome assembly GCF_910591885.1 of Bombus terrestris. Classification (NCBI taxonomy): domain Eukaryota; kingdom Metazoa; phylum Arthropoda; class Insecta; order Hymenoptera; family Apidae; genus Bombus; species Bombus terrestris. The sequence goes on along the minus strand of NC_063273.1, from coordinate 10,922,851 downwards.
TTCGAGTTAGATCCATCTAGCAGAAAAGTAATTCGAAGCATCGTAAGTTTTGCGATGTGATGGAAATAATTTTTATAGCGGGTACGTGACTTTCAGAAATACATTTTCACTAGTGATCTTCTCCATCTAGAAAGAAACGGTCGAGGGTTGGAGCAAGTGGTTCTGTTTCCGAAGTAGTTTCTTGTGTCTTGGTAGGCCGTGATCGAGGGTTCGTGATTCGAGAAAATGAAATTAAAGCTGTGGGATCGGTAGCTCGATTGGCGTGGCGGGCGCTCGTGAAAATTGATGCGACGACGTAGCTTCAATTACCGGCAGGAACAGCGAGGGAAAATCCCGTGGACCGTGTGTGACGGGGAAATTAATTTTTAACACGAAAGGGAAACCTCGTTCGAGACTCTCGTACAATTTCTCAAAAGTTTGTTTCAACTCGAGTTCGATACGAACAAAAATTGGCTTCATTGTTTTTATCGTACGGCCACTTGAAGTATTAACAATACGTTTCGACACTTAAAAGTTTTTGTTGTTTTCGTTTCATGGTTTGAGTAAGAAGTAGATAGTGTTCGCTACAGAATCGAATAAAAAATTAAATAACACACAAGTCTAAGAAAAAGTTTGGTTGTACTTCAACCCAATTTTAATCGAATGAATGAATTCATTCAGTAATTGAGAAGGTTTTCAAACCTACTCGTATGTGGCCTCAAAGAATTAAATAAAAATCCATTTTAACATTTTCTCCTCCTTAGCAAATCTTACTATTTCTCTAAAGAAATGGAACTCTAATAGATAAAAAATTACTAAAAATCCACTTTTAGAATTACTTCTCCTGAACAAATCTGCCCTTTTCAAAGGAGAAATCAATAAAATTATTAAAAATCTACCTCCCAAATTCTTCCTCCCCAAAAATATTACCTTTGAGCAGAAAGGTATTCTGCCCGCTGAAGTTACTAAAAATTCACCTCTAATATTCTATCTCCTCAACAAATCCCGTTTAAAGAAAAAAGAAAACTCCAAAAAAAGTTCACCAAACTTCGAACCTCTCTACCACTCCGATTTCCTCGAAGACGACTATGTACAGTCTCCATGTGTGTTTACGATTGCCACGAGCGAGATCGTACGGTTTTAACTTGGCCAACCTTCCTGAATACACCCTCGAGTGCCCTCGACTCAAGATTTAGTGTTGGCTCGTGGGAGGGCGATCTTAACCGTGGCTATAAACTTTTAATCCCTGCTCGCGGCTTCGAAACGGGTCAACGCGTCCATCAACCAACGGATGTACTGCGAAACGATCGTCGTGGCTGCTGCAAACGCTACCTGGGCCAGAGATTTTACGGCGTCCCGGTGACCTCGTGAGCTTACAGTCATCGGCTGGAATATAGCGGCATGCAACGTTTCAGGGACCGGCTCTGCTTGTCGCCGATTATTAACCCTTCGTTTTGCCTAGTTATTGATCGATAACTCTCTTTTGTTCATTTTCGTCGTGGGTTGATTGGAATCGACTATGTCTTTGGCAGAACATGATCGTTTAAGTGTTTAGAATCGTGCATTATTTTATATTGTTTGAAGTATTTATTTCGCAACGAATGATTGTACTTTTAAAATTTGGGATATAGTTTCTGATGTAATTGGGGGATAGAAAAGTAGAGGGTAGTTTTAATCGCCACACGAAAATTGTCAAACTAAACCAACAAATTTTATTTTTCAAGTAAATTTAGTTACCAGATAGAGGTAAAAAGTTTTTCAACCGACTCTTTAGTTTATCAATATAAAATCAAATATCAAATCAAATTGAAATTCGGGTCCTGCTGTGCGAGGGTTGAGAAAGTAATTGTTTTAACCCTTTCAGTACCAATTGTTTTTCAAACTGACGAAGTTCTCAATTTTGTAATATCGCGCTATAAAATAGTGAATATTCTGATTATAAAAATGAATAAAAAGTAGAATTTGGATAATTAGACAACATAATTTTACGTACCACCCCAAACAAGTTTTCTCATGTTAGTGGTTCAAACTGTTCGTTTTTCCATGTCAAGGAGTTAGTAAGAAGAATAAATAACAAAGAGCTATCTCTTAGAAATAGCTAAAACATACGAGTGGAGAATGCAATATCCTATTGTAATACTCCAGGATTAAAGTCGTAAAGCGCATTCGTGACCTGAATACATATTTGCTCTCTTTACAAAAATTCTGAACAAATAATACAGAGATTATCTTCGAAAAAAAGCTTCGGATTTATTTGATCATTTTTATCACTTTTCACCTCCAAGTACATATTCATAGATCACAATAATACAATTTTTCTTAACCCATAAATACGTTTGTACAATAAGGACACATCTGAATTTATAAAGTCAAACAAGTTAAAATTACGCTTATTAAACGAAAACAACGTTTTTCTTCTTCGAAAAATAGCATTCATAGATAGATTTTCAAGCAGGACCCGCGGCTACATCCCTCGAATCGCGACTGTTGGTGCGGATTAATGGATCGCCGGGCCAATTTGTCAAAATGGGGCGAATCGGACAGAAAGGAATGGAGATTAACAGTATCGCTTTGATTAAGTGGTTTTAAATGAAAGTTGGACGGGCAATGCCACGTGTATGGAGAGTCAAAGCGACGAGAATGATAGCCGGATCGATCCAGGTTAAACGGTGGAACGAGACGCGTGATAAAGGGACAAAAGTTCTTTCGAACAAGCCACACGTGAAACGTCGATCGTCGATGGGAGATCCGTCGTCAGGTTCAAAGTTCAGCCAGTCTGCGGCTGACATTTAACGAACTGAATTAAATAATGGTATAAATCATTTTATTAAAGACCGTCGAACCGATCCGCGAGAAATTGACCGACATATCTAAAGGTTAGGGACGTGCACCAGGCAACGTATATTTACTCATAGCAAAGCTGTTCGTTTGATGAGAGATCTGCTTTAAACGCGAATAGCTGAGAGAAATTTAGCTGACGAATTTCTACTTCACAATACGTTACGAAATTTTAGGAGGGAAGAGTAAGAGTGAAAAATGATTTGTTTGAATTGAAAAGTTCTTCTTTAATAAAATGATGTAAGGTGAATGAAATAAAGTATTATTGTGTGATCAATTTTTATATTATTTCTTATATTATATAGGTTTTAGAAAATCTTTAACTATAGCATGTTTATTACACAAATTTATTTTTGTAATATTTGTACGATATAATATGCACACAGATTTATATGCATACATATCGAATATGAACTGTGCTGTATTTTACATGAATTAGTTTTCTGGTTCATAATTGTCAATTATGTAAACAAATTATTAATGCAAATTTATATAATATAGAAGTCAACTTCGCACGAAAATTGTTTATTAGTTTTATTCCACATAGCGTGCATAATGAAAATGCAATCAGTTGTGGATGTGTTAAATCATATATCTATGTATAGTTGCATAATAAACTTGTTATTATCATCATTACTAGAGTACTGTCATTATATAATCTTCTTGTTAAACTCATGTATAGGAGAAGTATAATTTCCTACGTGTCGGTAGGAATTCAATAATAACAGAGTAGAATGTATTAAGAAACTGTTTAGCCAAAGTGAAAATATCGGGCAATTCTAGATAATGGAGAACGATACTCATTGGTCATGCAGATGCGAGTAATTGAAGCATATGACACGTGTCGCGGCCTCGTTACTGTTTGATAGATTGTCCAGAGAACTGACCTATTACAATAATAGATCGCATAGATTTTCTCTACCTACATGACTATTAATGATGTATAACTGCGCGTTTGATTTGTTTATCTTATGCTATTCTTTATGTCTGATATAAAAATAAAAATAAAATTGTTCCAATCAAATTAAAGTGGGTGTTATCGAATAATGTTTGTTAAATGATTTCTAAATGATTACCAAATAATACTTGAAATACTCAAAAAATTGATTTGATTTACGTAAATATATTTGGATTTTTTATTATATTATTGTGCTAATACTTTATTGATATCTTACATATCGATATTTTGAGTAGAATAAATGTAATAACATCGCGTTTTATAGATCACACTCACCTGGATATTGCAAGAGAAGAATCGCCTCGATGCACCACTGCACCTGTTGTAGCCATTGTCGCTGCAACGATAAGACATCTTTATAGCGTTCAATAAGCCTTTTCACAACAGAATATATCAATAATCAAGATAATCAAAGATCATCAAAGATAATCAAGATAAATAATCAATAAGATTGATACTCCCAATATTTATCTTAGACTTAACTTTAAAATGATTCCACATTTATTGTTCTTAACAAGGCGCAAAAGAAAATTTTAAAAAATCCAAAATCACAATTAATTTCATAGTTATTACAAATTTATTGTGACCAAATTAAATTTTAAAAAATTCGTGATTTCACAAAACTGCGATTTCATCCGCAAAGCATGATCAATTCCATAATTCGATAATTTTATTATTAATTCTGTTCGTACCAAATTTAATTGATAACACGAATAAGCGAATATTTGTAGCGTGTTACACTGATCCGTTCGATTCCAAAGCGTAGATCCAACGATCCCGAAAAAATGGCGGCTCCTATCTCTAATCGGAAATTCACAGTCCGTTAAATCTTGCGTCGGTCGTACCTCCTCGTTAATGAGCTTCTTTCGAGGAAACTCGAAGGAAAAGTGGAGCGACGAATTTTTTTCGCACCGTAAACCGCCAACGTTCTCCACCTCGACTCGCTGGGGAAAAAATGCGATTCGCTGGCTCGGTTTCTAAATAATTCGTGCGCAATCCTTTCGGGGAAATTGCGCTCCCTCGCCTTACACGGCTTCCATTCGAATGAAATTTTTATACGGAAATCAGGCGGAAGGAATCTAACGTATGAGTTTAATGCACTTGTAAAGCGGCGCTGAATTACCGCCCTGGATTAGTTGAACTACTCGCTAAAATTTTTTAAGTAAATATATACTTAGTGCGAAGTTTTGAAGTTTACTTTTAGATCATAAAGCAAATCTTTATAGTATAAATGAGATGTCAATTTATATTAAGCCTATATCTATTCACCTTTGTTCGTCTGAGCAAATAGATGGGTGAAATGCAACAGATAGTAATTCTCTACCTGTTTTGAGTAGTATATTATTAGATAGGTATTTTGTTTGGAAAATTACGCTCGTTTTTTTATGTTTTTCAAATTTGAGTGTATTATGATTCGTACAATTATTTTATTACATCCACTAATTAAATTTAAAATACCTATCTTAAAAGATTTAATCTAAATATTTTATCAATTCCAACATTGTATTAAACCAGTGATTATAAGCCAATTAAAATATTAAAATTAACTTCTATCGGAAACAATTAAAAATAGCACCTAGAAAGTTTCTATTTCACATCGTGAACGCTTTCTTCAGCAATTTTGGATTACGATATTACGATGCAATATAATCGTAACATGAAATTAATCTAGCATCGGGTTCTTTGAAATTAGATACGCTAGACGAAGAACGATGGTCATGATCGAAATTCTAGTCGCGGAAATCGTGAAACGAAGTTCGTAAATTGAAAAGAACTGCAAAGCAGCGCGATTAAGATTGACCTACGACGGACATGATCCATCCATGAGATCATTCTACAAGCCGAATGCTTTCACAAGATACGATTAGCCCGCTTTCTCGTTTCATCGAACGTGTTATTAGCGATTGGCTCTCGATTTCTTCGACCGATACCCATCGTTCTCTCGTTCGATTTTCCTCTTTTCCTCGTTTCATTTACGTAACGAACTTACGGTCTCCGCTACCTTCCTTTCAGTGCGAAATTCTTTGAAACGATTGGAGTGATATCAGAAGAATGCATTAATGGTCACGATTAGTCTTATTTCTTTATTATTAAATAATTTCATTATTATTAATTTGTTATTTATTATTATTGAACAGACTTTAGATATATTTTAAATAAAACAGATTTCTTAATAATTTACATAAATTAAACATGTAAAGTTTTATAATATAAGAAATAGGGTTTTCTATACGAAAATTGCGAAATTCTTGGAAACGAAATTTTGAGACGACATTAGAAGCGTGAGCGAGGTACGTTAAAATATTTCTTTAATGTTTCGTGATCTTTTCTTTGGCTACCACGCAGATAATATAAAAAAAAGTATTGATCAAAATTCATAATATGAAAACCTGTATGATGAAAGTTATAGCTAAAACTTTTTACTCCTTTTAAAACTTTTATATATGTAGTATCTAAATGGGTCTTAGAGGAAAGGACAAGTAATGATGTTTTGATTTAATAAATAATATTCAAAACAACGAAATGATTACAATGCTGTCGTACGTCTTATTCTCATACTCGACTTTCGACTTCCGATTCACACTCTCTGTCTTCTGCACTCGCTCTCGCTTCTCAACTCACACTGCACGCCTTTTGCATTCGTTCTCTCCGGCTTCTCAACTAACACTACCTTTAACGTCTCTTTGTCTTTTCCCGTCCTATCGAACACGTGTCCCGAAACGCCCGTGGCCAGGGTCACGCAGGCCTTTTCCACGAAACTATTCACTTGAAAGGACCGACGACACATTGATGTACCCGACGATTCCGCGGCTCTCGCGACATTATTTATGGATCGGCCGATATTTTAGGCCTTTTGTCCACGATATATGATTTAATATATGATTTACACACATATGATTTAAAATGATTATATATGATTTATATATGATTTATAAATACACATATATGATTTAAAAATATGTATTATAAAAAATGCTTATTAATTCATGGAAAGCACAACATAAGATCTTACGATGTAAAAACAAATTTAGCACGAAAAAAATTGTGAGATCGTTTGAGACCAAGCTTCAGAAGGACACCGGAAGCGCGCGCTGATGGTCGCGATTAATCTTAGCCGAGCATCCCCCTTCAGATAAGAAGGATTTACCGTGATTCTCCGCAAGAAGTTGACCCATCAAAAACTCTCACCAGAAAAGTCTTCGAAGCGTGGAAACGGCGACGAGACCGAATTGAATTTGAATAAACCCATCTTTTGCGAAAAGACGAGATAAAAAATTAATTTTCCATTACCGAGTCCGACTGGGGACATTTCGCGGGTCGTTGGAATTTCAAGCTCAGTTTCGTTAACGTTTGCCTGCAGTTATGTCTTGTAATGAAATATTAACGCGGTATAAGAAATTCTAAACGTAGGAAAAACATCTCGTGAATATTTATAGGAACGAAAACCGTATCTGAAAATTGTCGTGAAAGTCTTCAGGTGCTTCCTGTTTGGATATGTAATAGTGACTTAATTAGAAAGTTCTCTTCGTCACATTAAACTGTATATATACGTGTAATTAATGTAAAGTATATATAATTGGAAGAGTTTCTATGGTAAACGTGGTCATTAGAATGCTGAATGTTCTTGTAAAATTAACATTATTAGCAACTAATGCAATAACAATTATAGTAAAAAAATATAATAGAGTAATATTAACAAGATTTTATAAATTACCAGTGATAATAAATTCTCTTATAATAGTTATTTTAATAATAAATTTTCTGTTAAAGCGAGTAAAGTTCAATAAATGAATCCTATAATACAAAGTATGCCTGTTTTACATAAAACCGTAGAGTTATAAATATTTATCAATTTATCACAAAATCATCAACTAAACTTATAAAATTTTCCCCTAAAGAAATAAGTCGAACCACTTACTCTATATCAAGACACTGTCTGGTCTGATGCGCGACACCACCACCACAGGACCTGGAACACGAGCTAGGCGTAGACCATGGTCCCCACGTTCCTTGTTCAGGTTCATCCGTATCCAACACGAAACTACTAGGCAAATAGCTTTCTCCATGTTGACGACGATGTCTTTCGTGCCTCAATTTTATGTGATGCTGAAACATAGAATTACGAAAATACACTTAGCACACTGTTCCTGTAGCACAAAATCCTCCAAAGAGGTCAAACAAAGGGCAAGGTTCGGCTATCGAGTATCAGTATCAGAGGTCGCGCAGTAGACGTGGGAACACAGGGCGAAGGTTTCACGTTAAGTGCCCCCTTATTCACCTGTGTGCTGGGTCTTGCGTTGCAATAGGAGCATGAGTGACCTTCGTGGGGAGCAACATAGGCGTGATCCCCTTATCGGTTGGCTTCGATAAGGTATAGGCTTTTAGCAGTGATAAACGGCCAGCTAGTGACAGGAGTGAAACGTGAACTACGTTATCGTTGCCTGCAAGAGTATATTCGATGGCTTTATGGGTTAGATTCACGTTAAACAGCAGGCACAGGTGTGTTTTCTTTGGTTCAGTTGGGTTTAAGTTGGAGGCGAGGTGATCGAGTTACTACGGTATAGCTACATTTTAGATTCATGACGTAAGCTGGTGGCTATAAGTATTAAGATACCTACGCATTTGTTGGAAAATTGTAATAAATTGTTCTGTTGTAGTTTTCTTGGTATTTTAGTATTATGAGGTACGTGTGAAGTAACAGATTTCTAATGTGAAGAAAATAAAAGCAACGGAAAATACTCAGTTTGTACCAAATAAAGTATTTTATCGAAACGCAACAGGTGTTTTCGCAAAGTCTAGTTCCTTTTTATGAAATAAGAGATTTCTAATAAAAGAAAATAAAAGAGATAATAAAAGCTTAAACATCGAGCAACGTTTTCTTCAGCAGTTCATTAAGGGTATTCAGAATGATTTCATTTATATTTCTCTATTTTTCTGTTTCTACCGCTTTCGTCCGTATAATTCGGCATCGTTCTACTTGGTCCTCTCATAAACAAAACAACCAACGTTAGCAAAATTCAGTTTAACTTCATTCAACTAACAACGCTGTATAATAGAAACTCCTGGTTTCGTTTATATTTTTCGATTTCCCTATTTCTTTTAATTTCGTCCGCATAATCCTATATTATTCTACTAGATTCTCCTACCGCGAAAGGCAACAACGGAACACTCCAAGAGACGAGCGTTCCCCTAGTCATTCCCCATTTTCATACTTGCAAATTAGAAACCTGGAAGAAATATCGCAGTGGGTGAGCGTACCCCTTGCTCAGTTGACCCAGAAAGAAAAGCTGGAGATTAATATCCAAGCAAATGGGGCGACAATCGTGCGATCTTGAAAGGACTCCTGGGTTCTCCTTCGTGCCTCTTTTCTCTTTTATAGCTCTTCTTTCACCTTTAGAACGGCAGTCACATAACGTTTCCACCGGTCGACCATTTCTGGCATGGCTCCAAGCCAGTTTGCATTGGTTGGTTGTAAAGTGCATGCCCTCCCGTTTCCAAATAGAATTATCGCTCCACACTTTTTGCCCTTCGGCTTTTCTCTTCTTCTCAGATAGATAAGATTGCCTTTCGTTTAACGATCTCTACCGTTTCCTTCCAGTTTCTATATCTTAATATCTGGGAGATTTAAGTTCTAGATTCCACATTCTAGATATTAGAGTATAGCAGGGTTACATTATTAGAGTCGGCTTCAACATCTTAAAATTCAACTTTGCACAAAATGATCAAAGTTGTTGTATATTATGTGACATATGTTACTCCTTAAGATAATAACGAAAGGATTAGAAAATGTCGTATCCTATGCAATGTATTTTATCCAAATATTTCGTTATGTTAACGAGATCACTAACAACGAGTTAAACAATCCATTTTCCATTTTAAGTTACTTAAAAATTATTCATAACCAAATTTGGTGAATTGTAAGGTAACTCGCTTAGCTCAAACATCCTTCTAATTCAAATGATCCTATTCTAGCTGGAGTTCATGGATCGAAGATACTCGTTGGTTAGAATCGAAAGGAAAGGAGAAGTTGCATGTTCGACTGGCGTCGGTGTACATTTCCTCGAGATTATTGGTCCGCGAAGGAAGTTTCCAGAGTTTCTGGTAACCAGTTGAAACTTGTCCCACGAGCTGAGTTAACCTCGCGGCACAATTTCGAAAGTTTCCTTGATCGAAGTGTATCTCCGACCGATAAATAGCGGTGATAAATGAACCGGCCCGAACAGCCGCTCATTTTTCACCGACTTTATTAAATTTCTTGCCGCTCTCGGCTCGAACCCAGTAACGCATTTACGAAGCTAGGTCGCGAGTAATCGCTCGATGATAGTCCGAGGCGAGATACTATTTCAGAGGAGCAGCATGACCCGGGGAAAGTAATATAAATCGACACTTTTGGACAAATAAGGTATAAACTTCGATATGATACTACTTCGATATAATATGAAATAATTGGTCGGCAAGATGTTATGTTTGACGAAATTTAGAAATTTTATATTTTCATACAGTTTAATTCGATCGAAAATGGTAATTCAACTAAACGGATATTCGACTAAACGGATGTTCTGTATCATAATGGAAGCATTCATAATCATTTCAACATTTTTTCAACTTTTTTAAAGGACTAGAACAGTAACAAAGAAACGGTTTGACTACGGATTGTGGACAAATATATTTATGTATGAAAAGTTAAATGGCTCGAAATGATAATTTGTATAACATACAGTTACTATATATTCTATTTAAATGATTTTGAAATTTTCTAATTGTTATAAATATTTTAGTTTGATAAAATTCTCTATTCTCTTCTTTCAGACTGATTGCTTCTTTCGTTCTTTAATTTACTTAATTATACAGAGAATTCGCACTGTTTTAATATTTTAATTGACGCACATACAAAGAATTGTGCAGTACAAGCGGCGGTAATTCAGAACCGAGCTTATAAATCTTCGAATCTTCACCGACCTGGTGCACCATGTTGGATAACACGCAACGAGATTTATTCAAACATTGGTCAGTACATTAAGTAACTCTCGGGGAATCTCGTTTCATGATCTCATCAAAGTTGGAACACAAGCTGGGCATAATTTAACGCGTGGCTCGTGACTCTGTGCCGTAACTTGTTAATCGGATGAATTCCACGCGGCATAATCAATACGAACGCAATAAATCTATCTTCTATTAAACATCCGTGCAATTACGAATTGTAAACCCATCCATTCCTTCTCCGATTCCTCTGCGTTTGTCTTGGTCAATTATTCATATACAAAATAGTAGTTAACCCCCAGGTGAACCTTAAATTGGTTTTCACGATACCTCCAACGAAACAATTTCGAAGCAATTATCCACTGACACGCCAATGTTCGATTTCAGATTAGCCGGTAAACACTACACGAATGTTTCTTCCTTCTTTCCCTTTTCCTCAAATACACTAATTGTATTTTCAATATATATTGAATATATATTGATATATATTTTGTATATTCGTTGTTATTTATGTACTTCTTGTGGAAGAAATCGAAAGTTAGGAAATTTTTTGAATTTTTGAAATATTACAAAACCGAATTTTTGAAAAATTACAAAACTTAGAATTTTGGGAAAGATTGAAGAATTTGGAAGAAATCTTTGCGAAGTTGAAAAATTTGAAAATGCTAAAATTTCTGTAATCTTTAGAAAAATTTATAGCAAAGGTTCCAAGTTTACAAAATTTTTAGGATCGGCCAATGGAATTTCCTAAAAATTGTACCAACTTTAGATTATCCCAAAAGTTCCAAAGACCTGCTAAATTTACACGGAACGTTTTACTTTTTATTATACACGCCACAGAGAATCATCGCTTCAAATTTCGACGAAGCCTTCAAGCGAACCATCTTCGATCGTCCATATTCTAAAACACTCTCCAACTGCAACCGGTTAACATGAAAGAAAAAAGAAAGCAAAAGAAAAATCACGCAACTTAAGACGAATTTAATTCTATGGAAGTTTCTTCGTTCCCTTTGCAGTCTTGCCTGTCGCAATTAAAGATGTGTCGCGAAGTCTCTACGTCGCCCGTATCAAGCTTCAAAGGGTTCCATATTCCTGTTCCTCGTGGCGCCTTTTCCGGTCGTTCCTCCGCGATACAGCGAAAAAAATAAGAGATTACAGACTGGCAGGCTGTAAATAAGTTTCGTACAGCTGTACGTGGATTTTTGTGGAGCGTGGGAGAACACATGGGCCAGAAGTGTCGTCAGCGTTTCCGCATGAGTCGACTCAGAGGCTTTTCTTTCCAGTGAGCATCTGCGCCGTGTGTCGTGTGGAACCGTAACGTGAGAATATACGACGATAATAATGGCACGACTGCAACGTGGGTGACTATAAAACCCTGTAGACGCGATTCCGTTTTGCAAAACACCTCTCTAAGAGGTCCACCGACATAGGGAAAACCGTGCAGATTAAAACGCCGGGTTTCTTCTTCGACGGCGAACACCCGGTGGCCGGTGTAATTTATGCGTCGTCGCTCGGAGAATCGTAATTTTTCGACGTTCTTTCTTCTGGCTGGCAAGGACTTCCGGTCTCGCTCGCCTGAGTTACTCGCGGTTCAAGTGAAAGGTTAACCAATGGTAGGGATTGATTTACAATGAAGGAAAGCGAGAGGTGAATGTGGGGTGCGTAATTTTGTATTTGAGATATTGGATATTTTGGAATTTCGTTAAGTCAGTAGACTTTTAGGTTATGTTCTAAATTATCAAGGATATTAAGGATATCTTCGAATCTTTAAGCATAGTTTATTGATGATACATAATAAAATACAACCTCGGAGTAGAATAGTAGATGTTTGTTTAATATCGAAAGATTTATCATACGACTGGTGTGTACGAGTTAATTCGCCAAAATTTCTTGAAGTGAAAATTGTCTTCGTGAAACTTACATCTGAGTCAGTTAAGGTAAATGTGAACCAATTGACAACTCATAAAAATTCCTTCAAATGAAGATCATCTGTTATTTATTTAGAAGGATACAAAATTTAAATATACAGAATACAGAACAAAATTTGGAATTAGACAGAATTACATTTATCAAAAATTGTTAAGTGCTTCTATTCAATAGTATCCTACATCCTCTTCTTCGTACATCGTACAAAATTCCTAGTAAAACAATCAACCAAATATTCCTAATCTAAAGTCACTCTGTCAAACAAACAAAAAAAGCTCTCAGCTAAGAAATTTAAATGAAAGATTCCCGAGAAGAAGCGATCTCAATTCAAGCCATGACACAATTCCTAAGATTGATCCAGCAGCTGTGCAGATTCCAAGATCTCGAATATTATCAATGACTCACTTCATTCCCTTTGATACCGCAGCTATAAAGGGATCTTTTGAAAAATAAAAGAGGAAAATTGGGTCTCTAGCAATTCTCACAGCAATATAGCCGCGATCACGACTAGCTCGCGATAAATCATGTAATTAAACCCGCTTCTTAAACGGTGACTAACCGTTCCGTGTACGTGAAGCCAGCTGCTACTGTTGTATGGTTTACGTTTACATCATCGGGCGACACGCGCGTGAAATGATCGGCTATTTCTGCGCCAGACTAGCAGACGCGGCTCGACTAAATTGGAAGACGGAGTTCACTTCTGGCAGGCTAGTAGCTTCTGTTGGATACAATTAAAACAACTGCCGGGTTTTCTAGCCACTTTTTCTTGTTAATCAGGGAATAAGAATTCTTGGATTAACCCAGTTCCCGCGAGTCGAGTCGATGTCTGTCATTGGTGACTGTGCGTTTATTCGTGGCACGCTGTCTCATGACTCGTAAAGCTTCGTTAGAATGGTTCGTTGTTATATATAGTGTATCGTATCATATTCTCGTATTGCCAATGACCATCTTATGGTCGGCCGAATTTTAGATTGAAATTGGAATGTGTTCCATTTGCATCTTCTTTCTTTTTTGCATTATTAGATATCTCCTTTTGATATTGTTCCATTGTTTTTCATTGCGTTGTTACTATTAATAGGTAATAACGTAATTAATAATTAATAGATTTGTAAGTACAAAAATTTGAAACTTTAATTAGGATTGAAGAACACAGACAAAAAACATGATAAACAATTTTATAGTTCAATAATAATCAACTCCATGTTATCAAAATTGTCCTTTTATTTGGTGGTAGAATTGAACGTGTATTTTTGCACTCTATTGAACATTTCGAAAATGATTTTCCAACTATTTGAAGGTTTGAACTTCGACTTTTATACAATTTCTTTCCTTCTAAAATTCTTATTTTTCTGTGGACGGAACTGAAAATTTGATAAGAATGACAACAAAGAAAAGGTAGAATTATCAAAATTAGATGGCGATTAAGTTCCATCCTTATTCGACAGTCTCCAAAAGTCCGCAGATGAATATAATTTGGTTAGAAATTGCTATAGAACGTGAACGGAGGATGAATTATTCACCGTTCATTTGGTTGCTTGTGCTCATTCCTGTATGAGCATTTAGAAACGCGCGAAAGCCGTGCCACAATTACACAAATTATGTCAAAGAATGCGTTTAACCCGGTGCAATGTTTCACCGTGTGCGCGTCACTATATTAAAGCGGACGATCGTTTCTGACATCAAAGCGGAGACCTTACAATTGTTAAGGTTTACGACACTCCATGGACGACCGGCTAATTTATGCTAATACGAGGTGGTTACGCGTCGAGGAAGTGCAACGTCCGCACCTTTGCGGCTTGACGCGTCGCCACTCCAGAACGATGCTATCCAAATGACCATGGAATGCACCAAGAAATTGTTTCTGCTCTGTAACGGCCTTTCATTTCATTCAACTTCTATCTCGCGAGATATGTGCAATCCATACAAAACTGTATATTTCAGATTCTATAAGTTTTCAATTTATGAAAAAAATCGTATAATAAAAATTGCATTTATTAAATTATCTTTATAGTCAATATAAAGTAATAAAAATGGAATTCAAAAGTTCAGTACTCGAATTAACAATTGAACAAAATTTTTTCTTCATTGGATTAATTTTTCATTGATTGCGAATTCACGAAAACTTTCTATGAAACTTTTCTATTAACAATATTCTCGAAACTTCCTCTAGATCATTTAAAATAGAAAATCTGGTCCGGAGGATCCTAAAATTAATATTACTCACTCAATTACTAACTTCATACCATATAATATTAACTTTCAATTCTAGCATCTATTCTTTCACAAATTCATATGAAGCTTCTAAACCTCACGGAATTTTTCCGTTGGAATCATTCTTCAAATTTCCTGTACAAATCAACAGAAAACAAAAGCTGTGAATGCTAAAATTATCATACTAAATACTAAGGCAAGATATCACACTATATTAACTTTCAATCACGGTGTCGATTCTTTCAGTAGGTTTCATTAGCTGTCAAATCGTTAATCAAACAAGGGACGATCGACACGGATCGAGGCTCGGCAATCTTGACAGTGTCGATCACGCTCGTTTCCATGATCGATCCTGTAGTCGATTAGCCGTGGCATTGGCTCCGGCGCGTCGCACGTCTGCCGTGGCGAGATACGAAACGTAACCTGTTAACAGTGAAACATAATCCAATATCCCGAGGGCAACGATCCGCAGGAGAGGCTTTCTGCGACCACCGATCGAATAACTCAGCCGAGCCACCGCTTCTCCGCATCGAGATTAACATAATCTCGATGACAGTGAATTAAGCTGCTCGATCGTATACGCTTACCTGTCGGGCTCGTTCTCGTTCGCACCTCGATAAAACACATCAATCGTTCTATTCTATTGGAAATCATATTCACTCGAAAACGATTTCATACGTTTATAGAGAATTTTTTTTCGTCAAATCGAAATCCAAGCGAATTTGATAGATCTCTGACGTGAATGAAGCTGATGGAAGATTGAATATTCTCGACTAGAATGTGGAAGCTTGAAAGTCGTTTCAATTTTTCATCTAAATTTGAATAAGTATGCTATGTGTCAAGATAAAATTTCTTATAGATCTATGTATGAAAATTTTTAATTTATTATCCTACCTGGAAATTTCCAAAAATATATTTAAATCATGTTAGTTTTCGTATATTTATTTTAGTCTTGAAATACTATGTGGAGCAATTCATTTCTCACTCATTTTCGTTTTGGTTATTTCTAAAAAATGATAGCTTCTTATACCTTAATATTCCATATAATCTTTTATTTTTGTCAAAGAAAAGAATTCGTAATATTTTAAGATGTTCAACATAAAATTGAAGTGAGAAATCATGTATCACATTAATTTTTCATATTTTGTGTGTACAGTAGTATGCAGCCACCTTTTAATAGAAGAAATTTATAATTGGGTCGAAAGTGATCGAATGAACATAACAGGTTTAAAACAAAGATACAATATTCATAACTATATGACAAAATTCCAGCTTGAGATGACTGAATGATTATATTAACAAAATTATAACCTTCATCCATTTAAAATCCCCTTTGACTAATTTTCCCAGTTGGGATATATATCTAGTTCTCTATTATGGTATTAAGTGAACTTTTCATGGATGTAGTATTGAAAGGTTAAGAAGCAATCAAAATTTTCTAAAGGACGAAAAGTTCTATCGGCCGCATAATTTCCCATGAGAACGTTGTTATAACATGTACACGCCTAAAACACATTTTCGTGGAGCATGGACCAATAATCGCGACATTAGTGGTTAGATAAGCACGAATGCTTTTTAGTAGCAGCGTCTCAGCAATAGAACGATAACTTCTCCTAGCAAGAAGGAGATCATTAATCATGCACACCATGAATTCGTGTTATGAAAGGTGGAGCAGAACTGGCGACAAAAACGAGGATTTAAATGCATCGACTTACTGCATCTCTGGTACTTGCGTTCGTGAAACTCCAGAATAGCTGGAATCGTTGGGAAGACTTACATACAGCATTATCTCCAGCCCTTTGGCCTTAAACTTCTAGATAATCGCGCCTTAATTAACCAACGATACAACCAATTTTCATGCTTAATGCCGTGTTAGATAAATTTTAATTAACCTTTTTATAAAATCTAATCTTTATCATAAGTAATAAATGTATTTGTTCTAATTTTTGTACATTATATATGTTTTATAAAAACATCTCTGAAAAAAATCATCTGAATCAATTGTCATCTGAAAAAATGGTCCCTTTAATAATTTGAGAATAATTAATGAAAAAATAGCCTTTCTAACTGACAAAAATAAATTTGTTTCTGAAAGAGTTAATGGGCAATTTCAAATTTCGTTTAACTTCTGACCCACATTTCATTACACGCTCGTTGAAGTGATGCACACGGTTTGGAGGCCGTGAAATATTACAATCACGTTTCGTATACTGACCACTGTTCCATGTTTCTGAGTATACACTTTCATTGTTAAACCTCATTCAAATTGATCAAACAATCTGAATTCATGCAACATACGTCACCTCTTTATCAGTGTTACCCTGTCATTTACTTGAAATATTCTTTCACATTTCTATTTGAAGTATTCACACGAAGTTATTCAAACAAATCGAAGAATACGACTTGTATCAAGACAGACTTCTCATTTTACTTATTTTACGATACTTTCTGTAGCCACTGTACTTGAAACAATAAAACAGTAAACTAAAAATTCATTTTACTCTTCCAATCCCCATTAAACAATTTTCTACATAATTACCCGCAAACTCATTCAAACCACGCCGAACATGCATTAACCGCAATTACTCAAGAATTATCTACAATAATTACTCGAGAATTTCATTAACAGAGAATTTCACTAAAATATGATATACCTCCTGTACCAACCAGTGTACCTAAATATCAACATTTACCTACAATGTGTCTGCAAAATAAATCTCATGCCGCAAACGTTCGTTCGAAGATCAGTCATGAAATGCGTTAGGATCTCCGGTGGCCACTGGTCCTTGAAATTCGACGGTCATACGAGATTGCGGTTAGGGAAGAGTTAATTAAATGGTTCGGGGAAGTTGATGTCGCTTGGGTCAGTCGATGAACCGTAAACGAACGCAACCGTACACACCACCACGCCTTACCCTTAATAATCACCGCGTATACATTCCGCTCGTCTGACTGCTCGCAGAGACGAACCGTGCTCGAATCGTGCAAATTGCCAGGACGATTTCGTCTGCTCGAGATCCGGCCCGATAACACAGGCGAAATGGGAATGTCTCTGACACGACGGTGAATTTATCGCGCCGCTTCGTTCGTTGACGAGCCGTCGTTTCGAGCCTTCGCGCGATGCAACCGCGCGCCGCGTTAACGAACGCGTTTTTTTCCTGTAGACTTCCCTCTTTTTTTTCTTCTTCCTTCCTTCTCGCTCGCGTAAATCACGGACGACACCGAATCGCGGGATTTCTGGCAGACGGACGAGTTAACAGGATTTGATAATGATGATGTACGATGCGTTGCTCGGGGTAATAGGTAGGCTTACACGCGACATTGAGGGTGTAATTTAGAGACGAGTTGGGGATAAACGAGTTCGTTTAAAACGACGTTACGATTGTGTGATTGTGTCTGCGATTTATTTGGGGAAGTATTTCCTGTGTGGATGAATCTGTCCCAAGTATTATCGCTGGACTGTGTTAATGCAAATTATGCTTTTACGAATACGGCTTGAGAAATGAGATCCAAATGGACAATTTTCTCGCATCTTTTTAATTTGTAAAAATATACTTCTATACCTTTGTATATCTGTGTACATTTAAAGCTACGTAATATCTTGGCGTGCAATCACCTTGGGTAATTGTGAATGGTAGAGGTTTGGTGTGGTTTCTATGGTGGAGCTGATGGGTGATTTATGTAGAAAATTGTTTATTGTGGGATTATAGCCGTAGTAACAAAAGTATTTTCGTTTTATTCTCTCTTTCTGTCCTCCAGTATGGGTATATTGTAAATGTTTGTTGAAATCCATACAAATTTGTAACCTAGCAAGTATCACTATTTAGAGAATTATTATAAAAACAACGTGTTTAAGGAATTGGCTAATATATTTCATGAGAATTCTATTGAAAGTAAGTTTAGTGATTTACAGATTCGTCAAAACTCAAAAGTAAATAAAGTAACTTTATTCATAGAAGTATTTTACAAATTGATTTTCAGATATAGTGGCGCATAAACGCGAACCTTTATCGGATTACTCTAAAGTTACTTGTGTAATTAACGTTTGCAAATATTCTGGTCACAACGAGGGTAATCACAGATAAGTTATCGTGTTTCTTAACTATTGCGGAGCCTGCAAGCTACGACTTGGCGCGTTTCCTTTTGCCGCTGAAATTTCTGTTCCATTCGGTGCTTATTCCACAGAGATACAATTAAAAGTTGCTTCTAACCTGTTTCCCGGCTTACATCTGCGCCACAGCGAAACAGCCAAATATAAAGCGAGAACTGTACGAAAATTAACGTTTACAGAAAGTAAAGAGAAAGAAAGCATTGCAAGAAAGAAAAGGCGTAATTCCAAGAAGTACCTGAGCAGCAACTTTTCGAACTGCTGCTTTATTTCCATTTCCTGCTACGTTTTAAAAACACGTGGCTTAAGAACACCGAGGAAAGAACGTTGCCGAAGTAACCAAATGGCTTTATACTGCATTTAAAAGCATCGAGGGAATTAACCACTTTTTGTCACGATTCGTTAGAAAATTACTTTCCGTGTTAATTCAAAAATTGGATTTGACGATCTGTTCTCTTTTTACAAAATAAACTGTTCTATATGCAATGACAAAAAATATATCTACTCTGTTAAATGGCCCATAAAATCTTTTCGCGTTCGTTTTACGAGCTGGATACTGTGAAAACGAGCACAAAGAGATGGAGACTCGTAAAAGGAGTTTAATTACTTCATTCCTAATCCATCGCGGCTGATAGATACGGATTCGAGCTCCTCGTAAATTCTGCCACCACCACATTTCCTCACTGAAAGACAAGGACTGTACAATCGTCTTTTATCTTTTCCTCGTATGGTACACCGTTATGACATCCTCGTTTTGTAACTATTTTTATGGACACTCAAATTGATGTAGGAAGTGTTGTACAAATGGAAAAGAGGAAATTCTTTATGGAAAGATATTGTCAATTAATATGTTCGATTTTAATGTCAAGTGAAGAATGACATTATTGCAGAAAATGCCACAAAAGAGGAATTCGGAAATGTCTGGGTAAAGTTCGAGAAAACATAAAATGTAAATTTTATCAAAAATATTTTATATATCTTTTGTTTCTGATAGATTTCTTTCTAATGGATTTGTTTTTAGGAAAAATATAATGCACTAAAATTTGGACCAGTTTCATTGAAAATAAATACATTCATGATTTAACACACCGTGTAACGCTAAAAGGTTAATAACTGCGGAAAATTCGAATAATTCGGAAAATTCTATTCATTACCAAGGTACACGAGTTATGTTTATGCTCCATATATTCTTATATTCCAATATTCTCTCAGAGTTTAAAGTCAGTAAGAGAACGAAGGGCATTAGTCGCGGGAGATTTCTTCTTTCATTCATTGCAAACGTAGTTACGTGATAACCCCGATCGTACCGCTATTCACGGCACTTTATTGCTCTTATTATATAGCATAGTTTCAAAGTACCACATTTGATACCTCCCTCTCTTTTCTTTCGTTTATGATCCTTTGAACCCCCTGATCCTTCGTATATACACCTAAATGTACACATAAACAGAGAAATGTACCGTACGGTAATTACAAATCTAGAAGAGACAGATTTTCTCCGAACCACGAGACAACTTCCGACTATCAACGTTTACGTTCCAAGAATACCGTGCTCGATTCCCAATAGATTCCCGGGATCATTTGCATTCGTTCGACGTACGAAGATCGACGAGACTGACTTAAAGAGTTGTAGCCAGATTGACGCGACTGTCTTCAACATTTTCTCGTCCTTTTAACTGCTATTTAACAGAGAAGATCGTGGATCACGGATTTAGAAATTTGAGCACAGAGCGTAATATTAGTTAGTTAATATTTAATTAATTTATAAACGAGGGAAATGAGAAATCTATTTCAACTGTAAATTAGATAAATTTGGTTGGTTGCATTTGTAATTATGAAAATTATTGGGTTATTTCGTGAGTGGTTTAGTTCCATTATTAATTACGAGAATTATTATATTATTTGGATAGCTCACATCATCACAGTATTGTTTTTTATAATCCTTGTTTTATTATAAATTTGATAGGATAGATGCAGAACTATATCATTAAGAATAACGAAATAATGAATTCGAACAAATGCTAATTGACTTTAACAATAATTTGTACTCTCGCCCTCGTAAACTCTGTACACCGCGCCTGAAAAGTTAGTCAGGAGAACCCTTAACTCAAATTAGCCACATACATCGCCAAAGGGTTGGCGTCCACATTTGGGATTGTAAAAGGTTACTGCAGAATCTAATTGTTATAACAGCACAAGCACACTAAATAGTACAAAATACGTAATACACAGCGTATATTACTACAAATGAAATAAACTTTATGTGCAAGGGAGAAAACAAGAAAGTAAAATAGATAGCGTGGGTCGAAATGACGCGCGATACTCAATAGGAACACTCGGACTGCTTTTCTTCCTACCTTTCTTGCGCGTTTCCATTGTGCCCGGTGAAAATATCGTAAAAATGCGAGTCAAAGGTTTATCAACGTTTTCTCTGCGCTTTTTATTCCTTTAACACCTTTCCCCAGCGACATACCATTGTATTCTGACTAAAATTTATGAAAATACTAATTAATAGCTACAAAAAGACTGTCTCGACTCTTTTGAACTCTGATCCAATAATTTCACCAGTAAAGTCACTGTGGATGTTTATGCATTTGTGAGAAATTCAATGGTGTCAAAATGCACAGAATGCACAAAATCTAAAGTATAATACTAGTTAAAATATCTAGTAAATGAAAAAAATATGTGCATAGGTTCTATTCTTTTTAGAGTGTGTTTATAAAAATACCAGGTTGGATAATCTGTAGTCAATGTTAAAGACATCACGGTTTTGTGCAGAGAGAAGCATTGTAAGCTTGGATTTTAAATGTAATTTCCAGGTGTCGGTTAAAATATTGGCGCGTATGACAAGCTCGTGACAACCACGAAATCGATACGATTTCGAAATGGGAAAATGGACGTAGCCGGTATTTTATATGTTGTTGGATACCCTGTCACGCGTGTTACCGAATTGTACGATATTCTTTCCAAATGAGCGTAATAGAATTAACGAGAAAATGGAACGATTGCTGTCTTGGAACGTTGATAATCAGTAAATGATAATATTGATATTTTCACAGTTAGTGTTGTCAATTTAGTATAATGTTATTTATATGTGCAGCGTAATGAATTGACTGAGGAGCTTTGTGCAAATTTATGTTTCTAAGAGTATAATTAGGAAAATAGAACCTTGGCAGAAAATTGCCTCTATTAAGTATTATAGAAATAATTAGTACCACATTAAATAACACCACAAAGTTTAGTAAAAAAAAAAAAAAAAGGATACAATTAGCTTTTAACGAGATGAGAAAAACACATGTTTAATAATATAAGATTATTCGGCAGCGTATTGAATTAAAAAAAAGTAAAAAATCTAAATTATCATATTTGTCCTCAATAGTCTTCTTATTTAGTTAAATGTTCGATTGTCTAGAAGCTTCATCGTTTTAGAAATTAAATTAAGTTAAATTCATGCTTGATCAGCAGAAAATATGTACGTTCCACGTAATACTGAAGTACCCGTCGTAGAATATATAATTAAGAGGATCGTATTTCTGAATATTCAAAGAAAACCAAGATAGCCTAAACTGAATCAAACTTCGCAAGTCAAACCACAAACATGCCATAAAGCCAACTTCTAAGTAACACAAAATCTCCAACGAGTTTTCCTATTTCTTATTCCACAATTCATCCTCTATAATAGTGATTACAAAATCGCTTCCTCGACGATTAATCAATTGAAATTTCTTCGAACAAAGCTTCGAACGAACACCCGCAGAGTTGATCTCGAGGCAAGAATACGGGCAAGGGGGACACGTTCATGCAGCAAAGCGTCGCGTAAAAGGACCAGAGGGGGTAACACGATCCTGAGTTATTCCTACGGTGAGTTATTTCTCATGAAAGACGGATGCAAGGTGTATGGAACAGCAAAAGGAACGGCAGCAACAGCGGCCGAGCAACGAGATTATCGTTTCTCGTCTTCCACATTTCTACTTCCCCCTTGACTTCTCTACCCTCATCCTGAAATTCTTCTTTAGCAAAACAAAGCTGGACACGCGAATATTCGCGTCATAACGATGAGATCTTCCACACGCGCGTTTTTATTCCTTTTACCTTCTCGTGGTGCCTTTCGTGCCTCGAGACTGTTTCTTTCGGAATTAGGGACCGCGTGGATGATATCTTCAGGATATTTGGGCTTTATTTACCCTGAATATCATTTCGTGGTCTCTCGAGCGTCTTTATACGAGGAAAAATGGTTTTAACCAAGTAGTTTCCGTTTTATCACTAGGAAGCGAATTGGGAAAATATTGCTGTTAAAGTTTCTGATTCAATTCGTGAGTAATGTTGAGTTAAGATGGAAATTTGAGAAAATCTTGTTATTCTAACAGAAAACGATACGAGATGTTAACGATTTTTTAAAAATACACTTACAATTCCAATATGTAAAAGAATCATAAGATGGAAGGTAATTCTAAGAGACTGTGCGTATAATAAGATGACATAGTCATATACTATGTAAATTTTCCATTTAATCCAATAATTCTTTGTAAGATGTAAGAGAAATGTCAACGAAATTTCTATTTAATTATAATTTAATATATATTCCCAATTTTAATACAAAAGCTCAATTTTGCAAAGAATTTGAGAAATTTATTCGTGCAGCAATTCTTTGTAAAGCATTAAAATTGGAAACACGTGTTACGACCCTTGTAGTACTTGATTTGAATACATTTCATATTCCATGTTAAAGGACTGTTTATTGAGCATTGAGATTCATTTTAACGATGCTGTAATCTCCGAATTTTATTATTATCGATTCTTTTCAAATATGGCGTTTTACATCGAACGCGACGGGTCACCTGTGGCTTTTAATTCGAAATTAGCAGAGCTAATGAATGAGACTCATTTGACATAAATTCTACATTCTACGTTTCCATATTTTGTACAAATTACGTTGATTAAGATAATTCGATGGATAACGTTCCTCATGCAACCTGCGGCAGTGATTTCAAAAGCAGTAAAATTGAAAAGAATGTATCGAATGGGTATTCTGTCGAAAACGTTTTGTAATTATCGTTAAAGTTGAATAAAATGATGAGCAAAATAAAATAACAAGCTTATATACTCACGTGTTTTGCAAAGACGTCGTGCAGGCATAATCCTATAATAAGTATAAGAAGCACCGACGACCTGAAACAAAACAATATTCTCCTTTACAATCTCGTTTTATCATCTAAATTAACACTTTAATTAGTATCCTACCAATAACTAATTTGCTGTGATTGTGATAAAAATGATAAACGAATATATCGTATAATAAATCATAAAGCCTTAATGAATACTTTGTTACCTAAACTATACTTTATTTCATTTACCTCGTAACGTCTTTATTATACAAATCAAAGATTGAAAAAAAAGTAAAACCTAACTTAAATTTAAAGCAAATATAATATTTTCTTTTACAATCTCGTTTTATCATCTAAATTAGCATTTCAATTAACACTAGGATATTATCTAATTTTCTATGATCATGATAAAAATGATCATATAATGGAAGAATGCAACTATACCGTATAAATTTCTAATCGGCATCTTCTAAAATTTATCTATACAAAATTTACTTCGTAACATTCATTTTAGTACTGAAATCAAAGATTGAAAGAATCTTCACTCGAATCTAATCCGAACCTGAAACGAACACAATAACTTTACAATCGCATCTTATTGTCTAAATTGACATTTTAAGTAATACCACAGCGATATTTAATTTGCCATAGTCATGATAAAAATGATCAACGATACAATCATATTCTATCAAATAAATACCCAATCAGTACCTTAAATTGTACTTTACAATATTCACTTTATAACATCCCCTTTATTACTTGAATCAGATAGAAAAAAGACAAGGCAGGTAATAATAAACCATGGCTGAAATAATCACGCGTCTCTGCGTCACGATCTATTCACATCTGTCCTTTTCACGATTCACACATTCACCCATACGAATCAATCACTCGGCCATCCAACAAGTAATACCGCCAATTAAACCACCCAAGAAACCGCAAGCTAATTACAAGCCGCGCCGTCGTTTTCCACGATAAATCAAACGCAACGGGACCAATGCACGCGAGGCAAACCGGCGAGGAAACTAGTCACCGGCAACATTGACCCAGACTTTGATTCTTGCGTGAACGCTGCGACGAGTTTCACTGTGAACTTGTCCCGCAAGTAGTTACGTCAGCCTTGGATACGCAGTTACGTGTGTCATTAGGTGAAACGAGTTCTGGCTGTCATCGATATTACTGACCGTAGTTACTGGGGAAAGGAAAAATGATTCTTAATTCGAAGATTTCTGAAATGAGAGTTTGCGATCAGTACACCACGGATTTTTATGCATTTTTACGAAATTTGAAGATACATAAATACACACAATGCATATAATATGGAAGAATATAACATGTTTGGTAAAAGATTTCTATTTAAGTTGGATTTATACATGTCCATAGACATATAAAAATGTATAAAAAGTCTGATAATGAGGTTTTCGTGTCAAGACACGCTTTCGTAACTGAAGAGTTAAAATGGTAAATGGTGTAAGTGCTAAAAAAAAAAAAAAAAAAAATGACCCTTTTTAGTGGAAAGGAATGAAAATTCTATGGGAGATACAAAGAAAAAAGATTAGAATAATTTATTGTAGCTTTTTACCCTCTTATCCTCACGACACAACGTTGCGTTACTAAACTAAATAAGCGTATTTAATGTTGATAAAACACATCGTAATTTTAATGCATTATATTTTCTAATATTCTATAATAAAAATATATGTATATATTTTCTCAAGAATTTAATACGGTAAGTTTATAAATTATATTTAAAAGTTTAAGAAATTCATACAAATACCCCGTTCAAAATCTATAAAATCTCTATGAAAAATTACAAATTGGTAATTTGGACTACTGTAATAACTGTATAACTGAAAATATAAATACATCTTCTCCCAATTGATCCTCAAAGGGCATCTGTCAATTGTACAGAATTGCAAATACTCCTATCGAGGTATTTTCGCAGAATCTTCGTGGGAGCTCTATCGAATGTCGAGAAATACGTGCGGCGCCTTAGTTTCAAGAAGTTCTGAGTTAGTATGCGAGTCTCACATCTGCAATTCATTCTAGATTTCTCTGGAATCCCAATGGAATTTTGGAAAATGTAGACTGGATTCCGGATGTTAGTTTTAAGCAGTCTGCTATCTATCCTAAACTCTGTGTATAACAATCCATTTCGGCCACTGAGCGTCTAACATAGATTGTAGATTAATATTAAGACTAGTATCAAGGTCTGATATTGAGGTTTATGCTAACATTAAGTCCTGGATTAACTACAACTATATCGTAAATTTCATATCCTAGATTATGCTACATATATACAATATAATTATTAGAATCTATCATTCTATTCAACCAATCTATCAATCTATCAGTGTCAAGTCATGTTTTTAACATCAATTGTTCTTTTGCAATTCGTTGTAACTTTATCACACAATAAAACATTAACAAAATTTTAAATATAACCCAATTTCACTCTACATATACGAATACAAACATATACATAAACAATATTAAAACGTCTGAATACATAACGAAACCGACGTAAGATATATGACGGAAGCCACGAAGGTCTCTAACTCTCAGAATTTATCTAATTAAGCTGATAAGATAGCGTCTCAAGAATGTCGTCGACGTCTTCACCTGACAAACTGGAAATTCAAGATATTCTCCGTGCGTTACAAAACTGGAACGAGCCACTGGGTAATCGAGCCGATGCTCTCCCCTGTGGACGAAAGGATTTATAGAGAGAACAGGCGAAGCATCACGCGCTCGTTGTTCCCCGCCGTCGCGGTCGACGCGATAAATTATTTTGCAGCAGCCGCGAGGCTCCGCTCTCTTGCTATTTACATGCGAGCACGCGCCGAGGCTGCCGATAAATCTACCAACTGTCTGAAATTGTATGAATTAGTCGCGACGCTCGCTACTTTCTCGCCTGATTTATCGGCGAGTATCATCCGCCTGCGAATCAGGAGCTCTCACGTGGTACGAGTGCTGTTAGGTCGCAATTTCGTCGTGCTGCCATGTAAAAGCGTGTTAAAGTAGTGGTTCCTGGGTGTTGTTTTAAGGAAACTGGAAAATTTACGGTGAAAAAGATTTATCTGATCCTATTGATTTCTGATGAAAGTTAGTGGGAGGGAAAAAATGGAACTTGTAAAAGTGGTATTCTAGGATTAAAGTATTATATTATTACACAACAATGATACAAAATATCTTTTGTACTCATTAAAATCGTCATCTCTAGTGAATTATAAAATACTAAGACACATGTGCAGATTCTTTATTTTTATGCTATTTATGCTCTGTATTTTTAGTAAATTTATAAAAGACCAGCAATGTGTATTATATTACAGTATAATTTGTACCTCGTAAGGGTGTAATAAAGAAATCGAAACGGCATTATCGACAGATTAACAGTACATTAAAGACAAATTCTAGTAACTGAAAGAATGTATATCCTTTTCTATCGCTGCTGTCTCTATATGTATATCATAATTTACCTACTGTAATCTCATCTAATCTATTTAAATTATCTCCTATTCTAATTTATCCTGAGATCACTCAACATAGTCTTCGAAGAAGTCACACATTCTTAAAAGAAGTTATAAACCCATTAAACAAAGTGGAAGCAGGTGTTACAAGTCTATAAACAAAAACCAATCACCAACAGACAAAATCGATCAAACCCTTTCATCCTCTGTCTCGAAAAATGTTCGAGTAATGTTTCGAAGTAACAACGATTCGAATACATGTGTTGGTAGTTGAAACGTGCGAGTGCGCATCGATGCAAGTAGGAATGAAAAAAAGACGGTGATATCTTGAATCGACCGGTGCAACGACTGCTTGTCCGTCGTCAAAACGTGAATGAACGTGTTTTTCTGCTGCATAAGCGCGCGTCGTTACGTAAGTTCTTTGAGTGGGCGTCATTCATTGGTTTGGAACGTTGCCCGGGAACTGGCGTGAGCCATTCGCTGTTCGAATCGTTGAATCGGATCGTGGCAACGAAAGATAGAAAGAGAAAGAAAGGGAGACCGTGTTCTGCTATCGGTCGGAAGATATAATATTCTCGTGAAAAATGGTTCACCGGTGCTATTGGCCCAGAACAATGCGAGATGTCGTGCCGTTTTAATGGCCGGCGAACAACAATCTTGCCCCGGCCGGATATAAATTGCTAAAAAGCTCGCCGCCCGTAAATTTCGCCATGCAGCTTCCTTCGCGAATTATTTCCGGCATTTCCACCTTTCTCTCTCTCTCTCTCTCTCTCTCTTTCTCTCTCCCTCTCGCTGGTTGAAAAGGGATTTATCGTGCGGTGAATTATGCCAGAAAGGGAAAAAGAAAGAATGTTTGTTTCGGTTAACGGCATACTTTCCTTCGACGGGGAAATTTGAATTTTTATTGGAACATATCTTTTACACGATGGAATGAAATCGATCATAGTTGCATCTACATTTATGTTCTTGTACTTTGCAAGGTCTTATATTACTACTTAGTACTCTTGTATTATAATTTGTCAATGATATAATTAATTAAAATTTAGAATAATAGCAGTAGCAGTAAATAGAAGTAAATACTACTTCTGAAAGGTTTTTTACTTTTTTATGTTTATCTTTCTCCCCTTATCCTTCTTTCTTTTCATTCTCTTCCTTAGCCACAAATTACCTAAATTTTCTCAAAACATATAAATAGAACAATAAATAGAATCAATAACATATTCAAAAATAGAGTTATTACTTTTATATCTCATTTTGCTACTAAAACTTCTTCCGATGATCCATCTAAACTCCATATATTCGTGTTCGAGTTGCATCATAATTCTACATGTACGTAGTACGTACGTGTAACGATAAATTTGATCGAATGAAACGGGTGAACACACGAATACCTCTTTCGATCTACAATTACTTTGTAACCGGTCGCAGGTGTAAGATACTTGCACGAGGCGGTTGCATAAAACATGACAGCAAGCCACAGGGATCTACGGAGGCGTTAATTGGAACGCAGTTTTCAGAGATCTAATTGCGTCCGCGAAATCCTCGTGTGATGTTTCTGTTCGCGCGTGAAACACCATGGAGCAACCGGTTTCACTGAAACACGAGACTGGTTTATCGTACCTCGGCCTTGACGTCTAGATGCTTCGTGGGTGCGGTAATTGATCCTCGGTGAATAATTTTAATTGGGTGGCGAACGTGAAATTGATGTTAAGTGGAATTAAATGGCTCCGCTAAGAGACGACACGATTCTAACGCGTACAATTACAAAATCTAACCACGTTACGATGCGACGCACGTATGGTGTCCACGAATATACACACTCGGTTGAAATTTCAACTCTTGGTTTCGTATAACTTGATGTTACTCGAGTTTTTATAGTTAATTACAAATTAATTAACAATAGGATCGTTTAAGTAGAAGTGAACCGTAGGATCAGACAAATCAGTTACTTAAGTTCATTCTTAAAACTATTTTTCAAAACTGTACTGTTCTGTTATGGTGGTTATAATTCAGTGTATATGTGAATTTTACATCACATTTTTGTAAACCTTTTCCTATTTTTATAAGAATTTGGGTAATTCTGTTGCTTGAGAGTAAATACATATATACATCATTTTCATTAAATATCATTACTAACATATATCTACAATTCCAATTTACAAGGGTGATTTTTAAGTTAAAGTAGCGAATCAATTTCACAAAACGATGCCATTTCTGCCGAAACGATCCATTTTGTCAAGTATAATGTAATATCTGGTATTCTTGAAGTATTTAGATATGAGAGATTTTTAAACTCCCCTCTCAAAATTACCTTAAATAAAATCATAACAATGCTCTAAGTGTCCTGTCAAACAGAACAACTAGTAAAGAAAATTTCTGTAATCTTCAAAATAACCACGAGACATAATCTTCTGCCAATGTGGCTATTAACTCGATCCTATCGAATATTCTATTACGTTGTAAGCTTTTAAAGGTCGGTAGTTTGGCCCTCACGGCAATACGCAGCATCTTTTACGATTCCAAGAACGAGCTAAGCTTATAAAGCGACGAGCAGTTGGCAACTGTGAAATTCACGGTTTGTATCGAACGAGATTCGGAACAGCATGAATATGTAAAGCGAAGCGACCGACTGAACCTGCATCCTGAAGGCTTCTAACGAGGACCTCCTACGGTCGGGTTCGTTACAGATGACAAGTTCTTCGGCTTACACCTAAGTCCTACCCTGTTGCTGAGGTCAGAACAATTACGAGGATCCTGCTTTCCACGCGGACCTCGAAGTTTAAACAAGGTTTTATGTCTAATTTTCGAAGGTCCATTTCAGGGAACCAGCACAAAGCTGTTTACATGATGATACTACCTGTTTGTGATTATTTACTGAGAACGCGAGGAACTTTCTTAATCCTTTGCACTTCAAAAATATTTATGTATACTTTAATATTTTATGGAAAATATTAAACATATGTCTTGTTTCAAAAAAGAAAGATTATAAATATACCGTAGATATTAATACAATTTCATGCTTTCATGAACATAACTAAAAAGATGGATTTTAAATAACGATTTATTTTCTCTATTACATATCATAACAAATACTTTATTTTGGGTACATTACATATTTCTGTATATTATTTTCACACTTTCAAACTTCCCACAAATTATAAAAATTCGCATTCTAGTTATAAACACTTGTAAACCAATATATAGCAAATAAGATCATACATTACTTAAAGAATTCTTTCTCAAATATTTTATACTAACATCTAGTCAAATAAAATCATCTACTGCCTGAATATTAATTTTTCAAATATCATATTTGAATGACGCTCGAGTTTTTAAAAAAGAATTCAACTAACCCCAGTTTAATTTTCAACACAGCCTTTCTACGTACCGCTAAAGATTCTTAGCATCCACCTCTCTTAGCTTTCATTCTCCTAAATATCCTTCTCCTTAATCTGCAAAGTAGCTTTTTCGTCACACGTTTCAACCATTACCTTATCAAATCGCAACAGGGACACGATGGAACCTTAACGAACCAGGGCCACACGTTTTCTCGTTATCCAACCCCGATTCTCGTCAACATTCGCGCGAGCCGTGGCACGTTTTCAGCGGCCACGCGAAAGTCGGCTGCCTAAACCGCAAATTGCCCGCGCTCCGGACGGAATAGGATCGTGATAAACGACGAGAGAGAGAGAGAATTGGAGAGGCGGGTACGATGGGATCTCAGTGAATCCCAGCGAGCGGACAACGGGCTCATTAGTAGCAAACCGATATGCAGAATACCAAAAGTTGCAAAAACGCGGCGGTATGCTCACGCGAAAGTGCAACGCGGTATCTGATCGCGACCACGGAGCCACGCGTGCCTTCATTGCATGCCGCTGCAATGGATAACGTTTCCGACAGCGCTTTAACCGACTTATCGGTTATTCATAATTGGACGTACGTGGTATCGAATACGTCGCGTATTTTTGAGTAGATGCACGGAAATTATATTATGCACGTATTGTATTATGGGTTAAGTAAATTATTCCTTGAACTGACTTCGCTTTTTGATCGCTTAACCAATACGTTTGTAATGTGCTTATGTTATCGTTTGGCAGTTTCTTTTTATTGTGATCATTGATTTGTACGGATTCAAGTTATGATATCTAGTGTCAAATCTCGTTTCCATTTTGGCGAACTACAAAGGTTTTCATTTCTTTTTTCTTTTTAGAAATTTTTTAATATTAGTTTCATACGATTAATAATTTTTAGTTGGTGGTTAAAGTTTTATGCTATATCAAAACTCGAAGCTTGATATAAAAATGCTAACAGATACTACATCTCTGAAATTTATATCGTTTGAAATAGAAAAATGTTCAAAATGATGCAAATAAGACAAAAATACAAGATGCAAAAAAAAGAAGACACGTTAAAAAGTATAATTGAAGTTACAAGTTATTCGTAACTGCAACATGTACATATACATGTGTTAGAGTGCAATATCATCACATAGGATGAACATTTGTTTGGTAGACCAAAACGTTAACCACTTAACGAAGCGGTAAATGGAGTGGTAATCAAGCGACGTGTTGAACCAAGAAACCGTAAGTCCGCTTTAAAAGTGTAATTCCACACAGGCGACTCTCAGGCATCGGATTAAACGATCAGCAACGCTGCTAATTCGTTAATCATAAATATTCAAGAGTCAATTAACACGGTGCGAGGGGTCGTGCACTTTCGCCGGATCAATTAATTATCGATTTCCATTACGCTTGCGTAATGACCTATTAACAACGCACGCTCGAGATCCTCCAGGCCAAAACTTCAATTTTAATGCCATGATTCGTGAACGTACGACTTATCCCGAAATTATGTTTTATCGATTCTGTTTAATATTGGATTAACGCCAGAACGCGAAAATCTGATTTATGAACAAATTAATTTATGGTGAGAATAATACGATCTTTTGGGATAAATGAATTCGAATGTTTTGGAGCTAAAAATTTCAAACTATGTCAAATTTCAAGAATTTCGGATTGATTTATCTTTTTTGATTTTAGAGTTTAAGTTACTTGCTCACTGTCAGATGCGTGACTTTGAAAATCCAGAATAGCTTCTATCGAATTAGTAAAATATTATGTAATACAGTTTATTATAGTATGCTAATATAATTTTAACGTATAAGAAGTGTTTTTAACTACAAACAACATAAAAGTGTTAAATTACGACTAAACAACTAAATGAACAAATATGAATTAACTTCAATTAACAAGTGATTGCAAGAAATTTCTAAATAAGGAACAAATTCACATATAAGACAAATTCTAAATACTACTCGATACTTTATTCTAATGATTAAATTTCATTACGTTAACAACGATATCCTCTTTTGAAATATTTTCATATTTCTGTTACAATGTATGCCTCCTTTTCCCTTAACGAATCAGTTGTGGTCCAACATCCCAGAATAAGCGAAACATTGTAATTCTAAAAAATCATATCATGTCGCGAATCTCATTAAAATCGACAGATGGTTTGCACGCTAGCCCATATATCGCGCATCCCTAGTACAATTGATCGATAACAGAAACGCAGATATCATCGACCACCCAGTCGTTTGAAACCACGCGAAATATTGAATTCGATCTTGGTTCAGTGCATGCACCACCTTTCCAATGTAACCACGTCTTGTACAATGGATAGGTGCACCCCGTCAACGGCTCCGGTCAATTACTATCGTCTGAAAAACAAATGGCCCGGCTTCGATAATTAACGACACGGTGATCGGTTTCTCGAAGCGTCGACCCGTTTCACGCACACGATTCGCAATGAAATATTTCGTGGTGATTATCGCGTTTCGTAACGGTATATCCCTTTCACGATGATAACCCACATTACTCGAACAATTTCGCTATATTACATTTCTTAATTTTATAGAATCCCCATTCGTTGTATTTCCCCGAACTAAATCAACAACATGATCGTTTCGATCGAATGTGTGATTTTTTTTCTAAGCGTAAAACGAACGTTTTGAATGATAAAGAATCCGCTTTATGAAGTTTGACGATGCTTAAATATATTTGTCGGTTGACACCGATGATTAAGAGTAGCAGTTTCTACCGTAGCGATTTTCGATCTTCTCGATGCGAACTCGTAAATGGAACGAGATTCGGAGGTGTATGATTTTCGAGGTTCGGTGAACACGTGCACTAACGTAATTCGACCGCCCGACTGAGACGTGTAATTTTCACGATTGCACAGGGGAAACTGATCCCTTTTTATCGAACGCGAGCTCGCTCCTCCCTGCACTTGATCAAGTGTGATTACTGTGGACAATACGGCTGGGTGCTAACAGCACCAAATAAGAGTTATGAATGTTGTTCGATATTGTGTAATTTGGCGAAAATTTGCTGGAAATTTTTATACACCAACCTTCGACCTTACGATGCGACGTTAATATCATTCCAAATTTTTTCATATCCATATCATTCTCTCATAACTTTTAGTTTTTAATTGTTTGTTAGATGTTCTTTCTTCAACAAAATTCACCTCCAGATTTTCATATAAATAATTTATATAATTCATCAATTTCATCTAATTCTGATTTGATAATCTCATCTGTGGATTTTATTTTTTTGAATACTGTTTCATAACAATAAATTGGTATAGTCTATAGCAGTATTAATAAAACATATTTACTCCAGACACCTGAATTACTTTATACATCTGATATTGGCATAAGAATATCCAAAATTCGATACAAACAATTTTCCTATGAAGTATTGAAATACATATTTTCACGAAAAAAGCTCAATCTTTTTCAGGTATTCCATTTTTTATACGCTCATTTCTCTCAAACAATATTTCACGAGGTATTTAGCGCATTAATCGCGATCAAACGAAGCGACGCGAGCTCCAGCAATTATTATCGATCATTTTCCCCATAATTTACGATTTCCCCTCCCCCAACGGTGTTCCGGGACAAATTGGCCTTAAACATTTTTATGAATTCGGATTCGCGCGGTTCAGCCGTCGTCATTTAGGCCGTCACGATTAATTTAGGCGACACTACGCGTTTCCATCATCTTTCACGTCCATCGTTCCTTCCTTTTCTCTTTCATTTTTAAACGCATAGAAATTCTCGAAGAATATAAACGAGAACGACCGCGTCAACCATTCATAGAAAATTGGTTAAGACGCGGTGTTAACTTGGAACTCTTTAACCGGACAGACGGGACCTCAGAAACCTGGCAAGTTTAATATTTTATCGAGCACTTTCTGCCTCGCCTCCGTTGCTATGGTTATTAATTGCGTGCGTGCAGCTCGTCTCGTTTTTCTCAAGTGAACATTTATGAGATGCGATAGGTACTACTTAGTCGCTAATAGACAACGTGGTATTACAGCAATCGTGAAGACACTTGTCTGAAATCAGCCAATACATGTGATAGAGTAACCACTGAACTCCAATCGAATTATTCTATCAATATAAAGACCGCAGGGAAAGACCAAAACAGTCCTTTTATCTGATTGTGAAATTAAATATGTACTTTGCACTCTATTGGAGTTTCAAAAATTTCGATTGTTATAATATTAAATATGATTGCCTAGAAAATTTCTTTGCAACTTACCTATCAAGAGAAAAAATAAACAAATCAATTGAATATCGTGTTCTCACGTTCTTCCCATGTTTTCTTCATATATCACGATTTTATTTTTCACTTATAACGATTTCATAAAAAGATATAAGAACTATCGTAAAAAGTACTTTACACCTTCAAAATATCGAACAGTAAACGCTCTGCCATTTACGTTCTTCTTTACCCAATAATGCCGCCCAAGTTGCTTACTTTCATTATGATAATTCTTCAAAATACATAGTGACTTTATACGCTGTAACTAATCTCTTCTTTTAACCCGAACAAAGTTCCATCCACCATCACCATGGAAAATCCACCATCTGAAAATCAGATTCATCTTTCGAGATCCTCTACGATAAAAATTTTACGGGTCCAATCGCCAATTTATTCTTATAAAATTCATCCTTTTATCGCAATAATTTTCACCGTGAAAAATGTAGCTTGAACGTGTTATCAAATCAATTTCACGGTGCGAGTTTCGACGTAAAATGGAACCGGCGATCGCTCGAAGAAACCTCGATCCTCGAAAATTTGAAACGCGATTTCGCGGTTCTTATCTTTTGCAGCGCGAATAATCTCTTCATTATATATCCCGACTCTGGTATCCAATTACTCGACTCCAGGGCCCGCCGCGGAGATCACTACCCTATTCGTGGACGAAAAGGAGCGTAAACCTCGGCATTAGCCGGTTATCCGAGTGAGCATCTAGCCGCCGGCCGGTTCTTGGCAACGTGCCAACATTGATGGTCGAAATTATGATGCCTCGTAAAATCGCGGTTAGAACTCCGTTGGTTAGCACCTGCACGCGAATCTCAAATATCTTATTCCCGTTTCATATACTATCGACAGTAACCTGTACCTTTGGCACCTTCCGCACTTCCTTTACGTAAATCTGGAATTGCAACTTCGGCTTTATCGTTCAATACAATATTTGTATTTGTGGATTTATTCTCCCTAGAATAGCAGTTCTTGTTTGCTGTACGAGATCGCCTATAACTGGTATTTTTGGCACCTTTTATGTCTATTGTTGCGTGAATATGAACTACGATTTGGAATCCAATTATTTGCGGAGTTAGTCTTTTTGGAGTATGTTTATAAATCTCTCCCATCAATTCCATTTTTTTACAAATTTCTTAAGTTTATTATTCGGATGATTAGTATTCGGCATATCAAAAAACAAACTACTTACTTCCATAAATTCGTTTATCAAGACGAAGTAGGATAAATACATAATTGCAAGTACCAAAGTATTTTTTACTTAAGTATTTTATGTAATGTTCACAAGATCGTCATTTTTCTCTACGTCTCGTGTAACATTCTTAGAATTGATCAGCATAAAGCGTACAAACAATTTTGTAGAAACACTGGAGCTCTTTTCCATAATAATTTATCGACTATGGTAATAAGATGATTTGTAAACTTTGATTGTAAAGTTTCATTCGATTTAGCACCGAACGCATTGTGCAAGAAAATGTATTACTGTTATGTAGTAATTGATAACTTTTGTCTTGTAAAATTTTATTACTGATATTACTCGAATTGTGCAGGAGGAGCCGTTGAAAAAACGGTCGATGGAAAACATCGAAAAGGTGGGTCCGAGCGATCACTCGAACCGCGTACATCGCGTCGTTTCGAACGTAGAAAACTCTGTGGCTGACGCTCGCGATTTCAGCTTTCAATTAAGCCGATTCGCCGTAACGAAGCCCGTTTATTAGCCTGCTCTCGAGGATTCGAGGATCGTCCGGAGAGAGTACAAACCCACTCTTGTTCCTCTCTGACACCGGCCGTTGCGTGGCCAGGTATATTGTTGCAATCCTAATGCGATTGTATCATGAGAGCAGGATTAAGTCGTATTCAGCCGGCCAATACACCATTGTTCTCGAAAGAATATCGGTTACCGATGGTCAGAATCGATAGTAATTGCGGAATTCGACCGGCTCGAAACAGGTATGTTTGGCATATACGTACACGCGATTAGTATACTTCATGGCACTCATCTTCGTAATAAGATGTTATGAGTAGATGTAGATTGCTGCCGATATTTGACAAAGATGAGAGAATGGCTTCTTTCCGCCATTGTTTTATTGACGACATTGTGTTTGCATGTGTTTCTACGTTAAATCAGTTTACGTCATTCTACGTTATTCAATAGGATTGCGTAAAATATGTATGGAGTTCAGATTTCATAGAGTTTAACGCAGTGAATAGGACTCGTTGTGTATAGGATTAGAAAGCTTTAACCTTAATTAAACCTTCAACTCTGTCTAAAATTAAAGCTTTAACTGATAAAGAATGAACTAGAGATGGATAGATGTAGAATTTTGACGATATATTAAAATGTTCGCTGATTCGCTACCGATATTGGTTGTTAATAATTAAGGGATTTAGTGGAAAATTTAGTGGAAACAAGCCCATCTTTCTTCAAAAAGAAAATGAGTATTTATGCGTGAAGGATCTTTTTCTGAATTTCCTAACCTTTGTAGTACGTATGATGTACATGTATGCGTCCATGTTTGACAGCCAACAAATTTTCCTGTCAAGATATCGAATAATTTATAAAATTTCATTTATTCTATTGCCAAATTTGTCGCTGTCATATGCAATAGAATTTATCAATTCGGGTAACTTATGACACGTAACATTTCTTCTTACAACTTGTGGCTTGTAAAATTTTACTTATACACAACACACATACAAATATAGTAATACAGACGTCACTCTCTTATACTAATAAAAAATCCCTAAGAATTAGAAGAATCACGAATTTCTTTTCGATCTATCTCTTAACCCAGCGATATCGATCAATATGAAATTCTTTCATCTTACCCTAGACCCAGTCTCTCGAATCACATTATAGGACATTTGATTCCTTTGTCCTATCTGCAGAAAGAAGATAAAACGAACTGCTGGTTGAGAGGAACGAGCCGTCGAAGAAAGAAAACCGCGAGCAACGCAGCGTCGCTAATTGGCCCGCGTCTGTGGTCAAGCTGACGAGTCTCACTTCCGTCGAATTGCCAATAAATCCCGCGCTTTAAGTTCCTTTCCGCTCCGTGTCTATATATATGTAGGAGCACTAGTTGTTGAAGTCGCGCGAGGAAATCAGCGATCAGGTTTTGCATGGCGGAAACGGGTCGTCGTTCGTCGTTATTCGTTGTCGTCATTAGAGAATTAGATACGCATTCTTCGCGAGATGATTAATCGCAACAACTGGTCGACTCTTGGTCCGGCCTTAAGTCACCGGCGATTTTCTCATTGCGATAAACTCTCGCGACTAAAAGTTTCGTTTTTGTTCCTTTCTCTCTTTCTTGAATATACAGTATGTTTCAAAAAGTATCAAATTTCTGAAGCATGTAGTACTCGTCAAAATAAGCAGAAAGAACTTCATAAATCTCGCTAAAATAGATAACATTATTTTCGAAGTTATAAGATAATAGTTACGAGGAACAAGATATCTTTGCTTGTTTCGTTGAATATTACTTTTGGTGCTTCTGGAGTTTGACCCTAACTTCTTGAAACACTCTGTATAGCTCGTACCAAGATTATTATGGATGCAATATAATTCGATTCGTTTGCGGTTCAGCGCTCAAAGGAGGGTCTTAATGGGGAATATATTTAGTTATGCGGCCGGAGGAGGATTATTACGAGGCAGTGTTCTTGGCGAAAAATCGGAATTCTTTTCTGAGAAGCAAGTATCTAGGGCCTGATTGGTTCGATGAATGGAGTCTGTCCCGAAGGCTACGAGCCACCCACCGAGCACCCAACTCTCAGCCTAGTCGTTTTTATCCAGTGCTTTTTGCGCTTTGATCTTCCGCTGATAAATAGACCTCGCGTGTCTTCGACGGTGATGTTAAGTTTTTGATCCACTTGCTGGATAAAGTTCAATTTTTACTTCGACTATGTTATCGCAACTTTCTTTTGTGAAAGCGTTAAGTGACAGAGTTCGCAATAATAGACTACACTCTTGTGATAGAGATGTAGCGAAGATGATATTTTTTGGAGGTTATAGGATTCTAGTAAGAAATTTTCTTATATTCTTTTCTTTTTTTTATTGATCACTATTTCGGATAAACTGTATCACAGTTGAGAATCACTGAATTAAAATTAAAGTCGAGGTTGTGATATTTTCGCTAGAGTTTTACTCGATATTTATAATAAATATCGAAGGGATCACGGTGATCGCATCGCGACACAAATTTTTGAACATTCGAAGATTGCACGCGGGTGATAAATCTTAACTCAGTGCACAACACAATGGAAACTTATCCCAAAACGAGGAAACGATTTAGACGGAACACTGCGCCAATAGCAGCGAGCAATTTATCAAATCCGCAGCGAAGAATTCACGGCTACCAGAGCCAGCTGTTCTTAAA
The DNA here is from genome assembly GCF_910591885.1 of Bombus terrestris. Lineage (NCBI taxonomy): Eukaryota > Metazoa > Arthropoda > Insecta > Hymenoptera > Apidae > Bombus > Bombus terrestris. Next base: position 10,883,289 of record NC_063273.1, on the reverse strand, counting down.
CCCATCAAAACTCCGCCTGATGAATTTCTGATTACGACCGGTGGCCCAAAGACTCTTCGAAATTAACTTCATTCCTGATATTCTTCTTTCAATAGGATCCACCTTGACTCGAGAAACTTCCATATGTGTAGTCTCACTAATGCCTCAATCCATTGAATCTTTCTAACAAAACATCTTTCACACAAAAAATATTGTTCGAAAAGTAAAAAGAATTTGAATATTGTGTATCTTTATAGAAAAAAAGCAAAAAGATATTAAATTATCTGAAAAGTTGAAAGAATTTTTTACATAGTTTCATATTTTTATTAACATAGTCAAAGAAATGGAAACCACAACATTTGTTTCTCCCATTAAATCCTATAACAAGCACTTCATTCTGAATACTTTTTATATTTTTGCATATCATATTTTGCACATTTTTGCATATCATATTTTACACATTTTGGCATATCATATTTTACACATTTTGGCAGCTTTAAATTTCCCATAAAAATCCACATTTTACTCATCAAACATACAATACAAGCGCAAAATATAAAAAAAGTTTAATCCACTGTCAAGAACGTTACGAATTTTTCAATACAACAAATCAATCTTCGAAACCAAGCTATTCACCAGAGAAAATAACAGATGTCGTATCAAGACTATGCGCAATATTTTCGCGGTGACGAAAGAGAAAAAGTAGCGAGGAGCCAGTGTTGCTACATTGTTGTCTGCTGGCCGAGACAAAGAAACCGATTTCAAGGGTTTCTTTGCCGATGGGGAGGATGAACGTCATGTACCTGTCCCTATCCACTGTAACACTTATCTGTCTCCTCGTTTTCTGCTCATGGTCGCTGCAATCCTACTTCCACTGATGAAACTTTCCATTTCCAGCCGTCCAACCTTATTCCTGGCGTTCTTTGAAGCGACGCGTTTCGTCTCGTCCCAATGAGTATCTTTGCCGAATCATCGAACACTATGGCGCTTTGGGTTTGCCAAAGACTATTCTATAGCGGGAATAATGGAGGTCCGGACTGATTTCAGGGAATAATCGTGGATATTGCGGTAGACCAAACAAGTATCGTGATTGTTTGAAGGGTGTTGGGTATTTCAGTTCGTGATAATGATGTGGATGTCCGATATTGTAAACTATTGTACTCGTGACTTGTTAGTTCTGCTTTAGATGAATCGTACGTGTATACACTACAGCTCATAATTATTCGAACGACGTCGATAGCTGGTGGATGTTGTTTGAATAATAGAAATTTGGCACAAGTATAATTTTTAAACAAAGGATATGAACAGTGTTCATCATCCGAATAAATCACTTGGTTTTATAGAAAATTTAAATAAAGTATTTACATAGTGTGTATAGTAATACCATTCTCTAGTCCTGATTTATATCTTTGTGATTATTTTCAATAACTTTCTATAGTACATTACGATTTCTATATTTTCTCAATCTTATTTTGTTTATCATACAACTGAAAGATAAGTTAATCTATAGTTTCCCTAAATTAAAGATTTCGATGATTCAAGATCTTTTTTCAATCTCTGTATTATAAAATTGTTGCTCTGAACTACCATTTAATTTATGAGATAACATACTACTGTATCGAGATATGATGCACTACCAGATCTAGTTCTCAAAAAATAACTAAGGCATACTCGAGGTCCATGAATCCTGCAACTTCTAGGGTTTCAGCATCGTTGAAAACCTGTTAGTGTCGAGGAGAAAGAAAGGATGTTAACGCTTAAAATTCTTTATTAATTTCAGAGAATTCTTCTGATTACGAGTCTCTAACAATTTCACGCATGTGAACCTTTTCAATTTTATTTTTAAACACAATTCTACAGCAATCACTGTCATTTCCAAATCTGTTATACGATTTATTGAAAAAAGGTATTTTCGATTTTCGAAAACTATTCGAGTGAGTAATCGTCGACAGAGTTATAAATAGAAGATAAGATAAATGTAATAAAATTAGTCTGGTATGTTCATTAAAGGGTTACGAGTATTCTTATTGTATTGTATTATATACGAAGACCGCGGTTGTACGGTCGCTTTTGTAATGTAGTAAAAGAGGACACGCGGAATTGCGGCTAACATTACTCACTGGCTTCGAAAGCACGTCCAGTTTCACGCTCGGATGCCGTAAAAACAAGTGTCCCAGCCACGGCCACGTGAAAGAGAAGGGAAAACAAAGGGATGTCCTCGCAAATTCTAGCCTGGTCGCCGTGAATAGATTCACCAAGATATCGACGAACGGTTTTATTTTCTGTAGCTCGCGTTGTTTCTGAATGAATTACGGAACGGGCTAAGCGAATACGTTGTGTATGCCATGTACATTCTAAAATATTAATCAGTTAAATGCTCGTTCTACTTAGAACATTGTTTCCAATGTTACATGCATCGAAAGATGATTACATTAAATATTAATTAAAATAATAAGTGTTAAAAATTAATTAACGGAAATGTGATACATTATGTATCATCAAAATACTTTCCAGGACACATACAATTTGCTATTCATCCTTTTCTGAAAAATATATAAATTCAGATACACGATAAAAAACATCATTATAATCAATGTTATTGTCGTTACTGTGTTAAAATGTCTTTTATTATTTATTTAGTACATATATAATTATCTCTTGAATTAAAATTAGATTCTTTTAGTTGGAATACTAATAATAACGAGATCATATGAAATAATTCCAACTTAGAAGATCATTTGAACCTCAGTGCAAGATAGGATGCTTTGTAAAATAAGTCAATGGATTCATTGTAGATTCCCATGACGCAATTTTATTCGCCGCTACGAAAGCTAGCTGAATCCTGAACTCTTCTTCGGAAACCGGCCGCGTCAACAGAAATGTAATTTCCAGCTGTTTCCAGCAAACGTATTTCGAAATATTCTTTCTTTGATGTGGGCATCCTTTGAAAGCAGAAACATACATGATACACAACCACCGCCGCCGGTTTTAAACGGAAACTTCGTTAATTTCATTCATAAATCGCATCAAATCCGGCGCATTGCATTAACTGCACACAGACGATTCCATTTTCTCCTAGTATCCTCCGGTGGTTCGCGTAGTTCTCAGAACAATAAACGATGAGAGCTTTATGGCTCGCTGTTAATGAGCAATTTTTTGCCAGAGACCCGCCACCAGTTGAGACTAACGAAATCAAAAAAGATAAAGCCACCGAGACAACCTTAACATACGCTGTGACAATTAAAAAATGGAAAACTCAAACAGACAAAAATGGAAGAGAAAGAAAAAATGGAAAAAGAAACTCCAGAGGAAGGATAATTTTATCCACGGCCCACGATTTCAAGCACCAGCATAATATATCAGATTTCTTTTTTTTTCCAACCCACCTCTCGTCAACTGCCTCGTGTATGTATTACGTTAAGCTCGCAAAAAAATTACGGGTCGCGAAAACGGCACCCCCTATCAAGATCGTTGTTCCTAAGAGAGACGATGAAGTAACAAAGCAAAATAAAAAAAAGAGAGAGATACACAGGGTAGAGGATGAAAAGAGGATACGGAGAGGAGAAGGAGAGAAAAGAGATCCGTCGTCGACTGCCAAAACCGTCGGTAGCCCCTTTGTCTCTACTACGAGCTAATTGAGCGGAACCATAGCCATGGCCATAGGTAGAACAGGCTTCGAAGCTTCGATCGACTCTCCGCTTCTCTCGTCCTGGCCGGTTTTCTCTTCAAAGTGTATAGCCGGCCAACTTTGGCCAATCTCTCTCTCTCTTCTCCCTGCCGTTTTTATGCTAGCCCTTTTGGAATTCCTTTCACTGGTCGGGAAAAGATCCCTCTTCCTAGGATCATCGTGAGTAGAAGTCCTATGAACGCTCAGAGAATTCGCTACTCATCCCGATGTCGAGTGGCTACGGAGAAATTATTTCAAGGAATGGAATATATACAGTTTCCAAAGGCACCGCGGTGCAGTCGTGGGCGTTTGTAAAGAGCTTGTAAAGAAGCTTCACCCAATACATGAAACAGTACACGAGATGTGTAATATACTTTATGCGTGAACGTATCAAGCACCGTAGAGGAGTTGAATAATTTAACAGTTGGCGTATGCACGTGTTTTCAAGTCTCTCGTTCTCAATCGAGGTTTGGTTAAGATGAAAAATTGAATGTAAGATGAGACTTTGATATATGTGTATTTGCAGAGGTTGGAGTACTTTTTCGTCTGAAAATAAATATTTTGTATATAGAATTTTATAGTACTTTTAGAACCTATCTTGCTTTTTTCCAGTATATGTATGCTTTGTTTAATATAATATGCACAGAATCAAGATTGAATCTTGATAATGCGTTAATTTTTCAGCAATAAGTTGGATACTCTGGTATAGTCGGAAGATTGAAATATTTTTTCTCGCTGATATTTTCATCAATCTCCTTACCTCAACATTCTGTTAATGTAACCAAATCTACACGATTAAAACTCTCCTTGATAGCGTGTTGGTAATTCGACTATCTCAAATAACTTTAGTTACCTGCTGACCTATTCGTTGTTTGCATTCGAACGTGCATCGAAATTGTATGATTCAATATAATCTTCAATAAAGATCCTTCGAAGAGGTGCGATTGTTGGAATTCGCCACGAATCGATCGTGCTAGGCTCAAAACTGTTGTGTTCATAAGATGAAAACAGTTGAAAAATTTTATTGCAATCGTTAGCTGCAGAAAGAAAGATTGACGTTAATAGTGGTTTTTAAATAATATTGGTAAAGACAGATAATTATTTTGAGGATATTTTAATACTAAGAATGAGTAAGTATGTTTATGTAGTAATAATGTCGTTTTGCGAAGACATAATTATTTACTGAGTTAGCTAATTTACGCGAGGTTATGATGTAAACATTAAAATGAACCTTCTTGACTAATGACGAATGAAAGGAGGAGACAAAAGGGTTTTGTTGGCGTCCTGGAGGCATTCCCAAGCAAACTGTCGAAGAGCTTACGACTCACTGTATTACGAGTCTTGATATATTGATATTTAATCTATCGATAATTGATATTGCATTGTATAATCATTTTAATAATAAGTGCTTTTAAATTACATTCCTACAATCTCATAAATAACTCTTTCTCAATTAAATACAATATATAATTCTTAACATTAAACAAAAATATCTGCCAACAATTGATATATTTCTCCTTATATTTTATTATTTTTTCTAATATTTCTACTAATTGCAAATTTTCCATTGCTCTTTTATACATAAAATTCCTTTCTTAGAAAATTTCATCTAAGTTCAATTCTAAACAAAACCGCATTATTTACAGGATGATCTAAAGAAAAATCTTATTTAATATTTTATTTGATAGAATATCGTAACTTTCAAAGTATTGATTGCTTCCTTTGATCAAAACCAACTTCGCGTTTCCCTGAGATATTACAGTCCTCTGCTCGTCTGTAACACGAAACAAATATCGACAAAAACGAAGCTAACAAATAACATAAAAGACTTTTCTTTCATGGAGGCACCTATCCAACCGACTACGGGAACCATCTTTCCATGTCCTCGCTTACAAACCCTCCATTTATCGGAGCAAAACTCTTTTTCCAGTCTGTTACACAAAAACATCCCCCGTTTGTTTCCTTCTATATTTTTGCCCACATCAAAGTTGAGCCAACATCATGAGAAACGAAGCAAATCATTCGTAATTGTCCACTACAGGAAAAATAATTTTTTAGCCTCGGTTTGGTCAACTTCAATTTCCAATTACGTATATAAAGAATTATCGTAAGTATTCTCAATCAAAAATGTTTTATCGCAATCTTCTTTTTTCTTCAATATATGTGAAAAAAATGAATTACAAACAAATTTTTTAAAAAATATTAGAAGTAATATCGCAAATATTTTGGAAATATTCTATAGTAGAAATATCTCGAATATTTGGACAATATCGAGTAATATTTCAAATATTTCCGAACTGCCGAGTAACATTTCAAGTATTTCGAAAATATCGAGCAATATTTCAAATATTTACATTTCATTCTGGATCGCTTGCAATCCTATAATATTTAAGAAATCTCAACAAATTCAACACTATCATTTTAGGGTTAAATCGAACGGTTCACAGCATCGGACGTTCTATAAAAAGCGTATGAGGATCTGAGGATCATCGCGTGAAACACGCGATCCGTCGCGAAGGACGCGATACTCCGTCATTTTCGGAGGATGATGCGTATTGAGCGCGAGGAAATGCGGGGGAAGAGGCACTATCGTTCGAGCATCCGGGATGTTGTTGCTATCTAAACGGGCAGAGGCTGGTATCGTCGCCTACACAATACGCCTGGCGAATAACTGCTCAATGAATCGACGATTTCGTTACGTTATTAAGCTTTTTGCGCACGAAATTCTCGTTGGAATTGAGTTCATCTTTGGCTAACTTGGTGGTAAAAATTTTGACAGATAAAAAGGATTTTAGAGAGATTTTATAGTTGGCCTGGTCCACACGAGAATTTGATAAGGAGAATTTTCCTAAAGTATTATGATCATTTGATTTACTTTCAGTTTTGGAAATTGAAACTTATCTTTCTGACAGTTCTTAATATTAAAAAAATAATAATAATAATAATAAAAATCTAAACTTTTTCTATTTGTATAATTTTTATAAACGAACGTAAATGATACTACTAACAATTAATCTATTTCTAGGAAAATCAATAAAATATTCTAAAATCTTTGATCTTTGTTCGATAAGCTTTAATTTCTCTAACAAAATAATAATTAAATCATTGAACAGTATCTAAAAACTGCATTATAACTGATTTAAGAAATCCTCTATCCCATAAAATTTACTATTGTTTCTCCTGAATTTACGTTAAACCGGAACTTTGAACCATGTCAGTTAACAAAATTCAAACACCATCCAGTCTGAACACGGTCGAACTGTGGACCTCAACATCAAGCCAAACAACCATGAAACTAGATCTCGCGAGTGTGGATAGGACGCAACGGTTGCGTCGTTGCGACGAAAACAGTGTGACCCGTAATTAAATCGTTAAACGATTTCATTTGCCTCCGGACACGATCGCAAATATCGAAATCGCCGCACACTACGTAATTCGTTGTTTACCAGGAACAACGGTGTACAACACGGGGCTGAAAGTTGTTTAAATGGTGGCCACGAGCCGCGTACCAATATAGTTGTTATTATGTTAATGCCAGAACGAAACAAACCCCAGCTTTAATTATAATTGCATGGCCCCTGATCACGTGAGCAAATTACTAATCAAATTTCTTGGAAACTTTTCAATTGTCTCCTTTGAGATTCATTCACTATCGAAAAGTGATTCTTTCAATGCGAATTGTTGAAATTAGAACATTAAGAAAATTAAGTAGCGAAGGTGATTGTTATATTTTCAGTGATGATCTTAATTTCTTGGAGCCGTTTCCGATCCTTTTATTATTATATGGTGATTAGTTATATCTATTATGAGGAAGCTATTTTACATTGATTAAATTTTTGTACTCAAGCTTTCGAATTATAAAAATATAAAATAATGAAATATGAAATAGAGTTCGATGTTTAAAGAGATTTGTACAATTTAAGAATAGCTGTTCATATCAATTATATGTCTACTTGTAAATTTAGAAAGTACAAATAGAATGTGCCAATCCCTGCATATTCCGATAACGATTTACATAACGACTTGCTAATATTCATATTAACATACATCGATCTTATCACTAAAAGTATGTAAATTTACCTAAGTAGAGAAATCAATTTCGTGCATGTAAGTACATTCACCTAGACTATCTAAAATGTTGACTAACCAAATAAAAGCTCTTCTTTATTCCTTTATTCCTTGTATCAATATCTGAATATTATAAAATTTAATTGTAAACAATTTCTCGATTTACAGGATTTCGATTTACAGACATTTTATAGGTCAATAACGACATATTTTTGGGGATTCAAGATTCATTTTTGATAAATTATATTGGTGGATACTTGTCTTTGATTTCTCTGAAACAAGTTCCACATTTTAGTCATAATACAGACAATATAATTTTTAATAATATCCATAACACTAATCACCACAATTCAATAGTTACCACTTCAAAGAATTATTCATATCTTATCACCATCAATACCATCTCCAATCTGTTACCAACTTCCACCAACAATCACGTACGGAAATGCTTTTATGAAATCCGCTTACGTAAGCTTGCAAAGAATCAAATCCTCTTGCACCCCTTACGTAACATTCTCAAATAACAATTGCAACATAAAACGTTGCGTTTCAAAAGGATCCTTCGAACGATCGATTTATGAAAAATTGCTCGATATTTTGCCCAATTATAGCGATTTACGAGGAACACCGATGCGCCTCAAGGACGCGGCGGACCACCCGCGCTAACGCGAACGCCAGACATGGAGACGGGAACACGTGGGACCTCCGGAATTTTTGATACTGCCCGCGTAACACAGCAACGAGATCTGCTGACGCAATCGTGCAAGACTTTCCTGGCTATTTTTACACGAAGCAGCACGTGGCGCGGATGGCGAAATTCAATGGAGAATTTCCCTTCTGTTTCCATCTTTCCATCTTCTCCCGCCCCCCTTTCTTTTCTGCTTTTTTGTCAGTATACGTTGGCGTTATGAAGTGATGAAAAAGGTTTCTGCAACCTCGTATGTGATTCCACGAAACCTGGTAAATTATGACCGGGCGGGATCGCTTTGACGCTTTTTTCAGAGCTCTTCTTTATGCATCATGGCGGTTTGTCGGCGTGACTTGTGACTGTTTCTTTTTGGTGAGGGTTTCGTTCTTGCTGCGTCCAGTGGATGTTGGGATTCTTGAGGATCTCCAGGAATTAGATTCATGATTTATCATGAATTTTGAATGCAATTTGTGTGAATGTTTATTTAGTTGTAAATACATCGCCGTGATATATCTCGAAGATTTAGGTTTATGATTTGTGGTGAATGGCGTGTTATGAAGTGCAATTTGTAATGATTATTTATGTAACTTTGTAAATGTATTACTGTACTATGATTTCAAGCCTCCGTATTTTCAAGCCTCCGATTTGTGATTTATGATGAAAGTGTTATGAGTACAATGTAAAAATTATTTATTTAAGTGTATATATATTACTATGATATATCTTGGTTCCTTGGATTTGCAATTTATACAGAGTAAAGAGTTATGAATATAAATTGGAGTAAATGTGTATTTACGAATCGAAAAATTATGGAGACAACATGTGAAATGATTATTCAATTGGAAATATCATCAATTGCTTGGTTTCTCAAAGAAGTCTAGGAATAGAATTAATTATTTTGACTTATTGCTTACTGCGACGACAATATACAAAAAGTTATAAATGCAATTGAAATATATTCATTTAATTTTCATAGTATAACGTTACTACAGATTAACATGAGAAATATTATAACAATTTCGAGCAACATGTATCTTTACATTTTTAACAATCTTCCATCTATTCGTACGATTCTTCTGGAGCAATCGTCGGATGAATGAAAACATTTTTTACTATTTACTAAATGCGATTTTATGGTGAAAGAGATTTTCAAGTGAATTTATCCAGTAATTCGTACGTGGAACGCGTATCCTTCGGAACGCATACACGATTGAGCGAACATTCTGACACGTTTATATTTGGTGTTTTAAGTTTTGATGCGTCTCTATGGCGAGTTGAATGAATTATTAATGACGTTGCGCTGGATGTGATTACCATGTATCGCATACTGGTCGTGTGCGTTATGTCACGTCTTTTTAATGTATGCAGATGACTTGAGCGATGTCATCGTTGTGGTTTAACTGCGGCCGAGATTCGTTTTAGTTTGACACCAGTGTCGTTCCGCAAAAAATTATGTATGTCGATAAGGGGAAACACAGAAACGCTTCCACGTTCAAACGCTTACATGTTTAGAGGTTTCCTTTCATGATGTTCTATTCTATCTTTCTCCTCTTTTTTTTCAAAGTAAAAATATCCTACAAAAATGACACAAACTTTCTTAAACATTAAATTCAATGTAATTCTGATATTACCAAAATTTCATGCTATAAATGTCTCAATTCGTACTTTTCTTGGAGTAAGAATATTTTATAGAACTAGCAGGAAGTTTCTTAAATATACGACATAATGCAATTTCGATATTGCAAAGCAGGTAAAAGATTGGGCTTCAAAAATTAATGTATATCGTGGTACAATGTTTCAATTCGTTCTTTTCTTGGAATATTTTATAGAACTAGCAGGAAGTTTCTTCAATATACGACATAATGCAATTTTGATATTGTAAAATAGGTAAAAGATTGTGCTTCAAAAATTAACGTACGTCGTATCATAATATTTCAATACATCCTGTTTTTAGAGTAAGAAACAGGAAAAAGGTTTTTAAATATAAAACTAGAACTACGATGAGATTTTAATGAAAGGATAGCTAAAAAGCAGTGTTTGAAAAACAAATGAAAAATTTTATAAACACTGATTGATTCTTTTTTTCTCAATTCATATAATAATGAAAAACAAGATATCATAGATATATGGAATCTATCATGCACGACGAAGCTCCGAAATTCAATAAGCTGAATGGAAATGCCATACAACTTTTACGATATTGCTGCCAAAAAATATTGAAAGCGGTAACATAAACCTACATGACAGTCGTCTGCGGCAATGCTATTTTTATCATTTTTGTTTTTGTGGATAGTATAAAAATCAACCGAAAAGGAACGGATATATTTTACTATCCATGCTCGCAATATCTATACAAAGTCCCGTAATCCAAAAGATGTTTCACAATTTATTTCGAATCGCTTTTTGCATTTTAGTAGCCCGATCACCGATGTTTTAGCGATGGTTCAATATTTGCGAACGACGTGGTTATTTGCTTACGAAAATTCTCACCAATCATCACGGATTCTGCATTTTCAACGAGTTCTCGATTCGAAATCAAAATAATGTGTATCTCTACTCTTGTGGATCTCGGAGAAATTGAAAATCTTCTATTTAATTATCTCAAGGAAATAAAACTTTCTGATGCAAAGCAATTTTTTAAAGAATTTACACGAATTTCTAACGTTTTAATGAATAAGAGAATGATAAAATATTTATGTTGCAGGATTGATGGATTACTTATAGAAACTAAAAGTGTAATAAAAAGATCATATTTGTGACTAGCCGACATACTCGTGAATAATGAGATATGTCTGAGCGAGTAAAATTGATTAGAAACGGGTCGATCGAATTTTCTATCAATCCAACACCGCGCTGTCTCTGTTTCGATTCAATTCTCGATTAACTCAGTAGCCTCGAGGACAAGGCAATGCGCGCGTACATTCGGAATTAGTTACAGGCTAGATTAGGTATGGTGGGCGTTTCAATCAGTCATCAGGCATTTCAATGACGACATTAGTGAAGGTAAGTAGCCGAGACGTAGGGTTTCCGTTATGGGCCTAATATCGCTTGTCTCTTGTGCAATCATATAATATTGATAGAATGTCAATTGACTTCGCAGACTTCTTATAATTATATAGATAAAAATCATAGAAGATTGAGAAAACAAAACCGAAATTCATTGTACTCGAAATTCGAGAACTTATGTATAGAAAATTAGTGCTCTAGAATATGGAGTCAACAAAGTACAATCCAGTAGCTGTCAAAAGCTTCCAGGCAAACTGTAGTTACGTTTCAGGTCAAATTATATGTATAAAATATTTAATAAGAATGTATTCAACAAACTACGGCGTACAATAAGCCTTTGTTTTAAAATTTGATTACCTCAAAAATGTGTTTAGCAGAATTCCGCCCTGGCTGAATATTTTTAATATAATTATTCGAAGATAGACAGTTTAAACTCACAACTGAAATTCATATATAAGTAGAAGTTTATTAATTCTTTCAAGTAATCGATAATTTTTCGTACAAACGATACGAGTTCACTTTCAAATAAATATCTCTTATTAACTCAATCAGATGCATTTAATCCTGATTAAAATTTCGTTCCAATAAATGTAATACCATCGAATATATTATTTTTCAAGTAATAAATCGAAGTAAAAATTCGAAATATTTCTCTATTTACAATCTTCGAAGCTTAAAATATAAATACTATTTCCGTAAATATTATTAATAATATAAAATTTATTAAATGTAAAATATTACTTATGATAATATTATGTAAATATTAAATAACATATAATATTAAAAGATATATTACCGGCAATAATATAACAACGGTTTCCATATTTCTCTGCCGATACCGATATCGCTCAAAATTTCCCGAACTATGACTAATAGAAATACCCAGTCTAAATCGAGCAAACGCTAATGCGCGGAACACGTTGACGAGGAAAACAAGAAATCACGTTACGGACGAGGAAGAGCCGATAAATAGCTATGCGTATGCGCGCAATCAGCGACTGGCTGCCGCTTCCGGTTTCCCGTGTCTCCGTGACTGGTACTTTTAGAACATCCGATAAACAATCCCTATAATAGAGACGACGAGACGACGGCGTCGCGCCAGATAGACACGATAGGCTTTTGATCCTCTAATGGTATGCTGATGGAGTGACGCGCTCTGCTAACTCCGACCGATTGCATCTCGTTCATCGAATCTCTTTCCCCTTGTGCACGCGCGCACATTCGTTTGACCTGGCTAATGGCACGTGGCACGCGCCAACCTCGGGACATAACTTTTCATGCAACGAATCGCCAAGAGTTTGTTGGAATTTTCAGATGTTTACGACCAGAGCCTAATGTCTTCGTTTTACGAGGAGACAGAGCACTGAATGTTTGGATGACCCAGGCGAAAAACGCGATCTGGTTTTTGTAAAATCGCGCTGCACGCCAGATTTCTGTTTGTAGCGATGAATATTAAAACAGAGACAGGCTCCTGGAGAAAAATCTAAATTTTAAGAATATTCTTCAAATAAAATAAGAAGTGAAAAAAAGTGACAAAATACAGAGAATTTTGCACATCAACTAATTGATCACTATTTGTAATGGAGGGAATTCTACCTATTTTTTACATGTAGCATATGTATGTACTCAAGTAAACATGTTGTTGAAGGTGTTAAAATGTTCTCGAAAAAGAAATAAATTACAAGAATACACATTTGGTGAATAAAAACGTTATAAAAAGAAATAAAAGATTATTGGTAGAAGAAAAATTGGCTTCCACTAATAATACATTTTTATTCATTCTTATTTCTAACTTTCTCCTTTTTCGATATTTAAAAATCCATATGTCATTTTTCGAGCAGCTAAACGTCAGTTCGTTTACATATTGCCCAACGCTGTTTCATTCCTCACCTACCACGAACCATTCAAAACGTGCTCGAATGCTATTCATCGCGACAGCTTCACAATCGTATGAATTTATGAAGTTCCGAAACTTTCAACTCGTAAAACAAACGTCACCCACAAAGTCCTCGTTGTTAGTCGTTTGGTTAAATAATTCAAAAACAAGTAAACTCGTACGAGACTACTTTGAATTTAGTTATGCGGTGACGACATTTTGTGACGCTTGCGTCATCTCTGTATTTAAACAGTTTCTCTCCCTAAAGGAAAAAGAAGCGGTTTGCATCGACGAAGAGAAATTTAACAATGCGATAATCAAAACGTCCGCGGCCGCTTCCGGGCTTTTACCGTTTGCGGTTGAACCGCGTTATTTTCGGATACGACAGATAAAACTCTTCTTAAACGCATTATACCGAGAGACGATGGAAATAAAAAAGACAAGCCAAGGGTGCCGTTAAAAGTTCCCCCGGGAGAGAAGAGATCCGAAAGGTCGTCGCTTTGATGGCTTGGGGAACGAGTTATATCTTTGGAGGCGAAAGAGAACGTTCTCGGAGAGGACGGGGATGGAATTCTTGGAAGTTCATTGAATTCTACTTCGGTACTTCTAATTGACGATCGAGTTTCTGCTTGGATTTCCTCCTCTTTGATGGACGTTTACTAGATTTTCGAAACTTTTGTAATATAAACCATCTTCTTTCAGAAAAATATTACATAATCTGATGTAGAAAGGGTTATTTAACTTCAATGTAAAATTATCTTTCTGCTTGGATTTATTCCTCTTTGGTGGATTGAACTTAAATTTAACTTATTTTACTTATAATTAACTTGAATTTATTGGATTTTCGAAGCTTTTGTGGTATACATTATTTTGATTTATAAATTTATTATTATTATTATATATAAATTATTAATTTGACGTAGAAATATTGTTATTTAACACAAATGTATAATGATCTCTCGTGTTGGGATTTCTTGTTTGTTGAAGCATTGAACGTTCACCCAATTTATAACTTGCAAAAGCTTTTGTACTCGAAAATTATCTCGTTTCGGAAAAATATTGTTATTTAATACGACGCAGAAATTATGTTGCGAAAAATATTATTTAATTTGATGCACAGATATGTATCTTTATTTAGCCTGATATAAGATAATTTAACGTTTAGAAGATAATAGGAAACCCGAGAAGCTTCCTTTCATGCTATAAAATCAATTGTATAAATTTGAATCAGCAATAAACACATTAGTAGCTGTAAGTTTCACGAGTTCATTTACTTTTAACATGACTCAATTGGATGAATTAAGTGTAAACCATTTTCATTAATTCCTTTAATTGCTTGTATCTAATTCAATTTAATTAATTCAATTTCCACTATGTTATTCCACTACTGTTAATCATCAAATCACCCCGACCATCCTTTGCACACCTCTTCGGATATTTCTCCATCGTCATATATTTATTGTAGTATTTTCTTTATCTTTCCTGTCATTTACGATTAGTTCCATCTGCGTGAATTTTTAGTAAATTTGATAATACTATGTCGTACTACGAAAAATAACTTGTATTACTGATTATACATTGGATCGAAAAAGATGTGAACCTCCATAAAATACAAAGTGAGATATAAAACAGAACAGTAAAGAAAATAGAAACATTTGCGACGAGAGTAACCATCAATTTCAAATAAAATACTCGCAATGTTCGCAAATGTTTTAAAGAATTTAGAGCACTAAATTTTATTTACAGTGCAACTCAACGAGGCACTTATTGTTTCATAGAATTCTTCTGTTCAAAGAGCTCTCGCTGAAAGGTATAAAAATCGAAACTGGCGCAAATGAAAGCTTTTTGGCCGCCATCAAAAAGCTACGAGATACTCGAACGTGTGCACGAAGCACGCGTGAAAAGTAAATGCCGCGAATATTGGAGAAGCAAGTGTAATTCGCCTGGTGCGAGTTTAAAAAAAGCAGGCATTCGCTTTCGCCTGGTAGTAATTGAGGAAACTGAAAGTCTCGGTCGCGAGTCGAGTCGAGAGTGTTTGGAAAAAAAAGAAAAAGCCAGACATGTTGGAGACGAGGATTCGTTGACGGGTTACCGGGCTATGATAAGTGAAAAAGCTAGTGTAGGATGATTAAAGGGAACGCACAGGCTGTTCGTGGAAGAAGGCACTTTGTACTGAATTTTTCTCTGGCTTAATGACAACACTTCTTCAGTGCTCTTTCCAAAGTCTCATTTTTTTGATAAGCGAACAAATCAGAAATCTGAAAAAATTGAAGGCGAGTTAAGTTAGAGATAATTAATTATTGCAGGTCAAGATAAGACTATTGAGAGCCTATTTTGATATTTTACCCAAACTGGCACAAACTTGATAAATCATATATGTGCATCTATTAAATAAGATTTGAATACGAAAGAATGTATACTTTGTATCCCGTTCGAACTTCATTCAAGCAATCAAAGGATTTATACTTATATGTTACCTTAAATCCTAGAAATTAATCCTTTGCAATTTTACATCGAGTTAGATCTTAATCTATTGTAATTCGTTTCGTTCCTCTATATTTAATAGATGATTTTCAATAATTTATAATAATAAGATTTGTTAAAAGTCAGAAAAATAAAATTAAGTTTAGGACGGCTAATTATTAGAATTTAGAATGGGAGGGAAGTTCGAATGAAATATACAAATTTACTTAAAATGAACAAAATTTCATAATTGTACATACAATATAATCATTCGCTGTTGCAAATAGAAAATCTAGCCACGTTATCTCATCATTATTCCATTTGAATCAACGCTGTCGAGAAGTCGATGGCCCGTGGGCCGTGGGCCGTGGGTCGTGTCATTTCCGAGAAGGCATTCAGGACTACGAAAGTGGGTTTGAAGGATCCACCGGCGTACATCGTAAGGGAGATCTTCAAGAACGTTACTGCGCGTGAGTGCACGTAAAGTGGCCTTTAAGAACAACGTTCAAAAGCCTAATATCAGTATACTCGTTAGCCATAAATACGATACGAACGAATACATGTTCTCGGTTCTTTAAACGCCCACATTAACCTCCTACGAAACCAAAAAAGAAACAAGTGCTTTTACATATGTATTTTAGCAATCTGTATGAATTATCGACTAGCTAACTTTCATTTCGAATTTTGTTTGAAATTTTGATAAATTCATTTAACTCTTTATGCTCTGATAGGATTTTGAAGTATCATTACCATTAAAACATCGTTACGAACTAAAGTCGTTCTTATCGAAGGAAGTTCAATAGCAAAGACTGTTTCAGATAGCAAGCGCATTTACGAATTAGAATTCAGACGTTTGACGATGAAATATTGATAGTGATTCCGTAGTAACACGTCTCTGAGCTTTGAATGCGTTCTGTTCGTGTCAATTAACGCTTGAAGTTCTATATCGTACTCCTGAGCTATGCAGCTCGTACATTGTTAGACTATTGTATGCGGTAGGTTATTGACAAGTAATAGATCATCTAATACGACGTCTTGACAGGTATCTGTGAACGACAGATTACACCGTATTACCGTAGGCGCGCAGTATATCAATTAATTACCTCGAGTTTCGTCAAATTGTGTTTCAAGGATTATGAATTAGACCTACAAGCTACAAGTATAATCCAAACCTAATACGCGATAAATAATATTCAACGTAATATCCCACTTAATCTTGATACCATTCGTGTATCGCTTTATACGTTCAACGGTTAGAAATCTAAGAATCCAGAATTCGCTTGCTTCAACAATTTTGAAACTTCGAAGAACGAGACCACTAACGAAATTCTCTGTTCGAATCCATTTCGTCGTTCGAACAACATAGTTCTGGCAAAAATGAAATTAACCCTTCTCCACGCGAGAGCACGGTGGAAACAAACGGAAGTAGCAGCGATTGAATCTTAGAAATTTCATAATAGATTCGCAGAAACTCGCTCGGGCGTCGTGAATTCGCGACACTACTGCATTTGCAACTCCTATTTCGAATGTGCGTCTTTCCACCCCCGTTAGTAGCACGCGGTCCAAAGTGGCACTCGAAATTTCAGTGTTATCAAGCCCGCGAATGCCCGTCCAAGTAAAACGTAAGAGTTCTTCTCTTGCGAAGTAACGTCAACAACACTCTAAGAGTATCCACTCTTTTCTCTCTTACGTAATCTAAGCGAGTCTTTCTGTCTGTGTCCTTCTCGCGAGGGTGACTTTCTTCCTTTCGCCCTTTCGTCCTCCCTGTTGGAATTTGAGTGCACTCCACACCACGGGGTTATCCTCCGTCTCACGCAAGGATTTACACGTGTTACACGCGCTACACCTGAAGTCGAGAAACGTGTGTGCGAGATGTTTGTTTAGCTTTTTATCTCGGGGTGAAGGAAGCCAACGTGGGAGATTTTGTTATTTTTCGTTGATAGATAGAGAGATAGAAGTTGAAGATAGAAAGATAAGGAAGTAGGTGGCCGAAATTTTTAAGAACTACTTACATAATAAAGTGAAACAAAACGAAAGTAGGTGAAATTTAAAGACTATTTTCGGAGTTTGTCTATTGAATTGTGTAATTTACAAATTGACGTGGGATGTTGAAATAGAAAGACAGTTCAGCTTTCTATTAATTTAGTAAATTGATAAAAAACGACTCAAAATCAATAAAAATCGAATTACTTTTTCAAGTGTGCTCTAAATACCTTGTTAATTAATATTGGTAGTAATAAATATTTGCATTTTCGAATATTAAACTTATATCTTTCTTCTGCTTCCAATACGTATTAGATATTGGAAGAACTTTATTGCTGCAAACTCTTCAATCTTTAATAGAAATATGTATTTCTAACTCTTCTAATTAATATGTAAGCGAATTCAAAGTTAAGATCGTGAAATGTGTAACAGTGATAAAAAGACTTTTAGAAAATATTTTTATTTTATCGTTCCATCATTGTAAAAAATAAAAACCCCTGTAATTTCTGAAAACTACCCTTTTTAACAAAGATATTTTAATTGTCTACAAATCCACGTTTGAGTAGAGTGGAATAGGATACAAATATATGCACACATATATAAAGATTTATTTTACACTTTAAATATACTATCACAAGTACATATTGTACCTTAAATATCTTTTATATATTTTAAATTTACCATAAATGCATACACATCCACAATCTAGTGATATCGAACGTGTCAATAAAAAAAAAAAAAAAAAAATGAAAAAAGCCAGAAAACAAATTCACGCACATACATATACGCGTGAAAGCATTAAAAATCAAAGTTTATAGCTAATATTATCACAATGTTTCACCTTATGTTCCACTCCTAATTCCGTGCTTACAGTAAAGTACAATGTTGTATGTACATAAAACTGAGCAAGAAGGGATTAAGAACCTAAGTTTGCAGCTAATATCGCCACGATGCTTTGCATTATATTTCATTGTTAATTCCCTGCTTACAAATATCGGAAAACTATTCAGTATTAAGACCCAACGACAAATATTTCATTCCCTTTGGACGTTATTTTCCGGCCCGTATGTTAATAGGAAAACACCCGTGTCCCGTTTCTCACGCGAACGATTCCCTTGTAATTTTTCCGGGCTTAAAAAGCTTCCGAGAGGTCTGCTCCTTCTCCAGTTTTTCAAGGAACGCCATTCTTCCAGGAACGTCCTTTGGAATCTTCCTCTTGGAAGGTCCCCGCGGCTCTTTATCGTAAGAAGAAGAAAATATAAGAGAGTAGATGTATCGTCTGATCCCGTTACATTAGAACTACTGCCATGTTTTTTTCGCGCTTTTTATCTCCACGTTGTTGTAGTTGTAACGCGGTTCGTCCTTATTTAACGAATACAATTTTGCGACTGCAACACAGCGTTGGAGTTTGTTCAGACGCAGGAGTTTAAGCTCCGTGGGTTTTGCCGAAGGGATTATGGCCGGCAGGTTGTTGAAATAATTTTAGCTACAGTAGATAACGCCTGTTTCCTTGTTGGAGTATTGTAATTGTTTTGCTAGCGTTGCGTGTTTTATGTGGATAGAAATCTGGTGCTACGTTGTGTTGTAAAGTGAATATGGGTTAGAAAGATTAGAAATATCTTCGTTGAAAAGGCACAAATTACACCGTACCTATCTGTGATTTTTACAACGTACGATGAAGTAAAACTACATTTTCATGTAATAAATAGATTAAATACCTTTATGCATTTATGAAAACATTTAATGTAAAGGAGTGAAAAGCCTGTATAATATTCAAAAATATATAGAAAGTATTTAGGACGAGCAAAGTTAAATAACTTTAAAATGAACATGATGAATAGCGCAAAAACTAATTCGAGTTCGATTAAATAATGTCGTTGTTACATTCGTGCATGTTTTCAACACATGTTATCAATATATACCATATATCGGTCAAATTTATTGTATATCAGAGACGTAGTCACGATCGCATATCAATAAACGAAAACGCGAAACAAGAATGCAGCAAAGGCTCTTTCGAAGTTGCTTTTCACTCGAATGTCATATCCTCTTCTAAAAAATTAAAAAATAAAAAACCAGGAACTTCACGCCTCAGCCGATGATTTTCCGGCAGCATTGAGCATGGTATCGTCGCCAGCTCGTCAATTCGAACGAGTAAAATTTTCATTTGCATCGGTGCACTTCCACCCACCTATCCACTTCCTCCTCCCACATTCCAGCTTTTCCTTTTTCCCTCCTTTTTTTCCTGTGTTTTATTATTTTTTTTTGTTGGTCCATTCCTGTTTCGAGCGAAACGGACGCAACTCGTTTACGGGCGTCATACGAGTCGCTAGTTCCCATTGCAATTGAAGGGCGGTCAAAGCCACGCACACCGCTATTATTCCATCGCGGCGGAAATTCAATTCGAGATCGTTCTTGACCACTATCGCTCGCCTGGCGAGGAATTACGTAAAACTCAATGAACGCAATTCCGCGTGGTTGCGCGTGTACCTCGTAATATCATGCGAATTTATGCAAGAATCTTCGCGCGCGCGCGCGCGGAAGAGAGAGAGAGGGGGAGGAGGAGGTGGAAAGAAGATTGACCCCGACTACGACGACTTATCGGTCCGTCGAAATCGCGGGATTCTACGAGTCAGGATTTCTCTAGTGAATACTATAGTTCAATGGTAGGTTAGCATCTAAATTCACTCGTTGGGAATTTTATTCAACGATCATCGTCGACCCGGGAAATTGTGAAATTTCTGAAGATGCGATTAGAAGATTCTTACTGTACGATAGGGGGTTGTCTCTGAGAATGAAGATTCCTAGGGGACCTGTAATTTTGGATATGTAATGTACTGATACACGAGAGTGTTTGAACGCTTATTATAGAAAATTTGTATGTATATGTTGCATATATTATACAAAATATTTTTAAATTAGCACTGGAATGACATAGAACTGTCACACAAAGAAAGTAATTCTAAATTCACGGTTTTTGATAAATAGGAAGAATCGTTATCGTGATTTTAAAAACGGTGTATGTATTACGTGATTTACCAAGGTTTGTGGCCTACAACATGTCAAAAGTAGCCAGAATTTATATTCTTGATATCGAATGAGGTTAGATACTATTGGCGGAAATTCCAGCGAGGAAGAAACGAACGAAAAAAAAGTTATTGATTCATTGTAGAGGTAGTTGTAGTACATGTATTACATTGGAAATAGATGAAAGGTTATTGAACTTATAGTCGATATGTGTTGCAATACAAGATTCGTTTCCACGTAGATGAACGTAAGAAAAATTCGATTTAGGAGAATTTCAGGCAAATCTGCTTGGAATAAATATTCCATGAAAAATAAATTTATCGTTTCTGCGGCAGCTGGAAGGCCTGGCAGCTGGCGTTGAATATCCAAAACGCAGTGAGAAATATTAATTTCAGCTTTTCATTCTCACGCCGATGTAACTGTAGATGTCTCCGAGAAAAATAAGGATGACTATAAAATCTCGTAGAACCTGTTAAGAATGGATTTATACGGGGCCACCCCATAGACCATCTTGCGGCCGATGAAACGTTTGACAATAATCGTCACGCAGCATCTTCTGGCGATAATATCTACCGCCCTTCATCATTCTTACCTGTTCCTCAGGCTCAGCTGAGCGGACGTTCCTGATTAAAGCCAACGATACCGTAACTGTTAATTCTCCGCGAGGACCTCTACCTCTCGTCGCTCGTCGGAAATAAACGGCGAAACCTTGCTTGACGTCTTTATGCGTCCACGATACGGCATTCCAACGTGTAGGCCGAGAAAATGTGGTGAAAAATTCCAAAATTTTTCAACAGTGTAACGTGGAAGAGTTGTAAGCTGGATTTTTAATAGAATTAAAGCAGCAAGAATGTATTAACGCTAGATCAATATTTTTGAACTGTTCACGAGGATGGTAAAGATACATAATAATTCACAAACCAAATAAAAATATGATCCTAATTATATCTCAATTATAAATATGATATTATATGAATATGTAATGAATTTTAATATCGAATCTTAAAAATCAAATTTTGACTTATTATCGAAACTCCTATCTAAAATTGAACACTTGGAAATTTCTATTATATTCGAATTATGTGTATGTATGGTAACATAACAAATTTTAATATCAATTGATGAAAACCAAATTTAAAATTACCATCAAATCAATCTCCTATCTAAAATCGAATACTTGAAGATTCCAACAAGAAATTTTCAACAAGAGTAATCGAACAGCGATCTAACAGGAACGAAGATCATCTAAACGAACAAGAAACCGCCAATTTCTCATTCCATTTAACACAGAATAGACAATCGATCGAATTCCATAACAAGGATCGTAATTCTCCACGAACCACGCGAAGTTGTAGGAAATTGCGGGAGGGAGGAGGTGTGGAATAGCTCGTTCGCGTTTCTCAATCGAGCTAAACACGTGGCAATCAGTGTTAATTACATTCACGTGTCAGCAGTGCGACCTCGCGTTGTTAGGCTAATATCGTACGTTCCGGATTGCGGCGACATTGTAAGTTACAGGACACGTTTCTGTGGTTACATTTGTGTTCAACGAGGATCCCTTGATGCCGTGAAGAGCGAGCTAAAGTTGCTAAAAGGACGACGATAGAGAGAAAAGGGACAACGATGGCATCTCGAGCGTTCCTGAGGATTATCTTCTCGACGAAGATACCCTCTCGCGTCACGGTTTCTACTCTTGATCTTTAGCTGATTGCCGGACCTCGGAAAAATTAGTTGGATCGCTTGAAACGGTGGCTCTCATCCTCTTACGGAGGATTTGTTCCACTTATTTCGTTTTTAAACCGAGCTTGCTTGTAACGATATACGCCTATTTATGAATCCGACCGGGCAATCTCGCCTTCTTTCGTTTTCATATTCTATGCTCTCCTTTCTTCAGGGATTTTTCAACACCGTTATAGTTTTCCAGCTTCAACGTCCCAATCTTGCTTATTTGCTTATTTTGAGAAGAATTTTGATATTTTTTGTTAAATTTAAGAGATCTCTCAGATAGTGAGATGGAAACACAATTGGGTTGAAAATGACCATAAGGACGCTGCAGAGTTGACAACAAAATCTAACGTTATCTTACATTTTATGATTTTATTGTGATCTTCGAATTTTTATGTGTCAACCTTGATCTCGTTACGACATACAAAGAGAGCTTTCAATATCTTGGGGATTTATCTTCGATAAAGAAACTATATGAGATTGTCTTGAAAGCTTATTTGTTTGCAAATTTCGATGAATGATCAATGAAGGAACAAGTTTCACGATAGATCAAATTCCTGAATATGTTTGATATCAGATTTGACAAATATATTTCCTCGATAGAAGCTGTAATTTGAGGAATCTGCTGAAGTTCTTTCTCATATTTTCTCATATTTTCTTATATTTGCAAATATATTTCCTCGATAGAAGCTGTAATTTGAGGAATCTGCTGAAGTTCTTTCTCATATTTTCTCATATTTGTTACAGATAAATGTAACTTTGACGGAAATTCAATACTCAGAAACATTAGAAGAGACATAAAAGGATACAGATATTATGTTACACAGACTAACAACATCAATTTGGTAACACATTGCATGAGGGATGAAGATGACTCTCTTTAATCTAAATATACTTGAACTTTTTAAACATAATGTATTAAATTGAATATATTAATGAAATTTTTGTGTTTTCCACTGGTAAATTCTTTTATACAAAACAAAGTTGCCTTGCAATCATTCTTTACAATAAAGAACAATAAAGAACATATTTCAATTAATTTAATATTCAGTCAGGTTATTGTGGATTATAATATTTGTTTAAGTTTCATCACAATATATATGTCGGAAATGTAGGGACATCGGGCCTTTCTTTTGGAAGATTCCCCAATACTTGGGCTCGAGGTGACATAACTGGTCGCCGAACGTAGCAACGGTCAACGGGAAACTTTCTGTACGTTTTAATATATTTTTGATAGCACACTGACACGTTCGCTCAGGCACAGGGTTTCTCTAAGACTAACTCCAAGACGATGACAGTAAAATATAACGAAATCCGACATATAAAAGATAAAAAAAACGAATAAATGCATATAACATAATTTGTATTAAAATATAGATATAAACATCCGAAACATGAAATTAAAACTGAAAATTATTGAGTATACAATACGATAATAAATAGATAACGTACGATATTCATGTTATCCAAAATTCCAGTCTGCAGAAAAGCTCATATTCGCTTATTAAAACGCGGAGACAAACGCAGTATACGCGAAACCAGTTGCTGAATAAATCTCATAATTAGAATTTCATTACATAATCTTGTTGTTGTAGGAATTTCCTTTTTACGTTCATGATTCATTATTATCTTCTTGACCTTCATCATGGCTGGGAAATTAACCGGATTGTTTCTAACGACATCGTATATATCCTCTTAAAGGATTTTTGTTTCGTTCCTTTCCCCTTCTCGATTCACGGCGTCTGAAGACGCGGTGGTGTACGCATGCACAAAGATTACGTTGCATATTCGCGGCGAGGCGAGGGTCAACCTGACTATTTCCTGATTACAGCTTCGTTGAATTTATTATGCGCTCGAATAATGTATCCTATCTAAAGAATCAAGCGTTTATATATCGGATGTGATTGCGACTGCAATGATTCGACGACGAGCAATTAAAGATTTTACGGATCGATTGTGATTTGATAGGACACTCGTGAAAATAAAGCAGAATAAGAACATTCGAAACATTCACAATAAAGTATTTCTGTTCCAGCCTAGAGAAACAATTTAACTTTGTCATCCATCCCCATCGTAGCGAAGATTCTCAACAGTGTTCACAAAGCAACGCGAGCTGTATTCAGACTAACAGCTCGATTCCGTTACAAACATTGGAGAGATTCTGTCAAAGAGTCTTCGGACTTTTTGATTCTTCCGCCTCGTATTTCTGACGATCACAGTGCAATCCTTTGAGCCCGCATTTATCGCGAACAAGAGACCCATCGAGTGGCGCGATCGAACAAAATTTATACGGAACACGGTTTCGCGTCGGTGTACGGCAATTTGCTGTAATCGCCGTTGCTGTTACACGCTGGGAATCTTACGGCGAACGACAAATGGTAAACATCGCGTTCGCTTTGTACGATCGCACAAAAGGAAGATTAGAAGTAAATGGAGAAACATCGTGAGACGATGGCAATTAGACGATGAAAACTTAATACTTCGTTTGTCGGAAAATTGGTCCTCGATCTATTGGAGAATTTATTGGATTGGTTTAATTTATTCTCTAATAATTAAATTAAATTAAAGTCTAATTTATTTAACCCTATTATTCTTGTGTTTACCTTTGTATCCTTTCAGACATTTTCTTTCCCAATTTTAAGATACTTTATTCACAAAAGGTAATAGAACTTAAATATATATAAATATTCCAAAGCTATCTATTTAAAGAATAGTAAAATATTCGGTTTAGATCACAGAGAGAAGTTAAGGGATTAAAAGTTAGAGGTATACACACATATATAGAAGTAAATGCTGGAATTAAAGTTTCGTAATTTCAAGGGAAAAGAGATTAGATTGGGCAAAAATGAAAGGAAAGGAGAAAGGATTAAATGATTAACCTTGCTATCAAAGAACTACTTTAGTACCCCGTATCATTTTACTCAAGGATTTAGGAAAATCCCGCGATAGAATTGTAACCATAAACCGAGTAGGAAGAATTTTTCTTAGACAAGTTTAACAAGTTTATAAGAATACACAAAAATACTAATAAAAAGAAGCATTTATGGTAGTCCAAAAACGTACGTGTAGTCTAGGAATCCGCTAGCCGGAAGTTCATCCATTTATTTGATCGAGTAGTAAATTACCCGAACGAAATTCCCATACACCAAACACTCCTTTCCGAAAATTCGTAACTGGCTCGTTAAAAATGACAAAAAAAAAAACGAAATCTCAAGCAGACGAATGGAATTACCTTCAGCCAAAGTCGCTACGTAAACGGCACGAAAAACAGAGCGCCAAAGGGACAAAAGAGATTCGAGGTACGAGGGAAACAGATACCAGAAGAAGGCCAGAAATCCGGGTTAAAAAAGAGACCAAAATAAACGAAAGCAAGACAAAGAAAGGGGAGAGGAGGCAAAAAGAGCTAGGAAAGACTGGAGAACACAATAGAAAGAGGAAAGAGAAGGACCTCTTTAAAAACCGAGCAGAAATCCGGAGGAGGAAGAGGAAACGCGTTGGACCGCGCGCAAGTTGAAGCGGAGAGAAGAGAGAACGAGAGAGACTGGTTGTTCGCGCGGAGGATGGGAGATGCAGAGAGCATCAGGAGGAGACAGAAAAATCGAGCAACAAAGAGTAACGCCGGCAGCGCTGAATATTGTATTCGCATTCGCCGGCTGCGTCGTTTTCGTCGTCGCGTCGCCGCCACGTATGAATGCTGCAGCCTCCTCTCTCGCCCGTGAAGTCGGCTAGCGAGTGTGCTCGCAGTCTTATTTGTGCAGCTACACAATATGCAAGTGTGCACGCGCGCCTGCAAATACCTATACATTTTTATGGGGAACGCGGAGATCGGCTTTCGGCGGTGTTACTCGCGTCAGGATTTCGTTGAAACCTTCCATGCAGCTTTTCGCGAAACGATCGCGCTGCTTTCCTATACGATGATCTGACAACGGTTGGACTTATTTGGCGAAGTAGGATTTGCAATCTGCGAGGATCTTACTTTGGATAAGGGGTATTTAGATTGTGAATTGCCGAGGATATAGCATCTTTTTTGGTGGATGTATCATTTTAATAAGAGAGATTGAAGAAGATGGAGCTTTGGGAATTGAAAAGTTCTTCTCTGATAATAAATGATAGGGATTTGATAGTCGGTCTTTCGTGTTAATTTGTCGTAAAGTATAAAAATCTTTTTTTGTAAATGAAAATAAAGATGGAGGTAAAGAGCTTTGAAAATTGCGTAGTTCTTGGACCTCTGAGGTTTCTTGATAACGATTGATAAATAAAATATGGTCGTTGGACTATTCACTAAAAAATACGACACCTTTCTTCTCAATTGAAACAATTTTAAGCGAGGAGATTTTAATTTTGAAAGAAGGAATTTGGGAGATCGAAACGTCCCTCCTCAGTAATGATTGATAAAAGATTTAGGATTTTCGTCTCTGGCGATCGTGGAGAAGCGAGCTCCTCACAGAATTCTGTCATAACAAGTTTTCCAAGAGATTTTCCGCTCTGTATGGAGGACGAGGTGATAAAGGGAAAGTGCCTCCGAAGAGACGGAAAGTGTCGGAAATTGAATGAAACGGGACTCGAAGCGACACGGTAACCCTCATCGACGAAGTCTCTTCAGACGCAATTAGTTCAATCGCGCGTCTCTTCGTGTTCTATCGATTTTCTCTTTGAGGTTCGGAGTGGCAAAAAGTCGGGAAAACGCCGGAGAAAGGTCAATCGTCGGTCCTCGAAGCTGTAATCTTCCTCTTAGAAAAAAGGAGGCATACGCTAGCCGACAGAAAAGCGACGTTTCACCTTTGCGTCGAAGAGCGATTCGAATTAAACGAAGGGAATAAGACGGCATGGCGAATGAACCGAAAGGGGAACGGAATGGAAGCGAAAAAAGAAGAAAAGACGCGTGGAAGGTCCGAAATGGAGTAGCACAAGGGGATCTCCGGATCAGTAATTAATTGCACCGTTGGTATCAAGATAATAGTTACTAATTAACTCTACCGAAGCCATCGTTGGCTCGATCAATTCGAGCTCTTACCTCAGATCTTCCACCGTAGAAAGGAAAGAGCGGAGCTGTAGTCGCGAAACCGAGATGCTTTTCTATACGTATCGCCATGACTACAAAAATTATGCAACTATATGCGCGATCGATAGTAATTTTTGCCAGATGTCGATACAGATACCCCGGAAGAAATGAATAACTTAGCGTCTTCTCCGGAAACCGAATTTCTCAAACTGCAGCTTGCCTCCTATTTCCATTGTAATTCACTTCTCGAGGCTAAATACCTGAGGATGAATTTAATCAAGACGAATCTTCCTCGTTCTGTCGTAATTGAATCAACGGACATCGCTGAATGAGAAACTTTAGGAATTTATCCTCGATGGTTTAATAAATCAGAACCAACGTTATCTTTATCACTAAGTTTTCCTCGCAGGATAATTTACTAGCTAATAGTATATTAGCAAACCGTCGTAGAGATCATTTACGATTCTATTATTCTCAAATTTGCTTTGTAATTTGCAAAATTTATTTGTAGAAGTTTATATATTTCCTCGTATCTACGATGAAACCAGGCAACCCTATTGCCAAAGACTCTGAGTTTAAAAGAAGTTTTCTTAGATTTATTTCAATTAATAATATGTAGCGCAAAACGCGATAAATACATACGTACTTCAAACTCTTATTTCTCTCTCATTTTCAAAACCTCACAACTTTTTACTTCGAAAGTTCGACAAACATATTAACCTATAACTAGTTTGTACTACGGTTAAAGTAAAATTTGTAACTAGTGACTTATCAAGTTTCAAAACTCATTAACAGAATTACACCAATCCTACAAAAAGAGATCCGAGCGATTCTATGCGTTAAACACCTGTCAACCAATCTAATGGCCAATCATAATTAATTATTCCCACTGCCGCCAACATCTGTTATCCGAAACGCGAGCGCCAACGAAATAATTATCATGGCCAATTAATCTACACTGAGTTCCATCGGGAATTCCACGCGGTAAAACGCACTCACGCGGTTCGTCCGAGCTTCCTCGAAGCAAGTTCTCTCTCACTACGAAGGCGTTGAAATTCCACCGGGAGGCATCACGGTTCTCTTCCTTTAAAACCGACGATAACGGCTACGAGGGAGGGGGCGTTTGTTCCCCAGACCTTCTCCCTCACCCCCCTCTTAAGAGAGACGCGCCTTTAAAGCTTGGAATCGCAGGAAAACGACAGGAACGGGGACTTACCTGAAACAGATAAAAAGGTATACGTTAGAGGGCGACGGTTTTTAATTGGGACGACGTCATTTATTGCGAGCCAGCCGCCGCCGACGACGACCGCGACGACGACGACCACGACGACCACGACGACGACGACCACGACCGGCTCCAGAGATTCCATGGTGGCTCTTTTGTGGACCATTAAAAGGGCTGAGAGAGAGCCTTTTAGAAAGGCCTGGCCGCAATAAATGACGGATGCCCCGATCTCGCACAATACACCAACCGCACGAATTCAGACGGCACCGCGACACGCCGGAAGTGGACACTTTTTCCCTGCTTCCGACCGCCCCGTTTTGTTCGAACGAGACGGTGGTTTTACTCCGGCTCGTGGATTTTTCAACACGGAAATTGGAGATTGAGGTTATTAACCCGTTCATAATGAAACGAGGAAAAATTAAAAACGGGTGATATAGAGAGTAATTGTTTATTTGGATTACCGATGCGTTCAGTGTAATAAAATGGCGGAAGATTTGAAACTCGTTATATTAAAAACAAATACATTTAACGTTTAGTTAATTAATAGCTTATAGAATGTACCACGTTAAGCGTGCGAACATTTAATAATTGTATATAATAATACAATACTTACTATATATATAATTATTAAGCATATGTATTATGTAAATGTTACATTAGTAATTACGTATAATGACATCGAAAAAATAAAATTTCTAGTATTATAATATCTCCGACAGTACTGAAGTCTCTTTGAGGACATTATAGAGGGATTAGTTCAATCGTAGTGTTGATGCAATATTAAATGTTTGCAAATTTGATGATCAATCACAGTAGCTATATAAAAATAATAACAAACGAAGAGAGCTTGGATAGTTTATTCTGCTAATTATTTCTTTACGCAGATAAACTAAGAAGCTTCAAATAAAAATTATTGTGTATTGCTGGGTAAATATTAAAAGAGTTAATAAAAATACACTGTGCTCACGAAGGCGGGTTTCTAATAATAAAACAGGCTTCCTAATCCGGTTGATCGGTGGTACCGATTTAAGCCGACTCTTCGAACCATGGAACGTGATTGAAGCAATATTTTTTCGGTGTGCGATTCGCGACGGCCAGACTGTCATGATACGGTTTTAAAGAGAGCCGGGAAAGAAAATATTGACTGTCGTTCCACAAATTAAAGAGGACACTGTGGAGAAATAATCGGCAGAACGGCAAAAAAATGATCAAGCGAAACGTGCCTCAAAAAGAGTAGCATGATGGTGCGATTTTTCGAATGGATTTAAATTAATCGAACAAAAAAGAAAGAAAAGAAGGGGAAAGACGGCATCTTTCGAGCATGTAGCGTGTGTTCGTCCAAATTGCTACATAACAGCGCATGGGGAGAGAAAGAATGATAAATCTTGATTGTACAAGCAGTGAAAGAAATCGAGCTACTGTCATTAATTCAAGCAAAACAGTGAGCGCGTGCCTCACGTTTTCATGAGCGTTTCGTAAGCGAAGAGACCGGTCCTATCGATCGCGGTGATCTACGAGAGTATTTCGATTGTAGTTATAAAATCGTGGTGTTGACAGCGAATTACGTAATTGAGAATGAATGATATAGATAATGATGGTTCAAAAAATAAGATAAAAGACGGTTCAAAAAATTTGGGACAGATCGATGAATCGTTTATTTGATTCTTAAAAAAAATTGAACGAAATTTTATTATAGTTAGTGGAATGGTTATTTTTATATTGTGATATGCATTATATGTCGTTGATACTCATTTTCGCAGACAATTTCGCTGATAGCTATTGATAATAGAGACTGGAAGAATATGTTCTGTGTTTTCCACATGAAAAACAGAAAGTACTTAAGTTTAACAAAGATTCAAGAAATATAGTGTCTTTTCAAATCCATTTGTGTATTTTCGTCGAGCATTGGATTCGTGGCGATTCGATGGACAAAGAAAGAGATTCGTACGAATGACAGAAAACGAGTGAAGGCAAATGGTCAGAAACATGTCCGGGGCTAAAACGTAGGATGAAGTCGTACGTGGAGGGTAAACGTCGACGACGATGCGCTAAAAGCGGCTGTAAGTGCTCCACAGAAATTCATCGTTCCAGCATAAGGAACCGATAACTCGATGGTCGTGTCGCTGTGAATGATGTAATGGCGATGATAAAATTTGTTTTCACTCTTCGCCGGCGACACTGGTGAGTCGATGGAACCAATGATCACGAGTCCTGTTTACTTAGCGCTCCCTTGTCACGTTGCCGACACAAATTTCCAAGAGATAAGGAAACAAATTTCACTGTAATCCTACTTTTAGCATCTCCTAACTTCTCTCATATATTTTCCTTTCTACAGAAATAAATCTATTTTCCGAGGAAATTGGAATGAAATAAGGAATGGGGAGATCAACCTTCTATACTGTTCCCATTAAAAACATTTTCCAAAAACGTTTTTATATTTCCACAGAAACTTCAATTTCTTAAGGATACAAATAATAATTGTTCTTTAATTTCCGTTATACATTTCTCTACAAAGATGTATATTAATTATCCGGGAAAATCAGTGAAATATCTACGAGATTAAAGATGAAACATCGCTATCTGAATGAAAAATATTTTACGAAAATCCTTAAAATTTTGTTTCCATAAATATTTCCAGATTTTTAGCTTGCAGAAAATATTTCCATTTCTCTAAAAATCAAGCAGATTAGTTCTTTTCGTGACATCTGAAAACCCATCTGTTAATTTCCTTCATAAATTTTTCGCGTGGAAATAAATTCTATCTTTTGATAAAATTACTAAAATAAGGAATCGAGAGATCAAGCTTACACTCTATTTTCAAGGAAAACATCCTAGGAATATTCTTACCGTTTTATATCTTCACATTCAGAAAGAAAAATTCTCACTTCTAAAAATTACACAACTGACCAATTCTAGTTATAACACCTGCTTAAAACAGATCTTCTAACTTTTCACACATTTTTCCACAATAATAACTTTCCTCTGCCGAAACGTAAGATATTCGAATTCCGATTTTAACAATTAAACATTTTCATTATCAATTCATAAAAGACTAGCCTAAGAACTTTATTTCAAAATAACCTTAAAGAAAACTTCCAATTAGTCAAATACATGCAACCAATTATATTATAACACTTATATTATCTATCAATAACATCTACCATATGTCTTTACAAAATAACCATATTACCTTCTTCCAAATAAAACAAAAACTAAATCTCATAGTTCCAAAATTAAATACTTCCATTAGGAACATTCTACGGACGTTTTCCTCACAAACAAAGATCCCGTTTCCCAAAAGCATAAAATCATCCATTCTTCTCTACAAAACACGCTTAATCCACATCGAAACGCATTGTACCTTTGAAAAGTCAAATGAAACTGTTCGAATTCACCCTGTCAACGTCTCTCCGCTAATTACTATTGCGTTTCCGACGTCGTGCAACATTATTCTCTCGTGCAACGGGATGTTCGCAACGTCGTGATTCATCCCGCGAAATATCTGTGGAACCGGTGATCCCAGCCGTCGACAGGGAACGGCGATCTCTCTGGCTTGGTTGCCAAAGGGCAAGCTCTCCCGACGTAATTCCGCGTTGCGTAACACACGATCGGGGGCACGGCCGTGCGAGAGCGCGCCGCGCTGTCTGCACCGGCGAGACTGCAAGGCGGCACCGCGATGCACTTGTTGCAACAATATGCCGAGGCTTATCCACCGCCGGCTAAGTGCATCCAGTGATTCATACTGGCCGCCTGTGCAATACCAGCCGTGTGTACGCGCCTATCCATGCAACTGCTTGTGTGTATTGTTTGCGTGTACATACAGTTACGCACGTTCGCTCTTTTGTGCGTACGAGTTACACGCGCGAATCAGCATCTGGTTGAGCCGGCGGCAGATCGTGAGGATGTTTTAATGTTACTTCGAACGGTATACGAGGAATGAGAATAAAAGGCTGTGGATGGAAGACACAAGAAGAGCTAGGGACAGCGAAGTGTGTGCGAAGAGGGTGGTTTATAGGTAGAAGATTGATGGAATCGTGAGACGGTTGTGTGACTATTTTGAGGATTGTATGGGGCTTCTTTGGTAATTGGGAAGATCGGTTTGTGGTGTGGTTGGGGAGCTTGAAATAGATTTTGCCTGGTGCGGATGAGAGATCGTTGAAATATATTTGTGGGAATTAACCCATTAATTATGGGGTGACATAATGCACATACTGTACACACATACATTGGTCTGCTATAGCACGATTAACATTATTCACTGGTGTCTGATTTACATCGTAAAATGAGGAGTGGCAAAAGAATTAGCAAATATGAGATTATAACATTGGATTACGTGTTCATTGTTCGAGTGTATATTATTACAAATGTATAAAATGTGTTTCTGGAGTTACAGTTAATTTCCTTCGAGATATTTTCTACAATAATTCGCATTATTGTTTGTTTATAGTACAATCACTCATCCAATTGATTTATAAAAGAAAGAAATTAGTATTTGCAAAATGATTTTCAAAGTTTTATTGATTATGTAAACGGTTAAAAATAGAATGAGATATAAAGTGCTCAAATGATTCCTTCCAATTAATTTATTTTCCTCAAACAAGAAAGTATACTACAGAATATTTTCCGTTTAAAAACCTACGAATTCTATCATAGATTATATAAATCAATAATGTATTCCCATTTTAAGGCAATTCTCGCTAGTTATATACGTTTACAATACACTATGTAAACTTCTAGGCCGGAATTATCGTAATTAACTAGAACTAAAATCACCTTTTCGTTAACGTTGCTTAGTGATACACAGTAAATACACACGAAATGCGTGTAACGATTTGCAGACAAACTCATTGTAAAATCAGATTCCGTAACGACGCCGTCAACGTCGTCTTTCTTACGCACGATCTTCATCCATCATTCATCTTGCCTTCGTTGACAAGATTCCAAATGCAACTCGAAATGTGCGCAAACAATTGCGACGACGTTGCAGGTTGCCATCGCAGGCTACGCGATTCACTTGCAAAGGACCGTTGTATCAGCGAATGCAGCGATTATGTGCACTGAGGTGTTTATGGGAGCAGTGAACTCCTCGGGAAATCCCGGTAACCCTTTCCTCTATTCCTTGTCGTCATTCAACGACTACTTACTTACGTTTCCGTTCTTGCTCGCTGTCAGAGACACGCGCGAATATATACGTGAATTGATCTACCTCTGCATTGTCAACCTGAGCGTAACCTTAACGATAGCGCTCTTCCTTGTTCCACAAACTTTTCCATGTTTTTCCTGACGCAGACTGTTTGTCTTTTTCCTCGGAAACTTGCTTTTCTCCTATATTTTCACGGTATTGTTTCGTTTATTGTTTGATTTTATCGACTATGCTTTTGTACTGTAGAAAGTTGTTCTTTTTGTGATATGGTGTTATTTAGTATTAATAATACTATATATATTATATATATTATATAGTATTATTGATATAATATTATTATTTATATTACTATAGATTTATAGTGAGAGTAAAATAATTTTATCATTGTAAAATTACTGAATAAATGTTTAAATTTCCAAATTATTCAAACTTTTAAACATCCGAACTTAATATTCAAATATGCAACTTTTTGGGAACTTAAATATTTCCAAACATTTAAATATATTTCCAGATATTGAGATGTTTAAGTACTCAGAATTTTAAATGTTTAAATCCTTAATTTTTGAATTTTCAAATTACGAAATGTTTGAACCTATGAGTTTCAGAATATTGATTTTCCAATTTTTTTTATTTGAATCATCGTCATAGTAGCAGTGGAAAACACCAATTCAAAATTCTAAAATTTCTAAAATCTTAGAATTAAGATTAATTCTCAGAATTAACGATGATTCATAAACACGGTAAATTCTCTTATCAAACTGAAAAGAATTCAACGTACCATTCGCTATTCAGAACGAAGGGCCAGTCTATTGATTTCACATTTAACCCTTTTATCCACATTTGCCATAGCTCAAATTTTATCTACATGTGTCTACAGTCCATTCTTTCCACTGATCGATCATTTTACCCAGGCACTTGCATTTCGTGGCTACTTCTTCCTTGGTTCTAGCTGGACTGGTTTCCTTGTTGAATTCTCAGTTCTGATCCGGTAAGTTCTTGCTTCCTACGCGCGACCACGTGAAGACGTTCTATTCAGGGAACTCTTGTCGCAGCGAAACTTCCCCTCGTGAATCTAGGTTTATGGGTACAACGCTGCCGCCAGATATTTCCGAAAGAGAATATATCGATCGATGGGAAAAACCGTGTTTTGTACCTCTACAGCCGTGCCACGTTATAAATATTCCCAGCTATCAGCGGTTCGGATTCGGTTGACTTTTGTTAACTTTCAGCCTGTTTCACTTCGAATAATGTATTTTGATAAGTTTTTCGACAACTTCGTGGAAAGGTAATAAAGTAGTTTGATCGGAAGATCGATCATTTTTTATTTAAGATAAAATTGGATTAAAGTTTCCGCAGTTTATCCGCTTTAAAGTCGATAGACACACGTTGATAACCATTGTTCTACTAAAATCATGAATGCACCACGCTGTAGGTTTTGTTTTATGCATATGTCAAAGTATTCGATGACACGATATTGATAGAGTGGTACGTGGCTAATTAATTCAGCACATCTCGACAAATTAATTGTTCGGGCAAACTTGTATGATTAAAATATCTCAATTTGCATGCTCAATTGGTATACTCTTATTTGCACCGGTTCGCAAAATTTTAGAAGAATTTCAACAAATTAAAAGATTTTTAATATCTCTAGAAAATCATCAGATACAAAATTGAAACAATAAATTCACGTGTCTGAATAACAATTTTATCACATTTTTCTCAAATCTATGACATTATTTAACGATAAAGAAGTAAAAGCGTACGATTGTGTCGAAAATAACTCAAAAGATGCGATATAATTAACCAGAAACACTATATACATATATAGAATATAGATCCATAGAGTAATTTGGATAAACGTACCAACCCTTTTTCTGTCTACTTATTTTACTTAGATATATATATATATATATATACGGATTTCATATATATATACACGCATATACGAATTTCTCTTCATCTATGTTACGCTTCCTCTATTCTCTCAACTGTATCTCTTCGTCAACTCACGGGCCAAATTTTTATCATTCCTCTGACAAAGTGTATTTCTTTGGTCCACGATTTTCGCGAATCCGCTCGTACACGATTATGCTCTTCTATCAGATGATTTCCTTGGTGGGAAAGATGGCAGGCACGTAGGTACGCCAAGGAATTCCATCGAAAGGTATTCTTCGCGTTGCAAAATTCCCGCGTGCATCGAAATCTAGACGCGTACTGCAAAATGCCGATTTACAAGAGGAAAAGCCACGGCGGTAAATTTTTCGTGAGAGAAAGAGAGTAAGTTGCCCCTACAACTTCTTTCTTTTTTTCTTCTTCTTCTTCACCAGGGAATAAAATATTCGGCCGACGTGAAGTCTATTACGAGAGAAATACGTAAGCAAGCACGGCTATATTTTCACGTAGGCTCTGAGACCGAAATACCATCGAGGGATATAAATTATATCTGTTAGAGATACACGCGTTACGCGGTTAAGGAATAGTTGAAATGTGCCGGCGCGGTTTCTTAAGTCGTCGACGTTAATTTACGCGTGCAAGTCTTTGGAACGTGGAAATGTTTCGGTGGAACTTTCACCGACAGTTTGATGTTGTGAAAGAGATATTTACTTTATCTCGTGTATTTGCTTAATTCATAGGCGTACATTTATATCCAGCTTGTTCTACGTCCACGCATACCGAACTGAGAAGTGAGCTTCAATTAGGTTGCTTTGGCTCTACCGTCGTCCTATTGACTTGCCAGTATTTAATCGTTTAATCTAAAACCAAAAGATACACAGACGGAAGTTTGACGAAACTATGGTTCATTCCGATTATTCAATGTTTACGAAGCCTTATTAAATTATATGTAGAATGATTCATATACCTCTCATATTTCACATTCTGATTTTCGACTTTCCATTTTTCATCGCGGAATATATATATATAATTTCCCATTTCTTAAAGTGTCGCTAAATGACAAAATAATCATATCGCCTATCATATTCATCACTGTTTCTTTTCTAAAATATACAACGAGATGGGAAGCTTATAGAACGATGGTTTGCTGGGATGATTATATAGCACATAAATCTTGTGAAATCATAGAACAACCAAATAATCCATCATACCTTCACTTTCACTTTACCAAAATAAGCAAAAAAGCTTCTGAAAATTATAATTCGCTTAGTTTTTTAAAAATCATATAATATTATATACTATTATATTATACATTTATCTTTTATACTATTATACTATTATACATTTTACTATTATACTATTATACTATTATACATTTATCTTTTCCAAACCTACCTCAACTAGATAAAAATTTATTTTTATTTTGTTAGATCCCTCGCAAAGATTAAAAACTTTCCCGAAATTATGATTGGTTTCGACTTTCCATTTTCTAAACTATAGCTCATCATATCCACACCTACTTTCCCCCAAAACAAGCGAAACATTAAAAGAACTTACGAAATCCCGGACCAAAATGATCAAATTAGCTGGCGCGAAAATTTCTCGAAAGTTTCACTAATCGGGACCCCGTACGATCGGTGTTGCGCCGGGACAGTTTCTCCTACAGAGGACACGAGGAACTTTCGAACGAAGTCGGGGCACGTCGAAAAGTTGGGTCGATCGACGTATGGTTGGTTGACGATTCGACGTTTAATTGATTGTAATTACCGCATACCGAGATAAATAGTTAGCGTTCACCTTGTGCGCGGCTGGCACGGTGAACGTGGCCGGAGGTCGCCGATATCGATTCGTGGCAATCGGAAAACATAATTCGTCGACTAATGAGGCCGACTTGGCTCGTGTTCCATCGAAGGACGATCAGTGAATAGGAAGAGAAGGGCGCAACCGAGTCGTCGTTGCGGTGGTCCGACACAGATTCAATAAAATCGTAAAAATACGAGACAGCCAGCTGTTCAATAAAGGACACTCGATCGATGGCAATGTCCAAGATGATTATTTCGATGACTATTAGTAGAATCGACTCGGGATCAGTATTCGGGAAAGCGACTACCTTTGCGATTCGTTTTCATGCCAACAGTGAAATTGCGTCGCCTTTTAAGGACGAAAGCGGACAGAAGCTTCGAATCTTAATACTCGATCTTGCTATTTGTTGCGTGAAATTGAATGCGAAGGTTGTCTTTGGCCGCTGCTTTTATCGCGGAGACAGATACGTACACGATGTTCCTAAAATGGTAATCTTTGAAGGTTTAAAACTGCGTCACTGAAAGTCGTAATGGGAATAAGATTCAATGAACGGGCTCGTAAACTTCTTTCTCTTGGAAGTATAATGATTTCTGATATTAATACAAGGACATTATTCGTGGTTTAATAAGAAAATAATATCTTGTATTCATAAAGGTATATAGAATAGGTCGTATTTTATTATGGATAAAAATTGCTAATTACAAGAAACATTAAATATAATTGAAAAGTCATTTTAAATAACCTTCGTTACTCTACCCGTACACAGAGGAATCATCGCTGAATTAAAATTTCAAATAAAGCAGCGAAGTCCACAAATCTAAATTTTAAATCCGCACGCTTCCATCGATCGCAAATTCTGCATGACATTGTTGAATTTTCGGATATCATTTTGAAATCAACCTATATAACACAGTTTTCCAATTATTTTCTAAAGTTATGAATCAGATGTCGATCATGGTTTCCCTATCAGAGTGCCATATATAACGCCAAGATAAATATCCCAAGGGGTAGATTTTTGTCGTGCGTTTCACCTCCGATCATACCTATACGGCTCTAAATCATACCACATCGTTGCCCAGTTCTAAATCATCGTCGATTCGAGCAAACTGAGCAACGCTGTCAGCCAGTTTAATCTGATCTGGTGGCCACCGCGATTTATATTTTAATCAGCGAACTTCGGTCCCGCCCCCTCACCGCACACCGATTAGATCGCCCGTGCAAATTATTGTCCGACGTATTACCACCTGCTACGTCAACTGACTTCTGGTAAATATTCGATCTGTGCTGCCCATTTAAAGCTTTCTGTTCAGATTCGACGATCTTCATAGACAAATTCGATAGCGACACTTTGGCTGATCTAACGATATAATATGAGATGTTTATTGTTGAATTAAAAGTCATGAACGTGGAGTCCAAATTCATAATGTTACTAGAAACTCAGGCTCTCTCTTTCTTTTTTTCGTTTCTACTTTCTCATTATCTATTTTTTTAAGGAAAACTTCTGGGAGCTTAATTATAGGTACGTGAGTTATAATTAGCAAGCTTGCTTTCTTAGGATAACATCTAGGACCTTAAATAATAAAATATACAAAACGTCTTACGAAATTACGTATATATACAAGAACTATCAAAGATCAGGGTATAATTCATGGATATAAAATAGAAAAAAGAAAAAGGTTAGTATAAATGTATAAATAAAAATTCATACATCACATATGGTTTTTCCTTATTGAAGAATGATTCTCGTACTGCAAAAATTTATTATCCTTGGAATTATTAGAAATATTAAATGTTATAACAATACTTCAGGTATAAACTGGGAAGCATTTTATGACCCAATTAAAACAGGTTACCTCTTATTTAATATTTCGAATTTAATTTCTGTTATCGGAATAACTTTAATAACCGTTCAAATATTTCCAATAATTTACACAAGGAGGATGAAATTGTGGCAATAGCAGTAGAAATTGCAACGCAACTTTCTGTCGTAATGTTTTATCGCTGAATGGGAGTGTTTGAATGAAATAGCGAGCGATTATTTAAAAGAATGACGCGATCATGCAGTGCAATGTGATCACAAACGTTAATTGGGCTCGTAGCTCTTTTTTCGTGGCTATGAATAAGTATCATGGATTACGTCAAGCGCCATGATATAAATAGTTTCACGGACAAATATAGAATTCTGCATGCCTTGAACGATTCGTACTGAGGTGTGACATCCGTGAAAGCAACGTGAACAGCATCGATGTGAGACTTCGCTTCCTACCGACTTCGTGGTACATCGATAACCAGTAATGAGTTACAGTTAAGTTAACTTAGTTAACTATTTCTCTCTTAGTGTTTAATCGCTATCACTTTCGTTTATATCGCTTCTTACGCTTATATCCTCTCGACACACACGCTGCTTCTCACCAGCTTCGTGAGTGAAACTAAACTCACAAGCAATTATTAAGAAATGGCTTAATATTTTAGGCTGCACCAAGTAACCAATTCCAAATAATCATCCTATAGTTCACGATTATCGTTTTACTGAATATTTTATTATTAATTCCAGAAATTTCTCGTTTTTTCAACACAATCGAACCTCAATTCTTCTATCGACGACTCTCGCAATGTACACTTCGTATTATCAACAAATTAGAATCCTACAATTTCTCTCACTATTCCTACACAATCATACCAAGCAATCAACTCAAAATAAACTTACATCATGCACAACTACTGTTTCCTCGAATCATGAAATTATTGGTTCAATCAACAAATTATCCAGAAATTCTCAATGTGATCTCGATCTTTCGCTCGATCGCCTGCTTTTTCAACCTGCAATACGTATTATCAACAAACTAGAACTTACTGATCGTACATTGTTCCTCAAAATAATCACTTCGTATCATTTAAGAATACCGTTTCACCGAATTCTCGAATCACTAATTCCAAAACTCGATTCTTCTATTATCCACTCTTCCGATCTATGATCCGTTTGAAGCTATATACACATTTACACTTTTCGATAGCGCAGAGAGTATTATAAGCTTGATAACGAGCCATAACTACTGATCGCAATTGAGCGTGAAGTCGTGCGGCGGACGGTTTCTCGCCTTATCTCGCGGTTTGCGGTGTCTCGACGAGCGAAAAGAACGACGGCGAGAAAAGAACGGAAAATAATAAGAGGAAGTTTTGCAATAAATCGAACAACGGTTCCGCCTGGACCGGAAGCGGATCGCGCTCGAAGGAACTCGTGAAAATAAATTTCTAGTCCGGCGGCGATCGAGGTGAACATCGAACGGGCAACCGGTGAATTTCAGCGGGAGGCGACGCGTCCGAGCCTAGATTTACTGCTTGCCTTCCAGGAAAATAATCGACATTATCGATGCGCATTGCCCCGGTTCGGCGTGGCTGGCAACGTGTTTCGTGTCATCGTTGGACCGATGGTGAAAATCCGCGGCTCCCAGTTCCGATGGAGAAATAAACGATTCGTTACTAGATAGCAGAGAACGCGAAGATGCTAAATTTGTCCACGATCTATAAATTCCTCTCTCCGTTCTTGGAGCTGCGAGATACCATCGTCTAAAAGCGATATGCACGATCGTTTTGACCAGCTTAGTTATGCTAGTTGAATACGAATGAAGAGATTTTTGGTGGCGTAAAATCCTAGTAAAGAGATGATACTTTATAATCTAAATATTTTTCTGGTTGAAAGTTTCTATGTGTTCCGTTATATGTATCATATAACCTGGAATGAGATATTTTTGGTGATTTAGAATT
Organism: Bombus terrestris; assembly: GCF_910591885.1. Classification (NCBI taxonomy): domain Eukaryota; kingdom Metazoa; phylum Arthropoda; class Insecta; order Hymenoptera; family Apidae; genus Bombus; species Bombus terrestris. Next base: position 10,841,976 of record NC_063273.1, on the reverse strand, counting down.
CCAGTTAGAAGAAGATACGTGACATTTGTATTGTATTGTGAAGGAAAATTGAAATATTTTGTTGGGTGACAAGAATGTATCATATCACCATATTCTACTACATTTAGTATTTACATTAAGGAAGATTAAAGCCATCATTTGTCTTTTTATCTTAAATCTGATAATTAAATCATACCGTGATTATAAAATCGTGACATCACGTTATATCAAATATAATCCTTGTGTATGGCGATTTATATGCGAAACTGAAGATTCGGGGAAAGACGAACAGTTGGAAGTGCAGGATAAGGTTCTTACATAGAATCAAGTTATACAATGCAACGAGTAAATTTCAATTACGCTAAAACCATCCATTAATCATCTAACTTCCGTTCTACCGCACGAGTGAGTGGTCGTCATGAAATTCGGAGATAGTAATTAAGTCATCCAAAGAGCGCACAGACCAAGAACACCGACGGGCCGGTGTTCGTGGCTTTGTACTTCCGGCCGGCTTCTCCTGGTCAGGTCAGTGATAAATGGATCATGGGCACATCCTCTTCCTTATGGTATTCGGTGAACAAGGAGCGTCAGCAGCAGCGGCTGAGCCAAGATATAAGATCCAGCCAACTAGATATGCTCGATTGGTTCTGGCCACGATTGGTCCTCGCGCCTCGTCCCGAAAACGTCCTGTCGAAGACGTCGATTTCAACCAGCGAAGACTTTTAATAAAACATCCCGTACGTCACCTCCTGCTACTTCAAAACTTTCTTTTCGGTGATATCTTGCCAAAGAAATCGTTCACCTAGGTCGAAACGTGACCATCTCCATTTTTGGAGAAGTTGAAGAAACTTTGTTCGGGGAATTGATTTATGGGAAATTTCTTTAACAAAGGTACTAAATTTTATGAGTTGATATTAATACCAAATTGTGGATGTTTAATGAAATGAAATCCAATTAAAAATTTATTTTGTGTTCTAATCATTATGCATACGTTGCTTCGAGTGTCTTAGATACATTCACGCAATATATGCACGGAATGTGCACAAAGGAATAAATACCTATATGTTATTATAAACAGAGTGGATATTATTGATAAATCTGGATCTGCTTGGAGTAATTTCAAAAGACCTAATAAATTCCTGAAAAAGAAGAAACTATACAAATCACCAATACTTTCCACCTAAAAGTCAGCATCCAATCGATCTCTGCGCGTTAACTCAATGTAACTTTTAAGCACCGAAGTTTAATAGAGTTTTAGGAAAACAGTGGAAGACACAAAACCCCGACACCCTACCAGAAGCTTGAATCTCGTTCCATCAACCTCCCGTCTCGGTCCGTGCACACTTGCCTGCTTTCCCTGCTAAACTGGTCCGCGGTGTTCGCGGAACATCCTCTCACTGGAACAGTTGGAACACTTTAGCGCCGATTTCCCGCTAGGTGAAAGGTGTCACCTCTTTTCGCGAGTGTTTGACTTTTCCATTAACGTCGCCTTGAACCGACGAGAACAACGAAAGGACTTTGATGTTTCGCGGTGGTTAATTAGCGTAACTCACGTTAACCCTACTTGTGTGCTTTATGCCTGAGGAATGCGTGCGCCGTGCGAAAATCCAACGGCGGCGTTTCTGCTAATTAACCGGCGCTCGTGTGCTCGATCTACGTCGTTCCCGCGCTGATTGAAAAATTCGTATCGCGTTACGCGACGCGCGGAATTTCTGCGAAAGTCGTTAACGTAACGAGCCAGCACGAAATAAAATAGGCGAAAAATCTGCTCCTAGTTGTTTGGTATGCGCTTCCAAAGAGTGGATGGAATTTTTCCGAGATTGAGGGAGTGAGCGAAATCCGCGATGGCTATGGAGCGTAAGCAGGACTTTTTGTTTTTGAGAAATTGAAATGGACGGAGGAATTTTTAACGCTTCGTCTACGACTCGCGAAGGATTTCGTATTTTTACTTTCAGCATTTTTCTGTAAATGTGGTGATTTCTATTCACGAGTTATGTCGAGATTATGTGAAAAGAAAGTGTAGAAATTAATTAATTTATAAATGTATAATTAAATAAATGTATAAAATAATGATTCTGAAGGCAGATTTTAAGAAATTAATAACTAATTTGACAAAAGGAACTTTTTCTGAGAATTACTCGTTTTTAAAGATATCAATTTTGACTATATTCTATAAATGGCATATAAGAAATTTAAAAATTATATCAGAAATATTTTCTAAATATTTCTGCTAACATTAACAACTAATTTAGGGCTCAGATACATTCGTACTTTGAATAACAAGAATTATTTCAATGAAATAAGACTTGAATTTTGTTCTAACAAATACCTAGCATCTTACTCCTTTCTTTTTCCGCAACCAAAAATTCACCAACAGCGATCCAATGTTTCACTCACCTAAAAGAACCGATAATTTATTAAAAATGACACCGAAAATCGTAGGCCTCGTGGCGTTCGTGACATCCAAACGCTCGTAAAAGGAAGCAGAAGAGAATGGCGAAGGAGAAGGGGTATTCCGAATATCGACATTTTCGCGGAATCAAGGAGGCGTTCGAAAACCCGAAGCGGATATCATGGCGTTGGGCCAAGGTGGAAATTATGGCCTACCTAATCTTCGGGATTTTCAAACCGGGCTGATGAGAGAGCACCCTTTCAGGAATCGTGGAACGACGCCGCGAGCGACGAACCTCGAGGTGCCGACTTGTTATTAACGCTAACATAATCGCACGATCGTACCACGTGAAATCATCACGGCACACACCGTGCGGTCGATAAGTCATGCGGCGGATCGCGTCTCCCTGTGAATATTGTAATTATCGACTTCGCGGCCGCCAAGGGACTAGTCCATGTAATGAATTTAATCCGCTTGCGATTCTTCACTGAGTTCTCGTTACGCGTCCATCACCGGTCATGCTCTTCTCAAATGGATTGGCTTCGATCGTGTCTTGCTTCGTTGCTCGATTTTATTAGCTCCTTTCCTACCTTTCGACGAGATACTTTTTTATGAGTTTTGGATACAAGTGTGGTGGATAAAATGAGTATAGAATAAGTGCAATACAATCTTCAAGAAGCGTTTCTTGTTTTTCAAGTTACACATTTTTATAATAACCATATGACTTCTTTATGTTTGTACCAATACTATGTTTACGACCGTAGTATAACCATTGCGCTACTATCATTATGTACAAAGGCAGGTTTAACAGAGTAAAGTAGACACATGAAAATGGAGTTTTCAGACTATAATTTTAATATAATTATATAATTTTATTTAATCAAGAAATTAAATATAATTTCTCTATCTTTACAAGGAGTATAAGCAGCTTCTACTCAATGAAAAACAGTAGAAGTACATTTATCATTAAAATTATATAAACATGTCTTGACTTGTACCAAAGCATAAACGTTGAAATACATAAGTTGTCATAGAAGAAAAAACATAAATTAATTATATTTGATAAGCAAATAATTCTATAAAAACGATTCTAGTTAAAAATGACCACGACCCTTCAGAATAAATTTTACGATCCCCTTAAGATTCGCCCCTCAAATTTCACCCTTCAAAGTTTAAGGTAATCCAGGGACTGCTTCTCAAATCTACAGAAATTCATCCTTCTATTTCATATAATACATTCGAGTAATCTTTACCTGTCGAAACTCTCATCGAAATTCCCATCGAAATTTACCGCTGTCGAACCAGCCATCCATAGACATACTTTATCACCGATACGTAAGTAAAGCCGTCACAGAGCGAGTAACAGGCTATCAACTACATTTTCTACGTAGAAAGTCGAACCAGCCCGCTCGATAATTACGGTTGACAGGTAAATAGAGAGGGCGAGTTTTCTTTTTTGGCGCGATTAATTAAGATTAATTAAACGAAATGCAACCGGTACCCCACGGTATTTGAATCGGTCGTCAGTGGTCGTTAGTCGTCGACGTCGACGTCGACGCCGACCTTTCCAGGCAAGAGAGCGTTTGAAAAGGCTTTCGCGGCTCTCTGGCGGTCGCGCGCAACTCCTTTCACCGTAGTCGGTTTAATAAACGCGTAGAAAGTGCCGCGGAAAGGCTGTCATGCACCATCGGCGCGCCAAGTAACACGTTCGGGTTCACGGAAAACGATGCGAGCGTAGAGATACAGAGGCGCAACGTTTCGGAACGAGGGACCTCCATATACATACGCGTCCTTTCTTCCATATTGAATAAATTTCCGACACGAGGGTAATCGAACAGGTCCATCGGGGCAAACGTGATTTCTCACCGCGTGAGAATAAAGTAGTTGCGCGTCCGGATGGTACCGGGATGATCGTGATAAATGGCAATCTCCGCACGAGGTACATATTTCGTTAAATGGCTCTTAGGACCAAGAGCTTACGTATACATATATGTATCGTGGCGAGCCATGATCGAGATAACCGGGCGCAACACGCTTCGAAAGTAGACGATGGGTCAAAGATGGAATATCGATCGTGAGAAATGGAAATTTTGAAAGATCGACGACTTGTGCATGTCGATGAATTTCTGAGATTGGCAGAAGAAAATAAAATTATTACGGAGATATTTCGTATTGAAAGATACGTTTAGAGTCTGATTACTCTATTGTACTTATCAATTAAAAATTAATGTATGTCGCAGATAAAATACCATACATTGATCCGAAATACATTGATCTATTTCTATTGTGACATTTAGTAGATACTCGTATTTGAGCCGCTAGCAAACAACATTAATTAACTCTATATATATGTTAACTATGTTAGTACTACTATGCTAACCAATAGTATTACATGCAATTGAATAAAATACAATTTTTACAACTATTTACTACTTTATTGCATTCAACGGTGTATTGAACCGTAAACGCGCGAGTCTAATTATTCGCTCACCCTCTATACGCGTGTTCCTATTCTATTGGCCTACTCCGAACATCGAATACCTTCGGTTCCCGGAATACACGGAATACCTGCTATTCGTCGATGATTATCCCGCTCTATGCATCAATGTCATCGCGAGGCCCATTGTCTTGGCGAAGCTGGAATTGCGTTTCTGTAGATATTCATCTTGACCGATCGCAACTCACAATTGCGACGTTATAAACTAATGTCGACTAGGACGTTGACTACCGGGTTTCAAACGATGTCTGATTGCAAGAAGGATCGAACAGAAAATGAGAATTCATTGCCTGTCGCATCGTCAGAAGAAGAATTCAATTGGAAAGTGGAAGAGTCATTTGTAACAGAGAAAAGGTAATAAACTCTAAGAGAGAATATAATTGAAAGATGTTTGGAAGAAAATCAATTTGTTCACGTCTAAAGGATTGCATTATATGTAATAAAAGAAATATGTTTATTAAAAAAGATTTAAGTATATTAATCCTCGTTATTTTATATTTGTGAAAAGAATTTATGAATGTTGCGATCTTACCTTATGAATTAAAGAAGGAAAGGAAGATGACACGATTACGAAAAGTAAATGGAAAAGTAAATGACCTAAATCGAATCTCGAAAAAAGTTTAATGCGTTCAAGAGAAAAGAGTTTAAACTTGGAACGCTGGAATCGCCAGATATCTCCCTGGTTCCACGCGAAGCTGTGGATACTATTATCATCGCCTTGTCGGAGTTGCGCCTGCCCTACTCTCATAATATTTAGTTAGACATCAGAGCAGGTTACCCTTTATCGTGTAACCCGCAAACTACCGTCTATGATAACGACGGCGAGATAACGGAAGTCGGATTTTCATGAAACGGTCCGTTCAGAAGACAAAAATGTTATTCATAGGCGTTTATCTCGCATGGAATGAAGTGGCATGATCTTTGAAGCGCGTACCGTCGGATAAAACTGTTAACAGCCGCAAATTTTACTTAAAAAATATCAATGTTTAAAATAACGTTAGTTTAAAATTTGTAAATATATTTGTTAAGAACGTCCACGTTTCGCTAATTAGGATCAACTTTTTTCTACTTTTTATACTCTACTTTTTACACGTTTCTTTACTCAACAGTACTTCAACAGTACTTTCAACAGTACTTTAATATAGCCGTGAGACACCGAGGTGGCGTTTACATTTCATTCTGTTCTCTCACGGCGCAACAGAGCTGTTCGACAAAGAAAAGTCATCAGGCAGTCATCTTATTCACCGAATCTCGCCTCATGCGACTTCCGGTTGTTCTTGACACCAAAGAGCCGGCTTAGAAGGGTCAACGTTTCGCGTCGGTGGAACGAGTCCAAATAAACGAGACGCGTTTTGGGAACGAGCCCACAGAAGGTTTGTTCGACTTTCTACCTACGCTACTATTGTAGACTTTTTGATCTTATCGACATTCAAATTTTCTCCAGCGAAAATATAATCGAGACTTTGGAGAACTCGGTCTTTCGATATTTGAAAGTTTAATTTTTTTCAAAATTTCTATCGCCATGCCTACATTTTCTCGGAAACCTTTACATTTTGCTTCGAAGAAGTAAACCTTAGAAAAATGTCAAAACAATAACATTTCTAACGCTTCGATCAATCGATCAAAATTAATTAATTATAATTATAAAGTGAACCTCTAATGAATAAAATGTAACAGTATATTCCCCATTTATTTATTAACAATATAAAGAACATTTTTAACAAATAGAAGCAATGTTTTGTTATGAACATATAGAAAAATGGAAAAGTGCTGGATTACACAAAAGTTGTTAATTTTTGTGAAATTGAACGAAACGAACTATCCGTGTGCAAAATTTTCTCGAAAATCACCCAGAAACATTATTGTGTTCGTCTACTGTTTTATTATCCCTGTATACTGCAACAAAAGAAACGAATCCAGCTTTTCGGCACACCCAATCAAAAATAAAAAAGCAATTAATGAACAAACTGCTACACCCTGCCATCTCATTTACAGGGAAGCTCTAATTAATATCATCTCGGAACACTTGAAACTTCTCAAGGATGGCTGTGGAGAGGAGCAAGCTTTACGAAACGAATCCCCGTCTTAGGACTGCTAATTGACTTATTCCTGACGAAAATCCAGACGGCGTCTGACAGTCGCTTGATTCTACCTCTTCATTGCGAAACGCGCCTCTCTTTCTCGACACAGGCAAAGAGGAAGAGCAAATTTTGTGCGAGAATCGTGGAAACAAAAAGAGAACGAAGGGGTGACGTTGGACTCCGCAAAAATCGCTCGTTACCGAACGGACTTGAAATTAACCGCGACCTTTTTACCCTCGTGCATCCACTAGCTGTTACCATAGCGGATTTTTACGCTACGTCGAATTGCATTTTCTTTTCTTCAACAGCATCCTCTTAGACCGCCATTACGCTGTTTATTAATCTCTATCTCGGAAGCAAAATTGTCGATTCACCTACGGTTCTGAAGAAAATACTCTATGGGGATAACACGGTGTTCGTGAACTTGTGAATGGGACATTATGCGTCTTAATTTCTAATATAACGTATTCTGAATGTATCGAGCCTAGTTTCTGCGATTTTCATAAGGTTTCGGATATCTATCGAATTTCTAAGAATCTAAATTAGCGTTGTACATTATTCGTCACTAGACTGTGGATTTTTATTTAGGACATGCAAGAACACACAGAATATAGAGGATATACAATAATGTATAAAATATCCAAGATAGAGTGCTCGTTATAATATTTAATAGCTAAAACAGATCCCAATTTTAAGATCTATTTACCTGTGTCCATAAACATATAAATTTACACAAACCGCAGTCGATTTGTCACTGTAAATACGAATAGATTTTATATTCCACAAAATAACATATTTTATTTTATTCAAAGTTTCAATTATAACAAGCTAAAGGTACAAACGTTATCAGCCTTTACTGTATCTCTATCATCCCATCGAACTGTGACAAGATTCGAAAGCTACGTCGAGCGAAATGGTGGTCACCCACATGGTTAGCAATGGTCAGCAATGAACGCGTGTCGGAGACACCGATCAGAATATCGAAAACGGCCATCGAACGCCCGTCTGTTCGGCACATTAGACCGTGGCAAAACACTAATTAATGAAGACAGTGCGGCGACAACTCATGCACGAATGTCGAGTGCAGCTGCGCACGCGTGTTTCGCGTATGCCGGCGTGCGGGACAAGAGATGCCACATCAATTAGATTAATCACGTGTGCCATAGCCATTTGGATTCTCCGCTGGCCGAAATGCGGGCTGACGTTTGTCCTAGCCATCGTGTACGTACTTAAACGGCCAATTAATCATACGTGAGCATCGTCGCGCTCATATTTTCTTCAGCCAGTGAACCTTGTTGGACGCTGTGATTTGCTGGTCGCAAGGGCTGGTTGCTTATGAAAGTTCCTTTTCTTTATGAGATCTTGTATTACGTACGTATGGTAGAAAACATCGAGTAAAAAACAGATTTATTTTTCACTGCAAACCCGAAATTCATTTTCTGAGTTAGTTTCAGCTCAGAAGTGAAGGCACGTTCTTTTAATCCTTTACACTTAACTGACATAATATGAAAATTCTTCTCTGTATTAATTTTACGGATATTAATAATTTGAGAATTGTTCTTTGTATTTTATCCATAAAAAATGAAAAAAGAAAGAACATTTCATTGTAAAAATGAAAATATTAAAATTTATTACGGAAATATTAACATTAAATTATTAAAATTTATTGAAAATATCTTTGTATCTGCACGAGGATGTATTTTTTGAATGTGATGTCAGGAGAGCAAGAAATTTTGCGGAAAAAGGTATCATTATTTTCGAAATTGTTTCTTTTGAATTCTTCTTCGTTTTATCACACTGTGAAACAGTTAATAATAATAAGTACATCACTAGAAAATAATTTTATAGATTTTATAATCTAATTGCAGAACATTCGCATAGGAGTGAAACTGAATGAGCCATTTAGCTTTGATATTCTTGGAGCAGAGTACAAGGTTCTCCATCAAGGTAAAATCAATGAATAAGAGCGTTTATATTCGCCTGTAAAAATCGACAAGTGTATGGTTTCTTTACGATCTCGAAATCACTGAAAGCTTTCAACAATTGTAAAAAGTATCGCGAAAGGTATTGTGTCTTAATCGACATCGCGCCAGTCTCCGAAATGGCTAAAGAAAGGGAAGAGAGAAGATGTGCACGACGCGAAATGCAAAACACTAAATATACAGACGTTCATCCTAAGTCAATAGTCATCAGCGGAAGATTTGTTTGCTCACTACTCACTGGTGGAGATCTTTTTCCGCGGTTATTCCAAGGATCGAAAGCGAATAATCATCGAACTATTCGTCTATTGTTCGTGGAATGACATTTGAGTTTTAAACGGGGCGATTCATTATTCATGGGACAATGCAAACTTCTCGTGGCGTTAGAATTATTATTATACTTCTTCTAACTTTATAAGTAGATTGTGGGTGTTTATGGAGAATTCATATTTTTCTGGGAAAATAATTGAAGAAATGGAATATAAGCAGAAATTTATTTCATTCATTGAATGTCATAAAAGTAGCTACTCTGTGTATATTTTATGTACTTTTGATTATTTATCATCTTTAGATTCTTCACAAATATATAAACATCCGCAATCTAGTTGTACTAGAGTACATCGTTGATCAATGAAATATTTAAAATAAAAATATTAAGTAGTATCGAATAATACTTATTTTGAAAATGATCACTTAATTCATAAACTTTTAGATTTACATATTTATAAATCAAGAATGATTAATTCATTCGAATGTTTCTTTAATTCAGCAGTTCAAGTAATCTATGTAAAAACAAATTACATCGACAAATTTAAGTAATTAGTCCATTGTTTCGGATACGAAAATGGAGAATGAGATAATCTATGACCTATACAGCTTTCTGACTAGATAATCTCTTGCGCAAAGCTCACTATTCATTCACAAGATCCCTAGAGACTATGGAAACTTTATTTTCTAGTGTATCTAAAGCAAATAATTTCCAGAAAATTATGTTTTCGTTCATCTCTGATAACGTAAAGATTTATTGTGGCCAGAGGTAACCAAGGGGCCAATTTGTAGACGAGATCTTTCGATGGAGGTTGAAGCGGCCGCTGAAAGGGAAAGGGCTCTCGTCTACCTGACGCGACCGCAAAAATGCTCGTTTGAGACGGGAGAAGGATCATAGAGGACACCGCGACAAAATAATCATGGAACGTGCCGGATGAAATGGACCTGGAAAGAATGCACCTGCTGCCGTGGCGACAGATTGAAAGAACTTCAGGAAACTCGGTCAGCATTGTTCCCTGAGCGGACTAGAAAGACCTCAAAGAAAATTTCCACCGTAAATCTTTTCCCACTGCGCTGCGAATAATTAACGACCATCCTGAAATTAATTAAAGACGAATTAATCGCAAATCTTTGGAAAAGAAATGTGGTCTAGAATAATTTTTATTCTGCATCTGACATTGAATTTACTTTGACGAAAGACAAACGGGGCTGCAAAGTACAACTGCAATTGACTACAATTATACTTTAATTATATATTAAAATGTAATGTATAAAAGTTAAACAGGCTTATATACGGTGTACTTGAGAGACCTTCAACGAAACAATTTTAAACTATATTTTTTAGTTATTTCCGAATTTGGTGTAACTTCCTGTGCAATTTTACACAATTAAATTAATGTTATTAGTGAAATTTTCATTCTCAATATATTTACGTAGAATCACATCATACTCACTAGTACTACGATACATTCTGAAGTACAGTGCATACGATCATTATCATATCATTATTATATACCATAATAAAGAGAGAGTGCTATTGTAGAACCAGAGATGAAGCGTAATTCACAACTCGTCCTTTCATCGTGTTCTAAACAGCGACAGAGCCGACATAATGGAAGTGAAATGAAAAAAAAACACGGTAGACCGTCAACAGCCAAATTAGCCAAAAGTTCGGTTCTTTTACGGCCCGTCCAAACAGAAAAGCGATTGGTTGGTGAATGAGCAAAAGAAAAGACGCCTATACGTCGATACGCTATCGTGGTCTGGAAAAAAACGTGGAAGGGAGGCAGGCATAAATCTCGTGCAAATATTGGCAGAAAAACCAATAATGTCATCGAGACCCGACGAATTGCGCCATTCACGAAGGAGCCGTCTATTGTCTCTGTCGCATAGGGGTGCAACGACCCTACGAGAGTGCCTTGCGCGTTTACGATACAACGCAGGGTGAAGATTTTCATTCACATGGGAAGAGGGATAGGCTCGGCCAAACCCCTAGTGTACGCAAGAGCTTTTGTTTGTTCCAGTCTCGGTATAGATAAAACCCTCGCGAGGCAAATATTTTCTGTCAGTGCAGTGTGGAAAGCTTTCTGCCTACAAGGGTGTTTCATTCATACGAACTACATCGTGTCTCGGTATCGAAAAGGAAAGATGAATCGTCGACAATGCGACACGTGCCGCTCGACACTGCGCCGCGACAATCTCGCGCGACTGACGATCTGCAAACGAACAGGTACAATGTGACCGTTCCCTGCAAACAGGCCTCGATTGTATTTTTAATAATAGTTCTCTGCTTGGTAGTTCCAGCCTCCGGCGGATCTAGTGCTCTCCCACCGGTCTCGAGGGCTGTTTAGACGAGAGCGTCGTACGGGCGAGAAGATGAAAAAGTAAGTCAGAGATGCAAAGGGCAATTCTCGGTGCTTGCGCTTTTCGGTGTTCTTTCACTGCCGTTCTAGGTGAATAGAGAGCACGGAAATGGTTGCATATTCTGGTTGAATGACATTGTTTTCGGTTTAAGAATTTACTCAAATGATAAAACGTGTTTTATACGTGATATATGTTGCAGGTAAAAGTAGAATTGAAAGCAGAATTATGTATTAACGTGATCGTTTCACAGTGAAGAATCATTTCTTGGACAAAAAGTCGATTTATGAAGATGGATTGATTTAGTCTAATTTTTGCGAATCTTTAGACGAGTTTATTATGCTATTGATAAACTTTTAAACAAATAATATAATCTTCCTATGATTACACTAGAAGAATTATAATTTTCGTAACCTTAATAAAATGCCTGCACAACGTTACTATGGACCGAACACAAAATACTCACGAGCTGTGTATAAAGCTACATAAAAGAGAACCATCATTATCCTCGCCGAGCAAAGAATCTCTAAACTTCTGTAATTATTATTCAAATTAGTACAACTCGCGCCTATACGTAACAGGATAATCCGCAGCTCCGCCGCAGTACCTGAAAACTTTCTAGGATTTTAGGACTGAGAGGATTAATCCCAGCTACCGACACTGGTAAGAGCAACTCTGCCAGAAATTTCACTTGACAATGTTTGAATACCACGTAGAAACCACTGCGAATGTTTCAAGAGAAAAGAAAAGAAAAAAGAGAAAAAGGTCTTCGGAAAGAAGAAGACACCAAACAGTTCACAGCCTGAAAGATGCAAACGAAGATGCTTATGATTCAAAGAAGAGATCGTGTTGACTTTTGCGTTGCAGGTGCAATGACGTCGCGGGGAAATAAGCAATCGCTTTGTCCAACGATATTATGGCGGAAGTGTGCTTCGACGCGTCCTTGCTAATGCACTATGCATACAAGAAACTTGTCTTCAGACACGGTAGTCGCACGGGAAGAAGTAACGAGAGCTCACGCGGCCTTTACACGAACGCTGCTTAATGTCATGACACACACGGCGGAGGGTTATTCATAGGGAATATGGGTCGACGTTGCTCCCACAGGACAATTAAATATAGGGATAGTATAATTGGCAGTGATGCGATCAAGTTCAATATGAACTTATTGCAATCAAATCCATTATAGATTCGAACTTTACTCAAAATATAGAATCTAAGGAGCCAAACTAATCAATTCTAATTTTTTTTTCTTTTTTTTTTTTTTTTTTACTTCCATAAGTTCATTCGTAGCAAAAAGATGACATAAATAACGGCAAGTTATAGTAATGGTAAAAGCATCACTTTTCTTCATTTTTCAATTTATGTAGTTGATAAACGTTACTTCTGAACAATTCACGTAATTGTAAATATCCGTATCAAATATTCGATCTTCACAAGTTAACTTCGAAGCTCAATAACTTTTACTTGGGTATTCGCACTTGTAACTTTATAAATGTTCAAAAATTTCGATTAAACGAATCAAAAAATGATTTCAAGTGAATTTTTGGCTATAAAGTTTCGAAATTATTCATCCAATCGCGTATCTTTTAATCTAAAATATCTTTCTTATTTTTCAAAACACTCATAGGAAGTTTGTCTGTCCTCGAACTTATTTACAATTTCGAACTTACTTGGAAGTATTGCTTTCTTGTACAAGATAGATATTTATAGAATGTTGAAATCTAATCTGTCAATGTTTTTACCTAGTTACGGCGAATTTAAACCCAAGACTAAATAAAGAGGTGAACTTGCGGCGAAAGGACAGCGGGGCTCTTGGGGTCGTAAAGGAAGACTTTAGGGTGAAAGACTTCGTCGATACGAAATGAATCGTAAACGTGTCGATAGGGAATGTTTACGAAGTGTGCCTTGCAATTTCGTAATTGATATTGTGGTTGGTACTGGTGATGATGGAGTTCGGGAGGCGTTTGTACGAAGTGGTAATGAGTTTTCGAGAGTTTAACATTGATGGTATGGCATTGAGTAAGAGTGACAGTTTTATTATGAACCGGTGGTTGGTGTGCTCTCGAAAGTGCTGTAAGGCAAACTATTGAAATATCCACGATGCGCCACAATTTCTAACGACGCAGTTACGTAAAATATTGTCGTTCCAAAATTAATGCACAATTGCTGTTTTGATCTATATATATTTTATTAGTTATGTTTACTCGGGCTTAATGGTTTGTGAAACCCAGTTATAACGCTATTTCTCTTTCATTTACAGTGCTTGATCAAATTATTATTGTCACTTTGAAATGTGAAATGTGAAACTTATTTGAAGTTTGACATAAAGTAACTTTACGTTTTTTAAATAATACATAATAAGGATCTTTAATCTTGTTCAAACTATTTGAAATTTCTAACTTTTTCGATTAATAATCGTATAATTTATATGGTTCAACGATCCATAATTTACTTTCTCTACATAGTTCTTTATTTCTCATCGACCGCTATGTCAAAAAACTATAATTTAAACACGTGATCAAATAATTGTTCATTCGTGCCGACAGCATTCCAACTGTTGGACAATAAAAAAAAAAAGATACGTGACGTTTTCCACGAGATCAACGCACTTGTACGAACTATTGAATCGATTGCAACGGGCCAATAACGAGCCGACCGTGATTTCCGGATAGCTCGAGTGAACGCTAGCATGTCAACGATCTCATAAAATTCGGGAATTCGAATTGACGTCACGGTGAAAACCGCGAGCGTCGGCTCTGCCGGATATCGTGCCAATAAACGCTCGATTTCGTGATATTCTCACACCTCGACTGATCCTGTTCCGTTCGATTCTGCTCTATCTATAGTCGCGACCAAAGATTTTCAATGTTCAAGGACAAAATTTCTTCCGTCGTTAGATACGATTAATCGTCTCATAAATTTTCCACGAAAGAAAAGTAAAAAATTGCACGTTATTTCAACGAAACAGAAAAAATTATCTTGTTTATCGTCATATGGATTTTCTATTTCTAAATGTATTATTTTTTATGTTTCTTTTTAAATACATTATGTCAGTTGTAGAATTGAAATAGATCTTTCTTCGTTTTACTTTTAATCCTACGATTATAGAAGTATCTAATTGAGAGATAACTTCCCTAATACGTTAAAGAGCAACATTTTGAAACAATTTTTAATTATTGGCCGTGAATAAACAGAATCTTTGATTCGAACTACAAGTGAGAGATTGTGTCGTCTGGTGTCATCTTGACTAGTCACGTTTATATTTGATTCCCGCGCGAATCCTGGCAGATTCTATTACAGATTAGACTGCAATCCGGGCTAGGATCTACGTGCAATCAGTGGGATTCGAGGATCGTTACTCGAAGTTGAATCCCTGGCGCGTACATTCGTTGAGTGGCTCGATCAGCTCGATCAGTTACGCGATAGTGAAACTCTCTCGTAACTCTAGCTCCACGTAATCTGTGTCCTTTCTTTCTTTTTCTCCTTACGCGTTCTTTCCTTTTACAAAATTTCATTTCAAAAAACTCTAACCACAAATTCTAATTCTTCCTTCTTAAAAAACGAACATACGCTTTTACTTAAAGTTAAAATTACCAAACAAAATTTCTTAAAAGTTTAGAATTAATGCTAAATTAGAATCTATACTAACAGTGTTAATACTAAAAATATCAAATAAAATTATTCAAATTGGTTTATATCTTGATATTGTTATTATCTATTTGTTTAACGTAACAATGAAACGCAAAGCTATGTGACAATGAATACATTTGCTGGACGATGAGAGCTCCAGATAGAACCACTTCGAAACGAGTATTCACCGAGATAAAATCTTCGAATAATCGTGGTACCGTTTGATATTGTTCGCCGCTCCTATGCGTTTCCATTTCCAACTGATTCAACCCTCTGAAAACGTATCGATCTCCCGCGAGAACGCTATAATCCTTCAGTAGATCCAAACTATATCAACGTGGCACAGACGCGCGTCTACATACCAAAAGGGCTGGTTTCGAGAAACACGACGCGGCGACGTATTATGCTATGTCATGTGGAATATCGTGAGTTAAGAGTCAGGATGACGAAAATGTACGGCGGTCAATGGTCGTTTTCTTTTCTACACACTCTCGTTTCTAAACTCGTTGGAAGGCATTGACGATCGACGTTCCGTTTTTGGTACGAGGCTCCAAAATCCTTTTATGGTTTAAACGATCTTCTCAACAGCGACCATTGTGTGCTCAATGGCAAGTCATTTTTCAGGATTACAGCGGATAAATGGGTATGTTAGAGATATTAATCTGTAAAATTATGGGCATTAATTAATAATAAATATCATTACGTAATTAGTGGAATTATGAGATAGAAATCTTTAATATAATCGTCTGCGATTTTATTTTTCAGGATTAAAATAGGTAAATGGCGTGCTGTTAGAAGCATTAATCTGTGAAGCTCCAGGTATTAATTTGTGGTAAATATCATTGCACAATCAGTGAATTTATGAGCTGCAATTACACACATAGATGGGAATCATTGATATACTCGTTTAGAATTCTAGCCAATTCTTGTCTGGGTTTACTATTTGCAAACAAACTATATAGAGAATATAATTGCACTTTTTAATCGTCTTCTATTCGTTTTATATTCGAACATGGATAACCAACGGAAAGTTATTAAACCAACAGTCTCGTGAACGTAAATATACGGCTCGAACCGAGACCTGACTCGTCGGTTTTCACTAAAAACTGTGTCGTCCTAAATCTCGAAAACTGAACTAGCGCGAAATTTTATTTCGCTCTGCTATAACCATTTTCCATGTCGAACGACCAATCATTTACATCGAAATTTTTATTTGGATAAGATAACGAACAATAGGAAAGCAGTAGAATTTAAAAGTCAGCAATTATCGCACGGGTCTCGTATTATGCAAAAACATTATTTGCAAGAGACGAAAACTAGTTGAAAAAATACAAATACTAATAATCACTGAAATTATAGCACTGGCCAGGGCATAACTCAAGCTGTTAAAAATCTTCAACCAAAAATAACCGCAACGGTCACCAAAATATACTGCGTCAAAAAATCTCCTTTACGTTAAAAATTTCTTGATACAATCTTAACTAAAATCTCAACTTCTCGTTCACTATCCGCAGTTCTCTCAACTTCGTTATTCCAACGTCTAGAACACGCTTATTCCAATTATCACCCAATTTTACGACCTCCCTATCTATACCATAACGTGTACCACGCTTAAACATAGGAAACTTAATCTATCCGCGAACTTCATCCAACTTGGGTCAGTCGGTAAACCACACTCCGTGTTGTCCATAAAGGAGGTTTACTAACAAACAAAGTAAAGTTTAACGAAACTATAACAGTAACGAACAATCCCTCCAATAAACTCTAATAAATTTTCGACAAACGACCCACGAAATTCGACGTTGTTCGAGTGCCAGGTACTTGGAGTGCACGTGAGACGTGTATCGAGTGACCATGGCAGGAAAGGGGGGCCGGTTGCTGGTAAGATATTCGTGGAATGTCGAAAGGATCTCGGGCTTTGTTCGAAAGGATATAGCCGTGCGAGTGCGTCGCGTTACAGCGTGGGGGTGGTTTAAAGAAGTCGTTGCTCGAGTACTTTGTTGGCATTGATTCATTGTGCGGTTACTCGAATCGTAATTCACAATGGAGGACGTTTTGTACAGAAGATACGCTCACCTTGGACACGTGCGGGATCATTATAATGGCATATTTGGGATACCGCGACCTACTGAGATCCAGTTCGTGTTTCGTCGATGGGAACCGGAAAGATGGTCAAGGACGGTTTATGTAAAAACGAACAGCGAACTAGGAGCGAAGGTAGATTTTTATTCCGTTAATGGTAGAATTACGGAATTCTATTACTTTTCTAGTTTTGTAATTAATAGACTGCGGATTTTTATGAAAATTCGTATTTTTGAGAATATAATGAAAAAGTAGGATCTCGGTAGAAAGTTATTTTACCTGCCAAATATTATAGAAAGCATTATACTTTGGATATTTTATATATTTTTTCGTATTATGTGCATTCTGTGCAATTTTGCGCTTTTAAATTTCCTATAAATGCATAAAAATTCGCAGTCTAGTAATTATAAAAACGCGCTTTTAATAGAATTAATACCGATTGTCAAAAAATTGCGAATAACTATACTTATTGAAGAAAGTAATAGCTTTTATTGATTCCTTAATTAAAATAATCCAATTAATCGTTCTAATCTCATATAATATCCCCATAAACAAACGGAGAATTATATTTTTACATTAAAAGTATTGATTTTAGAATTCATATGGAATAAAAGTTTTTAATGAATGTAACATTTCTTAGTGAATGCTACATAACACTTTCACTATAATGGTACATACATTACAGATCTTAACACCAAGTTCTTCGAAGAACTCGCAATATAAGGTAAAGTTTACCTACTATACCTAAATATTACGTAAATGTTACGTGTAGAAAGTAAGAAAGTGAGTAACAAAATCGTCTCGTTCAACGTGCAAGAAATATACATGTATCTCTGTGTCAATATTGCTTTAGAAATATTAAATATTTATACAAATAAGGTTGTAAAGGCAATAGCTCGTTATGGTGATATTTATGTAATACTCCACATTAGAAAGCACGAAGATGAGACAGATTGTGTCTGTCCGTACGGGAATCACGAATTAATTTGTCAACGCAAGAAACCCGCGATGTTCACGACCTAACAAATCGATGTCTCCGATAAACGTCCAATACAGCTGCACTCCAGCCGTCTAAATTTAGACGTCGCGTAACTCTCTCCTTATTTAAATATAACCGCGCAATTCTATCGGGTTATATCATCCATCTTCAGAAAAAATAGATCATTAACTAATCTAATGAAATATATTTTATGAATATTTTTGAAACGTTTGGAATTTCTTGCACATTTTTCTAACGACACCAGTAATCATATTTTAATGCTATAGTACAATTTAATTTTTATACTATACATATAATTAATTGTTTTAACAGTTTTTGGTATATTTCGGTTTTAAAAGAAAACAAAATTCTTTAACTCGTAACCTTTTTTGTACCCTTTATATTACTAGAACGCATACGTATAATATGTATGTATGTGGTTGTAGATCTACACAACCAGTAAAAGAGAATAAATTTTGACATCATGCAAATAAATATCGATTAAAGCCAAACGTCGACCGTAGAATAATAATTGTTTCCCATATGTAATCGTATCTTTTTGTCGAATAAAAAATAAGACAAAAAAAAAAACAAATACAACTATATAATATTATGGCAATAAAAATGAAAACTTCCTTAAATTTTCTTTCATACATGATATTGCAAAGTTGTGATTCTTATTACTATGTTTAACGGTGATACAGTGATAGCTAAAGAAGCTATTAGAAAAGTACTACAATCTTATATGATTATTCGGTAGTCTGAGTAGTAGTTTTGAAAAGGATCAGCAGGCATGAAAGCAACCAGCAGACGATGAAGCGAGCCTCTTGAAGGGGATGTACGAGCACGTGAGGGATTATTGTAATGGGGTCCCCGCTTTAGAATTCTTTCGTCAAACAGGTCCTACTGTCCTACATTCAACCGGGTGCCGGAGATGCGAAATCGAGGCGTTCTCGAGAGGATCGCCACACCTCGAAAAGACCACCGGCACTCGGAACGGCGCGGCACACGGGCCTCGAGCAGTCTAAATGTTTCCGGGATGGTGATCGGAAACCTATAACTAAGCACGCTAGGAATTTAACTCGAGATCGAGGCCGCAAATCGAGCAATCGCGCGAAATATATGAGAATTATTTGGCCTTTTCTCGATTGGTTGAAATGAAATTTGTATTCATGTGAAAATAAATGAAAAGTTCGATAGGTATTTGGTAGAAAAATGGAATTTTTAGCTGGGGGCAAAATATGGGCGGATCACGAATTGTCATTGAATCTTTCAATAAAGATTAGACTCTGAGTTGTTTCGGACCGCGTTTAAATTTTCTCGATTGAGAATTGATCTTGATACGAACTGTGGATCATCTTTGATTCAATCATATTTTATTATCAATAAAAAAATTTTTGAATTTGTGGAATTTGAACAAAGCATTTTCGTTATGTATGCGTGATTTCTTGTTTCAATTTTATGTTAATCGTTCTTATATTAAAAATCTTTCGTTTTTAATTAGATTGGAGAAAGATATATTTGTAGATTATTATATCTGAAGGAAAATTCGCTTAGAAAATGTACAACTTAATGTCATCTGTTACGTGATTTTTGGTACAATTGAAATTTTGTTGAAATATATAAAATTCGTCGTATACTAAGGAACTCATTTCCGGAAGGCTTTTAATAAAAGAACACCGTTACGTCAATGTCACGATACAACGACATGGACGACGAATTATGGAGGTGTTTTCTTGGTAACATTGTGTTTGGCCAAGTGGAAAAGGAACAATAAATACATATTGTTATTTCAAACACTGGTATCAGGTTAATTGAATTTGAGCAAATGAGCTGAAATGCTTGTGCTTACGAGAGATTCTAATCGATCGTTTGCTAGCTTCCTCTTTCATTCATAATGAATACCAATTATAAAGACTAATTAACCGACAATATTCTAAGAAATAGAATATCAATTTTAATACACTCCATATACAATAATTTGATAATATCTATGTATAACTATTTATTATTAAGAAGAATATTAAAGACAAAAAACAAAGAATAAAAATTACAGATTATTTAAAGACTCATACATGCTCCATGCATAGTATCGTTTCGTTTAAAGAAAGGACGAACTTTTATTTAATAAAATAGAGACCAAAGCAAAGAAAAGGATAGTTGAACGATGTCCGGCTAAATCGGCACATTGCCCGAGACCCGTCAAGCGAGAACAATTTGATTCGAAGCTCGAGAAGCTGCCGCGCCGTGCACGCGGATGGAAGTTCCAGTCTGCTGCGTTCTCATCTTACAACGTTAGACTGCGCCGCGGCTGCAATTGCGATCTATGCACCGGAAGTTTCGCGTAATGAGCGCTGGCTTTGAGGGAACGACGCGTACCATTAATACTACGTGAACCAAAAGCGTCGTCCATCTTTTTAACTGTCTGGCAAGATGTCTTTACATATGTGCGAGTATTATACTTCGACCTCCCTCACGGCTGGAAGAAAGAATTTTACAGCTGTCTGAATGTAGCTTGTTTATTAATGTATTCAACTAACGTTGAATTTAATTTTAAATGTATACTTTTATTTAATTACTTCGTCCTCAATTGCAAAACGATAATTAAAGGTTATATTATATTTCTTTTATATTAAATTTTATTTTATAATTCTGAATGAATTCTATATTTAAAAATTAAGACAAAGAAAGAGTTGTTACTAACAATTGCTTGTAACTTTGATGAAAATATCAATAAATAGAGTTAAAAATATCTTAATGTCGATATATCGTTAATTTCATATTATATACGTTTCATTAACTTTTGCTGCGGATACGAAAAGTAATTATCAAAGGCGGCCTTATAAAGGCGAAATTTGTTCGAGGATGAACGAATCCACAGCCATTCAGCGGCTTGGGATTCGTCCAGACTTTGGGTGTTCTGCGGTTTTTTGACCGCAGAACGAGAGGTGAAGCGCCGCGCCGCAAATCGTCCCAAACTGTCTGCTCTGTTATTAGTCGCCCTCGAAAGCCACCGTGGTCTCGTTTGCAGTGATAAGAAAAAAAAGCGAGGAAAAATGGAAAAAGAACAAGGGTCTGAACGAAGAAAGGCGTACCTTGACGCAGACGCCCCTTGATGCTCGAAAACCTTGGCTTCTCTTCTCGTGCAGAGACGATAATAATTTTTAGAAGACAGTTATGACTGACGAAACACATCGTACGTAGAACAAACTATTGGATACAATGGCACCCCATGGTATTTGCAAATATTTATGGTGAAACGTCATTCAACTTCACCATTCTTTTTCTATCTTTTTTATATACACGCATTCTTTTGTTATTTCTAGCTCTTTATTTTTTAACATGTTTTTAAGTTCGTAGTAAATTTGTAAAATTTATACAGTGATCAACTGTTATTTTTCAAGAAATAGTGTTCTGTGTCTATCGCTATAAAAAAATACATTGTATTGTTTCGATTCACAAAAAAATTCCGCTTCAAACATAGTTTTAATAGAACTATAAATTACTTAATTGTAAAACTAGAGAAGTGATATTCTAAAGAGTTGAAATACATAACTAAAAACAAATTTTCAAGATGTTAATATACACCGCTACGACTTTCCCTGCCATATGTATCTTGAATCGAAATAAGCTTTCAGAAATTTTTTCCAAACCAGATATTAATGTGATTTTATTTTCTTATCTCGTACGGACGGAGTGTGGATGAAATCATATTTTGTCAAACGTTTCTCAGGTAATAATCATTAAATAACATATCGTAATAACGTTATTTAGCGGAACAAGTTTTTATCGAAAGGTGTTGCAACTTGAACCGAGAAAACTGGCCCCATATGATGTCGTAATGGGTTGCATGCTTCGACCAATTTATGTGAATCGATTAACTTCCTTCCTCGATAAAAATTCATGAGCTGACACCTCTTATAAATCGTTAGCACAAAGTTGTCCGCGTGCTACAACAATTTGTTCGCGTATCTCCTCCTGACGCA
The DNA here is from genome assembly GCF_910591885.1 of Bombus terrestris. Lineage (NCBI taxonomy): Eukaryota > Metazoa > Arthropoda > Insecta > Hymenoptera > Apidae > Bombus > Bombus terrestris. Next base: position 10,819,740 of record NC_063273.1, on the reverse strand, counting down.
CGACAATATCCATAAAGATAAAGCTAAACGATATAACTAAACGTTTCGTGTGCGCATGTTACCTTTCAAGAACCAATTACTTCCATCCTCTCACATTATCAGAACGACTGCAAATCTGTCATACCTATTAACATCATTCCGTGGCAATTGAGCCATTGATGGTCGACGGAAATCGGCACAAATGTAACTTGCATTAGGAACAATCTTCCTATTCATAAAGTTCTTATGATATCTTCAATGCGAACCTCATTTCTATGGAAAACTTAAAACTTTATGCACCTACCTGAAATATTTAGGGAGCAGATCTTGTGGCCACTTAATAATAATTTAAAATAATTAAAACTTTACTGTGTGGATATGTGACCATCCTTCCGTAAGAATATTAAGTAGACAATAACCGCATTTAATTAATTAATTACTTAAATTGTAACATATAATTAATTTATAATTAAGTTGTGACAAAATATTACCCGTATCTATCAGCCTAGAAGTCAGATTTAATTTTTAAGAATTGAAACTTTCTCCAAAGCTTTTCGTTATCAAAAGAAAACGTGACAGAGCAACTGATAACATGCCAAAAAGGTTCGTCTCAAATTATTGTATCAATTAACTATCAAAACCCTAAGGAACATGCTTTGAACGATCTAGAGCGCCATTACTCTACGTAAATACGTATTATACATCGTTAATTTTTTAATGTCAAATGACTGTATATCTCTTAGACAGACTTCGCACGTATACCAGTACCGAAGTAGTTAGAAAAAAGATAGGATGCAGTGTTGAACGAGACCGCGCTCTTCTACATAGAGAAACATCGGATCAAGGCATCAGTAGTCGGTAGAGGAGGCAGCCAGCGCGAATTCGACCCGGCTAGAAAGCAGCGTACCACCGCCGCGACGCTGGAACGTCGTGTACGGCACACGCGATCGCAAGAAGAACGAGGAAAGCGAAGAAGGAAGAGCCGGGACGAGAAAAGCCTAGGCGCGTGACAGCTGGGATGTCGGGGGACGAGCGGCGGCAGTGTGAGTCGACGAGAAAGCGGCATAGGCGTTGACGATGGTGCGACGAGGACGAAGCGACCAGAACGGAGCAACAGAGTGCGACGCGTCCGGCCTCCGCGATACCAGGAGAACATAAACGCGGACGAGTCGCAGACGAAGGGCGTTCTATCGTTCCTGGAAAGAGGGAAAAAGACGAGAGGCGGCGGCGGAGCGCGAAAGAAAGAACCCCGACTACCAGCCAGAAAGAGAACGCACAGGCCTCGACGAGGAACGAGCCGGTGCAAGAGCAAGACGCGACAACTCTGCCAGTCGATCCCGAAAGAGGAACCGAGAAGAACGCCACGACTAGAAGCAACAAGTTGCTGCTGGGGTCGCAAAATGCCACCCCAGCCGGGGATGTGCGACCCCGGAGAAATTCCACGCTGATAGCCGCGATACACGCGTCACGACACGTCCAACGAAATTAGCAAACACACCAGAGGACCCGGGGACGCCACTGCGAATGATCGAACGACGCGTGGTCGCTTCTGCGCGATTACCGCGCCACGTGCTTGCACTACGTATGGGCTTCGTTCCACGGATAGTTGGACATTTGTGTATGGCATTCGTTGGAAAATGAAATTGAGAGAAGTATGGGGAGTACGATGAGGGTGAAAGGAAACATTTTTGGCAAGGGGGTGTGGGTATCTGCGTAAATGTATTTTACGAATACAGTCAAAGGACGAAAACTAAATGGAAATTTGTTCTCTCCTTTGTACGTGCTTTGGACGTTTTGGATAATTCTGCATGTTATATATTTTTATACAAGTTTGCACATTTAAAGTTTCCATAAGTATATGGTATAGTTATAATGTTTATCATAATTGTGTAATGACAATGTAGTCATGTGATGTATGTATAATGTTTATTATAATGTTAGAGAAGTATCAAAGAAAAAACCACCCTAATCTAAAAACGATTAGAATATACGATATTTTTAAAAATAAATTGTATATTGAAAATATTATTACGATCATAGATGTGTCTGAAATTAATATGGTGTATGAAAAACGATTTAAATATGTCAATAAATTCCCAAAGAATTTCACTTAAATTTAAAAATGCTATTTAAATTTACCGAACTAAGTTAAACCGAGAAGTTCAAAGATTTTCACTCCAACCTCCTCGTATATCGAAAATAAATTTTTCCCCATATAATTTAATGAGAAATATCTCCCTAATTCAATCTATTCCAATATCTTGAATAATTTAGTTACTCCCTGACTGCGATCAGAATTTCAACAACGCAAATAGCCCGAACCCGACAGACAGAATGTCTGGCTTACCAGCACGGATCGTGGCACGTCGCCATGTGAATCATATTTAATGCAACAACGGCGGTGAGCATCAGAAGCGATCGTAAAACATGCTGCACCGCGGTGGCCAGCAACGAATCGCGGACTTTTTGCCTGCCTCCAGTAGAACACGTAGCGAGAGCAATTCTCCATGGCCATCTGGTCGTTCGTTTCTGATCGGTGATCCCTCGATAAACGTCCAACGAAACAGTAAAATTTCGCTTTTAACAACATTCTTCGCGTAGCTTCATCTTCGCCTTAATCTTCCTTTAATCGAAAAAGGATCGTGCTTTGGTCAAGGTCAAACAAGGTCACACAGAACTTAGTCTTTTTTTTTATAAAATTCTGATTCTATATTTTTTTCGTTGCTATATTGAACTCTTGACTATTGACACGTAATTAAACAGACTTTAATGTTCAGTAGGTAGTTAAAACAGGTCCCATCTTTCTCAATTTTTATCTCTTATCAAAATTTAGAATACGATCAATACATTCACTGTTTCATTTTCGTATGAAGATTACGGTACTATGTATAATTTCATAAATATATAATTTATTTATTTTATTAGGATTTGATACTTGGAAGTTATCAGTACAGGATTAATCTTAATCGCATTTGATTCTCCCTCCTATAAAATTCCAAAAACCAAGGTTTTCAAATCCAGTAATTTCAACCGCTTTGTGCCTCTTCACTTGTCCCTTCGAATAATAAATTCCCAAGCTACTCAATTTGCAATCCCATCAAGAGATTTATTCCGGACTAATCCCCTAAGGTTTCCCAAGCGAAAATCTGATCCAAACAAAACCAGCCACTCACTTCCAGAGCGTTCATCGCAGCCTACATTACCCTTTTCATTCCCATCCTCAATTTCGCAGCCACGATTCTCAGTTTCCTCCTCCTGATCCCCTCGAACCACGAGGCTAGAGGGTCGCATCCCTATCACACCGTATCATCTAAAGATGAACCGTGCACTGTGCCTGTTGTTCTTTTTCCGCGAAGCATTATCATCCTGGCCAGGAAAGAATCACGACGCGTGCACACACAGGTGAAGCTTGTCGAGGAACCAGCGACCATTTTCTCATCGCTTTCATGCTCGATCCTTTTGCTTCCTTTGCCAGGCATCTCGCGGCTCTCGTAATTACCATCATCAAACAATGCAACGGAGAATAGTTACGTTGCAACAGGGAATACTCGACGGCGTCGATTCCCTTCGTAGCTTCGCTGGTCCCTTCGTAGTGCTGCTGACATCATGAGCTCTCAGCAATGCGGGATCTAAGGAGACATTCCACGATAGACCACCGCAGAGGCCGTGAATTGATTGTGGTTATACAGGATGCTCTTTGATCGGTACATATGATAATTCACAAACGGATCTGAAGAGCTATAGTCAAAGAATATCTTATGTAGTCCCATTTGCTTATGACGTTTACACATAGAAAATTATTATCAAGTGTGATAGGTAAAGCTGTGAAATAAGAGGATTCTGTGTCCTCCATTTCTAAGATAATTTCGTATGAATTTCTTGGGGATCGAATGTCTTCCCGTTTTGATTATTTTGTGAGAAAGACTAATTTTTATTTCTTAAACTTCTTAGGATAAAAGCTTCATGGAACAGTTGAATATCTTTTCAACATGGAAAATTATTATCAACTATAACTAATGAAGCTCCGCGTATACAAAGATCCTATGTATATCATAAAATCATTAAATATATTTTCGGTACGGAAGATTACTATTAACTATGATTGAGATACCAAGATTCTACGTAACCCATTTCTAAGAGAATTTCATATGGATCCCCTAAAAGTAAAAGTCGTTCCATAAGAAAGATTAACTTCAATTTCTTAGACTTCTTAAAACGAATATGTATTACGAAATCGTTTTTTTGGCGTGAAATATGGAACTGCGATAACAAATTCGATTACATCGATAAATTAAAGCTTTCTAGAAGATTTAAAAGCTCGAAGTTTACTACCTATCAACCATTCGACTATTTATCTCATCAGGAATCGCGTTAAAATTTCAGAAAAAGACTGAAGGGTGCTCACCGGACTAGTATATCCTAATCAGGATATACTAGTTGAAGAAGGAAGAGCAAACGAGAGAGAAGGAATGGCGTAAAGTGTTCTCCAGTCGGGTGGTGAAATATCCTTATCGTATAAACGAGGATGGAAGGTTATGGTGGCGCATGAATCACTTCAACCACGGGAATAATTCATGGAACGGTTAATACTGTTGCGAAACGCCTCGGCGAAAAGTTTGCGCATCTTTCAAAAATATAAAACTGAAAGGCTCGAGGTCTGGTCGAGAACTTGTAACTTCGCGCTACGAGATCGTACAAAGTTTAACCAGCCACGAATCTGACCAACCCTTTGTAAATATGTATGTATTTTGCAAGACCGTGAGTTTCATTCCAGGCTATTTATGGTTCAAGAATAATACTCTTTAATGAATGAGTTGAAAATAATATAACTTATCTCCTGACTGAATATTTGTAAAGAAATTGTAGATGACTATTTCGAATATCCTCTTTTAATCCTTTATGACAATTCTAAATGTGATGAAATTGTTTAAAATTGTCAATTTATGTATCACACTCTTATAGGAAAATAACTTTAAAAATCGACCTCGCCTTTTTTATCTTATGTAATTTAAAAAAAGAAAAGAAGAATATTTTGTGCTTATTTAGAGGAAGAATCGATAGAAGAATTTGTACTTAGCTGAAGCGTAGCTCGTAAAAATTATACAATTTGCAGGAACTGAGACAATCCAACAAAAACAAAAAAGATTGTTAATGGGAAGTAGTTCTTAAAAATCAATTTTATTGCATAATTAAGCTGTATCGTGTCTTTTGAACGATACCGTAAGTATATACACAATATTGCCAAATAATCGCGCTATGCATTAAAGGGCCAAAGATATTCGATCGGCATAATACTGCAAGCGAAGTGCATTGCGGCTATCGCAAGTACATTGACTTCGTAACCCGTAAGAGCACGATTCAATTAGTTTCAACGATCATCCGGTCAAATCTTCCGAGAATTAATTATCGTTCCTATCGAGTTTGACATTGAAAAAATTCTAGTCTAGAAACTCACCGTCATAAAGTAAATCTTCTTAATTAGATCTCAAAATAAGTACTGTGAATAATTTCTAATTCCAACATAAATATTTTCACGCAAACTACGTCCGATGAAATTTCTAATTTTCGTTCAACGTTCAAAGCGATTCTCGTAGGAGGCTGATATCGATCGCGGGCGTAAATTTCGGATTATCTGAGAACAGCAGCTCGCGAGTGGAGAGCTAACGAGACAGAAAGAAGGTTCCACGACACCATCGTATCGCATCAGCACGGTCTTATCGGCTTCACGTCAGCTTGTATAAAGCGGGCAAAATATTTAAGCCGCGAAGTCAGCCTCGAACTTTTCCAGACGACATCCCTCGAAAGACACGGACCAGTTGCGCCAGTTTTACCACCGATTTTCGAGACCTGGAACGTACGAGATCGAACGGAAGGGCCTTCGCAGGGATTGAAAAAAAGAAGAGGAGAGGAAGGTAAAAAGAGAGAAACACGCAACCCTCTCGAACCGAGAGGACAAGAACCAGACGAGCGCAATCGAAAGGGCCATTGTTACCAGGAATCGGGGACAGGATATTACTCGTTAGTTGTGATTCGAACTTTTTATTACGACATTGTTTAACCCCTGCACCGCCCTTCCTCGCGTGTCTTCCTGTTATTCAAGCCTGCAATGGAATATTAAAATGCACCGTGCATTAATAAGTTGCCTCGGAATTCTGTAATTGCGCTCGTTACGATTGTACACTAGCGAAGCTTCATTGGGAAGCAATTAACCAAATTGCTGGAACGTTAGGTAGAATTATGAAACTCTTGTGACGTATGCGAAAACGTAGTTATGTGTATAATATCGTGTGGTCCGTATAATATTTGTCATGTAATTAAGTAGACGCTTGATGAGATATGTACGTATATTGTCGGTCGATGTACAATATTGTCTTTCAGTCCAACACGTTTTATGTAAATTTGAGCCCATTTGACTAACACATTCGCAATTGACAAATTCATCGAGATATTACGGCAAGACATTATAAGATTATGCGATTAAGATACAAATAAGAATTTTGAGCTTGGTTGCAAATATGTATCACGTTTTGTATCACGTATGAGACTTTGAGAGTACCTATCACCTTTGAGAGTCACCTATGAGACTCGATTTTTTATGCATTTTGTAAATACAGACAAAAAAGCTAATTTCAGTATTCATGACGAATACTTCAAATATTTTGTATATTTTTACATATTATGTATAGCATACTTTTGTACATTTAAATTTCCCATAAATACATATATAAACATCTACAGTCCACTCATTGTATCAATTGAAATCCATATAAGAAAATTTTCTCAGTGTTAACGATGATAATTGTCTCATCTTGCTCTAATCGTGAAAAAACAGAGTAGTAGCTCGTGGTCGTTAATGGAACGTTAATATTTCGACGGTCTATCAGCATTCCAACGCTCCAGCTCTCCGTTATTCCTCTAACATCTCGGAAGTAGAAAATTGTGACAGAAAGAGTCGATATTCCTAGCAAATGAATGTTACAAACGTGCTCATAGACGTTCAAGGCCACACGAAAATATCAAGTACAATCCCGTTTTCTACAGTCATCGATATCAATCCAATTCTATAAATAATGGAGCTCCGTCCATTGAGTTCATAAATAATGGAATTCTTACTCTCTGGCTATTCTTACGCTGACAAGAATTGACTGGCCGCTACTACGGTTCGTGAATTCGAGGATACAACGTGCCGCTATTATTTCACGTAGAAGAGCAGCACGCGGAGCATATCTCGATGGATCTTCGTCCACCGTATGTATTTTTAATGGCAAAGGGAAGAACAAGGGGCTCTAATTTATTTACGTTAAACCGGAGACGTAAATCTAATTCGTCTTGAAAGAAAAATTGCGCCACGCTTTGGAATTCGAAAAAGGTATCTTCTACCTACGTTAGTACGTTGGTTCTTTTCAATAATTCCCACGTGAATTTCACTAAGAATATACATATACGAAACCATTCGGAGATATCGGCGTTTCGCGGTTCAACAAAGCGTTCCAACTTTGTTCCGCGCGTGATGGTTTAGCAAACAATTTTACCCGACTGAAAAAACATTGAGTATTACGTCTGAAGGTACGTCGATCCTCTGTACCGGAAATTGCGGGCGCAAACGATTATCGAGTCGGCCAACGCTACCCATCGACAATGTATATATAGGATCCAGAGTAACCAGACTAACATTCGAAAGACAAAAATATCTGTTGCAATGGAAATAGAAATCGAACCACTCACTGGAATTTCCTTTCGTACACTTGTATTCATTTGAAAATCTATATTCGATGAATATCAAATCTTTTCTATTTTTAACTAGAAAAAACTAGCTATTTTAAACCGCTTATGTCGTTTATGTGACTCATTGAAGCAACAAAATACTTAATTAGTTATAAAGAAAACACATATAAATTATAAAAAATTTTAATTTTTACAGAACAAACCCTTATGCTCACGATCGTTAAAATATTAAAGATATCATGCTTATCACGAGAAAATATTTGTACCATTTTTCTTTTAGATAAGTACAGATTCTACTTATCATTTTCTATATTTATCTTACAATTAGTTATAGAAAAAAGTACATTCCTGCTACTTTTCCGCTCAGCTCCTCGATTATTATGTTCTACTCAAATCGAATTATATCGAAAGATACAAAAAAGACTTATTTCGTTTAATATTTTACAAAAGAGAAATATATTACATTGTATGAAAAACATTTTTCTATAAAAAAAATTTACTTCAAATAAACACTATCACTAACGGAATACTATAAAAAAAAACACTAAATATTATATAAATACTATTTGCTGCCATAAAACAGTGATCTAAAGTGTGAATACACGTTTAGTATAAATTGCCTAATATATATTATACTAATAAAAAACCCATAATATCCTTAATATCATTAAAAAATGTTTTTTTCTTGATAAAAATGTATTAAAAACTTCACATCAAAAATATTTTAACAAAACGAGTGCCTTAAGACTTTTAAAAGCCTTCTTCGCTATCATATCTATTTAACAGCTGAAACGTTCCTCCGTGGCTCTTCATAGGCGTCACGGTATTCCCAGGCCGGCGTAAATTTAAAGTCGTATGGCGTGGCCGGAAAGGTCGTGGCGGAAAGTCTAGAAGTTAACGCGCGCGTCCTTTTGGCCGACCTTTCTCCTTCCGCGAAAAAGCCTCGTGTCGGGACATGGATGGGCAACCGGGGAAGAACACATGTGCGCCACGGCGAAAGTTTAGCGTCGACCATTGACCTGGCTTTTCGAATTATTCAGCAAGATCCCGCCGACCCTCTGGCTGAAAACCGACCACCAGAGATATTGGAGTTGTTCCGTGAATGGTGGAAGTTGAGGACCCAGTCTCGAAACGCGTGATACTTAATTCACGAAACTGTGCTTTGTCACTTACACCCCCAGGTTCGGTTACATTCAACTACCGTTCTGTCTGTATTTCATAGCTCGGTTAGGGTGTTGCCAACTACGTAGTTTTTTCGAATGTTTAATAAAAATTAACAGTGGAAATTTATTTGCTTACAGGATATTTGAATTAAGAGAAATAGGTGACTTGCATGTAAATTCTTACACTTCTGTCATTCTTATGACTCAATGACTATTTGCGTGTGTATTACTGAAATTAGTAAGTCTCATTTACAGAGTTTTCTTTATATGCGTTAGATTTGTAAGGGAAACAGAAAATTTTACCGCTTATAAGGAAGATGATCGAAACCAATAATATAATATGAAGAGTCTGTTATGTTCTAATTAGTACTCGATTATCTAAATTCTCGCTTCTTTCATTCACTAATCGCAGAAATCGTATGTAATGAAGTAAAATCAGTAAACTCCTACACGTATTACGTATGAAATGTATCTTTATTAACTAACCGTTTACCTCTCGACAGATTCAGATAAATAGAGTTCTACAGTTTTATATTTGTATTACGTAACCGTACTATTGTAACCGTATACCAAAAAATGTACAGTTTGTAATAATGGGATATGACCGTGAAAAATATTCGTTATAATGTTATATAAGTTTCTTAGTATATATAGTGATCAGTATAGTAACAGTTTAAAGTTTCCGCCAAAGTTTGATGAAAACATAGAGGAGATGTACATCTTGTGTATAAAATTTACTATGAAAATGTTGCAGTTAATATTCATATTGTAGCATAATACGGTAGAGTATTACGATGGCTCTGTAATTCATATATTAGAAAACTCATGTATTGAGAAACCTGTACAAGCACAATAACATATCGTTGCATTGTAATTATACTTCATTTTTAGTGATAGAGAGAAGAAGCGTTACAAACAGATGGTAGTTGAGTGAGTGATAGTAGTTGAACACAAAGGGCCAATTGATAGGGTATTTTTGTGTATTTTGACGTGTTCCTTAAAACCACCCCGTCATTTCAATCACACTTTACTAGGAAAGATGAATTACCTTAATGAGCACTCGACGTTCATTTCGTTTACTGTACAAGAATATAGGTGGCAATTACAGGCAACGTGCACACATGTGCGACTACTAAAGGGACGTTTGGTCGGCTGCATCAAAGAAACGTGCAGTCCCTCTTATTAATTCATGCTAATCGCCTACCCTCTAAAAGCGGTTCTCAATCATTCAAGGAACTCGGTTGTTCCAAGTATACGCATTAAGCATGGGGACGTTTATCATGAGAACGGAACGAAGAAATTTTGTGCTGCATAAGATTAGACACAGAAAAAATTCCATTTATCTAAATAAAAATTACAGTTTCGAGATCATTATCGGGATAAAAGGTTCCAATAAGTAATCACTGGTGTTAAAATGGAAATTTTGAATGAAAGTAAGAGACCATTTTAAACGATGCATTTTTATGCAGATTGTGGGACGAGTTTGTTGTTTTAGAGATAGGGCTTGGATAAATGTAATATTCATAAAGAAAAATGGTTCTCCGCTAGTTCCCTTCCAAAAAAAACATTATCGCTTTAAACGAAAGATGAAAGCAGTGAAAGATATAATAGAAATATAGACTAAAACCTTTTGAATAAAACTATATACTAGCGGGAATAATACGAAATAAAAAGAAACCTTTTGAAAAAAACAAACATCAACTATTTCAAACTTTAAACTGATTGAAATATGAGCCCGTAAAAGGCCAACATTTATAACAAAACAGTAGAACACCACTCATCTAAGCTCAATTTGTAACCACCACATTCTCATTTTGTAAACCGTCATATTTATCATTTACGTCCCAATCGTTTCTTCATGTCGCAAAGGCAAGACCTTCGGAAACAACCGAAACATCATCTTCCATCCACATTCAAAATAATCGAAGCTACTCCGTTCCGAAACGATGCAATGTATTCACTTAGTCTAGCAGAGGTAAACGTACTCTTCTCGACTCGAGAGATCAAAGCTACTATTTCGACAGCACTGTTCCGTGGGTAAAGAGTTCAACGCACGGAAAACAGTAATTTCACTTCGGCAAACAACAAGTTGCCTCGGCTGCAATAAATAAACGGCAATACTTTCGAGTTGATCTCGCGAGCGACCGGGAATAAGGAGGCAGAGGAGATGCATGCGTGTGCAGAACGAGAATCCGGTACCGACTTTGCCGCCGTGCGTATTAACTTATGGAACAGAAATAACAGCTTTCCCCACGGGAGCCAAAATAACCCGGAGAAACACAAAATTGTCCGTGACTTACAAGTCTTTTTACTCGAGAGACCGCTTCCCAACTTGGGAATTCCGGGTCGATGCATATTCGAGGGCGCCTCCATTTGTTTCTCGTCGTCGTTGCCTGGTTATTTATTTCGACAACCCTTTACGGACACCCTGTCGCGAAGAGACAAAAGTTCGAAAGGCATAAAAGCCACCGATGAGAAAAGAGACCATGACTGGGGCAGACACTTGTCCGTCGTTGGAGGCATTAAGATTAACCTTGACAGACATCGTTTTCTACGGGCGGAGGGACACAGTGGAAACGCGGCCTCGGCTAATAGTTTTAAATGGCTCCGAATCGGTTCTCACAGACGCGTTTAGCTTGTTCAATTTGTCGCGTGATCCTCGAGGGCGTGGAAGGACTGAGGCGCGAGTATATAGTAGCTACGTATGCGGTTTTAGAAAATTTTAGGACAACCGTTTGTTTGCGGGAATATGTTCGCGTGGCTATCGATTAGGATCGAAACCATAAGAATGAAAAATATGTATAATTCGAATCGTTTCATTCTTGAATTTTCAATGTTTCGAATATTTAAACTTTCAAACTTTCAATTCTCCAAATTCTTTCATTCTCAAATCTTTTCATTTTCAAATGTTCATATATTCAAATTTGCACGTTTGGAAGTTTTCTAACTTGGAAATTTTTTAATTTTCAGATCGTTAAATCAGAATTTTCTAAACTTTAAATTTTACTTCCTTCTTTATAGACACCGCCGTATCACAGAGATGCAGTTAAATCGGATGTTGCAACCAAAATCGAGATAAGGTAAGAACGAAGGTAAAGATCCAAGTATAGGTATAATAGCTTGTTGAAAGTTTTTACGAGTTCTAGGCCGAGTGTTAATTACAGTTCCTATCGAGATCTAAAGCTTCCAGAGGGTTTCTTCTCGGAGCACCAATCTGGATTTTATTTTCTTTCGTTATGACGGTGGTCTTGTACAGTTGTACGCGGAGAGCGAGCATCAGCCGAACACGGCTCACTGGAATATTACGGAACAAAATGATTTCTCAACGTTGCCAGCGATATATATACGTGTCATAAAGGGTACAAATGGAACGTGTGCAGGGAGACAGACCGATGATCCGAGTCAGAGCAGACATTTCTTCCGCGGATTCCCGAATGGGCTGATTAATGACGCCGTTAACGTGTATTAAGGACACGGTCTATTTGCAAGAAAAATCCTACGTCACAATTCCAATCCGCGATTAAATTAAATTAAATGATGAATAATCTGCTTAAATGAAGTGCGGAAATATTTCCACATGACTGCAATAGCTCTAATGAAACAGAAAATAAACTGTCGTGGAAATTCGTAAGTTCAACACGTTTGCCACTATTTACAGATTTATCTGTAATCGACGTTAACAATTGTAATAAATTACAGAAACCAAAAGCCAATAAACATATTCGTTTTAATATAGCAATTTACGTGTGAAATCTACTTACTTCACAAATAAATTATTCTTAGTCCCATCGAGCGTTATACGAATACATATATTCGGTAACATGTGTAACACGCATTCACGAAATTCACTCTAGATTCAAGTTAAATTTACATTTACACTCTGCCTCTGTCAGAAAATTCGCCGATATTAATAAATATCTAATAAAAACAAGTTTACAAGCAAATTTTGCAAAATTAAAATTCTAAAGTCATGAAAGCTGTTTGAACGGTTTTAAAAGTCAATAATCAAGAATTCACCTGTCGATTCACTAATATAATCAACTAATAAATTGCGAAAGGATCTAATTAGTCAATTATTGCAACTTAACAAAATCACCAGTGAATATCCCAAAAAAATCAAACGCGAACTGTAGCCAGAGGAAGTCCCACGAATTCACTTTCGAAACCTCTCGCGGGATAAGACACGTGGAATTAATCGCATCTCCTGTCGCACTTCCTTCCCTCCGTATTTTCTTTTTTTCTCCTCCTCTTTCCTCATATTTCTTTTTTTCTTTTGTATCTTTTTTTCGTTTTGCGTCCGCAAGCTCCGATGGTTAATCTTGTGCTCGCCGCGAGCGTGACCCGAGCTGAATTTTAAATCTGACGTATTACACGCGTAGCTGGTGTACAAGAGTCGGAAGGACATCTACATAGAGGCAGGGAATTAGCATAAGCCATTGTCCTGCCAACGGCTCGACCAGGAGAATGGTACCTGAAAGCTCTACCAGCTACAATAACCCTTTATACAGTGCAGGTGGAGTACTGTTATAACCGTAAATCGTATGAAAACGTATCGTGAGCGCTTTTGCGATTCTATTTGGTTGGCCAGAGGAATTACGACTTGCCAATTAACCGATTAGATTATCGCCAGGGCCAGATATTGTCAACTCTCAATTATATGTGCGAAGGGATGTCTTGATAATACAGGCCAAGTGCGATAACCGTTGCTCCTATTATATGGGACCGAAATTGATTTAAACAATCGCGTAATCGAATGTAAAATACCGATAGTGGTTATTCCCATGTTGTTGAGATAGAAACTTTGGTGATTCTTGAAGGATATTACGAACAAATGTAAAGATTTCTAAAAGTTAAAAGAGAGAAGACACTCTCTTAGAGAAACTTATTTTGTGTTAGTTATTTGATTCGTGGTATATTCATTTGATAATAAGTTATTGAAAAAATGTTTGGCTTAGAGAATGAACAAAGAAGGAAGACTGTAATTTTGTATCGATTAGTTACTTGATTCGCAGAACTCTTTAAGGGCAATGGAAATGAATGGTCGAAGAAATCTTTGACTTAGAGAACGAAACGAAAACAAAAATTGATATTGCGAGTGTTGATCATTTGATTCGTAGAAGAATTCTTGCAGTGTGATGTGAATGGGTGGTTTAAAAAATCCTGAACTAAAAGAATGACCATACAATAAACAATGATTTTATATTAATTAATTATTTGAGTTTTAATAAAAGAATTAAAAAACAGAGAGAATGGATGGTCAAACAAATATTTGGCTTAAGAAGTAAAGAGAGAAGATAGAAATTTGTTTTATCTCTCTTAATTATTGAATTCGTAAAAGAATGCTTGAAAAATGGGAAGAATGGATGGTTCACGAAGTACTTGACTTAAAGAATGAAACAAGAAGAAAATTGATTTTATATAGGTTAGTTGATTTATATGCTGGTTTATAGGTTGGTCTATGGATTGGAAGTAGACTGTAGTCTACTTCGTTATTAATATCGCGTGCAAGAGTACGTGGGAAGCTTCCTGTGATCTTAATTACTCTTTCGATTAAGTAAATACTGTTATATCAATCGTCATTGATTGCATAGACGCGTTCTACTAACATCCGCAGAACCTTCCAGTAAGTTTCTATCGTCGTTTTCGAAATATTAACGCGAATTATCGGGTATACGCAAAACTTGCGGTCTTCAAAGACTCATTGTCAGATAAATCCTGTACACTCCGTTTTAATTGGGAGACCACGTTAGAGATCAGGAATTTGCAATTGACGTAAGATATATTTTCTCTCTATATCGAAAAGAAGAAGCAAACAGTGCTGTACTAAGAAACGTGATTCATTCTATCTCATCCGGGATTTCAACTTTCCCGAACTTTGCTTCCAAGAAAAAGAGAAGAAGAAGCAAACGAAATATACAAAATTTTCTTATATAATGTTAGACCAACTTACTACGGCAAAGTAGCTTATAGTGACACACGAATGCTCGTAAAAATGCGACGGATGCATTCCCCTTGCTAACACGTGTCTGGACGAAAATAAAACTTTTATTAACGAAACAAATATATTTTACTGAAATAAAGTAGAAGCGAGGGAAGGAAATTAGTATTTTTTTTTTCCTAATTAACACTAACACTACGTGAAAAAGAATTACGCAAACAGCCATTGCAGACTCCTTTCTATATCCATGCCTTGTAATTGCAATATTTATGTAATTAAGCTTGTGTAGTACGATTATCCTGAATATTCATTTTTATATATGTACTTCTTAATCTTTTAGTACTACGATCGATCAGTCACGCGATAAAATGTTTAATACATTGACATAGCAATTAAGTAGTAGTAATAATACATAGTACTTTACTGTATCTAGGTTAAGTAGATTAAATTACTATGTAAGTAGTGGGTAAGTGTCGTATGCAATTATATGACTATAGTGTTGCAACGAAGATGACACACAGACTAACAACGAGTGATTTTAAACCAATTTTAAATAGCTGCTCATAGAATCTTAAAGCTAGAACTACCAGAATGGTGATCTGACAAAGTGATCAGTTCGTTATTTTTCATAGGAATATTATAAATTTACAACGATGCGTTTTCTGAAACTTTTGTAAAAATATATGAGTAAAAATCTGTTTTTCTTCTTGGATTATATATTTTTTTGTACATCTTTCATCTTAATTTCTTTGTTCCTTTAAAAATTTAGTCTAATATAAGATTTAATTGAAATTTGTAGCCGCACATAAAACTAACGGAAAGAGCGGAAAGAAATTAATTCCTAAGTGTGAAATTTGTCCAACTGACAATAAAAGAAAATTCTAATAAGGTTTTCTCATAAGACATGTAATAAGACGCGACAAGCCTTTTTATCTCCCTTGAAGGAAGAGAACTGCTTACAAAGAAATTATGAGGAAAAAAGGAGGAACCGTACGGCACATGACGCAACACACAAGCTTTGCTGGAGTGTTTTGACAAATGACGAACGAGTTCTCGGGGAGAAGAGTGCACATGTCTCTGCTCCGCATCTCGAGGAACTCGCCAGAGGGTCTACCCTTTCATGGCATATGCGAATTGTGTGTCAGGAGGATCGTAAAAATCCGAGAGCAGCCGGGGACCGAGGATTTTTCGATGAATTTTCACACGAGAAAGATCCAGCTATCGGCTCGTCCCCGTTCAATTAAGTTTCAACGCCGGAAACATGTGAACCTACTTTACGCTTTTAAAGTCATGCCTTATTCGGCGGAAAACCAGCGAGAAAAACCGCTTTGCCGCTCTCGATCGACGATCCTCGATTAACTGAAACTCCATTGAGCCGCGTTCTTTCCCCACTTTCGAAAATTGTCCGGTGTATTTTGTTCGAAGCGATTAGGGGATTGAATTTTTTGGCCGAATAGAGCAATCAAGGAAATACTTGAAAATTTCAAACATTTATTTTATGATCATAAAGGACAATTTTCTAGTAGAGCTTTTAGAATATCGATACAATAAGCTTTACTAATAATATATATTTGTAAAAATAATCCTTTAAAGTAATTTTTTTAGATAATTTAGAGTAATCTGATGGTTAAGAGAAAGAAATAGAGGTTCATGGAATAAAAGAATTCCATTCAATAGAATAATACCTATATTTAACTTGTGGATCGTAATATATAGTTTTTAGAGAAATAATTTCTTTCAAGAAAAATAAAATTATAATATTTGTATCGATAATCCTTTGACTAAAGAATTTCGAATAAAAGAGACTTTCCATACTTTCAAACATCAATTATAAAAACATTTCTAATATCTCCTATGAATCATCAAATGTCTATCTAGTTTGATACTTGAACTATTTCCTAATTTATTCTGATTAGTATGGCGCCGAACAGACAGCTTCTGACGACAATAAATTAACGAGAAATTTATATCGTTCAATTCCGCACAGACAAATATGCATTGATGCATTATCTTCTTACTTGATGGACCATAACATCACTTACGAAAGCAGAAGCAACTCCACTCGAAGGGAACGCGAAGTGAAGGTCGAAAAACCTGCGAAAAAAGTGGACAAATGCGACGCGCGGCCTCGTAATTATGTCACAATTGTACGCGGCGCGCGTATGTGGCGTAACACTCGGATAAGCGGAGTAATGAGACCGATAAAAATGTATAGTCCTTCTATTTTCAAAGTTTTTACAAGTTTCGTCGCTAATACAATACATTGTCGAATAATTGCCTGATGAGAGGATCTAGGTCTCGAAGTTATCTCCAAATTCAAAATCGAAATATAAAGTTAATTCACTTACTCACTTACTTCAAGAATGATAATTCATTTGAACTACACTATATGATCTTAATCAATATTCGACCAGTATAAACTCTAATGTGTCCTAATTATGAATATTCCATGAAATATTCCAAGGCAAAACAAAGAATATCAATACAATAATATTTACCCACCAACTACGCGCATCTGGTGGACATCATTTCTTATATAATAATATTTGATCATTGTAAACTCTAATCTGTCTTACGTCCTAACAATAAATTTCAAAGTCCTCCGTTTATACTCCAAGGAGAAACGAGGAAATTAAATATAACAATATTTATCCACCAACTATATGCACCTGATGGCCGTCATTTCCAACGATAATAATTAATATCCGATCACTAGAAACTCTAGTGTATCCTAACTATGGATAATAAATTTCAAAGTTCTTCATTTATACTCCAAGGAAAAATGAAGAAAATAAATATAATAATATTTGACCACTAACCACGTGCTCCTGATGGCCGTCATTCCCGCTGAAGATCGGCCGGACCCACGGCTTGGATACCGGAAAACCCCTCTCGACACTGGTATGAGAGCCGAAGGAACGACAACGCGCACCACCTCCGCGGACGGGAGTCGGCCACTGACTGAACGTGACTCTGATTCTCTGGAACCGGGAGGAGGCTGCGTCGACCGGTCAGGGACCACGAGCCTGCGGCCTTCTGACACTCAAGTCACCGTCAATTTCTCCCCCTTCGTTCTTTCTCTCGTTCCCTCACTCCTCTTTCTTTTTCTCTTTCGCCGAGCTGTTGCGTTTCGTTTACACTTTTCTTTTTTCCTCGATAAACAGACGATCCCTTTTACGCTGATCAATGGAATTTGATTCTTTAGAAAACCATCTGCGTGCTTGGTTACTTTCTTGCATGCTTTCTATTTGTCTCTGGTATCGAGATTCAAAGGTGTAATTCGAAGCAATGGTAGTTTCATTGGTGAAGTTTGGGATCGGCATCTTTTTAGAGATTACGGCGCAATAGATGATCCCAGACGTAATTGAATATACTTTGCACCGGTGTTTCTGTTTGAGGATTTTGTTAGTCCGTTTTTGCTAATCGTTCGCTAAATATGCTCACGAAATGGAGGAGATACGAGAGGTTCTAACAGATGATTCGAACGCCATTTCATTTGCACGTTGCACTTTGGAAAGTTTCTGTTTCGTATAGATGAAAATTTTACCATTTTTAAATATGCTAATAAGCCAGTCATGGTGTTTAAATCAATCGAAGGGCTCAACGAAAAAGCGTGCAAGCGTATCTTTTCGTTTTTCTCCTAAAAGCATGTTAAGTACAAAACGGTATACAATACATAGGTAACATTTATAATAATGTATAGGATTTATTCAGAAGTTTTCAAACATTTATGAATACGTATAACGATATGTTTTATATATAACGATATCAACTTTATTTATAATTTTTTCAAATTAAAGATTTTATCACTTGTACAACATTTGCTTTTGACCTTTGCAATATTAATAGAAAATTTCGATGAACATTAGTTTATTTAGTTAATATATTTCATGCAATTTCTAAGAACCTAGTCCCAACCCACTAGCACGTTCTTCATACGAAACACCATTAATATTCATTCCTCATAGCAAACTATTAGACTGACCGCGACTGTAAGATGCATGATTCACTTCAAAATTCGCATACTACGTCGATAGCTATCAACAATACCAATGGTCTATGTTTATATAACATTTTTTGTTTGGTTACATTCATAAAATATACTCATAAAATATAGCTATTACACTTTTGGACACTTTATATATACCATAAATTTTCGATATTTTACGTCAATACTTCCAAATCGTAAAACAAGAATATCATCAATTTCTATACTGAAAATTCTCGATAATAACTAATAATACCATTGATATCTCTCTATTTCTCCCACGTACGTGTTAAATATGACAAGTTGTAGAAAAATAAAGCAACACGGTTGTGACCCAGTGTGGAATAGTTCAAGGGCAAGTGGACAGGAAGAGCAATGGGTTCTGGAAATTCATTCAGCCGCTCATTCACTTTACTCGCGGACGTCTTAATGAAAAGTGAACCGGCGATTTACGAGCGATCGTTCGATGCGAGTGTAGAAACGGCCGATGAATAATGGAACGCGTGCTTGTTGGATAGCCCCCTTAATAGTAACCAGCGACACGATTCCATCATGATGGGATACTCGAGCGACAGAAGAACAGAGATAGGCAAAGTCGATGACGAGGAGTAGCGAGACAGTTAATTAAATTTAACGGGGAGGTTACCACGTCACCAACGATCGTTTCTATGTAGGTATCATGGACCAGCTTTTCGCGATTCTAGCTGGATTCTATTCTCGATCGTCGAACGAGAGAAGCGTATGGCGTGTCTCACGCTTGAAAGAAGCTCGAAACGACAAGAAAGTTTTAACGACAAGATTTAATAGCTATGGGACAGGCGGTAAATCGTTTTAACAACCTATGTGCACAGAACCAATTGTTCTTCCGCCGTTCCTTTCCCAGTTTCTGCCCCGTTTTCTTTTTCCAACCCGGTTATTTCCAGTTTTCCTTGACGCCCGAGATATTCTACTACCGTGAACAATTCGATTTTGATGCTTGAGAAACAACTACCTTAATCGCGCTGCATTTTATTCCCTCATCATGAGATTTATCTGGCATTTAAAAAGAAATCATAGATCTTTCGTAATGATTTTTCGATTTTTAATAATTCCGGAAATGTCTTTAACTCGTTGAGAAAACTAACCTTACGTTAATCCATTTTTTTTTTTTTTTTTTTTTTTTTTTAGTCAATTTATAGTATCGAATCCTATTCCCTCAGACTGTTCTCATGGTTATGAAAGACAATTCCAAGGATTTCTTTTTCGATGCTGGTTTTTGTTTCGAATCTAAATATTTAGGTCCTACGATTTTATGAAATTTGTACAAATTAATGTATTTATAACATTATAATAATCTATTTTTTCAAACCTGTATGGTATACTCCTGTAAACTACCTATTATTCTAATATATTTTTCAATGTGAATTACCATATCCACGTTTTCCAATAATCTTATATATATGTAGTTTTTTGTCGCGCTCAATACATAATACCTTAACCATAACATTTACTGGAGACACTAGCGAACGAAACGTCGGATGTAAAACCCTTCTTCACTAAAATAATCCCAAAATTATCAAATCGTTCAAATAAAAGTTTCCACTGTAACACAAATACATACACTCTCTCACCACCGATCGATCAATCATGCAAAACACGAAGCAAGATACAAGCCCCTTGACCATCGAACGTTCCGTTCGCCAGAATCTCGAGACGAATATTCACGGAAGAGAAAAACGACGTAAGTCGATCCATTAGGACTAACCGTGTGCTTCGACGGCGCATCGTGGCGGATGACAGTTCCCCGTCCAGCGGGAATCCTTCGACAAGAAGCCTCCTCCTCTCTTATCCGGTTAATTCACGTTAAGACCGGCACCAAGTGAAATCCTTGCGAAAGGACGCGCGCGTGGAACTCACGAGAGAAAACTGACCGAAAGAAGCGCGGTACACGAACAGAGTACCGACCCCCGATACCGAGCTGCTCTCTCGGTTCGAGTCGAGAAGGAAAGAGGAAGAGCAGAACGTACGAAGAGAAAAAGAGAAAGAGTTACGAGAGACGCATGGAGAGAGGAAGGCAGATAGAAGGTTGGCTGCAGAAATGGTCGTAGAAGGGGCGGGAGGGACGAGAAACAGCGACAGGGTGGAGGACCAAAAGAGAAGAAGAGAATAGTTGGAGGGTGGGAGAGAGGACCTGGTGGGGACTTCTTACTCATTCATACTCAAACGCCCCCGCAAAATTGCAAGTACCGTAAAGACGGTGCTTCTTCTCCACGCTCGAACTGCCAGCTATACGCTGCTTGATTAACGAATTCGATGCACTCGGTTTGATCTTGCTCGAAAAATTGGATGGCGGAACTTTCGGACGAATGCGGTGATTCATGAATAGAAGATTTTTGTTCGGGTTTCTTGGATGTTTTTCTATGAATTCAATTTTGATCCGGTTTGAAAATGAAAGCCTTGATAAGTAAGGGTGACTGATGTTTGACAGAATTTTGTTTGTGGTGTGTTCGGGTACGATTTTAATTTCTAGTTAGAACACTTCTAGAGATTTATGAGTATTCTGTATGAATGAGTACATGAATGAACTGATCGATATAAATGCAACCGAGTTACACATCGTGTTATAATAACATTGTAATAAAGAGGTTAAATAAACGATATAAAGTAGCGATAAGATAGAGCGATTTGTCTTTAAATCGTGCTATCAGTTGCGTTATAGATTAAAAATAAAAATTAAATGAAAATATCGAATAATGAACATAAATAATGTACTGTTCTAGAATTACGTATATTTCAATCTTTGTGTATCCTATTTAATATTTATTTGTTTTGGAAAATCAATAACATAGTGACGTAAAATATTCGATTGTCGCTCTAGGATTTTAATCTTCAATTAATCAAATTACAAACGTTGTCATGAGACTGACATAATCTGACAACCAGAGAAGATAAATCAACTCTTGGATAATATAATTTTTTTTGTATAAGTGACATATTTGATACCATAATTACATCTGAAAGAAATAAAATGGATTTATCTAAAATTTATAATTATCGAAATTTCTCGTTAAAATGTGATCTGGATAGAATAAAATTTTACCTGACTCAATATAGATGCAATCAGAAAGTGATCCTAAATTTTTCACCTGTACGTTATACTAACGATATAATGCAATATTACTCTTACCCCAATCGCCATCCTACAGGCCTCCTGTATATTTTCCGTGGTAACGGGCAACGAGGTCACCCTTAAACCGCAAATAGTTCACGCAAAGTAATCAAACAAGTTGTTACGATGTTGCAAAAAAAGCAAAACGTTTGCGTAACGTAATTAGAAACGTGCCTCTTGTCGGTGCTATCGGGCGTGAATCTCATTTCGACTCGGACGCGACGTCGCACGAAATTCGACGGACGCGATTAGCGGACGAACGTTAACGTCCGTTTGTTAATTAATGCGCGTGGTATGGTCGCACGAACAATACGCCCGTCGAACCCGCCAATTCAATTTCGACAAGCCGGATTAACGCGTCAGGATGAATCGGCGCCGGCGCTCGATCACGGCGTCAACACGTGCCTTTTATTAATCACCCTCCGATTTTGTTAATTATCCCCTATTACCGGATCGCCGCGATCGAAATAATCGGAGCAACATCGATCACACCTACGCCACTCTGCGTGGGCTTAAGACGAAATGGATCCGCGATTGATATCAATTTTTTTTTATTTATGACATAAATTTATCATTAATTCCTCTTTGGAAATTACAAGGAAATTTATTGATATTTTATTCTAGTTTACCACGTGTGTAGCCAAGATCAGAAAACAAACCGCTTTTCAATTTCAAAGCACATTATTTCTGCTGTGTATATCTGATTGTGTATCAGGTTCAAGGATATACATGTCCTGTAAGCTTAAACGTGTATAAGTTTTATGCTAATGATATCGATATGGACGAGAGTGATTGAAATGCGAAGTTTAGATTACAGCGCTAATATAATGAGTGAAATTATGTATTTATTTTTAGTGATAATATTTGTGAATGATTAACATTTATCGACAGTTACCCATATCTCGGTGTCGATATTTGTAATCATTGATACAGTTTAATCGTTACTGCGAAAGATTTATATTTCGAAACTGTGAAAGAAGGCATGGAGTTATGCGAATGTTGTTGACAATTATATGATAATATTTGCCGTTGGTTATCAACATTAATGAAATTGATTTGGCGTGTATTTTACTTTTTGTATTATTATATTTCTATCGATATTCCACTTTTTAATTTTGTTTTGTTCTGTACTGTGAATACGTATTATACACGTGTGATATTAAATATATTATAAATATTGTTACAGATTAGTACTTATTTAAATATTATGCATTTTTACAATCGCATTCTGTACCTCCTGTTTTATTTAAGAGATTAATTCTAACATAAAAAACAGAAGAAATATAAACTTGAAAAGCAAGTCTCGTTACTTCTCGAAAGCTATCGCCGCTTATCAATATTTGCCGACAATGATTGACTTTGTTTAATGTCTGTCGACGATTTCAAGATGAATTTAATCTAATATAATTTAAAGTTCCAATATTAAAACACAAAAACATATAAAACATCAATGATACTTTATACATGGAAACACTGATAATTTCCGATAAGAATATATAAGAATATATAAAGAAAATACAATAGAAACCTAATTATTTTTTCTACAAGTCCATTCTCCGAACATTCGTTAGCTTTGCACATCCATCGAATGATGCTATCCGATCACTGATCGAAGATCGATAACGTTTACATTTCCGCCGTTGTAAACGCGAATCTCTTTGCCAGACGCCACCTGTTATACCATTCGCGAAATTACGAGGTTGAGATTATTAGCGATTGAGCCATCGAAAATTCGCTATGTGCCGCGGTTTGACCCCTCCCTAAACGAACCCTCATTGACGAATTGACCCCGATGACAAATCGCGTCGCACGTGTGACTAACTGATAGCGGCGCGAGTTTCTGTAATCCCCGCAATCCTAAAGCCACTGGTGGCAGATTAGCGAACGCGATTGCGTTCAGTTAATTAGTGCGTACAGATTGTCAGCCTGCAGTCAGGATTTCCTCTCTCTATTCCAAATCTCCTGGTTCTATTGATTTTCCTGCAACTCTACATATTCGTATTTTTATCAACGACAATGGAAACGAAAAGTAAGATTAACAGTTTCGGCTTCAAATTTCTTATTTTGTATTCGTGATTTTTGAAGGAACTGCAAATTTTTTTGAAAAGCTATTTTCAGTTACTGTTTGTATAGAAAATTTGATCATGGAAATATTCAAGCAAAGTAATTATCCAATGTGATAAAAATCGTATTATAATGGTTTGTCGCCATACGTAAACATTCCATATTATGCTTCTAAATATATTATTTGTTATATTGCTTCAGTTTAATTACTTTTCCAATAGTAGTCCACAGTTAAATACATATTAAAATAAAATTGTATTTTGATAAATCGAATTTAGATGTGTTCCCTATTGAAAACACGTTTTAGTTAGTTCTGCGGGTCATTCTATCATAGGTAGGAATCGCAACTTGAAGAAGATTGAGAAATATAGACGAATTTAACCTGACTTCAAAAAAAAAGATCGGTCGAAAGTATTGTCAAAATTAGACGACGATGATGGGAAATTTGTTAATAATGTATGGTTATAACTTTATTCGCATTAGTTATTCATAGTGAAATTATGTATTTTGAAGAAACAAAAACATTTACAGTAGAGCAGAATTATTTTTTCAATAAATAATCTTTTTATGCAACATGAAACTGTAAATACACAGACTCCTACACTCTTTGATGGAAAATATGTGGAACAAGAAACATATATTTAATCGGTTTTAAATACGAATTAAATACGAATTTTAAATTCTATTCAATTTATTAAACATATTGCCAGTGATCGTTTTAAAAAATTTCTTGGAAACAGGGTAATGCGTCAAACGTTGCGTCACATTTCATAAATAACATTTGGCAGGCGAAAAGTTACAAGACCAATTGCGTTTCGTGTATGTAACGTAATCATGTTTAAAAATCAAGGTGCTTGGTAAACTATTAACACTATCATACGTTGGATGATCATTTCTCTGCGGCATATCTTCTCCGTTGTGGTTCGAGGAGCGCGTGTTTAGAAACGGCTTGTCGTACGGTATAAATTGTATATACACATCGTAAGAGAAATTGGTCGTGTTCAAATAAATAAACATCCGTCTGAAAATGGGAGCGCTAAACAAACGATGATCTTGATCGTAAAATTCGCGGGGGCGGTGGCAGCATCGCTATTTATTTAAATAGTGGATATTTTTGTAAAAGTTCTCTCCGCGCTACAATTCTCAACTTGCTTGTAATTTCAATTTCTTTTCCTTTCTACTCCGCAGACTAATTTTCCTAACCCTTCCACGAAATTGTATTATTTTTGTTATTTCCACTTCAGCAATGTTATATAATTCTACAATTCGTTGTACGTGAATATGGTTAATAAATTCTAAAATTTACGAACCGAATCAATTATTCGTTGCGAAGTTTATCTCTCTATTGGTGTAATCTTAGTTTCAATCCGGATTATAACGATCGGATAATTGAAATATCGGTAAATTCAAATTGTACGGTTACGTATTACCTAAAATATCACGATGATTCCTCCGTTTTCGTTATTTTTATTATTTCCAAAAGGTATCTATCCGGAGATATTCTAAATCGAGCTGTTTCGTCGGTTATCGCTCTGTTAGGTCACTTTTTCCGATGGCAGGACACGTGTCCTGTTACACAGCACTAGGGATGGGCGTCAAAGGAAGCAGCTAGTGACCTCGAGAAGCAACGTTTCTATTTAGGGCAGACGATAGACGATAAACCGTGCTCCAGGATGCAGCCTGATAGAAAGCGGCGCGTGCGATTTAATTTCATTAAGATAGATGGTCATTCATATGCGCGACATAATTCATTCTCGCGTCTCTCACTGTACTGCGCCATTAACTTGTTCATTGTTGATTGGATTTTGATTATCTCCGATGTTATATACTCAATATTAAATCATTTTCGTATAAAATTTATATCAATATAGTAAAACTTCTAATTTGTGATTTACATGAATTATTACAAAAGCTTTTGTTTTAATTTCATAACGTATATTTAATTTATTTCTCGCATTCAGATCGACATAGTATACGTAAATCATAAAAAATGCATTGCATTCTACGTCAGAAATATAAAACCATATCTTCTGCGTGTAATTTAAATCGAGTCTAGTTTAAATACATCTATTTTCCACTACTCAGCCATCAGAAATCAGATTGTTTAAATCCCAACTTAATTTCAGGTCAAATAACTGCAGTCGTATAACCATAAAGTTAACTTAACTTAAACAATAACTTAAATCTGACAACACATATTTCTAGCCAAAACGTAACTCATTTTGATACAAATGAATATGTTCACGATGAATCTCCATTGTGAATAACCTCATTATTTCCGGAAACAGGTATCAACGAAAAATCAGCGGAGTAACATTTATCTGCAGGTTTAATTAATTTCATTCTGATTAACAACGTTTTCGGTTCGTTAATGTAATTGGGTCATTAGATAACGCTTTCGAAACTGTAGCCGCGAGTAACCTAAAGCGTCCGTGGAACGGATGAACGATACTGATTATACGCTGAAAATAAACGAAGGCGACAGAAAAAAAGAGAGAATCGCCATTGTCTGACACCGCGATATACGCGTATTACAAAACGATGACATCAAACGTATAAAACGGTTACGTTTTAGTGTACGATAAAAATTAGAAACATTTCGCGTAGTTTGCATCGAAAACAAGAGTAGAATCGTACAGAAATGCGTTGGCGGAGAAAATAAATCGACGTTTAAGATGGCGTACAGCTATAACATCGAAGAAGTACCGCCCGACGATGTTCCCTGCGTGGAACATGATATACGGCGTGCTAAAAAGTTTCTTCAAAAACACAGTCCAGAGTCAGGTGATAGCTTGTGAGTTCATGAATTTGAAACGCGACTGGCTCCACCGAATTTAATCGGTGGATCGGTGAATCGTTGAACGTAGAAAATTTGAAAAAAGAAAGAGGAATTAACCTCTTGTGGGATCAATTGATTAAAGTTAAAAAAAAATTGGGATGTGTTTCTAGATATAGAATGACTATCGAATATCGAAATTCCTGAGAAAGAAAAGTTTGAAGCGTGTTAGGAATTGTAATTGATTATATTTCAAAGTGACAGTTATGATCACGATATTCTTATTTCTCGATAGAATGTATGAAAAGATTAGTTTGATGTAAAAGGCTGATAGCGTACCAAACTTTTGAACGTATGTATATCATTGATCATTATATCATTGTATATTTGGAATTATACTCGTTGTAAACAGAAACTAAATGTACAGACATCTCTTAGCATCCCTTATGAAGTTAGAATTTAATAATAATTACATATCAGCTTCTTAGGAATAGCAAGACGCTTCGAGGAAATCTTATCGAGGTTATCAAATCAAAAATATTATCTTTGACTACTACTCGCTTTTGAATATAATCAACTATTTTAGTGGTCGATTTATTATTAATAAGTTTGCCTTACGATCTTCTGGAAACTACTTAAGGCAACTTCAACTAGTCATTGTTACCATATCATGTTACTATAGTATATGAAAAGATTGCACACAGACAATTTTTAATTAGTAATTCCCAGTCTGCAAAAATTGCTAGTAAAGTTGGAATTTAAATTAACCTTTGTTAGACATATAATCTTTCTTTATTAAATCGATACCAAATCTGTACCACGAATGTGATTCGATATTATAATATAAAAGAAGTGTTTAATGAAATAAAGACTCGACTGTTTCATTGCTCAACTTATAATTAATTAATAGTGACGATCGAAGTCGATCTTATTATTTTTACAAATACAAAGTATTGTAATAGTAAAAATTTCCTTAGATATTATTCTCGATTCTGAACGATTCTTAGGTACGATCACTTGACGGAAGTATTAGCGAAGATACTCGCCGAGAGGCCAAAGAACGCGGTGGATATTTTCGAGGAATTCAGCAGAAAAGTTAAGGAGGAGAGATTCAAGACTCAGTCCAATCATCTACGAGACGTATACGTTGCACCGGCGCAGTATGAGGATGCGAAAGAGATCATCAAACTGTTCAAGGTACGGGCAGCAGGCAATTAACGATTAAACCGGGATCTTTGATTTAACTGTCGTATAAAATAATAACGTGAATCGTGAGGAAGTTGGTCGTTATTTAGACGGATACTTTGAGCGTCTTACTGCAATTCCAGAATGTTCAGAGTATCTACGAAGACAAGAGAGAAAAACTCGAAACAGAAGAGGAAGAGGAAGAAGGGGATACAAAGAATAAAATACCCAACATGTTGGATCTTCTATTTTATTTCGAACAGACTGGCGTGGGCTTGTCACGAGTACAAATGGTGTTACTTAATTTGTCTATACGAAAACTCATGGCCGAGTCTCCTATAGAAAATGTCAGGTAAATACCGATAAATTTCATTATCGTAAAAGATATGTTCGAAAATTAATAAATTCGCGCGATAGATTTCGGATAAAAATCCTTAATAATTTATATATGGTATATTTTGGACAAAGGTTCTGAATAAATTTTTAAACGATATTCTTAAATTAATAATTACACATGATAGATTTTGGGGAAAGATACTTGGGAGTCCAAAAAATTATTACGTGGTAGAAGCAGACTTGCAACCAGAGGAATTGAACAGAAGATTAGAGGTAAAGGAATGACTTGGAAATGAAACTTCCATTTTTCACAATGAAATAACTCCAAGTTCTGTCTATCTTGATATTATTTGCTTGAATCACGAAACATTGTAAGCCAACACGACAGAGTAAATTCATTTTAGAAAGAGAGAGAGAGCAAAGCACTTTCTGAATATCGTCCACGCGTCTGCAGAGAATGGCGGAGGAGGAGAAACAGAGGCGTGAAGAGGAGCGAACCAGAGCGGAAGAAATGGCTATAGCAGAGAGAGAAGTTGCTGAAAACATGAAAAGAGAAGCGACGGAAGAAACTGAGGGAGTAGCTGAAGTAACGGAAGAAAAAGAACCGGAAGGTTTGAAGCTCGTCTTTCCGCCTCTACCTACTCATTCGTGGGTACCACCAACGGAAGTGCCGTCGGAGAGAATCGGAACAGGTGCAAATACCAAGGTACACTTCTTGAATATCTTTAATATAGGAACAATAAAGACAGCAAAATTTTTTTACCGAAAAAAGATATAGAAATTAATTGTTACACGCGAATTAGATTGAGCTTTATTAAATTTGTGAAAATTGTAGTTCATGTGTTATTTTTTAAAAATAAAACGCTTTTCATGTATTCGTACAATTTTTACGCAAAATTACGACGTATTGTAAAAAGTTAGGAGCGCAATTTCCACAGAATTAAAACTGAAATTATCTAATGTGAGTCATGGTTTCTGATTAACGATTAAACGTAACGATATCATTACGCAACATTCCATTAATCGAAGTGGAATCACATTGTACGCGTGGAAAACATCGACAGCATTCAAAGCGCAACGTTCGATCGAATTAATATGCGACGCAAAACACGGGGCGTGTTTTCCTGAGCGTGATCCCGGTGGTCGACTTTGTTCCAGGTGTATTTTGTATGCAACGAGCCCGGTTTGGACAAGTGGATCGAACTGCCACCGGTTACACCGCAGCAGATAGTAATTGCACGACAGATTGTTCGTTACTGTACGGGAAATTTGGAAACGCCGGTACGTGTTCATTTTCCACAGAAACAAAAAAATAAAATAAAAAAGAAAGAGAAAGGTGAAAAATATCAAGAATCGAAGAACCACGATTAAATTTCCGATTTATAGTTTCACACTTTCCCACCATTCCCTGGTACCGAAAAGAATTATCTCCGTGCACAAATAGCCAGGATTAGCGCGACCACCCAAGTTTCTCCGATTGGATTTTTCACTTTTGGCGCCGGAGACGAGGAGGAAGAGTTGATGGAGGAAGTGGAAGAAGGTATATAACGTTTCGTGTTTATCTAAAAGAAAATTCGAAGAAGAAAGATCAGTATTATAAATTATTCGCAACGCTCGTTGCTGTTTTATATAAGACTCGTTTTATTAATCATAAAAGAGGAATTTTTCTACTTTATATAAATATAATATTTTTCAAATGTCATTCATTGCATGTATAGGCGGAGTATTGTCAGAGAACGTACATTACGATCCTTTGCCTATTAAGGATTTAATAGACCCTTCCATGTCGAACTGGTGTCATCATGCACCGTATCTTTTGAAACAAGGCCGTGTCGTGTGGTGGAATCCAAAGGCAGCACAAGAAGAAGTTAGTCTTTCTTATAATAATAACAATAGAAACACAAGTTTGTAAAGAATAAACGAAACTTCTAAAACTATCAAATGTACTTCGTTATGATCGAAACAAAAGAATCTTACCGAAAAAGTTAATAGAGAACAAAATTTTATTTTTAAAATGAATATTGCACCGATCTAATATTGGGAGCTAAAAGATTAACTTAAAAAAAAGAATAGTATTTATATAAAGTACTGCAGAATGTAATCTACTTACCATATATCTATATAGAAAATATCTACATAGAAAATATCTATTATGGACTACTTATCATGAAATTAGGAAATTGGGGAGGAAGAGGAAGTGGGTGAAGAAGAGGAGGAGGAGACTAGAGCTGGACCCGAGGCAGAGGTTGGTCCACCACTTTTGACACCGCTATCGGAAGACGCTATCGAGGATTCGATAATACCGTGGAGAGTCTTGCAATCTTCTCACTTCCAACTTGACCAGGCAGTTGCGTTAATTAGATCAAATATTTGGCCTGGCGCATTCGCGTTCGCCTGTGGAAGGTGCGTGCATTCTAGCTCCTACTCAATAATGATTTTCCATTAAGCAGACGTATCTTTGATATTTATGTCGCCGACGAATATAAATTCCCCTTGGAATATCGAAGAAATAGCACGGCAAGCTTGGCCACGAGGGGTACGGTTTTATCATGGGGCGAATCAACCGGGAAAAGAGAAATTATGGCGCGTTAAAGGAAAATTAATGCGCGAGAAATTACGTTAATGTTACTTTAATGATGTCTCTCCACAGGCGTTTCGCTAACGTGTACATCGGCTGGGGTCACAAATACATCACGTACAATTACAGTCCACCGTCCATGCCACCTGTGCAAGATCAGTACATAATCGGTCCCGAGATTATGGAAATCCAAGATCCCACCTTCGAACAAGAAGAAGCTTACAGAATTTCCCAGATGCCACCTCCGCCAGTTATACCGATGGGTAAAATCAATAAAATTAATAGTATAATTGGGATTGAGAAAATTTTACTTTTCTCGCGTTATGCAAAAAAGGAATTGTTCTTTCAGGAGAGGAAGAGGAAGAAGGAGTTGAAGAAGAAGAGGAAGAAGAAGAAGAGGAAGATTAAAAAGATGAGCAATCTAGATAACTACGTTACCAGTAAGGTTTGGATCTAGAAAGATCTAGATTTACTGGTAAAACAGACGAATTCGATTGTTGGTACCCTTGTAATTGACTTATCTTGAGAGAGAGAACAAGGTTTCTTACTATTCAAATCAATCTATGTAAAAAAATAATATTCTAATGTTGAACACTTCATGTGAATATTGCACATGAAAGACTATGATACTATATATTATATATATTACAATTAAGTTTAATACTTAAAAATTAATTGAAAAGATACATGATCTTTAAAAGTTTATATCTATCAAAAAATGTTTGGAAAGTGTTTCAATATAAGTATTAAAAACTATAATTATGACAATTTGTATATTTTAGTGGTGTACAGCATTTTTTAAGAATTAAAGTAAAAAATATTTCTTATGGATTAGTTTTCAATCGGTAAGATAGGAATTCCTTCCTAGGGAATTTTGTTTCCTAAACGTTTAATTTGAATTACTGTAACACGTGCTACATATGTATATATATATATTGTTCTATATCATATTATAACCTCTAAACAACGAATTTCCCGCCAAGTTGAATTAAACAACATATGCTTTTTAATTGTAAGAAGCGGACATGTCTGAAGAAACGCCGGAAGGTGAATTTAGATTACGACCAATGAATTGTGAATTAAACCAACTTTCAATGCCTGATGGATCGGCAATGCTAATGCAAGGTAGGTTAACTTTAATTATCACTATAATTGTTTATTAATAACATTTTATATATTTTAGGAAATACTACTGTAGTTGCTGGAATATATGGACCGATAGAAGCAAAACCACAAAAAATGATTTATGATAAAGCATCAGTCGAAGTATCATACAGTCCTATCAAAGGTCCAGCAAGTAAGTGAAACAAAATTTTTAATTATTGAATTAAAGCTGATTCAATTGCTCAACAAAATAATGATATTAATACATTATTAATTTTTCAAGAGGTGGATGACAGAATGACAGAAATGTATATCAAAGAAACTTGTGAAGCTGCAATAATTGTTACTTTCCATCCAGCAACTGCTATATGCATTAATGTACAAGAATTAGAAGATTCTGGTGGGGTATGATCTTTACATTCCTAGTATAAAACCACTTATACTATATATTAATAAATATGAATAAATTTTAGATATTAGCCTGTACAATAAATGCAGCATGCTTGGCACTTATTAATGCTGGTATTCCAATGAAATTTACTATTGCAGCGGTGAATTGTATGATACAGGAAGGCACTGAAAATATTATAGTAGATCCTGATACTACTCAATTACAGGTATTTAAAGGAATATTTGTATACTTTAAGGGAAAAATGGAGATATTTAACGAATTATCTATCTATTTTAGGAAGCTAGAGCAGAATTTACATTTGCATTTGATAGCATGAAAAAAGATGTTATATGTTGTAATACTGTTGGTTGCTTTACGGAGACAGAATTTTTGGAAGCAATGGAAAAATGTAAACATGTTAGTCAATATATATTTGATTTCTATAGAAATCTTGTAAAAAAGTATGCAAATGTGATATAATATATATATATACATATATTGTTTGCAAAACATGTTTTAAATACTTCTATCAGGATCAAGCAACTTGCCATTACCATCTTTTTACCACATGCGAAAAAATCAATTTAATGATCTATTAAATCAATTAAAAATGAGTATTTTGATTTTATCTCAATCTTAATCTTAATCAAAATGATATATATTTTGTCAAATATCAACTTTAAATATAAGAAAACAAAAAATTATTTATTTATTTATTTATTATTTATTTAGGGAAACAATCATTAAACAAACATTAAAAACAATCGCGATATCTCGTTATTCGTAACACTAAAACAAACACAACTATCATTTCATTGTATTAAATTTGTCGGGTTTCTTCTAAATTTAGTCCCGAAAATCTCTAATTACAAAAAAAAAAAGGAGCCATGGTTAACCATTGTCTTACATACGTACGTGCAAACAATTATAATGCCCATACATAATTATAAAATCGCAAGTTCGTTTTGAAACCCTTCTTGTGACCATGACTGTGATAATGAATTTGAATAATCCATAAGCGAAACTAGAGACGAGTTGAATTTTCTACTCGTGCCAGTTTCACTGTCGATTTCTTAAATTTGAATTTCAGAGACAGGTTGGACACGTTATAACGCGCCTACCCGATCGGAGACTGTCAAATCTGTCCTGATCCTACCCATTTATAATTAACATTCACACCAGAAGGTATGCTACCTGTTTACCTAACACTAGATTTGAAAAAATGGCAAGAATCAAGCAAACCAACACAATCATCCTTCAGTTCTCAGACATACCATCCGGATGCGAAAAGCTTATACTAGAGAGAGGTTCCGAAACGTCTCCAACATTCGAGTTTGACATACAACTTTTACATTCTAATTAACATAACATTTTCCTAAAATCAACTGACGGTGGCTAGCGACCATTGTTTTATTAGCGATTAACTCTAAATAAATAAATAAATAAATAAAGCATAAAATATTATTACTCGCAGGTAAAACATTTACGTTATCTAACCAATCACCCGTGTTGATTCGGATTATTCGCCCTACGACATGATTGGGTGACTGGAAGAATAAAAATTGCATGCAACTCACCATTAGACGCGAGAGATATTGTCATTAATGTTACCTTTGTTCAGAAAAGGTCGTCCCTCAAATATCATATCCTATGGTGGAAGTGGAGGTTATGCAAAATCTATAATAAAACGTGTTTGAAATCTATCAAATGCTCGAATTTGCTTGGATGTTATAAATTAATGGCTTAACTGTTATAAATTAATACCAAACCTTTGTAAATCGTTAAATATGAGAAAGTACTTCATGTTATATTCACTTCTTCAGTACCTTGACTTTGTTTCAAATTTTACCAATTTTCTTGTTCGAATTGAGTATACAGTAGAATTCCATTTATTTGAATTTATCGCGGGATGAATACGTAATTCATATAATTGAAGTTCATATGATAAAAGCGTACTTATTCTCCTTACTATTTATGATCTCTTCTTCATACAATAATAGTTCACTTCCAGAGAAGTAAATTTAATCACCAAATGTTTATTTCATTATAATTTTGTATAAGTAAACGACGCGCGTCAAACGAATTAACTACATTCGACATAATGTTATAAACTGTAGAGGGCGTAATAAAACCTCTAAATTGGTCGGTGTTACAGAACATGTGGCGGAATTTCTCTATGGATATAATATCACAGAATAAGAACTTTATTCTGTCTAATTTTCAATGTTATATTTTTATAATATTTTTTAATATTTTTATAATATTAATTATTAGTGTACATAAAATATTACAAGACTTTAACATCCTACAAACTTTCGTTTGAAATTAGCGTTTAGTTAAATATAATAACTGCAGATGGCTCCAATAATTTCTCTGTAAAGTGCTGCACTCTAGTTGTAGCTTTATTGACGAATTCTTATTCGCGGTTTGTGGTTTGTTACGTTTAAAGAAAATTTCGTTTTCGTTTTGTTGTCGTGCCATAAATTATAATTCAGTTTTTACTAAACAACGAGCACAGGAAACAATCTAGTTAATCATTTTTCTATTACCATTTTTTGCAATACAGTTCCTTATTACGATGTACTTATTTCTATTTTCAGATCAGCGCTAGAATCAATTGGGAAGTACTTCTAACCGTCATACTTCAAATTCAATCAATTTCCGAGGAGATAGGTTTGTCTAATCAGTTTATTGTTTAATTACATATAATTACATATCTGCATGATCTTTCTTATATCTCAAACGCATGCAATTGCATTAATATGTTCAGAGTTATGTTATCGCTTCACCAGACATTCTCGTGCAATATTTCCCTGTAATGCATAAATATCAAGAAGCAAATTCAAATCAACAGGTAGCTTCTCAACTTCCTCCGTCGCCCTAGCAATATAACTTTAAGTTTCGCGGTCATTTATCATCGTAGCCCATTAACTTATGCCATAACAATCGGCGTTTCTTAGATTGCAATTATAGTAAATTTTCGTGCAGCTTTAACGAACCGTGTATATGCTTCTCTAATAACAGCAACGACTTTTCGTTGCCATCTTGTCTACTGGATACAATGAATTATTATACAAGTGTTTCGTTACTTCCCTCTTCCATCGTGATAGTTTGAGTGTCGTGACGAATCGCTGACTCAGCTGTGTCAATCATTTCGGTTGCGTTAATTTCTGTGGCTGCTTTCAGGGGAACCGTGCAGTAGACGATTTAAGGTTATAGTATGCATAGACACATAGATACCTATAACCTATGCATATGTATATATATCTATCTGTAAAAAATAATGTATATATGTACCTATTTGTAAAATACCACGTTTGTAGAAATAATTCAAATACAATAGTCATATTATCGCAGGAGTTTGAATTTTACATAATATTTCATGTAATCGATCATATTCGCGCGATTTCGAAACAATATAACAATGCATACAAATAGACTTCTCCGATAATCTTTGCATTACCATGCAAGAGTAGATATGCATCGGTTATGCATGTTGCTTAGTTAAAGCTAGTGTGGCGTGTAGCGAACGTGACATTGTGGAATAAATAAAGTTATATAATATGGTAGAATAAATGTGCATATCGATATCGTGTCCGGCGAATTTGCATCCGTGCACGTGGTACTACATTTCGACCTATCGCCGTAGCGCGGCGCTATTAAAAACGAATGGCAACCAATTACGCGGGAATGCAATTGCGACCATCTTCGTACGAAAATGATCGTTCTCTGCGATATTTCCCAGATCCGTTCTCCGACTTTGATAATTGCCAGTTGGCCAATTATCATTTGTAATTCCGTCAGAGGTCGAAGCAAACCTGCTCGAGAGCAACTATGCTACCGTGACTGAAATTCAGCCGTGCTTGTACGTTCGTTCTCCGTTTCTAAACTGGCTACAAACGGTTCCCTTAACGTACAGGATAATGAGGTCTATCCGCGATTCTGGTTATCGTTGCCGAGTATCTTAGACCTTTTCCAGGGAGGCAAAGAGCAACTAACTGACACGTAAAAAATCCTTACCAACGTCCTTGCTTGACGGTTTTCAACCTTGTCGGGAGTCTTCCTACGCGATTATCCGTGTCATCGACGAGCTTACAGCGATTGACTGTGCATGTTAGTCGCGTATGAGTGTATCGTATGTGTACTATGTAGCGTATCGTGCAACGTGGGTGACAGTGGAGAGAGTGATGCCTACGAAGGAGATCTCGAAGAGGAAAGAGACAGCTAGCCTCGACGAAACGAGTAGAGTGAGAAGGGTAACGATGTGAAAGACGAAAGGAGAGGAATAAGGGGAGGAAAAGGGAGAGGAAGGGGGACAGAGAAACGCGTAGCATGAAATAAAAGGGGAGGGAGTGAACAGCTAAGGGGGGAGAGCAAAGTAGGGTGGGCGGCGACCGTTTCAAGCGGAGGAGTGCCGTAGGGGCCGATAGGAACGAAGACCGTTGAGTTTGAGGCGAGGTGAGTGAAGCGCGGGCGTCACGACGACGTCGGTATCGTGGCTGGCCTCCGCCAATCCGTCCCTCAGCGGCCATGTTGCTCGTATACCTGGGGCGGAGCGCCATGGTCTCTGTCTTTTTACGTTCTCCAAGCTTCTCTTCCGCTCGCTCGCTTACTCTCCTCCTTCTTCGCAACCAACGTCGCGTCCTCGTCTTCTTGTCGTTTCTATTCTTCTCCTTCTTTCTTTCGTTCTTTCTTTATTCGTTTTGTTTCATTTTTCTTCCTTCGCCTCGCTCCCTCTATCTGGTACGCGTACCTTGTTCTTCTCGTTCGCGCTCGCGTTACACTTCTCGCAGTCGCGCTTCTTTGTAGCTCCTCTTTCCTTCTTCTTCTTCGGGGGTAGCCGATCGCGCACCTGTGTGACCGGTGACGTAATACAGCTGGTATCTTGACCGCCAGCCGACCCTTTTCGCTTCGGTACAAGAACCGATCGTGTCACGGTAGCGTTGATCTTCGTGGTTTATGAACACTCCTTGGTTTACCAAGTCTTGGCGTTCTTTGCTTCATTTAGTTAGATATTCTATACAAACCACTTAAAAATTGTACGTAGAATTATTATATACGGAATAATCTATATTCTTAATCCTATGGAAATCTGATGCAATATTGCGGTATGATAGGTTATATAGTATTTCCGGGACAATTATTTATCTTATATTCTTCCCAAAATCGTTCATTTTCTATCATCATTTTTAAATTCTTCTCCTGCATTCATTTTGCAACAGAATGATTTGGGACGTGATTGGGACGTAATAGGATCATAGAAAAGATCTTATAGGAAAAGATACAAAGTTGAGATATATGTATAAACTTAAGATTTTTTCGGTTATTTCTGAATACGAAACGAATAATAATTGCTATTGTACCACTAGTGTCAGTTTCGGATATCATCCCTTTCAATGCGATTTTAAGTATCCATCTTCCAGTACATAAGTATGTACCTACTTAAAGTCAGGTGAATACAGACAAATTTCAAATCAATTAACGTGTATAAACACAAGCTGGATATCAAGTTGTAAGAATTCATCTAACTCGACTAATCGAAACGAGGCTTAATTGAAGATCTGTATCCCTGAACAAATGATCGGTTCGCGTGGAATCTTCCACGCGGTGGTTACTTAAACGCATCGACTCAATAGAATCTGTAAGATATACGAGACGGAGAAACGGCATCTGTGAAGTTGAAGTGAATTATTTCCAACGTGGACACGAGCAATTATTAGGATGCACACGGCCACTCGAGTTTCCCTCCGCGTCGTTCCGTCTAGGCGGCGGCGTAGCGGTTGATTTACGTCGCGTTACTCGGCAACGTTTTCGCCTCGCAACTGGGAAATAACAGTTCCGTACTTAACGTTTCGTTTTACGATTACGCGAATCGTATGTAATTGCCGGCTGCGAGCTCTAGCCGCCAGCGCGATTGTATTTCGCCTTCGAGACCGCGTCAACTGTCCTATAGATCTTCGCGCGGCGAAAGAGAGCTGAGATAATTGTGCGAACGCGGGTCCCGCCGGGAAACTCTGCAATTATCGGTATAGTATAGCGTTGCTCTCGCGCGGATGGAATTCCTTGGCTCGTTACGATCTTTCTTACAAATCAATTAGTTGAACATGAAGATATCACCGAGGAAATCGAGAACGATCGCGTTTCGTTGCACGTCTTTCTTTAAGAATTCATCTTTTTAAGTTGTTTGCTCTGCTGAATATGTGTAGGACAGAAGGCAGCATACCAATTTCTAAATATTTTATATATGTAATACGTAAATATATTAAATGGTTTATTTATTGTTAGTATATTAATTTAGACAGATTTAAATAATATAATTGTTCAAGGTGTATAGAAATCATTAAATTTGTGATATATGCTGTGTTTTATTGCATAGAAAATATATAACAACGAGTTTACAAATCGCTAGGATTTAAATATTGAAATATTTCGTTGTACCTATGTAACTATCTACTTATATTAAAGACATTTAAATTATTAGAAGTTAAATTTGATATGATTATTAACAATTCGTCTTTATTCATTTTTAATTTCGCGATCAAATTCTGATTAAGAAATAATTCAGTAGACGTCTATTCCAGTAAGTATTTTATGAAGATGATTTGAAACGTAATTACGATATCATTTGGCTTAAAATTAACTTTTCTTAACGTTTATCAACTTCTTTCCACAAACAGAGATAGTATAATTAAATATTATTCGGTTGACGACAGCGCGATGCGACATCATTCGGATTCTTTTGGTGCATCGAGGCTTATGCTGGAGCCAAAGATAGTAAATTGACAATACTAAAAAATACGATACACAAACGTAGTGCAATTTGTTCTACATTTTCTATTTATTCATCTCGAGAGTAAAAACTTGGAAGAATATCTCAAATTTAATAAATATATGAGAGTTACGTCGATATGGTAATTTCAAGTTGCTTGAGTTCGAATAATTTGAGTAAACTGAACAAAACTTAGTGATAGGCACTTTTATACAGAACTATAAAATGGGGATAGAATTTTCACGTAGGTATAATCCGTAAATATTTTTCCATCATTTTATTCAAGTACCTATACCTGCTTACGTTAAAATCGTATTTAATCATTGTGAAGATTGCAGAACAGCATTCGAACGATCGTTCTACAATTCAACCGTCTTTTCCGGTGGAAAACGCGGCGTCCGGCATGCGGATCCCCGGTGTTTGCGTAACCCGACAAAATATACAGATCGAATTCGGAGTGATTTGTTTTCTTTGCCGTTAGAAATTTTGTTCGGCCGTCCTAGATGGCTACCGGGTGAAAATAAACATTTTTCCGGGCTTTTTTGCCGGTGCACACACGCACACGTTATTCGCGTAGCGTCGACGCGCGCGTCAAATAGTTGGAAACGGCCGAGCATTCATCTTCCAACTATTATCTCCAACATAACTCATCTGTTTTCCCCATCAGCCAAATTGCCGTTCTCTCTCGAAATCGACCAATCTCCTCCCTTTCATCCTGTTCTCTCTCTATTCTGTCAAACACTGCCCGCTTTTACATCGGTGACTTACGATTCGCGAAAAAGTATCACCCTGAAATCCCATCCAGTTTTGTGATTTACTGAAAAAGACAAATTTTCACCTAGATGTATGTAGGTACAAAAATTCGAAAGTTGTTACGGAAATCAAACCTGTTCGGAAAAAATTCTATCGTTATTTTTGACTGGCGATCAACGTAGTTTCACTCTGAATAATTCTATGATCGTTAGATTTCGGATATTTATGTACAATCATATTGTTCATCTATTAAACATTGTAACTAATATTAAACTTTACTTTGGATATTATATATATCTCTTTTTAAATTTCCTATAAATGCCTAAGAATGCACAGTGCAATTATCATCCCTCAATTTTGTCAGGCTTCTAGCATCTGCCCTAGGTATCTGGGACAACAATTTAACGATATCGCGTTATTTCACGTTACTACTTGACTTTCTTCCATTGGGGCATCGAATTTCAGGGTTCTGGGGGTTCTAGAAGCCAGGACATCCCGCGGACGAGACCTAGCTATCCACGGGGGTCAGAAATGTAGAAAGATAGACAGATAGAGAAAGAAAGAAAGAGAGAGAGAGAGAGAGAAAGAGAGAGAGAGAGAGAGAGAGAGAGAGATCGTGCTCGATCCGTTCTCGGCGGGGATGCTCCGAATTCCGAAAACGAGACCGTGCTCCTCTCGTGGGCGGATCGTGGCCCATAAATACTTGCGGTGTAAACACGAGTCGCCGAATGTTTGGCCAGCCCGAGCTCGGCCAACCGTGCCACGGATTCGATCGTCTGATGTAAACCCTTTGGTTAAATAAACCGGCCGGCAGCGTACGAGCCACGTTTCGTACGCACACATCCAACGATCGTTGCCTGACGGTGTTAGTGAGCAATAACGCGAGTGAATTAATTATTAATTCCACCCCTGGCCTGGCTATCCTTGCCTGGACCGAATGGCCTGGTACTACGTTCAAACCAGACGAGATTTGCGACGATCTTCGGTTAGAAGAAACGTGTTTATGATACACAGAAGATATCGGTTTTATAGAGTATCGAAATTCGTAATATAAGGGAAGGAAATTTAGCCGGTCGATAGTAAGATCCGCGTCTCGAGGTGCGAGGATTTTATCTTCACAATCGCGAGCTCTTATCTGATTCGGCAAAACACCGTCGGAGGAAGCAATAAATCATTTTGCCCCGGGAAACAATCGAAATTCAGGTATTGTCACGTGGCGGTCATGAGATCCGTCGTTGCGACATAGAGCTCGAACGTTCGATCTACGTTTCATGCACCGATTTCTCGGAAACGTTGAAACACTCATATCATAATATGATCGTACACCGAGATATTTTTATACTTCTGAATAATTTTGTAACACCGTGGCATACAGCTACGTGATATAAGGCACTATTTACAGAAATAGCAAATATTGTAGATAACGTATGGCTAATTAATTAAAATATTTAACAAATTGTACATACGTATATTTGAGGGTTTATAAGTATTTGGTCATGCACGAAAAAAATATACCTGCCATTGCATTGTATCGATATAAAGCGAGGATTTTATTAAGAAATACTATATCCTTGTCATCTTATCTATGCAATTATTTAATACAAAGAACAGTTTGTTTCTCTTTTTTAACAAATTTATCGCGTCTTTAAATAAAATAAATGAGATTGATATATATTTCCAATATATCGACGCTGATCTCTATTAGCCACAAGCTTCAACGAAAACCGTGTATTTACAGTAGTAGCACCAAAATTAACCTCATCTGCGTCACCAAAAATTATCTCGCTCTTACTTTAAACACCCATATTTTTGCAAAATCAAAAACCTATAAACTCATCGATGAAAGCAATAAAAACTTCTACCAATACGTTAGCAATAAATATACCTAACCATT
Source organism: Bombus terrestris (assembly GCF_910591885.1). Classification (NCBI taxonomy): domain Eukaryota; kingdom Metazoa; phylum Arthropoda; class Insecta; order Hymenoptera; family Apidae; genus Bombus; species Bombus terrestris. The sequence goes on along the minus strand of NC_063273.1, from coordinate 10,777,949 downwards.
ATAATGTGAAATAATGTGAAAAAGAAAAAATCCTGACTCGACCCATCAATTAAATCGTCCAACAAAATAAAGAACAGCAATTGATCCTCGACCCAACGGGAGAGCAGGCATTCCACCCGAATACCTCGTTCGTAAACGCGAATATTACCGAACTACCCTCAAACGGACGTGTTGCGTACGCGCCGATATACGAGCGAGTATTAAAACGCGTTATCGCGGCAAATAGCCGTCGTTTTTCGACGTGGGTAACAGGGAAAGAAGGGTCGCGCGTTTCGTCGTCAAGGCTTATTCATAACGCGCGCGAACGGACGCGCGAGTAGTGCACGTGTAACCGCGAGGCGAGAGGCGCGTTTATCGCGCGATGCAACGTGCAATGTGCGTCGGGTGGGCTGCGCCACGGGGGTCTCTCGTCCCGGACGTGTATTTATGGCCGAAAAAATATTTTATCATAATAATACGAAGATACGTAGCCACGGTAGACTCTACCTTTCTCTCTTTCTCTTTCTGCTTCTCCTTTTCCTTCTCCTTATCCCTCGTTCGTGCGATCGTGGTGCAAATGAGCAGCTCGCGTATCCACCGTATAAAAGAGAACTCGAATCTCCACCGTGTTCTCTCAATGTTGCCTCGTTTCCTCGTAAGAACTCGAAGGTAGTAGATACGTGGTACGTAGCCGACGCGATAGGTTCACGCGATTACCAGAAAAGTTATTAGGATATCGATCGGGATCGAGGATTTTTCGTTGGTTTTTACGCCACTTTGTCCGTGCACGGGGGTGCCACCGTGTGCTGCTGGAACCGGTGTCGGCTTGCATGGCGAAACCGAGCCGCGCTATAATGCACGCTAACGAAGCATAAAATGTGAGAACGAGCGGAACGTATTACGCTCCCTAGTACACCGTTCGTTTTGCTTGCTTCGTACGCGCGAGTGCACTCAGGAGTGGTCGAGAGGCTCGTCGTTATTACGCTCGACGGGGGTGGGCGGGGGAGGTGGAAAAAGAGGAGAAAAACGAGCCAGCGCGAACTCCGCGATACGTTACATGCATCGCGACGATCTCGCCGCCGGTGGATCGTCACTGGGGTTCAAAGGGTCGAAGTTTCGCGGGCTCCGACGTTCTCACGACCCTCGATTCACGTCGGGTGCTTCTTAATCGTCTCTAAATCTCGGAGGTGTTTCTCGATGTCCGAGCAAGCTACATCAGAGTCAACTAAATCGATGATAAAAGCGCACGCTTCCTCTCCCGCTGACTGGCCTGACTCGCGCGTACAACCACTTAACACATTAGCCGAGGCGTATATGCGGGGTGCAAAGTATCCTCGTTTAAAGAAAGTCCTGGAGAAATCGTGGTATCGTGTTCGGTTGGTTACTCGCCGCGACGTATGTTCAGACGAGTTACGAGGCGGCCGCGCGAGCAGTTGCAGCTGCGACTCTAATTGCACTACCGACTCGTATTTGCATACGCGAAAAATATCCTCTGCTTCATAGCTATGATTATTATTAACTTCTCGACGGCGGGATACTGGTATTATTGAACCTTCGTTGCGCAGCTGAATTTTGTGACGGCCATTTTACCGTCGTTGTTATTATTGTTTCGTGTTTATTGCGCGTCATAATCGACTCATTATGATCGACTCGATGAGGGAACAGAAAATATGTAGGTAGTTGAATAACATATATTGGGTGCGGGAAAGAATTCTGTATACTTTATAACTTTAGTTTTACGGTCCATAACGTTACTTTAAATTGAGATATCTTGTTGCTTTTTGCCGTGTCTATGGAAGTGATATTGGAGTTTTTAGATAGCGTTTACCATTCTGTTTGGAATATAAATTGAAAAAATAGCCGTAAATGTATGAAAAGTATATTCAATAGATGTTATGTTTTCGTTACGCATTAAGTTAATAAAAATGTTGCTTAAGTTATGGAAATGATTTATTCTGCGTTTGATAAAAATCAACATCAAGATCGTGTAAGAGAGATTTTAGTTTTAAAAGCTCGATGAGAAGTACATCGAAATTATATCCATTGTTAAAAACAAAGATACATTTTATTCAAAAGAATACAGAACTCACTTTTAATCTTTGGATTTGTATAAATCTTAAGATCGTGTACGATGTTATTCAATGGTTTTTGTAACTTTTTATCATGATGTTTAGAATACTATGCAATATATTCACGAATCACCGATGTATATATCGCTTCTGTTATATATTTGTATATATATAGATGTAGTAACACTTATCTATATGGGTAAGTAATGCGGACAGTTGGGTAGGTTCGTAATAACAATATACAAGTGGTTAAAATAATGACTAAAAGCAATATTTATCATTTTATAAGATCAACAGATTATAAATTCGCGTAGTTTATTTAAAAACTTACCAACAGTATATTGGAATTAAATAGACAATTCACTGACGTGTTCACAGGCTTGAAACATCACTGTTTATTAATCAAACATGATAGCATTTCTCTATTCCTATAGTATACAACGATTTAATACATCCGATCCGTAATGTAGAAGCAAAACATTCTGAGGATAAAGAACTTTTGGAACAACATAATTGTTCTATAACGTTTGTTACTTATAGATTTTATTATTGCATGTTAGTTTTCGAGAATCAGGTTTATTACGTGGTATAATAACTGTAATAGTAAAAAAGGATAAAATCGTCACTAGTATGTTTACTTGTAGCTTCCTGTAATTAGATCTCATCGTGTTAAAAATAAGCAAAATAGTTGCAATGGCAATATATGCGTATATATGTATGAGGATAATTTATGAACAAGATTAGAACTTAACGCAACAGTTAACATCAACGACTAAAATTAACGAAGAGTATAATAGCCTATGAGTAGAACGTTAGGTGCAATTTTTTTAATCAGTCTTTCATCAAACGAATTATGTATGTAACATTTTGTGTTGCGTTCATGCTACATAAATGCATAGAGTTTATCGTTAACGTAGACGCTAGACTTACTAAATTCGTCACAATGATGTTCGAGACTTTTGGTCCTTACGATTATTAAAAACATGTATTATACAAGTATTTTTAATTTTTTTTCAAATAGAAACATGATTCTACCTATTCATTTTCACTCATAATTTTAGTTATAATAATTTGTGTGTTACTTATTGTGGTATATTATAAGTCAGAAGTTCTAGCGTTAAACAATACAATTGCCTAATTATTAGTTCTCGTAGTCTATTTCACATATGTTTCCCATTCATTTTAAGCTCATCACTGAACTCGAAATATTATCGATCGTAATAACACGACGATCGCAGTCGGCAATTTCTAACGTCGACTTTTTGACAGGAGTCGCGGGTACATCGTAAGCAGCCCCGCTGGCGATCGTTAAACTTCCATTTATAACCCAGCAAGTAGTTTACAGTTTGGCGAAACGCGATGAATAGAGTTGTTTGGGCTGATCCTCGAGGATCCGATGACACGGCACTGCCCGCTGAATCGTGGGTGTATCATTAATCATCGTTCAGTGAAAAAAACAGATCGCGTCACTTCGATGACGTCACAAGTTTCGCGGATTGCCAGGTCACGTATCATCATCGCTGAGTTTCTTATTGTTTTTTCTAGAATAAAATAACTTGAAGAAAGTATTTTTATAGCTATATTATGGTCAGTAGAATAACTACGTTAAATATAATAAGTGGACTGTTAAGAAGAAACGCTCAATTGATGTCTAGCACGTGGGACTTTGAAATAGGTATGGATGATCTTAAAAATCAATAAAATCTTTCGAATAAGTAATTCAATTATTCTAGTTATGAATTCTGATTATGGGATTAGATAGTAATTGAATTATCCATCCCAGTCAATTTTACTCGTGGAATATATATTGATATAAATTGACACAACTACTTTATATACTTTTCCTGGTATATACTCTACAAAACAGATACAGTTAAATAATTATTTTTCCTATAACTAATGTCAACAACAGCAGCGTACCTTATACCACAATGATTCTCAGCGCACCAACTCTCTAAACCTTTAAATTTACATTACAGATGACAATCTAATAGAATCATTGGCGAGAAAATTCAGTTCTATCCTTCGTGTCTCTACAATTGTTTCTTTATCAACTTTACACATTATGTCAGGCTACTGCAAGTAAATACATACTCGTACCTATACTCATTGTCATGAGATCAGCTTAGTAGTTGAGGGAAAATACTGCGAGTTTCGAGCTCTTAACCGGTACATCTGACACAGGCAGCGAATGGAGAGTGAGAAAGAGAATTTCGAAAGAATCGGTGAAACCCAAGAGCTACAGGGGAAATTTCACCCTGACAGCAGGTGAAACGCCCGCCGCGTCCGCCCACATTTGACGGCTGCGGGTTACCTCTGGGCACTTAAACTGAAATCTTGACCGTTCCCCGCCCTTTGCTTCTCCTCCAAACTGGTGGAGATCGGTCGTCCGGGTCAGTCGATCTCGCGCGCTTTTAAAAAGCGTGGCAAGGGGTGGCCCACCGCATTTTGCTGGGCATTATTCGTCCCTGCGGGTGATCCCCACGGCGCGCTGCTTTCTCTTCTCCTGACCCTTCCATCTTTTCTTTCTGGTCCCGCGAAGCTTTTTGTTTCTTTTTCTTTCCCTTTTGTCTCCCCTCCATTCGCCCAGCTTTTTCCTTCTCGTAGGTCGCATTGTATCCTTTTATGAAGTCGTGCGCCCGTCTCGGATCGCCTGGACGCGATCTTTCGACGTATCGGTGTATCTCTGCCTCTCGTACCTTTCCCTCGTACCTTCAATTTGACACGACTCTGCTCGAAAATAGTTTCTATTTTAGATGGATTTTTGTAGCTGGAGCAATCGAAACGGCTATTCGTAATCTCTCATAGGAATTTTATGGATTTGTAACGTTCTTTATATCTTTAGTTTCATGATACGATATTCCACATTTTATATTTAGATAATAGTTTCATGCGTTGTTTAATTAAAAAATATAGTAACCAAACGTATTATTTACGTTAGATGAAAGATTCTTTAGTACTAGGAAATTGCAAATGTTTGTGATCCGAGGCTTAAAAATTTATCTATGGTCATTCTGAACTCTTCTTCGATACAAAACTGCAGAGTTGGAAGAGTTAAAATGGTAAATGATACAAGTATCGAAAAAGTAAAAAATTATTTTTTTAATAAAGGGGAATTTAGCGAAAGTAAAAGGTTATAAGCGCTAGAATAATCTGCTTTAATTTTTAAGTTTAAGTATTCCAAGACAGTACATACTAGAATCGTACCTGGATTTTGTGCAGATTGTCGTCGAAACAGACTAAAATACATATAATATATAAATACATCAATTTAACCAAACCGATATTTTCTTTTTTATCATTTACTCAGAAGAATTTTAGAAGAATTAAATAGATAAACAAGTAGTGAAAATCCATATCGTTCATGAATGATAGGTATAAATACGATGATTAACAGAATTGCATTTTTTGTTTCCATCAGAAGCCTTAAGTTCCAACACAACCGTTTACCATTCCAATCGGCAATTCAATCCTCTCGATATCGATTCACCGTGTCGAGATACCTACACGAATGATGCGAGCTGATTCTAAACTTCTGTATGTCGGCTCGGTCTGTGGAATCCGTGAAACGATTGAAAATCTAAAAACGAGTCGTATAATAAGATAAGTCGGAACGATCGGACGGCTCCGGGGATCCTCATTTCGAACAGAGTCCGAAGGAAACCTATAATTACCGATTACTTTAACCGAGACTTCATAATTCCACGGCCGACGAACCAGGCACACCTGTTGAAAACACGTCGTCGCGGTGTCTAGGAATTCCTCGAGTTTCAACTGGCGGAAACGGGTACCTCGCCAAGAGAGAGAGAGAGAGAGACCAACAAATTATATTCGGCCAGTCACGGCGAAAAATTAATGCAGCAATCCGATCACGACGCGTAAACAACCGTAGTTCCACGCCAGATATCGAGGATATCGGCAATTTCCATATGTAATTTCGAGAACTATTAATTACAATGGATAGAAAATAACGAGGCAGATCAATAATCGACAGAGAAATTTCGCTTGGAGAAACAAAAATCGATTAATTCGGAGGTAACTCCTGCGTTTAGCGAAATCTGTGCAGAACTATGATTTATATACCATATTTATTTCCATAATTCATTCAAAAGCCCGATGAGATTATTTGATAGTTGGTTCCAAACATATTGACGTGTCTATTAATAAAAATTCGTTATAAGAAAATGTTTTAATGAATTATCGAATATATTTTGTTCTGAAATGTTCGTGTCACAATTGTGTTTTTAAAACGTGCTATAGTGTTTAGTAATTATTAGGTAAATTCAATGAAGAAACATAATTATAGTATTTAGGTACAGAATATTTCGGAAAATATTGCTGGTCATTTTCCTGCTCCTGTATAGTTGTAAACTATGATATGGTTTTAAAAATCAAATCTGTACATGCCAGGGTACATTAGTATGAGATAGTAAAATTGGCATATGAAAGATTATATCCTGAACACTACTGTCTATAAATTATTGTCTAATTTTTTGGCAAATAACAATTATAAAATAATGCATTTATGCAATAAGCATAAAACAAACGAATTGAGAAAAAGTAGATAACAATGAAAATGACGTTTATTGTATATTTTCACAAACAATATGTTTTGCATTCATTGAATAACGATACAATAAGTGTAAAGTGCAAAATGTGCTAGATAGATATACAAATTTAAATGACACTGTTTTCAGTTCGGATTAAGATCAACGAGGGAAAATTCGAAATACGAGAAATTTTATAATTCCAGTATTATATTTAATCTCTGGAATTTTATTTCCTCCATATCGATTATAAAATCACTTAATATGTAAATATAATCCTAAATGCACAATTTATTTTCCACATGAAACAGTTGTAAGATCCAGAAGCTTAAGTATTCGGTTACATTATAACATTCCATTCTCCTGAAGCGCACTCCTCGTTAGTATTTTTTACATTACGACAGTCCTCCTAAATTTATAGTCTGTCGCGTTCTGAGCGACGGCGCATGTTTCATCGATTGTTGAAATTCGTCAAAGGTAGCCAGGGGCAAAGAGAACGATTTGAATTTCGGCATCTTGTGAATTTGAGAATGAAATAGACAGCAGGAAGGACAAAGGTTAATATTTGTAAACGGTAGGTAAAACTACATTTTGTCCAAGGGACTAGTTAACCTTGATTTTATGTCGGGGATAGTTAACCTTTTCCCTGGACCAGATAAAATTATCGGAAGTGAAAGTTTGCAATAAAGAGTGAATTGCGCGTTTACAATAGCCAGTAATACTGTGACGAAGGAGTTTAAAGCGATTAAGAGTACCCTGTAATCAACTTCATAATCCAAATTGCAAACCGCATAATCCTTTTATAAAACGGCATTTTTAACGGACCTGGATTTCGTGTCAAACTTTTACTATTGGAATTCCTCTTCATGTATTGTCCCTATGATCAATTTCAGCAATTATTACTGTCTTGAAGCGCTTTCCAACAATTTTGTTTTAGAATTTCATTTTTTAAGATTTATATAAATTAAATCATGTGAAATAGTAAGTAAATAATGAGTAATATTTTGTCGAAATTGAATCTTTTAAATTGATCACGATACTAATGCAAAGACAGGGGGACGTATTGAAGATTTTCTTACTATTATTACACTTCTACGTTATTCATATATTTTCATTCAAGTTAAATGAGGTATTACTTGAAATATTTATACCTCGTGTTTACACATTGCAATATATATAATATATACTTATATTGCAATATAATGATTATCTTATACAAGGTGCCAATTTTGGCGTGTTTTCGTTATTAAAATCTTCGTGAGTAATCAATTGTATACGAATTATTGCATGAAACTATCGAATATTTAATTCAATTCGTATTTCAAGTATTCAATTCAACTGGAGCGACCCATACCTCACTATTCACGAATCTGGCGATTCACTTCGTTGAAATAAAATATTTCGACGAGGGTTGTTGAATGACTTTTTCATTATTGAACGAACCGATACACAGTGTGTTTGATTGTGCACACGTTGCTATATTCGGAGCCCTTGGGTTTCAGGGATCGGAAGAAAAAACGCTTTCGCCATTACTCATTCTTGCTCTTGTTTAAAAATACCATGCGCGTGAAACATGGACCGAATTGAAAGTCTTCCGTAGTGGAGAACAAGGAAAGCAGGCTAGGAGGGGTTGTCGTGTTTAAAAGAAAAAAAGAAGGAGAGGGAAAGGAAAAAGGAGAAGAGTAAGCAACCCCTGGCGTACGAGTCATGCTTCGGCTAACAGGGAGAGCTCCTGTAGACGCATGATCCCTAGAATATTTGAAGACAATTAATCATAAGATAGCTGGGAGGAACGCGCGTGAGAAATACGAGACAGGGATGTCGCTTCTTGTATCTAGTCCATCAGCTGCGTGCCACGCTTCTCCAAGAGCCGATACACCGACTAAAAATAGTAATCAAGTTTTGCGACGATTTGTAAAAGGATAATTAAAATGTTGCTGATCTAGTCGTCATTACATTATAATTTACCTATCGATTGATAATATCGGTAAATCGAGAAGTTACAAGATGTACGTTATAGAGACATGTTTTTTATAATTGTATAATTTTATATCAAATGTAAAGATTCTGCAATTTATAAAATTTATTTAGAAAGATTCGTTTATATGTTATCGCAAAATTTGTTGCTGTTACATAAAAGAATTTAGTAACTTGTAACTTGTGATTCGTAAGATTGAATCAATAATAATTCTATTTTTCTGATTCAATTGCGCAAGAGCTTTTTACGGTATTCTTTGGTTTGTTAGGTTTTGACTCGAGAAAAGTTCTATCCTTTTTCAGCTTCAAAGAAAACATACATTTCAACAACTGTACAAAATTCTAGTACGTAAATCTCACATTCGTACTAGTATATTTTCATTCTAAGCACCTGCCATTTAGTCCAAACTAACTATTCCGGGCGTGCTCGATTAAACGCGCGAAATCCGCGCGGAGAATTCAGCGGCTGTCAAGAAAAGCGTGGAACGCCATGTATCTCGAGAGCAGGATTTCCTCTCAGAATTGATTAGTCGCACCGTAGTCTCCATCCCCTTTTTTTAGCTTGGTAATCTGAGCACCGGGTACCGGAAACGAATCTTATCTGCGTAAGGCGAAAGAGCAAACAACAGAATCGGCGAACGCATTTCCCTCTACCGTCCAAACAAACCAGGTTTCTCCATGCTCTAGTGTCATGAATAATCGGGGATCCACAACGTGGCTCTCCTTTACTCCTTTTCGTTCGCTCCTTCTACCAAGGACCGACTTTAATCCGGTATGAATATGTAGAAGACCCAGACCTCGACCTGGTCTGTCCCTTTTTACCTCGAATACCTCCCTTGCCTTTTCGTCGGTGCAATGTCGGTGACTCTTTGACGCCGATCACCAGCCGACACTCCTTTATCTGTGATTTGTAATTAACATAAATTCGAACCAGACATTCCAGGACAGAGTGCCGGTTATGCGAAAATAAGAAACTCGGTGAAACTTTGTTGAAATTTGAATTTATTGTATGGTCCTAAAAATGTCTTTATATTGTATCTAGTGAGAATAATTTACAAGCGTCACGAGTGCAAGTGAAAAGGTATTAAGAGTTACTTAGTTTCTTTTGTATTGTAAAAAAATTTGTGTACGAAGTAGTGGATTATCCAGCCAAATATCCATTATGGATCATATTTTCAACGTCGTATAATATCTTTGTATAGCATATTTGACTTTTACCGTAAAATATAAGTGTTTCAGATTTGTTCCTCTGTTAATCAGTTGTATACTCATTTATTTCATAATTGAATATTACAATTGAATTATTTCGTAAAATTAAATCTAAATCGATCTTAGAGTATAATATACATAGTAGCAAATGTTTAACAGATCAATGTCATTATTACTTATATAATATCGTTAGACCAATGTTTATCCGTTTACGATAAATTAATACGAGAATATATATATAAAAGTAATGTAATATACAAAAATATTCAAAATATTCAACCTAAAGTACACGTTTCACCATCAGAGGGTCAGGCACAATATCCAGGTCCATGAAAAACATAAATCTGCATAAATATCCAGACTCCAAATATCGCTTCTATCATAAAAGTAACTGAATCAACCACAGCGTGTAGTTCATTCGTCAAAGCATAGAAAGGCATTTATACTTTTGCTCCTCGAGCAAGTTTTCGAGCAAGCATCAGGTGATGCTCACAGTGTTCCCCGAATCGCAAATCAATTTACCGTTTCCGTGTGAGGAAGCGCGCGTATTCGTACGTATCCCCTGTTCCTTCTTCGCGTTCTAATACGAAATGTGTTGCACGCGGCACAAAGAGAGCAAGAGTCGATCCTCGGCTCGGGGGCAAAATTTATGGACGCGTGGTCCCTTAATAGAGACTTTGAAAGTCAGGTCGGTGCTGTGCGGTGGAGCTTTCGTCGTAATGGGAGGTATAAGCAAGCATTATGCACTTAGCGGACCACTATAGTCACGCGTAAATACACGAACGTGGCGTTTCTACGTGGCACGAACCGGCGTAACGAAAGAGAAGTGACGCGAAACGGTTTCGAACGGTGCGTCGGTTCCTGGTGTCGTGTCATAAAAGGGTTGACGGTTGTATATCACTTCCAGGAGACAGAGAGACGGTATAGACAGATAGAAAGAGAGAAAGAATACGAACCATCGTGGTCGTGTTCGACGAGGATCAGTGGCACGATTTCTCATGTCTCGAATGCTACAGGTGTACCTGCGGGGACAAGATAATAATTAGTCCCGATGTCGGGACACCGATACTCCTTTCTGCCCTTCTTCCTCCCTCTTTCTTCTTCCTTCTGCCAGTTTTTTCACTCCTACTCTCTGGTCTTTTCCTTCTCCAACCAACGAATGGGGATAATAAAGCGGAACAACTACGCGCAGTCCATAAATAATTCGGACCGTGCTTTTCAGTGGTAGCCGCGCGCGATAGCCCGCGCCCGATAATTGTTTTTATTCGTTGAACCGGCTAATTTCACGTGGCCCGTTATCGTTTCCATTAGCTGGCCATTTTTTACAGGCTGCGTTTATCCGCGACGAAAATCTGGGATAAACCGTTTAGGTATACTCGATTTGGAGGGGTTTGCTACGTTTTCTGATTGCGGTTCGTGCGCAACATTCTGTCCTCGTAGAACATAGAGCAGAGGAGAGGGGGGTCGATATCCACTGGCCGATGTATCTACTTATTAATCGGACGGAATCGATTGAAAAAGCTCGCTGCATCTGGACGACTGATCTTTCAATTTCCGACTGGAAGCTTGGCTGCTTTATTAACTTTATTGATTCGCGTCTACGTTGGTTATGCGTTGTGCTCGGCTTGCTTCCACTACTATGCTACTCGTCCCAATGGCGGATCCAACTGTGGTACAAGATTGTTCATGAATGTAAATAAATTGGAATTTCAATGATTTTATGAGCATCGTTTTACATAGTATTCGAGAAATGCGTTTTTATGATCCTAAAGAATATAGGATGTAAAATAATTTTTGTCACTTGGCTACAGATGATTCTACGCCTTGAATTGGTGATAGCGTACTTTTGTAAAAGTTATTATTGTGTATAATAAAACACAGAAACTTAAGAATCGAATTTTTCAATTCCACTATGTGCTCTCTTGCAGAAACTTGAAAGCTTTCAAGCATTAAAATATGTCCATAACAGTTGAGTTGCTCAGAAGTCATATATTCATTAACACCGTAAATTGAAAAGTAAAAAGAAGTATGTTAAACGTTACGTTTTTTTATATTTAGCCTTACTTGCAGTTTTTCTTGCGGCAAAAAAAAAAGACATATACAAGGAAATAATTTATTTCTTCAAGAACATAACCAGATAATGAAATTAGAAAAGTTAGAAGAAATGGAGTTGATCGATCAATTTGCATTTTTAGAGGCTCGTTCACAAAATTTCGTATTTCCAATATACTTTCACCAGCAGAAAGTACTTTTCTGACGAATGACTCGAACCAAAGGCGAACGTCAATTAGCTCCAGCTGTATCCAATATTGTCACCAGGTAAACAAATGTCACCGTTTACGATCACGGTGATAGAAGTCCAGAATTGCAGACACTTAGGGTTGCATCTTATCGGCTTTATGTCTGGTCGAAGGCATTCAGCCGGTTGTGTCTTCGCCTGTGTCCGTGACGAAACATGAAAGAGTGACAAAAGTGTATAGTTCGGTTTTATTGCACTAACGACGGACGAAGGTTAGGGAGGAGGTGCCGTTTTTATAGCGGTCTACCTTTTTACAATGTTTGCATACAAGATTTTTCACGGTTATTGCAACATCGTAAATTATCACAGCCAACAATCCGCTGCCAGAATACAGTGGAAAAGCAGCGCAGGAAAGGGGTAACTTTCCTCTCTTGTGACGGACCATTGCATCCTTGTCCCTTCCTAATTCGATTTCTGACCTTTTCGTTCCGTTTCAGGAACGTGTTTTGATCTTTTTCACTTTCGAATTTTGTGGTATCTATTATGTGTATGCAAATCGAAGCATGGAAAAATCGTTCGAACAAATTAGATTAAAGAGTTTTTTTTCTCTCTTATACAATAATTTATTAATTAACAATATTCGTAACTAATAAGCGACGGTAGTATGATATGATTGATAATAAATATCCTTTACATTTCTATTTATTTTGAATAGACTATCCAGTTGATTTAAAAATTACTCGTAAAATTCTATTAATAAAACTATTAATAAAATTTACATGTAAACCAGTTTTATTATCAAACTTGTTACTACATGTTATGTAAGCAAATATTTTAGTAACGTGCAACTTGGTAGCATGCAGGTTATAACTCACAGGTTTGGGTAAATTGTAGACTGTGTAACTTGCAAAATTCTATCAATAACATTAGTTCAATGTTGCATGAAGGCACAGTAACTTGATTTTATCTGGTTAATATATCTTGATCAATTTAAATTATCTCGTAACTATCGTTTTAGAAACTAATACTTTGCATACTTGAAAATTATTTGAAGTAACGCTATAGAGGTAGAATCGCAAACATTTGCTACGTAGTAATACTAAAAAAATCCCATTTTTCCTCTTTCCCTACGTAATGGTCTAAATCATGTGTCTTGTACTCAAACTCTCCGTTATTTAATCGTTCATCGATATTGCTACGGTTGTCAAGGCAATTAAAATAAAGACATATTTCCTTGAAAATATATATCTATGTAAATCCGTGCAAAATTGTAGTCCGCGGTTGAATTCATTAGAATAAACTCCGCCGTCGCGTTCAGTCCTGTGCAGAGCCTGGTAAAATAGTGTTTCAGATAGGAAAGACCAGAAAGTTTATCTCGACCATACTCCAGCCTCTATAAATAATATTCTGTTGCAACGTGTACGTGCCGGCGAAATAAATCCCTGGAAATATTTGCTACTTACTATTTAAAACTATATTCATGATTCTACTCCACTGCTCGCGAAACCTTGAATCGACGGTTCTCACATAATCCCGTGAAAAAATTTATTTCATTTGCAACTTTTTTCAATCAATTTACCTTATCGAATTTTGCTTTTTAACATTGCCGTTTTTAAAAGGAAATTTTTATATTTTGCTGAACATTTCCTCTTTCATCTTCTTATATTCTACATTTTTGTGAAATTTGAAGAAACGTAGTATCTAATAACGTTATGTTTCGTACCATTTCACTATTCGATTTCTAATGACTCAACTTAACATTCATCATGGCGTAATCATCCGAGATCCGTCAGAAAAGAATCGAAAGAGAGAATACGACGATCGTAACGTTTAACGATTAATAAAGATTGTTTCTGGTTACAAATAAAAAGGATGGAAGAGATCCAAGGGAAAAGGTTCCCCCTTTTAATTCTTCGATCGAAAAGAAAAGGAAAAAAGGTACAGAAAAAGAAGACATTGGCCCGTGTCCCTGCAACAATGGCGTGAAAGATTTGAATATCGAGAGACCGACCGGGTAGCATCAAGTTTCCAACGGCACAACTATTCGAAGAATATGTAAATGCCTTTTTTATCTAGACATCGTCCTTTCGCGATCCGTTCGACGGGTTAAGCCGTTCGTCGCGTCCTACGCACCGCGTCGTTTATCCTGTTCCTGATAAAAAAGAAGGAACAAACAGGAGATCCGTGAGGCGCGTGAAAAAACGATGTCGCGACAATACAGCGGGGTTACCAGAGTCCTCTGCCCCCAAACTTTTTTCCCATCGTTTAGTATCCATAGACTCTCGTAACGAAACGAAATTCCAAAAGTAGACTCTCTCGAGAAAGAGAAAAAATTCAAGAGAACAGTGAGACGAATAAGAAGGCAACGCGAACGAACGGCAGAAAGAAAGCCGAAAAGCAAAGGGCGACGAAGAGCAAAGGAAATCTAAATGGAAAGGAAATCTAGGGGGAGAGGTACGAGAGGATAGCCTTATGGGCAACTATGGAACGCCATGGGTATGGGATCGCACGCATGCGTCTCGTCCAACCCAGCGGGTGGTGGTGCGTGCTCCTTTTTTTCTTTTCCCTCCTTTCTCTCCTTCTTTCCGCTCTTATCCCTCTTACGGACTGGAACCGATCTCTCCTCTCTTCGGCTTGCTGCTTCCCCTGGTACCTCGCTGCCAGTCAGAGAACTCCTCGTTTTGCCTCCACGAGGCCCTTCTTCCTCCAGTTGGTTCCCCGCTCGCGCACACACGGCTCCGTCCTTCGTTTCGTCTCGTTTCGCCTTTGGATTTCGGCCTCCCCTTTAAATAATTGTCCGCCACGGGGAAGACGAGACGCGCGGCTTCGAACCAGAGGCCATCCTCCACTCCGGGGGGATTCAGAGATGCATCGGGAGATGCATGCGATGTAGTCCTCTTCCACGAACATGTGGATCGCGTTTTGGCCCCCGTGGAACACGCCGATCGCGTAAGTTCCTTGGAATTCCTTCACCGTTGCGATGCATTTCACTAGAAGTCGCCTAACATTTTTGCTGTTATCGGAATCTCAGTTTTCTTCCCTAGCAAGGGATGATTTTTCAATCAGAAATTATTTGTACGAAATATGTCAAAAATCATATACCCGTCGTTGCCAATATAATAATTTTCTATTAAGTAAAAACACGAGAAGAATAAAGTAGCTTGATCGAAGCTTAAAATTAATGATTGCAATGTTTCCATGTTCCAATAATTTCTAAATTCTGCCTCTATCAAACATTCTCTACTGAAGAAAACAAACTTAAAAGTCAATGCTTATACCGAAACAACCATTATTACCAAAACATCGAAGATGATGGGAAGCGTCGCGCCATCAAGTCGCGGTCGATATTTATCGCTCGAAATACCACGATCATCGCCGTTGCTCCTTCACTGATTTCCAAAAATATTCGACCGTTAACTCGAACGATACCGAAGAAGGAGCATCGAAGATCGACGAGTCGCATTCTTCGGAAACGAATCGAGAACGAACGGATCGAAACATGGAAGACGTAGGAAGAATGGTGACCCGAATGGTCCCGGGTGCGAGGACTGACAAAGGCGAAAGAGGCTAGCAGCTCGCGCGATTCACTGGAAGCGGCGGAACAGACGAGGACAAACATAATTCAGAATTATCCCGCGAGGCGGTCCCGTCTCACATATTTCATTTCTGGAAAGGGGTTTTGTCGGGGCCAAGGGGTGGAGACGCAGAGATCTCCGAGATCCCGCGGACCGGCCGCTCTCCCGCGTGTATACTACTGTACACACACGGCCGTGCGTAATCTCGTGATTGTCGAGCATGCAACGAGCGCGTTACGCGCGTGTACGCGATCAGTTCGAGCCAGAGTAAACTTTCGTTGGAGCAGAAAAGCGCTGGCCAGTGTAAATACGCTGGCGATTCGCGTGCGCGTTCGACCTGTCCGGATCTGGATTTCTCGCCATGAGGCACCGGACCCGCGTAATTTATCGAGCAAACTCGCGGCACGTTGGTAACGCGAACTGCGGCGTCGTAAAAAGCCTATAAATTTGTGCCACCATCTATGGAAAATATTCGCTTTCGTTCTTTGGTCGTGTTGATCAAGTTCATCGAGGTGTTCACCGTGAAACATGATCAGTTGGAATCATCGTTCGATTCGATCAATCTTACCGAGCAAAATTAATTAAAGGAAACACTTTCGATAGTAAGGAATGTGTTGCCCCCAGCTAAATTACGATACAGATAGCACACACATAGAATGCAAACGCGACTTATCATTGCATGCGACTTCTTTAGGTAGGTCGACGTCGATCGATGGGTGGCGCGTCTTAAATCCTGGCAGGTGTCGCTCGCACCTGTCACCCGACTACGTTGTCTCTGATGTCCCCTCGCGACAACATCCACTTTGACCTTTTCGCCCATTTTTTTCGCCTCGACGCGCAGCTGACCTTCGTTGACTGACGATCAGATACACGCTCGGTGCAGTAACATTGTGCCGGACGTGCGGCCGAGATAAAAGATCCGCTGTATGTCCGACTCCAAAAGGGCATAGGGTTTATACGTTTCCCCTTGGACGAATTCGACTTCGTTCCCAAGGAGTTAACGAGGACGATAAGGCGATGCATTCGTTTCGCTAGAACGTATTAACCTCGTCTGCGCTCCGATCACGATCATGGAGTTTCACCTGTGAGGATACCGATGTTAAAGAGGCGTGTTGGTTTCGAGTTGAAACAGCTCGTTTTTACAAATGACACATACTCGTCGTGGCCGCGCACCATCTGCATCCGAAGCGTAGGCGGCCACGCCAATGTTTGCCTTCGACAGACGTGTCGACGTGGCTCAACCCTTGCGCCACACGTCTATTTTCTTTGCTTCTTAATTGTGTTTTCTCAGTTGTGGAATAACCTTCTAGCTCTCGTCCACTGATATACTTTTACGCCATGGCTTTAGCGTCGAACCTGCTCGCGAGCTCTGATCGCGAAAAATGAAACCGATGGTGCGAGGTACGCGACGTTAATATCATTTATTGAGTTTAACATGTTTCATGACCTGTGGAGTTTTGGTACAAAGAGACAGCACGATAGATAGAGGCGAAACTCTCGTCGAGGAAATGAAGATACAGGGTTCTTGCCATACTGTTTTGGAACATTCATGTTATTATATCTTAAAATATACACTTCCCTTCGTGAATTTAGATTTGCCCTAAAATGTTTATACGTTAGGTTGTTTTACGTAAAACAACCAATTTTAGAACCACTTAAAATATTTCCGAATTTATAGTAATTAAACATACAAACTAACTTAATACAATACGATTTGTATTTCGTGAATTGTTTTATTATAAAATTGCGAGACTGTGTATACATTACTCAAACCCAACCATGCATCAACGTCTAATTTGCAAGCATAATGCGAGGAAATCTGTTCGCAATGTTAATACAGCTTTTGGAGAATAAATAACCTGTCGTCTGTGTGAAAAATTTCGATCGAAAATTATGAAGATAAAACAATAAACCACGTAGTTGAATAGTACCAATAACGATCAACTAAAAATACTAATCTGAACGACAAACTTATTTTACAATAGCTAGGGTATATTGCACCTGATCATGCTTTGATTAATATTATTTCATTAATTGTAATCAAGAACTCGATCATTTCATCCGTAACAACCTGATATTCTCCTCGATCAATGGATTCGTTAACCGAAGCTTCACACAGTACATTGAAAAGAATACTCTAAACTGCATCAGAGAACAGTCGATTAATTTAGGTTGTAGATTCTAGAACGTCGCTGGTTAATTAGATAAAACAGAATTATTGAGCACAGTCGTCCGCGTTAACGACAAACGTTTATACGAATAAAACCGGAGAACAGCGCGTATAGGTGTCGAGGTTCGTAACTGCTCTCCGTATAAAATCTAGAATCTTAACAGCAGATAAAGGTGCAGTAAAATTTACAGATGGAACAAACAAGGTTTCAAAGGCCGGGCTATCTGTAGGGCAGCTGAGACGGTGTACCTGAAAAGATACTATCCAGGATGTAAACGTTGATTCAGAGCTCGAACGAGCTCGTTCAACGATGTGGCTTAAGCAGGGCGCGAGTTTAAATACGGCAGCGGAGTTCGCGACAGCTTTACCGCTCGCTGTAAAACAAATCCTAATCTCTTGACGTTGCTACCGTGCCACTATCTGCTCCACTTGTTTGCGCTGTGCCGAGGCAGACGATGGCGCGTATAGGCACACGCGTGAACTCACGAGGTTTTCGAGCGACTTTGATAAAAACGATCCGCGCGCTTCGTACCCGTTACAACGGGGCGATGTTTAATCTTCGCGGTGGAAGCGAGGTGGGCGGGCGAAACGATGAAAGGAATCGAAAGAAGGCTGGCAAACAGTCTCGAAACAGGTATCAAGTGGGCGAACTCTTTGGAAAAGCTATCTTGAATATACGGAATTCGTCATCCTCTCTTTGTTTACAAGTCGAGTGACTCGGCCTCGATATCGAGAGGATTCTCTCGAACGAATTTGGATTGAAGTTTGAAACTGAAAATAGAATGTCGAATTAAGGTTTAATTGGCCAAAACTTCGGCTTTTGATTGATTTGTCCCTTCCTTTGTTGGAATGGAGCTAAATCGCGTTAGACAAGCTATCTCGAATACCTATGATATTCATCACGAAGTATTCGAATATTTGCAAAAATCTGTTATAAATATATCGTGTGTGTTATATGGGACATTTTTAAATTTCATTAACACTATAATGAGATTGATTTATGTTATGATTCTCGCGGCCTATCGTATAAATATATATACGAATCTATTAAACCTATATAGAACTTCCTTATGTTTGCTGAACTGAAGCAATAAAATCGATCATGATCCTTTCCTGATGGTATCGAGTCACATTTGTGATAAATACCGTTGCTCAACAAAGGTTCAATAAAAACAAGCTGCACTTCTAACAAAACTTAATTTCGATTCTAATTTAAATTTCAGTCCGTTGATAGAGATCACCAACTTCAAGTTACGCAAAATATTTCAATACTGCGTGCCTGATATGACGTTACAGTAGCGAATACATAACGTTCGAGTAATTAGATATTTAAAAAATTATAGGATAAGAGATTGAAGCGTTAAAAATTGAATAAACGTAATAGGAAAATCAATTCGATCCAGCCATATTTCAAAGTCGCTTTCGCACACTCCTCAGAAGAATCGATCGCTGTGTAGGAGAATATATCGAGGTTTAGACGAGTCGAACCGACAAAGAGCCGGCGTCCGCGCACAGAAAGCGTCCTCCAGGCTAGTTGCATCGGATGGACTCATGCAGATGAGCATAAGCGATGCCTGGAACAGCGTGTACGAGCTCGAACAGGAGAATGGGAGGGGCCATTCTCTTGTTCCAAGTTCCCTTCCACGTTGCATCGGCTACCAAGATGTTTATGTAGATGAGCGAACCTGGTTGCCGAGCCGTCCTCGTCGTCGACGACGAGACGTGGATTCTGGGCGCGAATCGGCGAACCGATGGAAGAAAAAGAAAAAAAGAAAAAGGAACACACAGAGCCCGTTTCGCATAAATATCGAAAGGGCCGAGAAACGAAACGTTCGCGAACGAGGAAAGAAGATTAAACCCAGGCGGAAATTAACGTTCGATTCCAGCGGATGTCTTTAAACGCGAATAATTTCGTAAATCAACGAAATCGGCCAAGAAACCGAGGTATCGTGGGTTTACAGTCGTCCGTGAAATTAGGAGAGCAACGTTATCGTATTTTTTCGTCGCGATAACGGCTGCGTTTTCAAGCACACACTTTAGGAATTATATTGTGTTTACGACTTCGGTTTCGTCGTGTTCTTTCGATCGTATAGCCTTTTCGTTTCGTTACGGTCGTTCATGGGAAAGGATGCGAGAACATGGTTGAGAACATTCGTTTTTCGAAAGTAGCCTCTCTATGGCCGCGTTGAGCAGCTATAATGCAATAATCGTCATGGTAGACATTGTAGAGTTTTTGAGTTATTCGACGAGACTTAATTACCCTTCAAAATCGAATCGTTTGTAAGAAATATAAAACCGAGATTTTTTTAGAAATCGAGTGGTTCCGATGATCCTAAATGTTAACGAGTTAACACTTATCCCATAATATTTATTATACGTACAAAATACAAAATCTATTATTTAATGGATTGGGAGTAATGTAAATTTCGATTTCTAGAGACTCTTCGTCTGTGACGTTCATTTTAAATGGGAACGATGCATAGTTTAATGTTATTTATCTATACATTTATTCGGAATATATTTATTATTATGATGTAAAATTAAATATTAAGTAAAATTAAAACTACGGACTTACTTGTTTAAATCGTAAAAATAATTCATTGAAAGTTTCTATTTCTTTATAAATTGCGTAGTGTGTTTACCAACTGTAAACGACGCATCTATTTATCGCAATTACACTCCTCGTCAAAGAGAGAGCCCATGTGAGCTATCTTTCATTTCTCAATCACGCGTGTAAAGTTTTTCATCTATAACATACAATATCAAAATATTATGAGTCCAGGATATGCGGTTCGTTGAAAATAATTAAAAATATTATGAGGTTTAGTGTGTAACAAAAAAATTTGTTTTGTTTTAAGAACGAAATGATAGCACATGTACAATAAGAAAATAATAATCAACATAAATTGTAACTAACAATAATTGCTTATCAAACGTATATACTTATTTAATAATGGGTACATCTCCCCTTATTTTCTATTACTTCTATTGTACGATTTGGTATCGATTTATATAGTTTCTGGATGTAATTTTGACTTAACGTATCCCATTCGCGTACAATTACATTTTTTGATTGTTGTACGTGTTGATACTGCTTTCCATTCGCGTATACGTCGTGAACAAGTTCCTACCCAGCAATTTTCGATAATATTAAGGTCCGGGAAGCGTGCAAGCCACGGCAAAATAGATATGTTATTTTCATTAAAGTATGATTGGACCAATTTTAATATGTGTACAGGTGCATTATCTTGTTGAAAGATGTAATCAGGTCCAGAAATGCGTTCTGCATGATTATTTATTTGTTCTTTGATTAAATTTATGTATCGGACACTATTCATTCTCCCAACGATGAACTTGATACTTGCGTTGTCGAAATAACCGATGCCGGCTCAAACATCATGCTGCCTCCTCCCATTTGTCATCGAATTGCTGACATTGTCTCTTTTCTTGTGTCCAATAATATTGGAACCCATCAGCACCATCCAAGTTGAATATTTTTCGTCTGAAAATAGTACCCTTCCCTATTTCTTTTTCCAATGCACTCTTTATTTTGCAAAGCGTAAACGTTCTACTTTGTGCTTCGTTGTTAACGAAAGTTTCTTTTTCAATTTTAGCCTCCTGATATTTTTACAGGATAGTAGAACTCAACGAACGCTTGAAACACTGACACTAACACTAGATTTTTCCATTATTTGCTTCGTTAATTATTTGCGTTAACTGCGAGTTGGAAGCTACACGCAAAATCGCTCGCTCATCACGATCGGATAACGATGACGGCCGACCGGTACTTTTCCTTTTGCCATAATCTTCAACATTTTTTAAGAAATTGTGTATTATTTTACAACTTCTTATTATTACTTTCGATATTTTTGCTACTGATAACTGTTGCTATTTTACTTTTAGACTTCGCTTTTTTTCAGACTCGTTTAATCTTTTTCCATGTCCCATGCTTACAAATTTATACAATATATATACTGTAACCTTTCCTCGTGGATAGATCATGAACTATTGAGCAATTTCTAAACATATTAACATTATCATTTCGACCTTAGTTTGGAATAGTTTTTCTTTGTTGTATAAAAACATCTACGACATTGTGACTTATTCCCAGCAAGCCGCATATCCTGAGCTCATATTGTTTTGATATTATACGTTATAGATGAAAAACTTTACACGCGTCATTGAGAAATTAAAGATAGCTCACATGGGCTATCTCTTTGACGAGAAGTGTATATTTAATTATATTAATCTGCGTTACAAATCAGTAATTCTGATGCTCATTCATAAAGATAACAATCTTTCAGAAATTTCCATTCCCTTATTAAATGGATACACATTCAACATCACTAGAAGAAATCTTGTAAATTTCGTATTTTTCCATCAAAGAAAATATTCTACCATCTTGTAAATAATATTTTTACCGGCTACCATTCAATAAAATCAGCAAGTAGATATAGGTTCTTACACTTGTCAATGGAAGGGACCACCAGACGATTCGCATGCTCGGCGTCATGCCTTACACCCGTCGACCGACCCCGTTAAGTGATTCGGCTAATTGCATCGTCCCAGTGACTCGATCCCTCGCCCTTAATCACCCTAATCGCCGTCCGCTAATTATTCGCGGCGCGATTGAAGAAGCCAACATGGTCTACGGGCTGCGTGTTGGTCGGCTGTCGCGGTTTTCTGCTCGAATTTAAAACACAGGGACATAGATTTCTTCGTTTTCATCCAATCGCACCTTTTTTAAAAATTTGACTGCTTGTTAAAACACAGTCGCTGTAAGATAGAATAAGATAGGATTATTTGAACCAGCTAAATTCAATGTTGAACTTTACACAGGATAATAAATTTTATAATATACGTATTATAAAACGTTATTGGTCTAATAACAGAGGAATGAGAAAATATCGTGTACTTTAGATTCGACGAGATAAAATATTAAATATGAGAAAATGATTCTACGACAGGATTATTTCAGTCCATGAGTAATTTAGACGAATGAAGTAAGAATTTCAGGCTTAAATGAAAGACGAATAAACAAAGATAAAAGTATTGGCAAAACAATAAAAATAATACGATAACAATATGACATTAACTCTGCACAATTCGATTCTTTCAAACTTTGTTTCTTCGAACTCTTACTACAATCGATCTCTATCCCCTTTTTCAAAATAAATCGTTTAATCACGCGAGATAAACAAGCGTTGATGGTTCAAGTTGTTAAATTTAAATCGTGGATCGGGACGATCGCTCGTAATTTCACCGTAAAGAGATGGATGAACTAATTGCAGGAATTTCGTTCCTACGTCGAGGTATACGGGGAAGCAGGCAATTAGGAACAATAACGAGTGCCGTTGTTCCATGCATGAGCGGTACGTAGCCCTATAAATCGTGGTACGAGGCGTGTCTTATTTTTAATCGGCTTTTAATTTGTCCGTGGCGAACCTTTGTGTTCGCCGACACCAAGTGGTATCTCACTGCTAGTTCCTGGTCTCTGGGAATTTTCTATATTAATCGTATCACGTAATTATATTAATTTTAACGAATGCAAATCCATTGCGCTTTCTAAAATATTTTCTATGGCCGCGATACTTTCAATTCTTTCATGCAACACGACAGCAGAAAGTCAAGAAGGAAGCGATGAACACGGATAAGTAACTCCTACGGAGCAATGAAGACATTGAATCGTAAAAGTCCAATTTATCTTCATGAATTATAGATAGTATAGACTTAAAATAGAATTCTCTTAATTCAATCGTGCGATCGTAATTGCCATAAAATTATTATTGGATGGAAATCTCGAGGAAAGTTATGAATTTACAGTTGCTCCTCAACCGTATAGAATCTCCAATGCACTGACCCCACCGATAGTAAGTATCGTATTAAAGCAACACACGAAATACTATCACGCATTCCTTCGAAGTTTACTTACTTACTTCCTTAAAAATCTACCTTAGAGATTTTACTAATTCGTCTCTTATGCTCACGGACAGGGAATTAACGCGTTTTTCGTTGCATGTCCAACGATCCAGCTACGATACGAGGATCCTTGAACGATGAGACTGGATCCTTCGGTGAAATCGCAAAATCGCGTGAGAGATCAGCCAAGGGGGATATTTGAAAAACAAAAATCTTGACGGGAGAGTGTCAACGGAACGATAGCCTTCATCGTAGGCGCGAACAGGATACGATTAGCATTTTCCATTTGCATATTGACGGGTTTTCGAAAAGTTATGAATATTTTACGACCCTCGTTGCCGCAAAGCGGGCCACGACGTCGACGACAATGTCGACGACGTGTGTACGCTCGTTGGTCCATTGATAACGTTATCGTACGATCGCGTGATGAGTTTAACGAGATGTGGATACGTCAGGATGATCGTGTGATTCACGGAAGTCGAGGAACGTCCAGAGTGAATTATAATCGAGTACCTATCATTGGAGTTGCGTATCGTTGGTGGATGAAGGTTGTAACGAAGATCAGTCGCCCCGTGATGGACGTACGATAAGGTTGAATTCTAAGCGAGGAACGATGACCTTAGAATAGTTCGAGCTGATAAGGGTACTGGAAGTATCGGCTGAGTGTGAATAGTTACGCTCTTGGTCGAGAGGTGGCAGCGCTTGGCCCTTTGCACTCTTCATCGGACAGAAATTATCTGATTCTTAATACAATATGATTTTCATTGTTGGAGTAAGATAATATTTTGAGGTGTAATCAATACTGAAGTATTTTAATGTCGGAATAGTATTCCTGAATATCCTAAATTATTGAGAAGCTCTTGTACCGTTAAGCGGTAGTTATAAATTATTTGCCTTCTAATTAAATATCGGTTCTCCATTATGAAAGTTAATAATAATATATTAATATAGTTAATGAGTTATATAATATAATAAACTTAATAAGTAATAAATAGTATGATATAATAAATAATGATAAGTTAAAGTTAATAAAATATCTCAATGTTAAAATTCTAATATCAATTCGTTAATATTATATGCTGTAGAGGAAGAGAAAGAATTTTTGCTTATAAATTAAATATTTGTTTTATTGGAAAATAAATCGTTATATAATAATCGAAAGTATATAATGAATGTATAGAAAATTATTATATAAAAATATGATTGGTGTGCAAAAATAATAACCAGAGTATCGTAAGATACGATCGGCGATGGGGTATTTTCGATAAATATGACATTAATTCATACAATATTGACCATAATACTTATCGTAATGTAATCGTAATATTTTGCAACGTCGCTCTTTCTAGGAAACAGGAGGGTTACAAATCATTTCGATGTCTACAGAACATCTGTTTCATTGCGGAAATTGTGTAATTTTTAAGATACTATCGGCGATGAAATATTTTCTTATCAAAATACTGCTATTTAAATACTATATCCTAGATACTATTGGGTTGGCAACTAAGTGATTGTTGAACACTTACTTTCCAACCCTATAAATTAGCACAAATTTGTCTAGTTTCTAATTAATCATCGACATTGCCGAAAAAATTATATAATATTTTAGGGTGTAATCAAAGGAAAAGTTCTTTCGTGATTAAATATCATGATATCATAACTTTTACGTCTAACTATTACATCATGGAAAACAAAAATTCGAAATGTGGAATTTCAAAAAAAAAAAAAAAGAAAAAATGAAAAGAAAATTTCCAAAAAGGAATCTCTCTGGGAAAATTACGTTTGAATTGATAATTATAACGACTTCGAAAGAACATTTCGTCCCCTATATCTACGGACGAAATAAAAATGTCACAGTAGTTAATTCAATTATTTCAAGAAACACATTCGATACCTCTTTATTTTTCCAGAAATGCTGTTTCAATAATTGGCTATCTAAAATATAGTACACATTGTACTATTTAATAGGCAAAATAAATCTTCGAATAAGTTTTATTACTTCAGTTATGTTCATAGATCTATGAATTTGTATAAACATCCGCGATCTGTTAGAAGACTTTTTAGCTTCTATTTCTTCTAGAACCTCTTTGCTCGCAAAAAGAACGGACATTTACAATATTTCTTTCTCCAAATCGAACCAACAATATCACATTCGTCGTATCACGTATCTACCCCTAGAATTTGCCATACCATCCGCAATACCCCTGTGACACGGCCGCGCGTATCCATGGAACCGAACTAGCTCGTTAGTCAGAGAGCAAGTTCAGTCGAACCGTATAAAATTCTGATTTCGTCGCGACGGAATTCGAGCTATTTGAAATTGACATTGAACCGCTTGCAGGTACGCGTTTCGCTTCCGGTACATAAGTTACGCGATAGTAGTCGTGACTGCCACCAATCAATGTTCCGATTATCGATAGTTTCGGAATTTCATTATCACCGAGCATAAAACGGCCGTTATTTAGAAAACTTCCGAGCGATGTGACAAATAGAGACGCGAGAAGACGGAGAATATTTATGTGAACCACTGTGCGCGGTTGAATCACGAAGAACGATATAATAAGGTAGGATTATTTGAGACAGCTAGGCCTTAACATGTAAAAATTCAATCTTGAATTTTGCACAGAGTAATTAAACTTCCTGTACACTATGAGCAGACCACAGACTTTTATGTAAATTTACATTTTTATGAATATGCATTAGTATAGATATAGAGTTTAAAGAGAAAGATCTGTTTCACGTACTAAAAATTATAACAAGTACTGTACTTTGTACACTTGATATTTCACGTACTTTTGCAAATTATATATGTATATGCATTCTATGCGCATTCGCGTTTTTAAATTTTGTCTAAATGTATAAAAATCCGCGGCTTAATTACGTGGCATCACTAGTCTTTAAAGTAATAACGGAGAAATGAAGAAACTTTAGGCGTACTTTAGGCCTAGCGAAAAGAAAAACTGCAAAACAAAACGAGAAAATGATTCGAAGAACTCTAACATAGAGTTATTTGTGACAACGATAAGATATTATGTATATAAGCTCTGATTAAATAAACAGTAAAACAACTTGGTCACAAAAACATAGTATATTTTCAAATGTATGCCGCTTAAAAATTATTCATAACCAAATTAGATAAATTACAAGAAAAATTACTTAACTTGGCTTACATATTCCAGTGACTCAACAAACCTATCTTATCTTAATAATTAATGGAAACTTGGCCGATGGTTGATACGTATCTGGCACGTGGTTCTAGCGATAACGATTCATCATTTCGGACACGTCAGGACGAATTTACTCGGTCGATGTATCGGTCCATTGGTTCGAATCGTCACCAAGGAGAGGAACAACGATTTAATAAGGCGTTATCAACGGAACTCGTTGAAAACAGGCTTTTCAATTGGCAGCCGGCGGAAATGTCCAGGTGATCGATGGCGCTAGCAATGTTTTCGCGCACGGTGAAAAGAAGTCGCAAGACACATCAAAATAATCTCTTCTTCTCTCACTGACTCTTTCTTGAATTAAAAGATAATTTGAACAAATCCGAATCGCCTAGCCACGACGTCGAAAAGGATGTCGCTTCAAAACAAGCGATTTATCTTTTCCACTGACCGAGCCGGTATAGGAGAACCAGAAAATCATAACGAGAAGATATCGCGTTGACTGTTGTCGAGAGAAAGGTCCAGAATGTGTGGGAAAAAGTCATGGAATAGTGGATGACTGACTCCAATCGAAGAAACCAAAGCAGCCACGAATGGACCGTGAGGTGCTGCCTTCTGGTAGAGAGACTCGACGTAGATCGAATCACGACGAGTCCTCGAACTTTGACTTTTTCCAACGAGAGCGAACCGGTACGTGTTATGCAACCTGTCTTGGAAGCTACTGTCCGATCGTTGATGCGACACGAGTCGGTTTCAACGAAAAACAGCGCGTAGTTGGTAGCTACAGTGCCAGCGATAAATTTTCGTTTCGTGTTGCTCTTCCACGAGAGTTCACCCTGGGTGCCTCGTCACTTCGTCGATTCCTCGCGTCTTCTGTCTTCGCACAAAGCACCGGCGATAAGATCCTGCCATCCAGATAGAGGGATTTTACTCGTTGGAGCAGTACGGAGCTCGTCATATTCTTCTCGATTAGCCGCGATAATGTCGCCTAACGAAGGAACGCGCGCGACAAATCAGCGCGTAACCAGAAACCTGATGTAAAAGTCAGCGACGAGCGCGGTTGGACGAGAGCCTGCAAACCCGTTTCCCCGAAAATAATTCCCAAGACGCGGTGTGTCCCCATGGTGTTCGTAACCCGTCTCGGTCTCGGGACAGTCGGTTGATTCTCATCCAGGAATTCCTCAGGTAAAAGAGAGACAGATCATGAGAGGAGCACGAGTTGCAGCCAGGCTGCATAGGGCTCCTTTTTTCTCT
The DNA here is from genome assembly GCF_910591885.1 of Bombus terrestris. Taxonomy (NCBI): domain Eukaryota; kingdom Metazoa; phylum Arthropoda; class Insecta; order Hymenoptera; family Apidae; genus Bombus; species Bombus terrestris. The sequence continues at coordinate 10,749,847 of NC_063273.1, read as the reverse complement.
TCTGGGGCGGAGCACTGTCCATCTACCTGCCCGCGACCGGAGCACAAACGCGCATTCTAATAATAATCTATGGGAACCCTGCTCAAAGGCACGCTCTGAAGGGAGAGAGGCGAGGGCAAGCGCACGGGATGGAAGGAGCAAGAGGAACAGAGATCAGAGGTTAGAGAAGGACCAACGAGAACGATACAACGCGAGGATACGGTCAGGTGAAGGTACACGGTAGGGAGGGGGGAGAAGAGAGGTATTAGAGGAGCTTAGCTTCGTAGAGCCTATTATGAACGCAGCGGGTGTGGGTGGACACGGATTGCGGTGGATGCGACTGAACCTCGGTCCATGGAGGGGAACCCAGAATGGATTCAAGCATTTTTCTCCTGATTTCGCTGCTCCTCGTCTCTCTGCTGAAAGCCGGCTGTCGATATTTAATGCGATAATGTCCCGTCGCGTGTGACCAAACGTCCCCGTTGACTGACTGTTCGACCGACTGACTGACTGACTGATGTCCCGACTTTCGTGCTCACGGCCGTCGACATGGCCGACTTGTCTTCGAGAAACCCTCCCTTGGGCTTCCGGGACGAGCAGCTTCTCTTTCGCTGTTCAGCGCCCCGTTTTTCTGGAGCAACCTCTCCGCTCTTCCGTTTACGGCCCACGTATCCTCTCTTCCTTCTGCCGCGGTCTATTTCTTTCGTCGTACGTCCGACGGTTTAACGATTTTATTACCGTTGCGATTAGATTTCGTGCCGTTTTTGCGGGGCACGGAGCTCGACGAAAGAGTAACGGGGTCTTATTGTTGCTTTGTTTCGCCGGATTTATGAACCGGCGGCTTTTTCGTTGGTCCTTTGTTGGCTCAAATTGTTCAATGAACTAGCCACGATCTTTGATCGATGATCATATTATCTGCAATTAATTCTTCATTGGACTACCACACTTTCTATTACACAAGGAATCCAAATCGATCACCCTGCTTCCATTATTCACACTTTCGCTGTTAAGGCACTATTAAGACATAAGGAACCTGTCTAGATCTTTTGATTCACTGAAGTACGTCGATTCGGTCGAGGGTAAACAAGAACGATACGACTTCGATGAGAGTAAAATAGTTTCAGCCGATATCTCTAACGGAGGGTGGCGTCAGTAGTTCATCTTCCAGGAGTTCGTGGAGGCGTTTTTACTGGCCGAGGTGGGCCGTGGTTGCAACGAAAGGGCTGCACGAGATGTGTGCGGGGTTCTAAAGAATGGTTTCCCGCGGCGCATCACTCTTCCCCGCCGGTTAAGGCTCCGGATCTCTCTTCGTCGTTTTATCGGCTGTGTTTACACCGGGGCTCGAATGGATCTTTTTCGGGAAGAGAACTTCCGCGACGTGTCCGTGTCCAAGAAGAACGATCGTCCTACAGCGGCAGATAACTCACTTGTCCGACCGCGTCAAAACAAAGGATCGTGTCACAGGATCCACTGAGGCCTGGCAAAAAATTCCGTTTTCAACGGCTCCCTCGGCCTCGTGCGTACGTCACAACGAAGCAGGATTTCGCGCAAATCACCGTGTCCCAAACTCGGTTACCTTCTATCCCCAAGGACGCTTGAAGACACTCCGATGGAGTGGTTCCCTGGCCGTGTCCTAAATTTCAATACGTGAAGTTACCTGCGACTTTTTCTCACACTCACTGATCGATTCAAAATTTATCGCGCGAATGTTCCATACGACTTCTTTTTATATCCATTCATTATACGTACGTGTAACAAAATTTCAATAGGTACACTTTGACGGTCACTAAAAGTTACGTCAAATCTATTCGATGGTATGCATAGTAATTTTGAAAGATTGTCAAACGTCGTTTAAGGTAACTTGAAAAAAAAGATCAAGGTTGCACTAAGATTATTTAAAGGTCGTCCAAAATTATGTCTATGCTTCTGAAGGCCATTGAGAGGATGTCAAGGTAGTTTGAAGATAGATCAAATTTGAGGAAATGCAGTTTATAGGTAATTGAGAAATAAATTGAAGCCTTGCAAGAACTTATCGAGTTATTGAAGAACATTCAAGGATCGATCAAGGATTGAATTATTGAAAGATTATTTGTAGTCGAGTAAAGATTGAAGGTTTGAGATAAATCGTTTACAATCATCCAACTTTGGTCGAAGAAATGTACAATTTGCTTGAAAGCAAAATTTTTATCGAAGATCGTGCAATATAAGACTATTTAAAAATCATTGGTTATGTCAAAGTCTTTCATCATCAGGGTTACATTTTGGTTTGTGCATTCTAGTTTTTGCAAAAGTATATTGAATTTTTCTAATAGCAATGTCGAGAAGAATATCAAATTTTGGTGAACTTAATCTTTCGCGAAATTTAAAATACAGAGACTTTAAATGCGATCCAATGTTTATTCTTTCCCTGGTCGATGCAATGTTATCCTCCAGTGTCATCGACTGGAAAGGTATCCTCCGTTCCCCAGGTCGCGAAGTAACCACGGCAGTCTTACCGCCATAACTCACCCTCGCGTAATTACAGGGTGTCTATCGCACTCCTCCCCCTTTTCTCTTCATCTCTCTCTCTCTCTCTCGCTCACTCGTTTTCTTTCTATTTCGCTTCGTTTCACGTTCGCCAATGGTCAGTGAAGCGTGGCTGCGAGGCCGTTTACCCGGTATAGGTATGGGACGCGTGTCACCTGTTCCGAGACATCTCGTAAATAACTGAAATAACATCTTAAGTTTGCTACGCGATGCCGATCCTTATTGCGAACATCGGTGTTTGTAAACACGCTCGATGTTACTCTGTCTCGATCGACTGTGCAACGGCTACGCCACCGATCAAACGAGCAACGTCGCCACCAGCGATTTACGACGTTAGCATGTATTTTGCGTTACCAGAACAGGCACGATACCGCTTCTTAATTTTTGCCTTCGAGGGATACTACCTATCGAGCGAGAAATAAAAGAAAAGCGTTGCGTGAATGCGGCGCTCTATAATCCGATCTGATGGTACGTTATCGGTTCGACCAAGTGTTAGGTATTCCGTAACTGATTATCATCTCGTGAAGTGGTAGGTAAGTATAACTTTGTGAAACGATAGCCAGTATACGATCTATGACACGCGTCGTGTATAAGATCATACACATACATACATGCTTTTTATCGTTCAACATCTCCGTTGAAATTACCTATCGCATATAGTCTCCGATTTCCTTTGCTCGAAGAATTCGATGCAATGCTTCTCTCGTCAATGTCAACGCGGGTCACAGGCGACAGCAGCGCGTGTACTCTTTTCACAGTAATTTACGCGATTAATAACGAGACGTTGTCGCGCGTCGAATGCGTCGAATAAATTTTCGCGACGAGCGCAGTTCGAGCAGAAATGATAAATAGGTCCTGGCGAATACTGTGGCGCGCGTCGTTCGGTGAAACCGCTCCTCGAGTACACACAGCGTTGACAAGTCGACTGGAACTGCAGTCGAGAAGGATAGAATCGGCGCGGGGCGACAATTGAGTCGTTATTATTATTGATTTCTCAATGGATAATTAATAACGTCCGTAGAGGCGGAGCGCACGGGTCGATTGAAACATTGTAAAGTCTCACCTACGCGGATCTCTGATCTCTCCGACGTCGAACGACAGTGTCAGATCGATGGATCTGTAAATGCCGCGTCGGATTGTCTAGGAGAGAATCGGACTGGTCTCAATAACCATGGCAGCATACTAGTCAGGATGAGTCCGCGCTTTTGAGACGCTCGAGCGGAGCGTTAAGTGGTTGTCGAATGGGGATCGAACATTTCCAAATAAAAGGGGCACCATGGATCATCCGGAGAGCTCGTTCTCGGTGGATCGTGATCTCGAATCGCAGCCACGCTCTGACATCGCAATTTTTTCGTCGGGGTGCACGCATCGTTCATCTTAATTATTCGTTCCTATTTCTCTGTCCGTTCTTCGATCTTATTATTCGTATGGAACCGCTTCTTTTTTTCCTACAATATTCTTTATTCGTTATATTCTATAGAACGTGCAATATGATATACGGTTGTGATATTTATTTTGGATATATCTGCACGATTCGAGATTTTGGAAATGATTGACTGTTTTTTTTTCTATTTAATTAATTAATATCTCGAACATGAGCGGAGACCAGTCGCCTCTTTAACTTTCTGCCCTGATACACGTTGGCTTTGGTTTTCCACATCGTGGCTGTAGATTCGATGAAACTCCTTTCACGATTTCATTTCGTCGGTATTAGGTTAGTTAACGCGGAATAGAAAAAATTGGTTCGTATTATAGAAATTAAAAAAAGAGATACTATTGGTGAAACGTTCTTCTGGTCAGTGAAGCTTGAAATATTAAGTAAACTTTGGAAACTTGTTTCTCAGTAGATAGTCGCGTTAACCTAATTGGAGAAAACACAGAGTCATGGAGAAAAAATGAAAGCTACCGGTCGTAGAAACCGGGAAAGAATCCGTTCATCTTGCGTTTAGTTATTTACGAGGAAAAGTGCACAATTGCGTTTATTATTCTCCGTCACCCCGTCGCACGTAGAATTTCTATGCATTTGCAAGTGACGACAGGGAGATGCAACGGGGGTTGGGATTTCTCGCATGTCATCGCCCGCCTGTGTTATGTATATGTATGGAGATGTGTACGGCGTTCTCCATTGTGAGGCAAACGCCATTCGATTTTCCACTCCGGAAAGAAGCCTGCACGGTTTCCCCGACGAATTCATTTCAAGTTTGTCCGCGCGTTGCCTCGCCAATACGCTTGCCTTTAATCTTCCATTACTTCGATATTTTACATTCACGTGGGATACTCCAGTTTCAAATTAACGCAACGCTTGCAGCCTCGCGTACAATCCTTGACGGCAACTTTGAAAATTCAACTAGGGATATGTCTATCCTCTAACTTAACAAAAAGAAAAAAAAAAGAAATAAAAGAAAGAATCGACATAGGAAAAATGTATGCTTGGATTTCTGCTATTTTTGATTGAATTTTAACAAATATCCGTTCAACGAGGTACAGCTTTATTCTCTCACAATATCTTTCGCAAAAATTAAGAAGACGGACACAGAGATGATTGATATGCGAATTTTTTCGATAAGTGGCACAAAAATAGATATCGCGACACGGATTCGAAATTTGTTATCAAGTAGTCGGCGATGTGACGGCCGCGGTTAAGATAAACTATACAAATATGCCTATTTCACGGTGGGAAAGGCGGTGGCCAGTGGGCGAACAGGCAAGGGGTCAGGTAATTCGGTCATTTTAGAAAATGTATGGGCCGACCTTACACGAAATGCATCTAACCAGTTCGTGCGCTCGACGGCCTCCAGTCGAGATAAGGTAGCCTACGAACGAGCATTACCGTCACCAGAAACGAACAGAATGACCGAAAGTGGCGTGGAAGGACCGACGGGGGATCCTCCTCTTCTCTTTCTGTCCTGCGGCCTCCTTTTCCTTCGACTCCGGGATAGAGAAAGAGCCCGGTACACCGTTGCTCGCTTTGACAGCGACCCAACAGACGTAATGAGAGTGCCGGCTTGCATACTGAACGATCCTCGAGCGTGCATCGAGATTCTGATCTCGCGGTGTGTACAAACAATAACGTCGCCGCCGGATCGTTCGTCATTTTCTGTCGTAAATCAGGCTGCGCGTGTGCTCCCGTTGTAACGCTGACGAATGTCCCGCCGTCATAGTTGACTGACGTCATTTGCCGAGAGCAAAAGCCAAGATCTGAAACGTGGAATATCGGAGAAGAGAGTCGACTTTCAAAATTCGAGAGGTATCCTCTAAGAAACCTCTATCCTAGGACGTTACAATACAAGTGGACCCCACGTGCAACGGCAATACGCATGAGAAACCACGCTTTTGTATCTGCTCGGCTGGAAGAAACGAAGCTTTTCAAATTCTTCCAGACCTGTTAACTTTCTCGCGCATGCATAAACAAGAGATAAATGTTGTGTTTTACAAAGGGAAGATAGGAAATTATGCCAAATTCGTTTGATATGATATACACAATCGGTTGTTCGTTATATTAATAAACCACAATATTTAATGGTACTATCTTTCACACTTATTACATGTTTTGTATATTCTAAGCACTACTTTTATTACCGCATAAATGTCTTGTAACTTTTATGTATATACGTTTGTAAATTATTTCAAATTTCACTGCTATAAGCATAACAGCCGTCTCTTGTTACAACACTGATGAAATTTCAAAATGTTATATCCGTATAAAAGTTTTTTATGGTAAGCGTCTAACTACCTTCCTAAGCTACTACGTATGATTCATAAGAATTGACTGTGGTAAACATTCAAGTACTTTCACGAGTCACCAAACTCGCCACTCGCGCGAAATTAATATCTCACGCCGATACTCTCATCCCACGATTCAATGATTCGACGTGGTCAGTGGCTATCGTTCGGTAGACAGTTCCTCGAACGATCTTCGTTTCGATGCATCATCTCCCCGTCGCTCTTTTCCTGTTTTCCCCCTTACTCCTCCCTTTGGTTCGACCAAAATCTTTTTAAGTTAGCAGAGAGAGAGAGAGAGCGAGACAAAGAGAGAGAGAGAGAGAGAGATAGAAAGAAAGAGAGAGGCAAAAAGAGAAAGAAGAGATGTTCCGATGGCAATACCCGGGTCGAACCCAACCCCTCCGGCTGCATCCCGTATGCAGCCGGCCTGCCAGTCATCCACGGGGGTTTAGTCACACTGGAATTTCGTTGGAGGATTTCTGCTGGGCTGTCCTTTGCTCGATCGAACCGCGTCTCCTGCTGCCGTGCGAGCAAGGCGCTTCGGAACGCAGCGAGCGACGAAATTCCTTGTCCATCCGGCGCTCCGTGGAATTCGCCGAGTTCCACACGACGGCCTCTTCCGAGTCGTCGATGCTGGTATTCGGGACTCGTTAGACCAAACTATTCCGTTTTGATGCGCATCGCGGCTGTTACGCGGTCCGGATCGGACCGAGGGAAAATGAAACGAAGGCTACGTGTCGACTGCATATTTGATTTACCTTTCGGTATTCCAAGTTTGGCTCGCAATTGTCTCTCTGTGGCATTCAACGCGTTACCTTCAGCTTGTCTTTGGATATTTCTCGGTTGCATGTGTTTGACTATTCTATTTTATTGTGTTTAGATAAATTATCGGTTTCCGAAAAGACTTTTCATATGTCATGGTTATTATGATTAGATCGAGGAGGCGAAGATATCCAAGGATGAAATAAATTCTATTTATGTTCTATTACTTAATTGTGTTCGTAAAATTATGACTTCAAACAACCATAGCGTTATTCAATTGTCGTTATCAATATCATATTCAATATTTACTTGTCGTCTTAAAGCGTTTGTAAGCAAGAGGACGGAATATAATTACGAGTTCGAAGAACTCACGGCTGTTTATGTGGTGTTCGATGTACAACGTTGGACCTGTCCTTAGATATTTCGAAAATGGATACATCAGATATTCAATTTCAACAAACCGGCCTCGGAAAATTTCTCCAGTATACTAAACATACAAAACATACAAAAAAAAAAAAAAAACAAAAAACAAAAATACGGGTACAAATAGCAATAATCGACACAACTTCAACGTCGATACGCCTTGGCATTGCAACAAAATACCCTAAATTGAAGATCGCTTGACACTAACACGCCTGTCAATCGTGCTAGCAATGAGCAACTTCACCTTTGCTACAATTTTTATCCGAACGTGATCGACGTACCAATTATGTATGTACGATAGAATTTTCCATGGAATGTCATTTAAATCGATACTACCCACGAGTAGGATTTGCAGTCTTTATCCCCCTTCGTACGTCATTGGCATAGAAAAAAAGGAATACAGATATGAATCGTGCACATATGTAGCATCCCATTCGTTTCGTCGTGTTTCTATCATCGTTCCTCGCTCTTACCGTTCTTTTTTCCAAATATTCAAATTTATCGAATCTGCATACGAGCGTAACAAAAATCGTATGAAAACTACAGCAAAGAAATATGAAATATTATACATTATTGAACTTTCAAAGTGCTTTCACAATAAAATATACAATATACAATAAAATATAAATGCATAAACATCGAACATCCACGAATCAGCCACACTCGAAACCAGCCGCGATTAGTTAAAAAGCCACAAGATTAACACGAAATGGAAATTGACGAACGTTTTACTCGCGTGTGAGGTTTGGACAGCGTTAATTTAAATTTCAGCTGTCGGAATCGAGGTACATGGATCATAGCAGCCGGTAATATATAAAAATCGCGGACGTAACAAGGGAACAATTAGCTGTCCGTTGATAAGGAAACATCGTACCCGCGATTATTGGCCGGAGCGCGAAGGCGGAACGAGAAAGAGACGGTCGCCGTTTTGTACGCTCGTTACCGACAGTCTCGGAGACCCTCTTCGAGTGCTCGCGTTTTTACGGGCGGCGCGGTCTCGTTTTAACGCTCGCCGCAATTACGGTCTATCGAGGGAACTTCAGTATCGCGAAGGAGCGTTTAATGACGAGATCAGATTCCCTTTTGCTTCATTCACGATGGTAATTTATGCCTGGGCCCCGGTACTCTCGCGCGCCTTCTCGCTAAGACGCCCACGTTAACTTCGTTGCCTGTCTATCACTATTATCGCTAACGCAACGACCGTGAGAGGTACGTTCGGCTAGATTCCGTGGATAGCGGGGAAAAAGACTTGTAATTATTTCGCTGTTCAACGTCGAGCTCGTTTGTCCATGTACAACGAGCAGATCCCTCGATTTCATGGAGATCATTGCCATTTAAAAACCGTGAAACACGCGATATAAAGCCACCCTCTTTGTAGCGATGCGGCGCGATGCTAAGCAGTTTAGCGGATCGCGATAATTGCTGCTCAAGAAGCGATTATTTTACGATCTTCGCTCTTTTATTGTCCGTTAATTTTCTTATCGAATTCTGACTCTTTTAATACAATCAAGGTCGTATGTCTAGTGTCCAGAACGAGAATTTCCGTTCTTTCATGATCTTTACTTCAGATGTATCAACTTGTTTCTTGTTATTCTTCATTTAGATAGTTACAATGTTTCATTTAACTATCCTTTATATATAAAAAACACTCATGTAATTTAATGAAAAACATGCACAAGCTTTAATAATCACACCTACATATCTATCTCCTTATTCTCCATACTTACTTTCACATCATCATCCCCAATAGATGTAATCAAAGACAAACCATTTAGCACCTCTGATCAGTGACTCTTACGTACTTCCTGCAGGAGCTTCCAAAACACGTTTAAACATACCAGCCCTCTTCATCCCCCCATCACTTGTCACCTAGCCTCCGAACCTAAACCTAACCCATTACTTAATAACATATCCGACAACAGCGGTCAAACATCAACTAGCATCATCGACTTCGATCGATCGCTGACGAATCGCAGGGGACCACCGGACTAAAATATCGAGCGTGGCCATTTCGTTCAATTATTTAGCTCTCGAGAGGCAAAAGACTGACGATTCCATCGCGCGGATAGAATGGTTTTAGGGCTGGAAGGTTTCGACTCGCGATAGAAGCGCGCGGTTCGCAAGGGCGGACTTAATGGGGCGCGGATACGCGTTCCTAGGGGTGTCGCATTCACGTCGAGTGATCGATCATTGGGTTATCCGGCCTTAGTCCTGTTATAATACGGCACCCCGTATAACGTGTATACGCTTTCGGGGCTCCAGGACGAGATCACGCGTACGAGATGATAAATTCCTGAAAGGCGTCCGTCACGGTACATCGGGTCACCGTGTTTACCATGAATAAAATTTGTATCGCGATGCGGAGGGTGGCCTCCGTCGTGACTTGGTTCGAAGCCGCGCATCTGCATAAGAAACGTGCGAAACAATGTAGCCGTAGTGTGTGGCGAATCGTGTGTGCGCACCGAAGATTATCAGTTGGTCCTTTAATACGATTGAGAGCAATTGAACGCTTAACCTGCTTCAGAATCGTATACGTAGGTGTGTCGTGATTGTGGGAAGGAGCTTTAATTGTTTAACGGGAATAATCAGTTATATAAGATTAAAAACTACGTTCGACGACTTTAACACGTGAGCTGATGTACGACCGAATTTTCATTAGCATACAAATAATCTTTGTAGCATTTTTTTATTTTAGAGGTCTAGCTACGGTATACGTAGAGTAGCTTACGGAAGTATTCGAACACTTACGGAATTTCGTAAGCTCTATAATTAGACTGTTGTCGTAATTACGTCAGTAAGGTTTGAAACCAGTCGGAAAATTTATACAGAAGTAACAAGATATTTATTGCGAATATATCATTTTTTGTAGAAAGTGTAAATACAAATACTTTCGCAAACTACTGCACATATCTGGTTTACGCGAATTATTGTAGGTATGCATATGGAGCAAAGTGTTTGAATATGGTAATTTATGAATATATTAAGCTTAGAGTTGTGAATATTAATGCAGAAACGGAGGTGAAAGAATAAAAAAGAAAAAAGGCTAGGATTAGATATCCTTTCTTACATGTTAATTTAATTACTCCAAATAAACTTCTGCTATATATGTCTCAATTGTAAAATGAGAAAAGATTTTTAATCGATTAGTGAGAGTAATTAGCGATACAGTATCGAATTTGATTTATGACTGTAAAATAACGAAGTTTAAATTCGATGATACTTTTTCACCTTAATTCTCTTGCTTTGACCAAGTTTTGGACAAACGATTACGTGCAACGCAAAGTTATATATTCAGTTGTTGATAACCGAGTCACGTGACTCGATGAACACAGTTAAGTCACCTTGGTTAGCATACTTATCAGTCTGAATTATGCGCATGAATGCGCCACCGTATCGCGACTAAGTGGTACAGTGCGTTAGAAAAAAGCAACGCTTTGAAATATCCTTGCAAAGAACAAAATCACAAGCCCACGTAAGAACAATTCCACGATAACGATAAAAGGAAATCCTAGCGAAATGGAGTAAATATAAATAAGTATACTACACCATACCATACATAGTACAAACAGTAATTCGTAAACTCGCAAGTCGTTACCAGCACACGTTGAGTCTCGTCACGTAAGTGGAAACCCGATCCACTATTACAATGACCATTTACGCGATCATTACCCCAACGAGAGGAAAAAAAGAATAACGTCGAATTTCTAGTCGAGCAGCGTATCGACAAAAAACCAGTGGTTTCTTCGTGTCTCGCGAATACTTCCCAGAATGGTCTCGACCGAACGACTGGTAAAAAAGGGCGAGGAAAAGAAGAAGAAGAAAAAAAAAACGGGACAAAACAGGGAATCTGCAAGATGTTCACGAATCAGGAGGAAAAAGCTTGGTTGTTCGAAATATACGCACAAATGGTCAATGAATACAGGAAGATCGGCGGGAGGGAAAGAGAGGCAGAGCAAGCGACACGGTTTGCTCTGGTTCTTGCGCTCGAGGCTGCTTACGCCGAACCGTGTGGTCTGTGTTTACTAACAGACCTTTTTTCTCACGGACTTCAACGTGTCTCCCGGATGGTGAGACGCTCGCAAACCCACAAATTCTCGTCGTGCGCACTCGTTGAAAAACCATAAACACGATTACAAGCGAGTCGAGTGTGCCTCGAATGCGACTACTCTCACGAAAGAAAGAGAAGGTATGGCTGTAGTGTAGCGTTTAGAAAACAGAGAAAGCCACGGGAATTCGGTAATTTGAGAAACATAATCGGATCGGTGTCGCGTTTCGCGAGCCTGACGAACCACGCTGGTTCGAGTCCTCCTGGCCTCGTTGCAATCGGGGATCAGCTGTTTTTATCCATCCTCCTCTCGCCCGTTTTTTCGATGGTCCCTAGAGGGGGTTGGAAAATTGGCGCGACGACGACTCGCGTCGTTACCGTTCCCATCGGACAGCTGCTAATTAGGCATCTATGTAATTGGTGAAACGAGACGGGAAATCGGTACGATCGTGGTTCGTTGATCGAGTTGAAAGATCATCACGATCATTAATCATATTAAACCGAATAATGGTTAGAGAAAATTTATTTAGATTTTGGAAAGAGGTGCGTTTAACACTTTGGATAGATTACTTATTTTTAGTTCTAGCTTGCGGATATTTATACATTTATCGGAAATTTAAAGGTGCGAAAGTGTACACATCGCAAACATATAAAAATATCCAAAGTAATGTCGTAATAATATTTAATAAATGAAATAAATTTCTATTTGGATTTAATCTGTTTAATTGTCTTCATAAAAATATGAAATTGTATAAATATACAACTGTCAAATGAATATTCAATCATCATGAATATCGATAAAAAAATATTTTCAATTTTCGGAAACGAATATTTAATATTCCGAGAAGATTACTTATTGTACTCTTAGTTATTGATGGTCGGATAAAATATCTTTAATTCTTACAGTTAAAAAGGCATATATTATACTCCGAGTATAGAAATTATTTTATCTATTTATAGATATGCAGTGCCTACTTCTTATTGTAGTGTATTTCAATTTTAATTGCTTCAATGTTGTAACTTGTACTTGCTATTCAACGATTTAATGTATTCTATTATGTCTTCTTTTTTATTCTTACAAGAGACACGCCTTACTTCAGGTAATTGTTGCTTGTTACTAGTGTACGTATGAATAATTTATTCTTATTGTGCAATTTATCAATGGCACTAATTGTTGTTACCGTACTAGTTTCCTCAGTATAATTATTCATGTGATTTAATTCAATACAATACGATATTTATTACTAATTCAGTTCATAAAATTTATTCATAATTCAATAATTCGATTCGATGGAATATTTATAACATAGATCTGTGTATAAATGGTTCTTACAAGATAAATGAGTCTACACACGTCGAAATAAATAAATAAGATCTTTGACTTGTTTCCTCATCGGTTCGAAAGTAATCGAATCGTATTTTAATTTAATTTCTTCTTTGAGTGGAAAGTTTAAGCGCTGTAAATACGAAGCACGAGTCTATCCTTTCGTCAGTAAGATGAATTATAGAAACGTTGGGATGATTCCAATTTTCTTGAATCAAATATTGGACGCTTGCATTGAGTGCCAACATCAGAAATCACTATCAGATGGTCGCGTAAATATATTAAGACTATCCGAATGGAAAAGATAATTTTAGTTCCACGATTTGGAATATTAAATGGATAGATATAAAAAAGAAAATTTCCAGAAAATTGTAGTACCTTTCCGATAACGCTATTCGTCGATGTTGTAAAATTTTTCGTATCGTAAAAGGAATCATCTATATATACATTAGATATAACAACTGAATAATAGAATAGGAAGCCAAGATGCAAGCTGAACTTAATTCAAAAGTCAGCTGTCTGGTGCTAAAAGTCATAATTCGTTTTCTTGCACAAAACTCGAAATATCAAGAGGTGAAGTTTCGATTCACAATGGTTTTCTTCCAGTCGTTCAAAGTTCGTCTTATTCTTGCTCAACCAATTTGGCCGCGTTCCTTGTCCGTCGCAAATACGTTGAAGAAACCAAAAGAAAGCCCGGGAAGAGGCTAGCTTTTCCCCGTGGAGTCGAGTTTTGGCTCGTTGCCGGCGGATCGGGCGAGAATCGCCTTGGATCCGCGGTTTAACACCGCCCGTACGTATCCTCGGGCACGTGAAAACCCGGCTGATAGTTTACAAGGGCTACCGGTCCCGATAATCCACGCTAGACGCGACGAACCCATTTATTTCGATCGAGCTGAAAAATCATTTCATACTTGACTATAAAGTTTCATATACTATCAAAATCTTTGACTTAATTTATGTAGTATATATATTCGAACCTGCAAATTGTAAAATATAAAATTTCTATACATTCAGGCGACACATTGAATTTTCATTGGTCGTATCGTTGTAAATCTAGTTTTTCTGGCTTTTTTTACGTCTATTTCAAGTATAGCTTACGTTCCTCTAAATAACTGGTTTGCAGCAACAAGAAGGTAGCTCCGATATTTAAATTGTACTTATTGGGAGAGAAAGACAAGCATATGTTTCGTATTCAAAAGTGTAGAAGTTTATTATCACGAATATTAATTAACTACAAATTCATATCACGTTCGAAAGAGTCGTTTGATTTTGATTGATCTTTTACGTTGGTCGTTATTGGTTTACTCAAATTACTGGAAAGCGTCCGCGAACTTAGATCTCTTTCTCTCGAGTGCCTACTCACGAGAAATTCAACGTCTTCCAGTCAGATTCCACCAATATTTGTAATATACTGTATCCCAACCAAAGAGAAAAATGCAGAGGCTGAATAATTGATGAGGTTGAGCGATACGATACATCGTTGTGGAACCCATTACGAATCGGATCCTTAATTTCAACCATCAGACATAGTCTGGATTACTCGTTATTCGGTTACGAACTTTCTCGAGGAACGGCTCGTACCTGGATCGATCGATCGTTATGTAACCTCGAACGAAGCGAGCAACGCGCGCTTCATGGAAATAGAGTTATATTAAGATGGAAGGCATTTCCGAACGATACACCGGGTATAATACAGCAACGTAGCGTTCATACAATGGGTCTACGCGACCTAACTCGTCCACTGTCCCTGCGTAATTCTGCGAAACACCCCTACTGTCTCCTCTATTGTGCCTCCGGGCATAACAATGTCAATGTCTATACTGTTAAGCCGTCGACGAAACGTGTACTATGCGATGTACCCCAATTATTCCACTTCCGCAAAACATTTTCCTAACCCCGACTGTCGGCGATCCTCGCCTCCTGTAATTCCTTAATCCCTTAAACTGACCCTTTATCGACAAACTAAAATCCAACGTACCTCAAGGACAAGGTTTCGAAATGTGCATAGAAATGATGAATCATATTTTCTTTCCGAATGAATTTTTTGCTCTGTGTATGGATGTATTTTTTACATTTATTTAGAGGTAATGAGGCGTATTGAATTCTAAGCGACTATCTAAACTGTTATTTGATCGGTTCCAAGATTAAATTGCAGGTGTTTGATTGAACGTTGGAACTATATAAACAGTTATATAGGTGTGTAGTTAATTAGAGTTAAAGCGATATCACGAAAATAAATAAATATACCTACGTAATTACGTTTTCGTTTTAATATAACATTAATATTGGCAAAAGCGTAATAATTTCTAATAATCGCGCGAATAAAAAGCCTGATAACATCGACTTTGTGTTTCGTTTCAACGATTAAGGTTTGGTGCAAGTTTTATGAAAAATTATTTTACGTAACTTTCATTCGTTCCACGTCTCAATTTCATTGTATATTTTATCCTAGCGACGTTATAACGTTATAACGTACAATAAAATTACATATTTTATTATGGAAATTTTTATGAATAATTTGATAGACTATCGGACATGTCGAAGGTCGATTTTGGTAGTTTCCCAAAGAATATAAGCCTGGGCTTTCATGTTACGTAAGAATCGATCATCTTCGGGTATTACGCGCAGTTTAATGGCTCGTGGCTGTTTACTCCGCGAGGGGCCAAATCGCACGGGGGAGAATCCCTCGTTACTATCGACAAGCTCGGTTCCATCTCGCAGTGTGATTTATTGCGAAATAACAGGCTCGAAGTGTCCCGTGCCAGGTAAACCCCCGACAATGTCCGGAACACCTACGAATTAACCGGATAAATGGTGTTTCGACCGGCGAGAGATCCGCTCTCACAGTGATCGTGCGATTTTCATCGTCGCTGCGTGTGGCGTCGAAGGTCCGTGCTAGTTTCCTGCGCTTTCAGCTTTCATAACTGCTGAAAATATCGCGCGCCTCGAACATGTAGAATATTTTACAAATTCGATAGAACTCCAATGTTCGATAAAACTCGACGCTTCAATTCAGAAAATAGAAAGATAACAAAAAAGACGATGAAATTTTCAAGCGCATCACCGAATAACTTGGAGAAGCGTGTAACGATATCAATCGCAGAGTAGACGATCCCCGTAGAATAATCGACTGCGGCAGGTGAACTTCCGATTTTGTTCAGATGCGATTTGAAATATGAAACGTTTACGTCGCTTCGTGGCTCGTAAATATTTTTACTGCAACTGGAAGAAACCGACGTTACACATGGAGTAACGCGATGTTGGAGAAATTTAATAGCTGAAAATTTACAATACAAATGTTTAGTCGTGGCAAATAGGTTTATTATACCGGTGACTTTATAATAATTAGCGTTCGCGGATGTTTTCATAAAAAGCGTGGTACAAAGTATTACTTATTTATGCCCACTAAGGAATTAAGATTACTTAACGCTGTCTTTGAAGGCGGGCTTATAAATTGCGAGAACCGCCGCCCGCTCGTTGCCTCGCACCCTGGCTAAATGAATAGTCGTTCTCACTCCCGTGCATAAAACGTGTAATTATCCTATTTTCATCGAGACGCGTACTCGTTTAGATAATGAAGAATGCACGGTCTGATATTTCAGAATCAATTTAGTCATTCGATATTTATGGCACTTTCTTCTGGCCACTTCGTTTCATTCGTTTTGCATAAATTCACGCTAGCTTAAAAGGCGTAACCACGCACAGTCGTTTAATTCATTGCGTTCGCTCGAGACGCAGAAACATATCGCGTATATATTACACGCGGTAATTAATCGATCGCGAAACGTTGAATAACGGATGGAGAAAAATAGTAGAGAGGAACCGAAAAGTGGTGAACAGCTTTTGGTTAAAACGATAGACCAGTTTTTGCCCGCGAGCGTTGGTTTATTAATGCAACGGATGATCGTTCTTCGCTTCGTTAAAACGTAATCACGTTCAATTATCCGAACAAAGTGTCCGCCATTTCGGTCGGATAATCGAGGTCGCGCTGTAATTTGAATAAACCACCGCGCGAAAAATCCGCAGATGCGTATCGCTACTAAAACCAAACGTTAAACGAGCGGGTGCATTCATCGGCGACGAAAAATATTTCAATCTAGCGGGCGTTGCATATACGCTAGTATACGACTTTCTTTGTACGAGAAAGCTTCAAGGCGCGATGCTTTAAATTTTTAACCGGACGATTTAATCTTCGTGCGATCGGATATCGTCTTCTTAAAAAATCTCATGAATAATCACTTAAAAAAAGAAGGAAGAAGAAAAAAAGGAAAAGCAAAAGAAAGAATATAAGACGAAAGAAATCGAAGGAATAAGATAAAAAACAGAAATCCACGAGCATAGTCGAAGACGAAAAAAGGTGAACGGAAGAGGAGAAGCGCGCCCGATGTTCGGAGCCGAGGATTAAGCGCGAAAGCAACGACGTCTGGCCCATCCTTTAATCCGGCCGAATATTAACCAGATTCGCGGCTCTGGTCCTTTCATATTTCGCCGGTGACGGCATTCTTCGACCGACTGTTGAACGACTGTCTCCGATCGAACCAAGAAGAACGACCGACTGGACGAGGCTGACGAGGAGAAACCGAACGAACAGAAACGAAGAAAAAAGAAGCTACCTACTTGAAACGTAGAAAATAAATGGCGGAAAAAAAGTCTGACCAAAAACGAGAGACAGACCGAGAGGGGCGATACAGAGGAGAAGACGGAAGGAAACGGATACACGTCGATTCGCGATATTATGCAAACGCGAGGGGACACGCGTGTACGCGGCACTGTCGCGAACGCAACGGGGGCAGAACCGTAGGGGTCTGGGGGGTGGAAGTATGCGCGCGGGATGAGAGAGAGTCATAAAATCGAGCGAAGTGAACGCCAGGAGGGAGACACTGAGTGATGTCGGTGACAGCCGCCTCTCTGCCCTCCTCCGCCTCCGCCGCCTCCTGTCGCTATTACTCACCCAACGCCGAATACCATTCAAAGTTCGAAACCGCACGTTCGCGACCCAATTCCTGCGTGGAGTCAGCTGTTCGTTCGGTTCATTCAAAGCTCGATCGACCGCCGCCGCCGGCTGGCCGTCCAGCGACCAGACGCGTTGAATTAATAACCAGGGAATAATAAAAAGGAAAAAAACAGAGAAGAAAAGAGAGAAAAAAAGTAGCGAGAGAGAAAAAAAAGGAAAAGAAAAGAGAAAAAAGAAGAACGATAAAACGAAACGATGTTTAACGCGCGAAAGTCGAGGGCTTTCCAACCTCTCGCCCTACTGCAGCTCTAACACCCCTTCTGCCCGAGCAATGAAATATGGCATCGAGCCGAGAATGACAGCGTCGATACGCGCTGGTCGATTCTGTAAATTCGTCGAGTCTTCGAACGCGTTCCAACGGGTCCGTCCGACGGCCGGCATTTAGCCGAGCCTCGTTATTTGTCAGGATCATCGGCTGCGTTATTTAAGACGTCGAGCTAGCGTGACGAATTCCTTGCCAAGAGACGCGCTCCTATCTGCGCGGCTATTCTACTATTTCTGGCGCGATATACGCGCACCGGCTTCCTCGCCTTGGCAAAGTCGAACGAGAAATTTCGAGTGTTCCTCGACTGTCCGTTAGAACAATACGAAGAGCGCGCGTAAGTTGAGCGATGGCGTTAAGATTCGTAGGATTCGCCAGCAAGCGTTTAAAAGAAACTGCTTAGCTCGCCTTGACACTCTCGTTTACTGGTGGTAACGATAGGTTAGTCGTGGAATATATTCTTTATCACACACGATTGGATTCGTTCAACGTCAATGATACAGTCGCGATTCCTACAAACGAACGCAGGAACATACATAGAAGGCTATCACTTGTTCGTCGTTTCACGGACACGGGTAGGACGGTACGCTTGTTCCGTTGGCTTCGTACAATCTTCGTGCATCACATCGATCGCGTAACAAGATTCTACCGTGAACGGTAGAAACCTGGATACAGAGCGGAGAGCGTGATAGAGGCGTCTAGTTTAACCGATACAGGCTTTCCTCTGTGCGAGAAGGTAAAAGCGAAACAACGCATTCTCGTGTACGACAGCGTCGTCCTCGTCCTCGTGTTCGTCGGCCTCTCGTCTCGCTCGCCGTCGTCGTCATCCGTCGGCGGTCTCGTTGGTAGTGGTGTAGCGATGGCGGAGAATCCTGTGGTTCACAGTCTCGCCGGCGCGGCGCTACTTTCGTTGGTCGGTGGTAGGGAGATGGGTGGGACCAGAGGACGCATTGGCCGCGTTCGATGGGCGTGACTGCGTGCCTCCCACTCCTTCGTGTAGCACGGCGCTGATTGACAGTTAGCGAACGACTGCGGACGGCGCAGGATCTAAAACCGCGCTAGGCGCTGCTCTCCACGCTCGCTCGCTCGTTCTGCTCTTCTCTTACCCGTGGATCTACCCGGTGCTTTTTCGTGGGGGAAGAACTCGAAACACGCATATTCCCGTGGCTGCCTTTGCCTGCCGGCCCGCGCGCAACATATACACCAACCTTCCACCTTCTGTCCGCCGGAGTTACGAGTGGCACACGCAGTAGTAGTTACGGTAAGGGAGGTGGGTCGGACGCCGTCTCGCGGACAGCTCTCTCGCGCGTCACCTCTTCTCTCACTCCTCTGCGTGACCGGTTCGTTCGTTCAGTAATCGCCGCGAGGAGGAACGCGCTTCTTCTTCCGCCGCGAACTCTCCGTCGACGACGTGTATTCCGCACCGTTTCTCCACCTTGTCGCGTGGAGAATATTGCCGCTGGTACGAACCGCGAATCGCTCGGTGTGTCTATTCGTTTATCATCGTAAAACAACGGGCAACCACAGATATGTAATTTTGCGCGCGGTAACGCAATATTCGCAAACAAAGAGAGAGAGATACATCGTTGCAACGCCGATACCGCCGCACCACCGACGCTCGACCTTTCGTTCGTGTCGCGCGAATACGCGACGACGAACGAACTCGACTACCACGAATCATCCTATTTAACCACAGTGGACTGTTGTTTGTCGCGCTTGTGCGACCTATGCACGGGAACCTTTCTGCTTGACCAACTCAACGACAGCCCGTCGTCATCGTCCGATAGAATTATCGCGAAAGTAATATTATCCGCATATCGGGCAGATATCTTGGTTTCTTTGTTTCGTGCACAAGTTTTGAAGCAACAGTGTGACGCGCGCGCGATCGACGGCCACGCGAGTTAAGCCGTCCGCCCGTGTGCTCCGCTCGATTTCCCTGTCTCCTTTCGTTGGAACGAAACCCCAACGACAGCCTTGATTTCGCGCCAATACTCCAACGACTACATCGTAACGAAGGATGTAAACGTGTTCCGGCAGTGACGTATGTAAATCTCTCCGGTGTTTATCCGTGCCGTTTTATCTGTGAAAACAACAATAATAATCAGTGCAGCCGAGAATTGCTCTCCGACGGTCGACGTGATAAACCGTGTGTCGATTCTGAGCAGACAGCAGCGACGCAGCAGCAACAGCGATAATATCCGTGACAACTAGAGATCGAGTGATACGTCGTGGTGATACAAATCAGTTTTCGGTAGAAACGTGATCGTGAATCTTGTCCGTCGGGAAACAGAAATAATCTGTTGTTTCGTGTCGTATATCGGTGAAGTTCGATTTATCCGTCTTTGATATTAACGACCAAGAGAAACTTATTTCAAACTATCGTCGAATATCCGCAAGCTTAACATAAATAATAGCGTCGAACAGAGAACCTATGAAAGACCACGTGTTGGAAAAAGCGAACAACTCGAGCGTATAATGTGGCGAAACTGACGCTACGGAGAGACACGCTCCGTGGGTGCTTGTTTTGGTCTGTGAATATCAACGGAACATCCGGCGGTGTGACCGCGACGATGAGGAAGCACGTGTGTCCGGCCGTAGCCGTAGTCCTGCTGCAGCGTTCAATCGCGCGTGCTGAGCTCTGCTGACGCTCGCCCCGATTTCTCGTCGTCACACAGAGTATCTCGTGTCGCCGGTTGACTCGGATCCGGGGATCGTCGAGGACCGACGGAGCCAACAGCACGCGTTAATAGTGGTTAAAGTGCAGAAGAACAGTCTCCAAGTGCTGTGGGCCCGTTTTATTGCGAACCGTCGGCCGTGCTCCATCGTTAGACAATACTGTGATTCACCATCGTGACATAACAAAGCTGAGAAATAGAAATTTGGAAGCCGATAGCGAATTACTCGAGAACGGACGTTTGCCCTGGCGACGCTGTAGCGTCGTTCTCTCTTGGTTGTTCTGTTCATTCGACGAAGGCAATAATCCGCGAGTCCTCTGAGTGTGACGAACGGGAAACGGGCAAACCGATCGCCCCGATAAGGCGAATCGAAAAGTGGGGAAACCAGTGTGTGTGAAGTGTTCGAGGTTACTTGCTTATACTGTGGGAAAATACAGCCGCTACGGTGGCTCAGCACGCAGAGTTCCCCGGCGCGGCCAGGGCGTTCATGGCGCAGCCAAGGGTACGTCGATTTATCGATGATTTTACTATGTTCAAATCACGTGTATTTCCCTACCCGATTAAAACTCGATGAAAAACTTAGGTGCGTGGTTAGGAATAAAAAGAGCTCGAAAGTGAACCGCGGCACGCGTTTCGTGGATAATTTTTGCCTTGCGTAATGTGATTTATAGTTCCGTACGATTCCAGGTGTTCGCTATGTAGGTATCTAAATAATAGCCGCAACACGCATGAACTTGAAAATCGGTGGCCGTCAATAGGTGCGCGGCTACGACCTTACCCTGGCGATCGACCGAAGATTTCGACGCTCAAGCAACTATAAATCTTTCGTATAGCGTAGCGTCCAGATAGATTTACCTTGTGACGTAACCGTTTGGCCATAGGATATTCGTTTGTAAGAGACGTGACACTGTAAGTTTCGAGGTGCACTCGCAAAATCCCGTGAAAGTGGTCCATAGATCGGGTTAAAACGAGTTCGAAACCGGCAACAGGACGCTTGCCGTTTTGGACGCGTCGTATCGTACGCGTTGATACGCTGTCCAGACGATTCCTGCGCTACTCGAACAGGTCTCGATAGGACTTTGTTGTTTAACTGGGGCTTCGGTGTAATCGAGCAACTTCGAAGTTCGAGGCTCAGTGGGTTCATGTAGGCAAATTCGTGGTAGGTAGCAGCACTCGAAGGGCGTCTCAAGGGATCGATTCATAAGCGTGTAATTTTATTCCTGACTCTTTCGACGTATATCTCCGTTGTAGTAGCGAAATCGACAAAATTTCTTGAATATCGCTGACGGAGTAGAAAATCGTAATTGCTTAGAAATTGGTAACACTCACGAGACAAACAGTATATTTAGGAGAAACTAGGAAAATCTGTCATTTGTCGAGCAAAACGGGTCGCGTGCAAGTGTAGTGTCGTCGATCCGGAATCCGTGTTCAAGTGGTCCGTTCCGGAGAAACTCTCTCGAGGTAGACAACCCGAAATTATCATTTTACGTGAATATCGTGCACGACTGGATTGACATGCCATCGAGATGCACGAATCGATATGTGAGAGCGTCTGTTGGACGCCCGCGGATAGCCGCCGTTCGAGGAATTGATTACGATTCTTGTCGTCGACTGGAATTTTGTTCACGCGACGATCATTCCGGCCCATTGCTCGCTGTGGATCGTATTCCCCTTGATTTTCATTTGGCGGCAGTCTCGAAACTCTGGCTGGCGCTGGTCTTCACTGTCCGTCGGACGTGAAACTGCGTCCACTCTGCCAGATGTCCCCTCTTTTTATACCTCGACTTTTATGTCTCCCTATGGGAAACCTCTCGAACCTTTCCAACAAACGTAGGAATTTCCTTCGCTATAGAACCGTATTTTTAGGGAAAATCAGTGAAAGCCATAGGATTTTTGGAGTAAAATTTCGACCGTGACTTACGAGAGATTTCTTCTATCATGAGAACTTGTTTTTAGTGAAAATTAGTGGAAATAATTAGTGGAATTTTCGCGACAAAGTTTTAACCAATCTGATAGAACCTTCCATCGTTGTGACGTTTTATTTTTAAGAGAAACTAATGGAGATAATCGGTAGAATTTTTCCTGCGAGATTTAAAGCTATATGATGGAACTTTGCTTGATAGCGAAATTTTATTTTGAGCGGAAATTAGAGAAAATAACCTGGAGAATTTTTGAGCTAAAGTTTAAAGTACCGTTCCGTGGCCTATAATTGGTAGAAATTTCTTTCATCGTGAAATCTTATTTTTAGTGAGAATACCGGAAAATAACCAGTAGGATACCTGGAGAAAAATCTGAACCGTGGTTTAATCTAGTCCATAAATTCCCATTTGTTGAAATTAATATTCCAAGATAATAGTACAGTTTTAAGAACTCTTTGGAAGAAAGACATCCAAGTTCGTCTGCGAGTATTTCATTAACGTTCCATTCATGCAGCGCTTAACGCACGAAAATGGCTATCGTTAAGAAAGAAAAGGTTTCCTTTAGAACGATAGCACCAGATGTCGAGATAAAATTTATCAACGGGTACGTCTAGTCGATCATCGTGTCATGATTTCGTCTAGCATAATGTTACTACTCTTGTAAAGGGTTAATCGGTCAGATTTTCTCTGACGTTTCTCAAATTCCAGCGACGATTACGGTTTTATCGGACACGGCCAAGTGAAAACGGTATCGGTGTCGATAAAGAGCTTTACGAGATCGTCGATAAGCGACGATTGCTCGCGTGCCGGTCGATTTTCAAGTGACGGAACTTACCTCTCGTTTAGATTCTACTACCGTCGGTCTCCTCTTCCCTGTCAGTATCGTATCTCGACAAAGTGCTTCTGTCGATTTTCCATGTGTCCAATCAGTAGACGTTGCTTATCTAACTAAATATTTCCTTTTTAACGCTATCGCCCCATAATTTCACCCTTTTTTGCGCAAAATTGCTTCGTACGAAATATCGTCTTACGTGAAAGTGGTTCAGAAATCGGACGTTTGCGAGAAATTCGACACGTTTCGAATATTTGAAACGGCGATCGATATTTACTGTCTAATATTCGTGTGACTCGTTTTGTGAATGCCAGGGTTCTTCGAAAAGTGAATTTTAATGAAAAATTTGTGTCACGTTTTGATAATGGATCATAGTTTGAACAGTGGCGTTTGGAAAAAGCGGCAGTGAGTCGTCTCGAATGCATAATTCGAAATTCGACATCGGACACAGCCGGTTGTGTCGGAGCAATCTCGTGAACGAGGAGACGAATGAATTTTCATGTATACGCGAGCAAGATGAGGTTAGTTTCCGTAAAGTACGAGCGAACGATTTGTTAATATTGCAAATAGTACCTTGAGGCGTTTCGATTAGACGTACATTATTCAGAAATATTATTTGAGCAAAAGTATGTTTGATGTGTTCCGGTCTGAATTATGTATCCAGCATTCTAATATATTAATTCGATAGAAAACTTCACCTAGAAGGCACACCGATATTCCAAGTACTAGTAGAAGGAACGTTCTTTATTAATCCCTCTGACGTATTCGTGTTTCATAAACCTTTCATAACCCGTAATATGATCACAGCTTAGAACATTTAGTAAAAATTCAAGTCGATTCGAGTCAAAATTCAATTCGACATTTGTATTACTGTATTCGTCTTTCGTTGCAAACACTGTTAAAAGGAAATATATATTTTCGACTTGCCCGCCGCCATCTTGGTCATCACTGACCGGCTCCACTAACTTTAATTAAGCCGTACACACCACGTTGCCACTTATATCCGTCAAACCGCGACCCTGATCGATACCAGAAAAAAACTACCCTAGCATCGAGTGTACACGAGAGAGTACACTCTAGCTCAAACATCATTGCAACTCTGTTACGCAATCTGTTTGTCTTTCGAATCGCGAAAAATGATCCACTTCGAACTAGCGATCGAAACGTTCGATGAAATCTCTTCTTCCATCAGCCATCGACTTTTGCTACAAAACCGACGACCCAAATATCTTTGAAATTCGAAAAAATGTCAACAGAAAATGCTAAAAGATGATTCGAATTCACGGTATCCGAATGTCTAATCAGATGTTTTACGTATTGTTAAAGTACAATTGTAACGGTTAAACTAACTTTGCCATCGAGAAGAACGCAAGAAACGATAAAAATCGCGATGGTGATGTCGACACGGAGGACGGAAGCAGAAGGGGAGACTTCTGTGCGTTTAATTGCGAGTCGGGCGAGCGTGGAAATAATGAGAGCCGCGGATTGGCTGGTTGTACGAAATAACACGGTGCATCGACGCGGCGTCTCAATCGCTTCTCTTATGGCTGTGCACGTTTTACCGCTCAATTTTCCTTCACTGCTCCTTGCTCGAAATTGCCAAGATACCAAGATGCGTGCATGCACAGGTTTCGCGTGCGAATCGCTCTTTTCGTCCCAACGCCGAGCTCCGAATACCGCGTAAACGCAATTCGTGCGTTGCATCCGGGTCTATCGAGCTTATCCTGTCATATTCAACCGGTTCGTCGGTAATTTTATTGCGCATGCTTCCTTAAGTCGTGGCAGCGACGCTATTGCCGTGATTAATGCGCACGAGACTTATGATGTTCCGACGAAATGAATTCTCTTTTTCTTTTTTCCTTTTTTTCCTTCTCTTTCTCTTTCCCCTTCTGGTTGTTACTGGAAAAAATCGCCAGCTAGAGGGGAATTTCGAAAGCGTTTCGTCGATATGTTCGTGAATTTCGTGTTTTGGCGAATCGTTGCGCGCCGGTGTGCCGAGCGTTTTCGGGATTAAAAATTCCAAGGTTCGGTGAATAGCTGCGACGAGCGCGGATTTTTGTCCACGCGGTGGCGAACGAACCGTGATTATGTATTTATGGGTATCCATCAATCACTTTCGCTCTCCCGATCGCCGCGGATATCGGCCTTTAGCCTGTGGATTAAAGTCGTATCGATTTCTCGCGCGTTCCATTCGCTGCCCTCGACGAGGCGATATTTTTTTGTCCTCCTTTTTTCTTTTTTCGCCAGGTTTCTGTAGGTTTTTCGACGGACCCCCTTCTGGTAACGGTATACGGGTCGGAGGAAAACGTTTGGCTGTTGAAAAAGAAAGTTATCGAGGGATTTCTGTCGCCTGACTGGTTATTTCGGAGTGAAATTTAGTGGGGGTCTCTAAATATCGTCTGCTTCCATGTGTCTTGCTTGGATGCCAGAAAATATTCCAGCAGATGTATACACCGTCCTGTCGTTTGTTTTCACCGTCGAAAAAGTATTCAGGTCGCGGGAAAATTAAGAATATTGCGTTCGGTAGCATGTTCGGTTCTAAACATCAACGGGCGTCAGCTTGAATAATGCCCCTTCCTTGGAATTATACCTGTACGTACTTGTAATTCTAACTCAGTTCTTGCTTCATTCTCAATTTCAGTTCTGTACTGATATATGTCAAAATTTCTTAATCGTAGGTACTGATTACTTTCGAGTAATCAGCCATTTTTTTTTTTTTTTTCATTATGCTACAATCTTCATTGCGAGACAGATATACTTCATTGCTATCTCAAAGCGGGACGAAATTACTCCACTTTTATTCTGCAATCTTTTCATTGCAGACGGTATTCTTGAAATTCGAAGCGTTTATAATTTATAGAATATTTAAGCCAGTCTGAAATACGCATATAAAAATTTAGATATTTTGCTTAATTGTCCAAACGGTACCGTCGGAGAAAGCGCATCATACATTTTTTTTTTTTTACCAATAATTATTCAATTCTTAAGAACGTATCTGTATGTATTCCGCAGAGGAAAAAACAATGTCTCGTGATAGTCGTCTCCACGACAAAGACAAAAAACTCGATTAATCGATTTCCAATTTACCGTACTCTTTCGCGCTTCCAATTATTTCGAGCATCTTCGTAAGACGTTTTAATCTAAGTCCCAGTTTCGTCCAGCAGGGTCGTAGTGGTGGTATCGCCGAATCTTGGAGCGATTCGAGGGCTAAAATCGACGAGCTCGTCGAAAAAGAGCGGACGATAAAGCGGACGATGCACGATGCGCCCTTAAGATAGGCGAGGCACATGGCGTTGTCCCGATGCGTGCTTGTACGTCGCAATGTTTTCCAAATGTCGACATCAATCAGAAAGTAACGAACAGTCGCCGGGCCCTTTCTCTCTCTTTCTTTCTCCTCGCCTCCCTCCTCTCCTCACGACTTCTTTCTCCGTCCTGGAATCTCAGCCATGTTTCTGCGAGCCAAGCGTACTCGATAACCGCGTCCTTTAGGCTCTATTCACAACTGGTTTCTGGCCCCGTATAAATTTCTCCGAGAGCGTGGCGCGATTAATAATCGATTTACTTGTGGAACGTGGCCCGAGCCGCTATCGATCCGAGCAAATTGCCCGAACGATCGCGCTCTGAAATCTGACGTTTCGCCATGCGTTGCAAAGTTAGGCTACGTCGCGAATGTCCACAACTTACAAACCTCTCGATTTTTAAGATTTCTTATAATAATCCTGTTGTGCGTGAAAGTATTAGATTTAACTATCAAGAGTTTTGAAAATCGTACGTTTAATGGTTGTTTTTATTCCGTTTTTTCTGTCACGTGGGTTTTTTTTTTATATTTCTTCGTGCGATTAGAAGACGAATCGAATTTAAATTGGATTGATGGAAGTAAAAGTGTTGGAAAACCTCACTCATCGGCCATGATTCGATTAATTCACCGCGCCATCATCGTCGCGAACTACAGCCACTTCTCCAAGGCGTTCGAATATCTATTTTACATTACGTTTCATCGCATTAGCGTCGGCCAGAAGTTTATACAAGCATTGCAACTAAGCCTGTAAGCTCATGTCGTGTCGACGACCCGCAGGGTAGCCTGCACGTTAATATAGGACACCAGCACACCATACGACCACCTTTCGAAATATTTCCGTCCAACGGAACCCGTTTTTATCTTTTTTCAATTCTGACTAAACTTCAGCAACGTGCAACTATTTTTGCTCGCACAAACTTTTCTTTCTTGCATTTTCACATTATCAACAATTTCATAGCGCATACATAATGGTTACTGATAATGGTTATTGATATTGTAACAGTATGTATAATACTCTAATTCATTATTTATATGAAAACGTATTTATGGGAATAGTAACTATCTTCTACGAATACACCCTCACTTCTAACGTAACTGTTCATTTAAACAAATTATTTTTTCTTATTATTATCAAGCCTCTTTATCGCACACAAACTCGAAAGCACAACATTTGCGTGAACAGAAATATTTAAATAATTGAATGGACTTAACAGCGAGTACACTGAGAAAAGCTTGGAGCGTTACGTTATTATCCAGAGTTCTCAAAATCCCTCCGCTTACTGGTGATGAAAATTTTTTCACGGCCATACGAGATTAATAGCCAAGTGGGAATGGCTTCGATATTTCTTGCCGGCGCGTTTATGCCATTTTGAAATTGATTTCGACGTGAAGGATATGAAACCATACAGAGAGGAGGGCGAGGGAAGTAAGAGGGAGAAGGACCGCGATCGGGTTATTGGTGTTTACCTCGTCGGTTCGAAAAATTCGCCGGCGGCTGCTCGTCGATCACCGGCTAATTTTCTGGGTCCTCTGGCTGGGTGATCCGCCATTCCCGATGGATTTTCGTCGATTTATATTTCCGGTCGTGTCTATAATCGCGAGCAGCCGCGCGCGCGCGTTCACTGTATTGATCGTGAAAGAGAGGGTGCACACGCGTCTTCCGCGTCGTGCCCCTGCTCGCCCCCTTACTTCGTCCCCGGTGATTTATACCGTGGCGTTTAAGCACACTCGCCTTGACCTATCCGCTTGCAAATGAGCCACGTTTCTCGGACCACGGTGAATCCTCGAACCGGTCGATCCGATCGATCGGTTCCGTATGCCTCGAATCGACCATTCTAATGTGAATTCCATACTCGATGTGTTTGCGAGTCGAAACCAGTCGATTTTCGCAATTCCTTATGTATCGGCTTATGTATCTGCTTCCATTCTATAAAATAAATAAATATATTTCAGTATCTACTTTCAAATTTATCATCTATCTTTTTACATGTCAATATTTGTTGGTTTCTCGTATTTATAAATTTCGATCAAATTTAATAACGTTACACGTACGATATAACGGTGTATGATGTTTTTAGGTGTACACGATGTTTTCTTCCTAAATTCCAATGGTGAAATCCTGTCTGATGATTCTTGAATGTAAGAGGGATCGTTTCTTCCGAATTTCTTAGGAATTTCAAGTACCTACAAAGGAGAAAATTTTTACGTTTTGTCATCTTTGTCGAATTTTTAACGACACATAGACTATATTAACGTTATTCATTGGCGTACGTGATATTCTTTTGATAGATTCTTGCGGTGAAATCGTCTCTACGTTTCCGATCCAAGGATTCTTATTTTTTAGAATTTCTCGGGAATCTAACATATTCGAGTATCTCTTCATGCTTCTAAACGTTTCATCGAGTTTCCTAATATGTAATGCGTATGATATGTTAGTGTATGCTGTTTTGCGTTCCCAATGTTCTCCTGTCTATCAAGGACTAATGATAGAAGCTTCTTTGATGTATTTCTTCGATCATACTTTTAGATATTTTAGTAATATCTACTTACTATAACATGTGTTTATAGAGATTCTACCGTTTAGATATAGATACGCGATAGTCATCTATGTACTAGGAAAATTACGTCACCCTCGAAAGACGTTTTGATCCGGGAAACAAAGAAATATGCAAATGCCTGTCCTCAATCAACGCTGTCGCAATGCAAACGTAGTGCACTAATAACGAGCATCGGGCAGCCTTTACCTATTTGCAATAACTTGTCTTATTTTCTTATTTTTCTACCTCTCTTATCGAGTATCGTTAAAATTTCCCGCTATGCGCATTTGTCGAATCGAGCGCGGCTCAGAAAAGTAAGCTCTTCAATCGCGTTATGAATATTTCATCGCGGCTGCAGCTGCGCACCGTGGAAATTCATGCCAAATAATTCGCCTCCAGGCATTCAGCGTCGTTTTACATCGGCGGAATTACCGCGCGAAAACATTTCTACGTTAACGCCAGATAAACTTCTGCATCTCGAGTCGCGAATCGACTCGTAGCGTTTTTTTCTTTCACGCTAACAATCGCCAACCAAGAAATTATCGTTTCAATTTTATTACAAAAAAATAAAGAAACAAGCGTTGATCATAACAGCGGGTAATTTAGCTAAAAAGTTGTACTATCTTTCAAGTTCTTCGTAGGAAATAAAATCGTGGAACCTGGTATTGCTTTGCTCCATTGCGACCAAGGCTTGAAGTTACCGCGTCCTCCGTTGCTCTCTCTCCCGTTTAAGATATTCTACACGATCGACTAGTGATATCTTCATAGCTTTGCTCTCCATGCTGAATTATTAGACGTTAGTCGTTTTTTCTTTATCCTTTTCTGACGATCGAATTCATTTTCCTTTGCAGCTTGCCGTATTTCATGAATTTCGGCGAGAATGGAAAGCTACGTGTAGATCAATTTAGATTCATTTTCCTCATATTTTATGTAGTTTCTTTTATGAAACGGGATTCTTGGTGCTGCTAACAAAGTCCTCGTAACATTCTACGATCAACGACGTAGTAATTATGCATATCTTTAACTGCGATTAAAAAATCCAACTTCGAAGATGGATAAATCATGCATCTATGACATAGTATGCGTAGGAATTCTTCTTACGAATGGAAATATCAAAGTATTATACGTATCACTCTGTTCCTCTTATATCAAAAATGAACTTAAGGAAACGATCAAAGAACTAAGGAAATATCGTTTCGAGTTTACTCCACTTGATCGCAAACCGGACGACTGGCGTTGTTTTTACGATAATGCGGTGAAATCAGATAGCTCGTTCCATCCTGCACGAAATATTTTGTACTCCAGTCTGTAATACATTCGACCGATAGTACTAGTCAAATTGAAAGTGCACGAAATAGAACTTTTTCAACGTTTCCGTGTCATTTTTGCTAACGCTTGCGATCAAAGATTCGCGATTTACCGTGTAAACCATATTCCTTTCGAAATCACGATAGCTGAAGAACAACCGTCGTTCATCCCCTCTTTCATTTTCTCTTTAACCTTCCTTCTCTCTTCTTTTCCATCTTCTTCTTTCCTTTCTTCCTTTATTTCGTCGTTTTTCTTTCCGTCACGAAATTACCAGCTCTCAAACTTGACGGTCGAGCCACGTAATTAGCGATAATAATCGCCTTGCTTTCGTTTCCGCGATATCGTGACAAGGTACATGCCGCGACGAGTCAAGAAAAATCATTGGCTTCCTTGTTCCTGATCGTTCCACGATCGAGATATCTTCGATACAAACTCGAGGAAACTTGCTGGCCGACGTTTCGCTGTCTCGTCCGTTTCACGTTCGTTTCTCGTACAAGCTCGTTTGCCGATATTCAGAAACTTCTTCGATTTTTTGCGCTCGAAGAGCACGTCATTTACTGGCAAGTTAAGTAATTCCCTCGCACGATTCTCCATTTAACGTTCAACGCTGATCTTCCCCGTAATCGACTCCGACTTCTGGAAGCTCCATTATGTTTCAGCGGCCAGGTTTCTAAATTCCCTTTGATTTATTTGATCGTTAATTTATTTTAGCGAACGGAATCTTTAATTCATGCTAACTTCCCGATCTCGCCACGTCTTAATTTTCTCCGCGAATTCCTCTCAAAATACGATTCCAGCGAAGCGTCTTCCACTCGATCAAATTTCAACGATTCCGCACACGCCACGTACCACGCACGCTTACGAAATTCATATTTCACGCGCGTCGCTATCGTCCAAAGGTTCGCTCCACTCATTCCACTTGCACCTCGAATTGCTTGATCGTGCGTTGCTTTCGCTTTCTAGCCATCTTGTACTATCCCCTACTCTATCACCTCTCTTCTTGGTCCATCAATATTGATTACTCATTCTACTTACGTATATTCTACTTACGTCCAGTCCAATGATAAGCTAAAAGAGAAAGAAAAAAAAAAGGTAATAAAATAGATAGATGTAAGGAGAATAAAAAGAAGAGTAAAAAAAGACGCAGACAGAAACGCAGAAGAGGTTTCGCAATAAATTCCCAAGTGTCCCCCTCGGTATTTCTGTAACCCGGTGTATTTTCGATTGCGCGTACACCTCCCCGTTTGACGACGGTTGTCTCGCGGAGAGCGGAAATAAATTCCGCCTATTTTTGCGCGGAACAACCAGCATTCCACGGCTATGGCACTCGGAACAAGGACGGTCGAGTCTTCTATATTTAATGCATTAATAGCGCGAAATCGATGGATCCGGTTCGTTAAAGTTTACGACCGCCTTAACCTGTGACATTCGACTTTATCCTTCAATTATTTGTCACTGACACTCGTCGAATCGTAAGTTTCATAAAACCGTATCAAAGTCGAGCGTTGCTTAGATAAGCCAGAGATAAAGGTGTCTCGTTGTTGCTGCTCATTCGTGCCCTTGCTAATTAAAAGCGTATTAACAAATAATGTCGCTCGTTTTTCGTTAGAAGGTTCACTTACGTTCATCTCGATATCTTAATCTGCGCGAACTTATCGCGATTATCGCGAGCCGCTAAGGCGGGATAATAATGATGGCTGATAATAGAGGAGTAGCCGCTTCCGCGAAGTGGTATTTCAAAGCTCGCGTACGCGCTTCCGATGAAACAGAAACAGTCTGCAGAAACAGATGATACGTACTGCAGTACCATCATTGATTTCTATCGATCCTGCGATAGTTGGGTGATTATGTTTGGGTGGAATGGCATCGATATATCGGTAGTAAAAATTACTTACATCGATAGAGGAATGAGTATGTAGTACATCTTTAATTGACTATGAGGGGAGATTTTATCGGGCCAGTTATCGCAGGTGACATGGAAATCTCGAGTATAGTAAACTTCTACTTATTTTTAGTTATCATCAAAATAAGTAGTTTATATAATACAAATTTATTGCTTCTCTCTATTGTTTAGGATTTGTCGTTCACATACAGTCAATACGTTAAAATATCCATGCGTGCTTGATACTTCATATTTGAAATATAATTTTCCAATGTATAATTTTTCAATCTGTGGTCACAGTCATCTAACGGGTGATAATAAGGAATATTTATCAAAAATAAATTTTGGCTTATTCTTTCTTTCCTATTTGTATGTTATAGCGTCACATAAAATCTACCGATCGCGAATATATAACGTAGTCTGGGTACATTTATGATTAACTAACAGAAGTTCACGTTCGGATATATGAATTCAAACGGCAGAAATTAATTGAACTGGACACGAATAGTTAATTGCGCTATGTGTCTCTGTTTTCTATTAAATGAAAATAAAATATATACGAGT
The DNA here is from genome assembly GCF_910591885.1 of Bombus terrestris. Lineage (NCBI taxonomy): Eukaryota > Metazoa > Arthropoda > Insecta > Hymenoptera > Apidae > Bombus > Bombus terrestris. The sequence continues at coordinate 10,716,774 of NC_063273.1, read as the reverse complement.
CTTGTTGCAGGAAATCAATTCTAAGAATCGATTGGAATAGAAACGGTCAGTTATCGAAGTACTGCTATATCTAACTAACAAACGACATCTAATTCCGATATAGTTTCAGGAAACCTCGTAAAACTAGAGAAGTTACTAAGAGCAATATGTATTAGAGCGCGAAGGCTGCTTTAAACTGCGCGAGCACGTGATACCAACTAGTCTCGTAATTACGTTCGATTAACAACTTTTTCGAGCTGAATGAAACCGAGCGTCGCCTGTTTTAATCTCGTAACGCGTAAAACGATTCACTCGAGTTAAGAACGATGGTAAATTTCCTTCTGGTCGATACTATTTGGCCGATATAATATTTTCGGTTGCCTCGAACATCTGCCAGTAGTCAAGGTGTGGGTCTCGCGTTAATTACGAGCACTGCGTTGCGCCTTTACATATATTCATATACGGATATTCACACATATATATGTGTGTGTATACGCGAATACATACGATCGATAATTCGTACTAATTTTTTTTTCTCGCTTTCTGGTGGTTTCAGTATGACGACGGCGGGCTGCACGGGAGTTACCTCGAGGGCGGAGGTGGCGGAGGTGGCGCAGGGCTGTACGATCCGCACGGGAGCGCCCGAGGCGTACCAGGTCTCCATCACAGTCCACACCTCGGAAGTATGGGACCTGCACATCCCCAGTATCCACCGCCCCCGCCACAACCACCCCAACACGTTCTCGCGGCGGCAGCCGCGGCTGCAGCATCTGCGGTACCCGATGTCCACAAACGCGACAAGGACGCGATTTATGGGTGAGTTCGCCTTTTTACTCTTCTGTTTTCCTTCTCTCGTTTCCTCATCTTTCTATCTCTTTTCCCGGCTTGAAGATTTTTATTCTCGTTATCCTTCCTTTCGTTAGTATTATGGAGTAGCCAAATGCAATTGGAAAATACAGACAGTAAGCGACGAATATTTCTATCATTATTATCGTCCACTTTCTGTATCTGTCATAAGATCCAGAATAGTAAAATATAAAGAGCATGGTGAGTTAATTCCAAGTGACTAATAAACAAAACTTCTTACTCTTTTATATATATCATCGGTGTTTTCATTTTTCACTGAAATAAAATGGAATACTGAGTGCAAATAACAAATAAGTAATGATTTTTTATTTACTTTTATCGAGGTATAGCTTAGGTAGTAATAAAATAAGGTAAAAAGAGTGTAAAGAGTAAATGATTTTTCTCAGTCTCGAATATTTATACTTCTTCTTTTTTTAGTTTTACGCCAGATATAGAATTGTAAAACGAACTGTAAGAATAAATGACAAGGTATATTGCGGTCGCAATGATGAAATCTAACCATATAGTATAGAGTATAATAACAGGCGAGTTAACGAATTACGTATAACATTCAAGGATAATACACGTGACGGTGTGTTTGAATGATACGTATAGTTCTGTCACACGTATGGCTAGATGCAATAATATGCGTAAGTAATATGAAAAAGATGCTTACAAGATATAATAATCTTCGTTACTTGGACAAGTATAAGATACATAAGTATAGAAGTGTAATGAAAGAAGAACGGTGAATATGTAGAATCAAACAATTATGCTGCAATATGTACGAATCGTTAAGTTAAGTACTAACACATAGACGCGTTTATGAGTATTTAAAAAGGAAGAAATTTGTCGACAATAGTTAAATTAATCATTTCCATTTAGAGTAATCATTTGATTTCCGAAAAGTTACACATACATCGTACATTTTGCTATTAATATTAAGAACTTCTCGGACAGTATGATCTACTAGCAGACTGTGAATTTTTACACAAATTGATATTTTTATGGACACAAATAGAAAAGTAGGATCTAAGTAGAAATTCGTTTCGTTTACTTTACTTCGGATATTTATATTTTATTTTTATCTTTGTCTATTATTTGCGATCTATATACTCTCTATGTACATTTTCTACATCTTTAAATTTCTTATAAACATAAAAATTTGCAATGTATCGATCATTTTGCAAGCCCATTCATTGGCTTATTTTAGTAACTCGCCCCAAAAAGTTTCATGTTCTCAAAGAATAAAAAAGATTTTGTAATCTCTCTCTCCCCCCTCCCCCAAAGTATATAAATACCTAAATACTTGAATTATCGTTCGATAAGGATTTTCGTTATCAACCGGTAGAATTACAAGCAATTTGAAAACGTCTAGCAGGGAAGAGTGGTATTGCGTATGATTGCAACGATAAGAGTTCGAAGTCCATCGACGTGCACGAACCTTGGAGCGTCGCGCAATTAAAACGCGCGTTTAAAATCGGTCGAATTAAAATCCATTATCAGAAGGGGGTCGGTTAATACTTAAAGGCGACCGTTTAACGCCGGCACTCGTGTTAATACGCCCCTATCGGCATTAATCTGCTCGTAATTTCGCTATACATCGGCTGACATGGAGGAATGCAGCGTTACAATGGGGTTTGATAAATCGTAATGGACACGTGATTTACATGAAAATTCATGACGCGTTACGTGTTTATTTCTTTATTGCAACACCTTCTTCCCCTTCTTCTCTTTCTCTTTGCATATTCCTTGTCGTGTGTGTTTCTCACCGTGTTACTATCAAGAAACAAAACCTTCGTGCCGGTGTCAACTTTTAATATTCAACGCGTTCGGGTTTCTTGTCGCGTCGTGGAAGGTTCTTCTTCCATTGAACTTTCCTCCCCTCCTTCGACTACACGAATAAAATAAATTTTGAATGTACACACGTACACGAGTCCCCGACCGATGATTCATGATCCAACCAGCCAAATTCAGAGGATCCAGCGCCAGCGTCGTTCTTTTTCGTTCGCGAAACGAGGTCCAACTTTCGATCTTTCGACATGCTGTCCGCTTTTCTCTCTTCGATACTACTTCTTACCGTGAGCGAAATTATCTTACGATCCTGCATTCCTTTCGCATTATACGCGTTTAATAGTTCGCAAAGCGGCGTGGTCTAAAATTCTAGTCGCGTGTTTTCAATACGCACCAGCCCATTTTTCGATAATAACATAATTCAGCATATAGTAATCGACATTCCTACTAAGGTATGCGCGTACGTGAATTTCTATACTCTCGGTGAAATTCCAAGCTGCTCTGAATCTCAAAGTTCAAGATTTCCCTCGATCTAAAATCTTGCAGATAAAAAACGTCGAAACGAGTACGCTGATAAATGAAAGTAACGGAACGCGTAACGACAGAATACGATTTATAAAAGGTACTCGATATCAACTTTGGGAAGCGAGTGTAAAATAACTTTTAGTTTTAGTTTTATCGAGAGACGCTTTCTACGACTCTCCCACCGATTTTCCATTTTTTCGTATCAAACGCGTTGGATTCGCAACTCAGAAAAATAATAGCTAACCTTAATGGATTGTGCTTCAACTCTGGCAATATATCGACGTATTTCAACAAAAAATAAATGAGAAGATTAATAAAAAGAGAAAAACATAGATCTACGCGTGAAAGGTGATTGAGGGAAACGATGGCGGAAGGTGGATATGGTGAGCAAACGCGTTTCGAGGCTGTGCCTCGTGCCACGCTCCCAGCAGGCTCTGAAACTCGTCAATTGGCCGTTTTACGAAGCGGCTCGGCCGTGTTCCATGTGATTTATAGCCGCGAGATGGCCCGATTTCTGGTATACATCCTAGAACGGGAGCCTCATTATTTCGTGCACCCTGTAATTTGTCCACTCGTCGTGTGCCCTGGCCGCCGATCCCGAATGGGTTCCAGCGCTTTCTCGCAACCGTCTTGGAGGGCCGTTACGAGGCGGCATTTAGCTCCTTCTAAGCCGTTCATTTCCTTGCTCGTTGATAAACTCGTGTTTACAAACTGATCGTGTACACTCGTCCAAGCCGATTGAGTCGTTCAGGTGAAATCGACCTGCTGTTGTCGTCTATATCGCTCTCATTCACCACCGCGACTCGTCTGTCTTCGTTTAGACGTGGAAATTGCGGACGATTTATTTGGACATCGCGAAGGCAGCGACCGGATCGTTGCTTTATTTGATAGTCTGTCTATTTTGGATGGACAGCGCGAGATTACAGAGAATAGTGGCGATTTAGAATGTAAAGTCGCGGAAAGCAATTGGTTAACCCTTTCGAGATTAACGCGAGAATACGTCACGCAAATTACCGGGCATGGTTAACGATAAAACGTCTAATCCACGACGTGTTAACGTACGTTCTCCGACAGGATATTAGAAATCTAATACCTTACAGTAGATAGTAAATCTAACACCTTATCTCTACTTATTAAAATAAATTATTAATGCCCAATTAAATGCACTTTGCCAATTGAATCTACTTATCCGAACCTGAACGCCAATCATGTAATTTCAAATTATATACATGAATTGTTTTTTACTCATTTGTACTCAAACAAGCGATCACCTGATAGTGCCAAATTAACAAACTACTCTCCCTCTGTTAATCTCTGATCGACGAAATTTCTATCAAGTTTCTATCAAAAATTCTATTCGTGCAAGTGCAAAAAATGTATTCGAAACGAGCGTTGATTTTTGCTATAGTTTTACGGCTGCACGGCAATTGCACGAAAGAGTTTTACGTAAGTCTGGCAGGCAGACGTAACGCACAAGCGAATCTGCCAATCACGGCTGGGCTCGGGTCCTTATGCAAGGAGCATGATTGGCCGAGTCATTTATGGATTAGACGTCTTACGCAAATCTCTCGTTCTCTCTCTTCGGCAGCACACCGCGGAACACACGTTTGGCATTTGTCCGTCCCATGTTCCCTCAAAGTGCTTCGTGATTTCGTACGCTGAAGCACGAGACTGTGGTCCTGTTTAATATTCCATTTTTCTGATTGACGATAATTAGTGCATTAGAGTGACGTTTCAGCAGATGAGCGGCTAATGAATATTAATGCACTGTTTAATGGAATTGATCGGTGCGCGTCGGCTCTATGATTACATCACACGCGTTGCAGTTAGACAGCCACCCGGTAAAACAGGATCCCGAGGTTTTATTTCGGTGTCTAGCATACGTGTCTGGCTTTTTTCCCTTGGCAAACGGTTAAAATACTTTTTGTGCTCGGAAAAATCCAGGTTTATTTATTTACTTGGTTATTAGCAATTATTACATTTATTTGGTTACATAGAAGTCTGTCAGTTGGATATCAGATACCAATAGTGAAAAGGATCGAAACGAAGAGAGAGGTACAGGAGAGTTAAGAGGAATAGAAAAGACAAAAATGTGGACCATTAGTTTCTCGCTACATTAAAATTGATTTTAAATTCTATTTTAATAGCGGCAAGCGATAGTATTTCATTAGAGAAGGTTTGACGCTTGATAGCAGTTTCCTTTGAGGAATCAAGGAAACAGCTGCAAAAACCACCTGTGGACATTTCGATGAACCACATCGAATAAGATCGCGGTTTTCGGGAAATATCACGATTAATTTTCAACCCTCCACCTTTATCTCTTATTATCGGCGATGCGCATTTCCGTTGTTTTTATTTAAATCGCGATAAAATCAGCGCACAAGAGCAGATATGCGAAGCAGAATTCACTTTCACCGGCGACGGTTTGCCGCCGCTTCGCTTTGCCGTGTTGCGAGGGTTGCATTTCGATATTTCAATTCGCCGTTGATGTTGATTAATACGTGTTGATAAACTTTCCTCGACGCGTAGGAATGCTAAACCATTAGGATATGTATATTCCCATTCAGTTTTCTCACGCGTTGCACGCGTCTAAAACTTTAAGGCCAGCTCGTGTTTGGAATATCGGAATGATAGAATTCTCAACCCTCTCTAAACAAATTAATACGTTTACATGTATCTTCTTCTAAAAAAATTTATTCTGTACTCGGATAATATTTGTCCGTATCTTCAATCCGCGATTCTATTGTCCAGTTTTATATACTGGAAAACACCGAATAACCAAATAACAATTCTTTCCCAAGTTTAATTCCCTCGTAGCGAAATAAAACTATCATCCAATTATCCAATATCATTCGCTGAAACCATACGAACTGAAAATAATTTGAAATGAATGTAACATCAAACGAAGAAACTTCTAATTTGCCACAGAAAATCTCTGTGATCCCCTCCATGGATCCACCTTTTACGCCCAATTAATACCGCGATTCGTCACGCTTAATAATAATCATGCTGCCTTAACCACTGTTACAGACGTTCCACAGAAAAACATCGGCGTAAAAAGCACGATGTTGACGAATCCCGGAATCACTGCACCACCGAACAGTGTGTATCGTAACTGGTCGAATCACAGCGTGAAATTGCCGATGGCCGCATATAAAAAAGGGCTGGGTCGGCAAGGGCAAAAGGGGGTTCGGCGGGGACTAGGAATCGAGGGCGGAAACCACAAAACCGCAAACATCCTCCGCGTTCAACGGACAATCATATCATTACGTTCTGCGGTTCCGTCATTCTGACACCTCGTTCCGACCCGTCATTTGTCATCGACGTTGCACTTTGCTGCACCGCGACCGCTTAAGAAGCGTGCACCTCCATTCATAGCGGCGGTTTTCCTGATTGCACGAAAGACAAACCGCACGCCCCTTTTTAGAACCTGCTGAAACCGCTTTTAATTTTCCCTAGTATAAAGAAAGAGGACGCTACTTTTATAATTTCTTTTTTTCATGTTACAGTGGTTAGTACCTTTACTTTGTTATCTTTATGCTTTAGAGTATAAGCATAATTGTTCGCGGATGTTCCAAGGTTGTTGTCCGTTAAACGGCTCGTTGTTCGATCGGATAAAAGTAGGAGTAGGTTTTATTGTTAGGTATTTGTGGTTGATCGGTGCGGCGAGATTGAACCTGTGACGATCAGGCCATATATGTGGTGAAAGTGATCGTTTATGTTGGTCCTTTTTGCGCTGCTTCGGTGTTTGTTAGGTTGTACGTTTATAACAGGTGGAAACCCGATATTTTTTTCCCAATACGCATTTAAAAGTAGACGTTTATTGAGCAATTACGCACAGTGCAGGCACAGTCTTGTATTAAAAATTACGCTTTTAATTAGCACGTTGTAAGTAGACCTGCTTCACGGTTCATTAAAATTCATAATACCCACCCTTCTGCGATCAAACTTCCAATTACGGAAATGACTGGTCCTAGGAAGTTCGACAGCCACGTATTTATGCATATACTTATACATGTACGATATCATAAATCGCGAATACCACGATAATCGTTCTATCCATAATATCGCAAAACCGAGTGAGCTTCTTCAACCACGCGGCACTAATTAAATCGATACAATCTTCCAGAGACGAAAAGAACGCCACTCTTTTCCCTCGGCGTCGATAAACACGCACATAGTTTAATTCCATTGTTTCATGAGTGACGGTAATGGTCCGTTAATACACGTTACGCAATAATTAAGTACGGCCGAGACAAGCCAATTTTTAACTTTGCTTTTCCTTCCGCGATTTACCAGTGTTCGTTCGGCCGTTTTGTTGGTACCCGTTGCGATTAGGCTAATAGGTGAAAATAGAAACCCCTTTCGGGATATGATAGAAAACACAGAACGATTCAACAAACGGAGAGAAAATGGAGGAGGGTGATGGCGGGATTGCTCTCTTTCTGTTTTTCTCTGTTTTTTCTCCGGTTTGAAATTAAAAACAGGATGGGACCGGGGTTTGAAAATACACGGAGGGCTTCGTGGTGGATGGAAGAAAAGAGAACGAAAGAGGGCACGAGGGAAGCTCGTTTTTTTTTGTCGGCTAGACGGTTCAGCTCGGCTCGGCTCGGCTCGCAGAGTCGTTGCTCGCGGCGGCTCCGCGTCAATTTGTCGAAATTCGTTCCGATTCGTTTTATGTCTGCCACGCCGCGAGACGCGACCCGCTACCATGCGTACACAATGCCTCTGCCCATAGTGCTACCACGTATCTTGGTTCCACCGTGTAGCCGTTTCGTCGACGATTCGTCTCGAGACCTCCCGAGGACGCGTAAAAATTCGTTCATCTCTCTTTCGTTGGTAAGAAAGGTGGTAAGAAAGAGAAGAAGGTCGTTTTCGTGCTTTTCCCTTTTCTCTTCCTCTTTTTTCTTTTCTCTTCGCTATCCTCTGCCTGTGACCGCACCACCGAGAAATTGTTCGTTTCCCGCTGGGAATTGTTTGGCGATTAGAGCACGATAATTGAGCGATTAAGGCTGCTGCACGTTGTCAGGGTTTTCGGAAGAAATGCGGGCCCGTATCGTGCCTTCTGTGAAATTCTACTTGCTGGTAGGATATCGAACAATAACCATTCATATAATCTAGAAAATAATATCGTATATACTTGTATAGTTTTTGATAGCTATATACCTGATTAAGAAAGATATATACAAGACACGAGGAAACTCGCCGTCTTTTCAAATCAGAAAGAATTGTAGTAATTAAAGAAGAACAGAAAATAATAAAAAAATAAATAATTTACGAGCGCACACATCAATAACTTAGCAAACGAGGTAGCATTATCCTTAGACTAACTCAGCGGTCATTTCCTTTTCCTCCGCTTTGTTCATTTATTACGCACTACGTTTAAAAATACTAATAAGCCTTTCTTGTCTTAAGCTTGATCTTGCAATCAACTATTTACATATACGTTGTAAATCATAAGCCGAAAGGCTGTAAATCGTCACGGGTATATCTGTTTCTATTTTTTCCTTCTCTTTTTTTTTATACAGATACACTCGTGTTGCGCACACTTTAAATCAAGAGTTCGGTCCCTTCCCGGTTGCAACGTGTGGTTGCACCAGCATCGACTAATCTTATCTTATCCGGTGATCCTCCTAATGCCGCGGTGTAACCGCGCTCGGTACGCAACACGCTTGAGAACACCATGAAAATATTCTTTTCGCCCCTTGGTTCGAAATAAAAGCGTTTAGTGCAAGTATAACTTGCGGCGGATGTTCACGATCGCGTCGATACAAGAAACGGGATAATTAAGGCGCGAAATAGAAAACCTAAGGCGAGACTTTATGGCAACACGTCGATCGAACACCTTCGTTAATTGACGCATTCTTCCATTCTCTTTTCTCTTTTCTTTGGTTTCTTTTAATGAGCGCGACGACGACATTCGTTTGCTCGCGGAGCAATCACTCAATTAGAAAAGCGTCGCCGGGAGAGGAAAAATATCGTCGCCCCTGGCGAAAAACCACGTGAATCGGCCACGAGCTACGTGTAAATGTCGATAGACTTATCGGACAACGCTCGTAAGAACGCTGGCCGTCGGACAGCGAAAGGATTCACTTTACAACTTTAACACGAACGAACGATTGTTATTTTTTGGTGAACGTTGATTGGCCTGCGAATCGAGTCGTTCTATAATCGGAAACTTTTGTGTAATGAAATTAAAAATGTTGATACAGGGCGATCAATTTTAGTTGCTTGTAGTTTCTGCAAATGTAAATATTCCCACCTAATAACAGAATCCGCAATCACTTAGTTGCCAACTCAATATGATACAATTTATTAAAAAAAAAAAAAAAAAAAAAACAACAACAACAAAAAAGGAAGAAGAAATGATATATCTGTGGCGGGTAAAATGTTTCTGTTTATTATTATATTATTTTATGATCGATTTGTAATTTCTGTATACAAAATTTAAGATTTGAAAATCCTTGTGCATATTCGTGATGTTTTTATAAAGTACGTAAATAAAGTATTTTTTCATATATTTTTACTTCCTTTGTTACAAATTTTTCACCTTAGTTATCGATAGTTATGCCCGCGTAGTGTTAATCGCTAGTGTATTACTCTTACGTACAGTTTATTACGCTGATATCGCAAGTAAATAATTTAGATAAACAGAAAAAACACTCTAATCTATTATTTTATTACACAACGAAATACTTGTATTCCAGAAGTTATAGCTATTTTTGCCACCGAGGACAACACATTTTTTGTTTTTATCTAGTGACGCATTCAATAAGCACCGCTTTCACCATTTCGTCGTTGTTTTCGTGGCTCTTATCTGCATCTTCGACAGTATTTAATCGCGTTTTAATCAATGATATCGTTTTCCGTTCCACGGATAAATTTATTAGACGTTAAATACATGTCCATCTCCGTGTTCCTTCCTTTTACCAAAAGAAAGTCGACCAAATGAAAAGTCAAGCAGGAGTATTCAAAAGAAAAAAAAGTCGCTCGAGAAATGAAACGAGTTTGTCGACAGTCATGGAGTTAATTAATACTTCGAAATCCTCTCACGAAATACATTTGCTTGAGTTCTGGTTGAATTGGTAGGTTGCAAGCATTTATCTCACCGTGGCTTTCTCTTGCTGTGTTACAGACATCCCTTGTTCCCGCTTCTTGCGTTGATTTTCGAGAAGTGCGAGCTGGCGACGTGTACACCGCGTGAACCCGGCGTTGCGGGTGGTGACGTATGCTCGTCAGAAAGCTTCAACGAGGACATCGCTGTCTTCTCTAAACAGGTACGTGTCTCTAATTCATATTTTGAATATCCGATCGACATCGTATCGATATCGTGGAGAAGTATATTTCTGTTTTAAAGGTTCTATCCTTCTATCTATCTCTATTTTATTTATTTTATTTTAAATTTCTATTTTATATAACAGAATTACGATGTTGAAGTTCGTTCGGTTTTGGAAAATTTAATATTAATTACAAATTTCGATCTTATAATAGGTAATTTTATAAAACGTAATATGAATCAGTTTGGTTCCGAGTACAAAAACAGTAGAAAATCGAATAATTGTTTTCCTTTAAATTAAAGTTTCTCAAGGACAGTTGAACTTAGTTAGACAACATAAAGAATTAAGGTCAGTATAGACGAATTTCACAAGCGAACCTAGGTAGAATTAACGCGGGATTCCAAAATACTCTCGCCCTTCGTAATTCGAAAACTAGAAACAGCGGTCCACTCCCCTGATTTCCTCAATGCTATCCAACAACATCGTCGTCGCTCAGATGCTTCGTGAGAGAATGTTCAAATGTAACCTCTCCTAGGTCTCTGAAAAGAGGAAGAAAAAGAAAGGGAGAAAGATTTGAAGCCGCTCTAAATGAGTCACGACTCTCTCGACACGTCCTTTCCTCTCCGACAACGAAATAGCGTTGTGCGGCCATGGATGTAACCCGTGGGATGTTTAGGGTCCGAAACAGCGCTGGCTCTCATCGTTGGGACTTATTTTTAGGAATTCCAGCGAGCCAGTCGACGACGAGCATCGAGCGAAAGATCGTTCAGGGCCGCGTTCTTCGTGGTTTGCCGCGGCCAACCAACCGGAAGAAGACTCGTATTCACGTTGTTCGCGCGGCATGCTCCTTTCCTCCTGCTTTCTCACTCTTCGTTTCTAGTTTTTCTCCCTTGGGTATTTCTGTCTTCGTCGACGTTTCTCACTCTGGTAACTCACCTGAGGCGAGTCCTCTCAAGGACACACGCGTAGGTAACCGGAGAACCTATACGCGAAATCATTTCGGCCTTTTAAAAACACACCGTTTCGCCATCCACGTTCCTTAGCCCAGGCCGACGAGAAAGGTGTTCGTAGATCGGTCTTCAAGCACGTTCAACCGTATACATCCGTAACTGTATCTGGATGGTATACGTTCTGGGATGTCGATGGATTTGTCGTCCCGAATAAATTATCCCGTGCTTAGAAAAACGAAGATTCGTAGCAAAGAAATGGAAAAGATGGTGTTTCTCATAGGTAATGATAGAACGGTTTCGCAAAGACACGGAATAGTCATGGATAGTTCGCTGGTGCAAAACAAAGCGGAGGCGATTAAGTCGAGTCGACAGTACGAACGATAAAAATGTTGCCTTGGTGGTTCTTTGCGCGTTTAGTCGATGCAAACGAATGCAGCACATTTAGATTGAGGGATATCGACGCCTATGTATATCGTAGAGCTAGATAGCCACGCTGTTCGTGGGTTATCTTTGCATAAAATTGCACTTCTGCCTTCGACGAAACGCTCCTCGGTTTCTCTTGCCTGGTACGGCTGGCTAATTATTCCAGACGAGCGCCGTGCGAGCGCGGTTCTCGATGGCTTTAAACGTTCGAGAGGGTACGAAGGGTTACGTGCGATTTCATTGAGCGCGTCACAGATGGAAAAATCAGCTGATAGATCGTAACGTTCAAATATAGAGCGTCGGTAACACGGTAGCAACGGACTCGAGCCACGGATACGCACAGATAACGATAAGAGTTAAACCTGGCCGCAAGGTAGGATAAGGAATGAGCTTGGTTCTTCGCGTTAATTCCATGCTGCGTCATTGTTTCGGCGTCGTGTATGTGATTTGAAAACAAAGTACGCGCCTTTTTTTTTAAAGACCGAGTTTATGAAAGCCTGCGATTTTTCTTTATCCTCGATCGCCTAGTATTCTCGTTAAATCGTTCGCCCGTTCTATTATTTATCCGCGGCATGTCGACATTATACCGAGCGAGACAACAGCGCGTACTATTCTCGAAGAAGTCCGTTAGGATTGCGAAATTGACATGACATTTGCATCTTAATAAGGTGCATAGTATTACGCGGTTGGACGAGGGACGGAGCGGGAGCGGAGTACAGAAAAGGAAAAAAATATTGAAAGAAGGATAGCCGAAGGCTCCGTCGCGTTTCTTCCAACGCGGTCGCGTATTGCGAACCGTCGTTGTGCCGCGTGTAGTAAATTGCGCGCCGCCTTTTGCTCGTTTCCCTTCCTATCCGTGGCGATCCACGCCGTGCAAACGTATCTCTTTTTCTCGGTGACGCTCTTTCACGCAGGGACCTCGTATTTCAACCGTGCTATCGACGCAATTAATTTCCCTTTCTGTCCGTTGGAAGCAGGCAACGTCGCGAAGAGACGTCGTTATGCCTCGCGCGCCTCTGTCACTATCTTCTCGAGAAGATGAAGAAGATTGCGCGATGCCGTGAAAAACTTTCGAAACGAGGAAGTGGTGTCACAGTGTATGCCCTCGCTCGTGGGACGTGTCCCGCTAATTCAGAGATTACGCCGCGGTCCCCACAGAGCGGATAAACAAATTGTCGAGGGGGACAGCCGGTTACCATGTTGTCGCGATCGTGTTCCCCCATTTCTTCCCAGTACAGATAATGAATTTTGATATCGAGTCAACACGGTCGTTATGAAATTTTTTGTACATTCATCTTCTCATTTCTTCTTGGTTGCTCGTAAGCACGATACTGAGAGTTAAATTCATTTTGCCAGTCTATGGTCGTCGACGGGAAGATTACACCGGCGATTATAGCGAAATCCGCGCCGCCTCGCCCATTCGTTCTTTACTTGCCATCGATCTGTCGTCGCCGATGTCTAGGCAGGTCGTTTTATAATGTCAGAGGTGGAGGGGTCAGGGAGGTGAGATTATGTACACGCACACCGGCGGTACACGTGAAAAGATAAGCAGGTGACAATCCTCTTGCGGTGGTTTTCGAGGCGTGTCGTTCGAGCCCTTTTACACTCCGTCGATACTTGGACGGAGAGAGATATAGTAGAGGGCCGGTGCGCGCGACAAAAGGGCCGCGCGCGCCTCGCGTACACGGGATTATTCGTCCGCGTTTCGTTTTCGTTGCGTGCGCGGCACAGGAACGGGCGCATGCGTCGTAGCTCAGCGGTGGCGGTCGGCGCATGCGCAGTCTCAGTCGCGGCACGACCACCGCCGCCGCCAAGTCGTGAGAAGCGACGAACCGTGGTGAGAGCACAGCACGTTGGAGGGGGCAGAGAGAAGGGGTGCTCCGCAGCCGGTGGAGAGAGCGCTGCTCATTTTCTGCCATTGTAAATTGATCTATTCAATGGGGCCTGGCATTATCCCGCGCGGTCCACGCATCGTGCGTGCCCTATGGGGCCCCGATACATTCCACACGCAACCCAGTTCCCCGTGGTCCGTGCGCTCCCTTTTTGCGCTCGCGTTGCCTCCGAGCTATTCGGTTTTGGCCTCTCCGCGTTCAGCCCAGGCTGGTGGCTGCCTGCGACGTAGCAGCGCGCACCGCAGGAGCGTCCCGCTGCGCCACGTTACGCGCATTGTTGTGCCCTTTTTTACCAGATGGATCGCCTGTCCCAGTTTTCGTGCCCACCGTGGGCACTCCGCTGTGAAAATTTCGCTTTCGTCGGCATCCCGTTGCGACGTGTTGCGCTTCGTCGCGCCCAAATTAATCGCGCGTCCAAGGGAGCATCGACGCTCTTTTATTCCGCGGCCGAAAAAACTCGTTCGATGAAATTCTTCGCCTTAGCACCAAAAAGGGGATATATTCGCGTGGCCTGTGGCAACGACTTAAAGTTTAAGCCACGTCACGAAGTAGTCACACTATCTGAAACGCATACGTCACTACTCTTTCAGACACTCGAACTGTGGTGATCTGCAACGTCAGTACAACGTCACTGCATTGACGCAAAGGCAGTAACGGTATAGAAAGGAGACGTACGGAAAAGTGCCACATAAGAATCCGTTGTGATTTATTGTTGCAATTAGATTTCACCTCCAGGGACATTAAACCCTTGTAAAACGTTAGCCCCCGCGCTTAAACGGCTTGACTAATGCGACCACAAAACAGGCACGTTCGCCGCGCACGCTACCTGCTTTCCCGTCCCGAAGGCGCGGACACCGTTTTCCAGGAATTTATATATTTGCCTCTTTTCTTTTCCTCTGGTGGAAGCATTTATAGGCATTTACATAGAATCATGCAGTCTGTATGGTTAAAGAATTTTCGAAGGGTTTATCAGGCTTAAGTCAATTAGGAACCAATCAACGAATTGTTTACGCATATAATTTTTAGCGATCGGCGTCTCGATAACCGCATTGATGACGTGTAGCATTCGAGGACGCTTCATTCCCTCTGCCCCGAGCACGAGGGGTAGTGTAAACAAGCGCAAAGCCGGATTATCATAATCGCGATAACGGCATCCGCGACATCTCTTTTGTCGCGCAGCCAGAGGCGTGATCGTTGCTTCCAAAGATCGATGATGCATCATCGAGTTATCTACGCTACCGGTCTTTCCATGCGAAGGTCGGTTCGTTTGTTCAACAGTAATCATACGATTTTACGAATCCTTCTGTCTCTCTCTCATTTTGTGGAATGGAAAAATTTAATAGACTCGCGCTTTATTGCTCGCTTTATTGGCCGCTTATAAAACGATGCAATTAAACGCGATTACGCAGAATTCCAGAGCGTTGAACGATCGCAGGTTCCGTTCCTGGCTTATCGATACTTTGTGAACGGCGCGGCGTGCTGATCGATTCGAAGGTAATTAACCAAACGCACCTCACCCGCAAAAGCTGTGTAAGATTTTTCAAGCTCAATGCTTAGTGCAATACTTCTCATTGGTTTTCGTATTATTCTTCCATTTTATTGTCGAATAATTATTTTCTTCGTTATTCAACCACAAACGGTATTTAAGGCTGTTACATATTACTACATATGTTTTGCACTTACCTGGCTCCCCTCTGTTATCTTTACTAATCGCTCAGTTGTTATCGTTTCGTTCGAAAACCAATCGATTATCCTATGGTCTATTTTAAATACACACAATTTTATAACTACGTTGACCAAGGCAAATGGAATTTTACAACGATCAATTTAAATAGTAGACAATTCTATAATAACTTTAATAAATTTAGACACTTTAATAAATTTAGAACAGCATTTTATCTTCTATATCACAATGGCAATTAATTAATCATAACGTCCATGACAAAATAGTTTGTTTCCTTCTACAGTCTCCTGTGTCGTGTTCGTCAGAGTAACTTCAATTCCGTTTCGAATTGACACTCGTTCAAATAATAAGTTGAACAATTTTAAATTTTTTTACGACCGCCAGGTAAAACTAAGAAGGGTGACCATCAGAATCAAGGCCTCCGGGGAAAGTTAACAAGGATTGAAGTTTAGGTTTAGGAAGTTAGGATATATCTTCTCGTCCAGTCAGGTTCGACAGGCCTTTGCCCATTGCTTTATTGCGGCAACGTACCTTTTGCCTAGACACTTTGGAACATGATATGTTTGTTATTTTCATCGCATGTTTCAGGTAAGGTACAAAGGTCTCGTGAAGTTTACCTAGAGTGCAATTTGTTTTACCATGTGAAGACAGTTAAAGACTACCGGTTTCGGAGCTCAAAGACTATTTTTCCGACACAGCCATTTTATTTTAATTTCTCGTTGATTTTAGTAGAATACCGACAAATTCTTACAAATGACTCGACAAATCGTTCCAAAATTCCTGTCATTCGCGTTTCATGGTCGAAGATGGAAGCTTGGGATAGAAGGAAGGTACGTTTTTGGTGGCTCTAAAACGATGGCCAAGGAAACAGAAGTAACAGCCAGGCGGATGAGCAGCTGCTTCGTATATCTCTCGACGGGATCGTCGTACACCACGAATGGCTACGTGCATACCAGCTAGTCCTAAATAGACGTGCCGGAGCGAGAACATTTTCTAAATATTATCGCGCAATACATATTTTTATCTCGTGGTCGATGGAAATGTATAGGCTCTACGGAATTTCTCTCTGACGTATTCTATATTTATTATTTTTCACCAGCAGGCTGTCCGTCTTTTCCCTGTTGTCTACAGCGAAGAAAAGAAAAACGAAGGTGTTCAGATATACTTCGTTCATATTTTTAACGGTAACATTTTGCTTCCCCGTCGAAATTTTCACGTGGTTAGAGAAAGTTTACCTCAACGGCGCCTTCGTCGAAGTCGGATGTGTCTTCGTTTCATTCACGAGTTGGCGTGTGATAAATATGGACGATCTCGGATATTTAACGGCAAACAACGTCACATTAATAGCTTTCGTATTGCTTTATACATATGTATGCATGGACTCAATTAGCTGTCACTCGCAGCCCCTCTACCTCTAATCGCCGTGATACAGTCGTCTCAATCATTCACGATAGAAGGCGCAAACTTTCATGTAGATTTTACTTTATCTTTATACCGAAACGATTAACCTCAATACTATCTCTATTTCTTACATGTTCCACGTAAAATTCTACGGTAGGACGATAAATTATACGTTTATTCGTGACCAGTGGTCGAATAGCTGATAATAAGGAACGAAATTCGAAAGGATGGGAGAGAGAAAGAGAGATAGGAGACGAAACTGCTTACAATTTGTAATCGTCGTGGCTACCTGAACGGGCGTTTAGTTTGCCGCTTGGGGATCGCCGAAAAACTACAGTGACAGGACTCTGCAAGAACTAGTTTCCCCACTACGAACAGTTGACAGTATTTTTGTGAAGCGTACGAGACGCCTTCATTATCCATACACCCAATGCGAGAGGAACTCCCATTCAGAATTCAGACTCATGAATACGCTTCTCGAACCCGTTCCCAGAATTCTCGCGATTGCGTTTCGTACGTCGAGCTTCGTCGTCGACCGGTAATTCGATTTTAACGTTCGACCCCTTTTTTTCACCTGGATTCCCCCTTTCGGTTGCTGGACTCTGTATATCTGAATTATTCGAGGGAAATTTTTTATTTGCCGAAGATACGATTTTATAAATTGTTATGCAATAGGAAACACAGAGAGATGAATTTCGACGGGGAATTTAAGAATTATGTGTGGCGTTTTAGGAAACTATAACCTGTTCATTACGCTTTAATGCGATTATTAAAATTCTTCAAGCACTTCTAATAGCCGTTTTCTTCATCCATCATGTATAGTTCCAAATTGATTCGTCCTTCGATGTCAAATTGGCGACGAGAAAAAGTCGATATGACGAAAATCCAATCAAATTTTTTTATCAAATTTACACATTCGAGCAATAAGTTCGTCCGCATCACGCGTCATTAACGAAGCAACGTTAAATTGAAACAAGAAATGGACGAAGGTTAAACGTCGAACCTATATCAGAGAAAATTAAGAAAAGTTAATGTTCTTCCACGTCATGGAGCAATTTTCGACCCTCTTAATTCCTTTCTCCCATAGAAAACCGCGGGAACTGATTATGAAACTTCATTGGGTATCCTCTTTCGATATACCGATCAGAGAAACAATATCGAGCACCGTGGTAGAAGAATGTTAACGATATTCATCCGAGAATCGGGGACGAGCGATCTAATCAGATGGCGCGGTTCGGTGTCGAGAGAGCATAATCTGCCGCGGTCCGTCGGTGGATTCCACGAGATTAACCGGTACTTCCATCAAGATTTGTCGTTCGTCTTGTTTCTTCTTTTTTCCCTTGGATCCCGGCTCGTTTCCTTTCAGTAAGAACACCGTGGGTCCAATTAAGAGCGGGCCCCGAGCATCGAGCGGTCTCGGGCATCGAGCTCTCTCCCCCGTGCATTCTGTTTCCATTCTGATCGGCACTATGCGGCGCCATGAAAATGCTTGAGAATCTCCTCGTCTCGTTTCTCTCTCGTTTTTCACCGTTTCCCCTCTTTTACGCATCCCTGATGGTCGGAACTATTCTCTCGCGCGCTTCAGAGAATTCCATCGCGTTCGCCGACGCGTTTCCGTTTCTATATTGAACTGTAGGGGTCCAATTAAGAGAAAGCACACGGAGGAAATCACTTAGAGAGAAAGAGAGAGAGAGAGTTAGAGAGGGAGAGAGAGAGACACTAGGCTGGAACAGCGAATCCCATGGCCAGCCGCGACATGCACGGGAATAGAATAAAATGATGGTAAAAAAGGGATATGGAACGAAGGATCGATCTAAGAGAAGGAGAACCAGGACGTACAAGATAAAGGAACGCGCGTGTACGCATATACAACTGGGCGAGATACGATCGTCTCTATAGTTTTAATACAGCAATTACCACAGAACCTAATTGTTAAAGATTTTTACGTGTGTGCTTATGTGTTACAGATCAGACAAGAGAAACCCTACTACATTGCGGATCCGGAGGTCGATTCGCTGGTGAGTACATTCGTGTACATATATATACATATATAATTTTTTTATCGTTCACGGCGATACAGATTTTTCCACTAGCCACAAATGACAATTTCCTTACCGATAGACGTTTTCTTTCTTTATCGTTGATGTTTCTTTATTTCGTTCCGTACGCTGGACTCATTCAAAGGTTAATCGTTCTGTTTTATCTGACGATCGCTACTGGCCACCCGGCGCGTTCCTTTTGAAGAATGACGATGGAAAAGATCGCCGCCTTATATACGGGAAACATTTAATCGTCGATGGAAATTAAAGGAGGGGAAAACAAATTGCTGGAAAAATCAAACCGGACGTTGCTACGAAGCTTCCGTAAACTCAGCTTGTAACTAGGTCGTAACTTGGATATCTGATAATTGAAAAAAAGGGAGTTGATTCGTCAGAAATTTGAAAATTACTTCCCCTTCTACGAACTGAGAGTAAATTAGTCTTTTTACATTGCTGTAGAAAGAAACATCCTGGCCGTGCAGAGTTATTGTTATTACTCCCTATGAAGTTCATAACTTACGAGACTTATGGAAAATTCAGTATGAACAGCTCGTAAAGCAAAACGCGTGTGAAGCCAGGGAAGGGTGATAATTAAAAAAGAAACGAGACACGAGGACACGTTGCTGGTGCGCCTTTGTTTTCTCGTGCGCTGGCCGGCAGCCATTCGAATGGCAGACCTTCGAAACACCGGAGGAAGAAATATTTCAAACGACCCTTCGCGTTCTCCGATCGAGATAACGGATAGTGGCCTTTTTAAATATCTCGGATGTATTCCTTGCTGGTCGAGGACGTGTATGAGGCCCATCGATGCTCGGACAAACTCAACGTCGACCTGCCATTATGGATTCCTTCTTCCAGACAGCGCTGTCCCTGTTCTGGTCACTTAGTTTTCTTTTCTTTCAATTTTCGCGTATATACGGCCGCACATGAATTCTTATTAATACAACAGAATATTGTTCGATAATAAAATTTACACACGCTTCTTACGTTCGATGTTTTCAGAATGCTTATGTCTTTTGACGTTGCATACGAAAACAAACATAGATATGTCGATTACTTCGCTCGTATGCTTCGATAAAACCATATAAAATGCATTGTCGAGAACGTAAAAAAGTTGAGGTCCAAAGAAAAGTAGCGTATTAGACATTTATGGCTATATTCGCTTCCAGATCTGATTTCTAACCATCCTTGAAAGAGCGACACCGAATCGCCACTACGATATTTCATCATAAAGTTCATTCAACGAAGTGAAGGCCTTATAGAGGCGCGTCGTCTGCTCGGAAAAAGGTGTCGCGCGTTTTCGAATATTCGCTCGTAATTCAAAATTGGATATATCGAGCGTGTTAATGGTGAACCGGTGTACGTTGTTTCACGTTGGCTCTCTTTTTTTGTTGTTCTGTTTTGTTGCATTTTTTCCTGTTTTTTTAGCGGAGCCAACGCTCGTGGTGGTGCAGCGGTGGAAAAAAGGGGGAGAAGGAAAACGGACGACGAGGATGCATTTCGTTGACGTTGTTCGCATCGTTGGCCTCAATTTTTCAAAATGTCACGCCCGTTATCTGAGCTGTCAGGACGGCATCGGTCCGCGCGCAAACATCCACGCAAGGTGTACCGACTCGCATCTCGCGCCGCTGTTGTCACAACTGTCGCTCGGTCTCGATCTGCTGAAACAGAAAACGAACGAAATCAAACAAAAAAAAAAAAAAAAAAAGAAAAATACGAAAAAAAATCGAAACAGAATGGAACAAAAATAAAAAATAGGAGGGAAAACTGAGAACCGCGTGAAAAAGGACGGGAAAAGCACGCGAGAGGAAAAAACGAGCAAGATATATTTTACTATAGTTACCGATGGAGCTGTGTGCCTCTATAATTTCGTATCATCGAAAGAACCGCGTCAAATTATGCATCCGTGATATTAAATAAATGTAAGCATGAAACAGGCAGACACGCGTTTCATCTAAATTTTAAAAGGAAATGAGACTGGACGCTTCGATGATTTCGCAGTGACGCGTTGGAATTAACTGTTATTACGTGTTTTCGAATGTTTTTTACCTCCATATTTGGTAACTCGAGTACATATTATTGCATTCAACGGACGTATAAAGTCCCTTTTAGGTTTTATGCAGTACTGTCTTCTTTTCACGTAGATTCTTTGATATGTTCATTGAACACATGGTTTGGCGAAGTTTATTATTTATGAAAGAAATGTTAGGAAGAAGATATGTAGTTTGAAATTGAATTAAAATTTCAAATTTGTAATTTCCAGCCGAATTTAATGAAAGAATGAAGCGATAGTTAACACGGTTCTTTGAGATCACTTTTCTATTCCCTTTTGGGCGCTCAAGTTTCTCTCCACGGACACATTATTGCTCCAGTTACGCCATTATTACACCTGTTATTACAAATGCAATAATTCAAAGCGTTTCGTACAAGAAACCCCAATCATAACAAACCAGTTTAATTATCAATCACTAAATCGTCGCCCAAATCATTTTCAAATCTCGTATATCTTTCATCACCATGCACACCGTTCCTCTATCTTCCCGGTCGTGGAATTTTCCCAAAAAATAACCATTGCCTCTTTGATTTCTTCGAAAGTAACGCTATTACAGACCCACGGATCGAATTCAATAAAAAATTCCAGAAGTGCAGGAAGGTCGAAGAGAATCGAAAAATCGTAGTCGTGGATCGGCGTAGCTCGTTCGCCGGCAAAAGCCAGTAGCGTGGCTTCATTAAGCCCGTGGCAAATCGCAATCTACGAGCAATGAGCTTCTATCGTAAAGAACAGGCACGTAACGTCCGCGGTTTTTGCTGTCCGCGCCCTTTGCCCGCCTCCTCTCGTTCCCCTTCTTTTCATCCTTTCTCGGGGTCCTTTTTTCTTCCCTCCCCTTTCTCGCCGACACACGGGTCCTCTCTTCCCTCTGCTCTGTCTCGCGAGAGATGGCCGTCGATCGACAGAAGCCCGGTTTTTGCCGCGATTATTTCGCCGAACGGAAAGTGCTTCGCCACGAGTACTCCGTTACAGAGGTCCGGATCTACACACGCGAGAGACGACGACCTGAGTCTGTTGATTGGAAAGGTCGCCTGGAAACGACGTGGTGACACGGTCGAGGGAACAGCCACGAAAGGGCTCGAGATGGCAGAAAATTCGACGCAGCTGTGGTGGTCCCCAGGAAAGCCCCGGGAAGCGTAGAAAAGGAGCCTCGCTTCAGCTGGGCTCAGCTCGGTGCAACACAAAGGAAATTGTTGCGCTGTTCCTGAGTGTTTCCGAGCTTCAGAATCGTTCAGTCGTGTGGTGCGATTTGTGGTTGAATCGATCGTTTCGGATTATTCTTTATTTCGAAAGTCTCGTTGGACCACACAGTAAAGAAATTGGAGGAGATTTCTGAAAAAAATGGACTTATTAATCTGTGAGAAATGATAGAATCATCGGGCGTATTTCCTAGTCAAATAGTTGGACTATTTTATAAAGTATTTTTACTCATTTCGTAAATCGAAGAAAACAAAATTCTGTTTCAATCTTATTATTAATTTTCCAAACGAAAAGAGCTTAAGGTGTTTTAAAAAAATGGTTAACATAAAATTGAAATGAGAAACCTGTCGCACCAATGAAAATTCTTTCATATTCTGTTTAAACTAAAAAAAAGAGTCTTTGTGATGAAATGAAGTCTTTCTAAAAAAGACATTTCATTAGAAAAATATCAGTGAATCGAAAATGATCGAAAGAACCTAACGGTATTAAGTCCTTCCGAAAAATAAAAATTGAAACCTCATACATATTTTGCCTTATTATCATTTTTTCTTGTGGACTCTTCCTCCCTGAAGTTCCTCGATATCAAAATAAAATAATTCTCGTTCAGTAAGCTGTCTTGGCAGTATGATTGTTTCTTCGTCTTTAGAACGCGAATGACGCCCCAGAACAGGACAAACGATACTTGTATCGCGAGTACGTCGAATGTCGAGCAGTCCTCTTCTTTCATTCTTTCTACCTTTAACCTTCGACAACGGCATGCAAAACGGAGTCGGGGAGTTGTTCCACGCCGGAAGAGGCACGTATATACAATGGCGGACAAGGTAAGGCGTGTAGCGAGCTCTTTCTCTCAATTCAACGAAGGTCAAGGGTTTCCCTCGGGGTTAAAAACGAGAATCCACGTTCGCCCTCTGCGAATTCTTTGACCACGAAGAAAGCGTGCTCTCCATTCGTTCCGCTGGAATCCATGTTTTCCAGCTGGCATGCGGATCTTATCTGAGGCGTTCCGATGGCACGAAAATATCCAGCGTAGCCTTCGAAAACTCTCTTTTTAAGTCGCCCCTCCTGTTCCTCTAATTCCATCGAACCTTATCTTTCGTGTACTTTCTCTCTCCCTTGTTTCGTGTTATCTGGATGGGTGTTAGTAGGC
Organism: Bombus terrestris; assembly: GCF_910591885.1. Taxonomy (NCBI): domain Eukaryota; kingdom Metazoa; phylum Arthropoda; class Insecta; order Hymenoptera; family Apidae; genus Bombus; species Bombus terrestris. Next base: position 10,693,567 of record NC_063273.1, on the reverse strand, counting down.
TTATTTTCGCCAATCTTGATGGAAATCGGAAGCTTTTCGATGGTTAGAGACCCCTCAGTTTATAATGATTTTTGACAAATACCTCTCGTGCTGAGGGGAATTTTAACTCACCAAGGCCTAACGTTGTGCCAATGTAATACTTGCAAGTTTTTCTTCAGTCAATTTACAGCCTTAAATTTTGCTCTTTTTTTTTTTTAACAAAGTGACTATGAACAGGAATTCTAAAGACTTGCTTATTTTAACAATTTTATGAAATTCGAGGCAAATTTTTAACTTGCTTTTCTGATAATAATATTACGTTTACGCAACTTCTCCGCTTAGCTCTTAAAGAATCAACTAATTTCTACTCTTTACAAAAATATTTCTCACGTGTTGTCTTCTCGTAACTGATAAGAATTAATTCTCCACACCTCGATATAACTTTTAAAAAATCTTTCAAAATCTTTGCTATGCATCATTCAAATGTTCAAATTCATGGCTAATTTTTCCCGCTGTTTCCGTGATCTTCACGACGAAGCAACGCGGTGGAGTCGCGCTAGAGGTCGAAATCTCGCGTCGTGGGCGGAGGAAACGATGGTCAAAACATCTTCCACGGCGTCGTAAATGAAACGAGGAATGGTCTTATGCTGTTTCGACCGCGGAAGAGAGCAAAGCAAGCATACGAGAGTTTGAGCAACGTTTGTGAGAGGACCTCTGTGAAGGGATCTGCCCTCGCACACGCGCTTTAAATAATACTCCCATTAGCATAAGCGAGAAATGAGCCAATGAGATGCTAATTGCCGCTCTCGCGTTTCGAGAATAATTATTACCACGAGGATACTTAACTCGCTCGGACGTTAGCCACCGGTTGACGACGTTCTCCATGTTGCTTCTTCGGAGGGGGAATCGATTCATGTGGAGTCACTTTTTACATGCGCCAATACTTGCACGATTTTGGATTTGCTTCGTTTCCGTCCGGATTGAAACATGGAACAACTACAATTTGGAGATGTTTGAATTTTTAGAAGCAGAAAATAGGAAATATGCTGAGAATGATTTAGTATTATTACGTTTTTACGTTATTACGTCTCATAAAAAAAAAACACGCCAATGACGTACACAATCTTTTTACTGCAATAAAAATAGTGCCATACGATAGTTACGCTATCATCTATCTATATTTTTTTAGTAGTATTACTCAGTAGTATTATTTTCCGTACATTTCTTATGGCAATATTCATTAGTTGTTGGTTCTTTCATTGACATGAAAAATTATCACTGACCATAATATGAGAAATCCGGTTACGAGCAGTTAATGGCTGTTCTACCCTCTAATCCAAATATAATTCCAAATAGACCGGAGATATTAAAATGATCCAGTCGAGCTTGGTAGCTTCTCGCCTGTGTTTTGACTTATCGAATACAATCGACGATACATTGCACATAGTTTGAGAAGAATCTTAAATATTCGATTCCTATTTAACCGCTTTGGAACGACTACAGAATTTCAAACAATTTTCCTGCATCATTGAGACATCGCTACAAGAATATAAAATTCTGGTATAAACGAAGCTACTCTTTAATTTACTTTTCTTAAATTATCTTAAATACTTGTCTTAAATTTGAGCGTGTTGTAGTTCGTGTTATTATATCATTGAATTCATCGTCAAAAACGAATTCACCTCGAAAGGGGTAAAATACAAGAGCGAAATTATTGGAGGAGCTATATAAAATTCGTAATTGACGTTCGTTAAAAAGTGAAAGTCAAAGAACGAGTAATCCACGAACGAAGTCATTGGAACCTGAAAGTATATTGGCCGAGGATCGTCTTGTAATGAGAGGGCGACCTCGAATGGGTTAAAGTCGTTCGTTTCCGCGTGGAATTGGTGTCCTTCTAGTGCGCTCCAGACGGTTATCGACAACGAACTCGAAGAGGAAGAAGCTATAAATTCTCGGCGAGTCGTTATTTTCTTCCCATAGGAGGCATCAGAAATTGTACAGCGGTCGCAGGGCTGTTTTTACCGACGCGTTGCAAAATGGAGAAGTATCGTGGTATCTATAGGTCGGCCAACGTCTATCACGGGCAAGGTACACAAAGAAGCTAATTACGTGGCGGGAAAAACGCGTATCGTTTGAATGGATGTTAGACGAAAAAATGAGACGAAGTGCAGCGTCAATGATTAATGGATAAATCGAGAGGATGTACGAGTGTAATAACACGTAGACAGAGGAAAACAAGAAGATTGACTAATCCTCACGACGCATATTTACTATGATAGTACAAAGAAAATATCGCGTGTTAATGAGAATCGAGGATCCAAGATATATAAATATAAACATCTATTTTCTTTCTCGTATCTCATCTGTCATATCAGAAATTACATTTTCCGTTTCTTTCTTGATGATTTTCATATCCGACGTTAAATTTCTTCGCAAGTTTTGGACCGTTTCCAATTCCACCATCTGTTCTATGAAACATTTCTCATTAGCTGGCCCGGTGTTTGTAACTGATATATCGAAAAACTGAAGTTTCGTTTTTTCATCGAGATAAACCATTTAATAAAATAACAGAAAGTGGAATTATTGCGTGAAATTGCAGAGATTGAGGAAACGAAAGTCGATTAACGAGGTGATCTCAAGCATGTAATAATCTGTGATGTTCGATTAATAAGAGGATGCGAAAGGTTCGTGCGAGTACTTACACGTCGTGGAATCGATGTGTGAAAAGAGGGCGCGTAATGGCGCGAAAAAGAAGGCGGCAGATTTTCAATTGGAATGCATTTAATATGCCTGGAATTATTCCTTGACATGTTTAACGAGAACCGATGATTTCCGGCAGGGATATTTTATTCATGCGTGCCCTGGCATACCGTCTATCAATTTGTTACACATAAATTTGTGTCGATCAAATATTTATTAATTGACCTCTCGTTCGCCGAGCCACTGTTAATATTACACGCGAAATACGCGATTTTTTCTTACGAGATATTCTCTTACCTGCACGTTGCCAAGATTCAATTCGATGCTGTATTTCTGGACGTTTACTTAGGAACGTTTGGCCTTACAAAATAAGAGAGTACAGTACGCACAGAGAAAAAGATCTCTTGAAAAAACGAGAATATCGAAGTTAGTGACTAGACGAAGTTTCTTCAAATGTATTAGCCATTCCTATGTTAATGAGTGGAAATTGTTGGTAATAGATTCGAATAACTTCCACGTTCGCAAGAATTCTTTCTTGCTTCGAAAACATGTACGAGGAATGATCAGTTCGACGTTGATTATTTATAAACTGTCTCGGAACCTGTCTGGAGTCTGAGCTCAATCTCTCGATATTTTCTTTATTACTTTTTTCACAAAATTGTAAATAAAATTAATCCTACATTTACAAATTCGACAATATTTCTTACACTTTTACGTTTCTAGAACTGCACCAAATCGTGCTCTATAAATCCTTCTCAAAGGAGAAGATCAAAAAAGGAAGGGTAAAACGATTAATTTGTTTATTTACCTCCCATTATCTACTTCTTCGGGTGTCGGAAGAAAGGGACACGGAAGAGAAGAAAGTTCAGGCGAGGAAACATTAGAAGCCTCTTTTTCATCGGCAAGTAAAACTATACCCTCTCGTTTTGTTTCGTATCTGCTCCATTTCCATGAATAAACTGCGCACGCTGGACACATCGGCGACGACGCGACGCTACGGTCGCAGGCGGTTGCAACCTTGCGTCGAAGCGAGCCCAATAAAAGCGACAAAACGCGCTCCTGCTCTCCGAGAGCCGGTACAAGAAGAGAAGCGGCATGGTAACGGTACCCGGGAAGCCAAGGATACCCGAAGCTGTGCCGCAAGGATCAGGAGAACGAAATCTTTCCGTCTCTTTTTCATCGGTCTCACGATCGCAAAGCGCGTGTGTCTCCTTCAAAACGGAATCATCGCGAGTTTCTTCGCTTTTCATTCTCTCGATATCATTCACTTTGCACTTTATCCAACATTTAATGAATTTTATTGTAATTTGTGAATCGTGGATCAGGAGAAATTATATAATAGGAAAATCGTTGTATCGGTCGCTCGATCATCATGCGTAACACGTTTGTCGCCTTCATTGTGCAGTCATCGCGAAGTTTCTCGTTCGTTACTCTCTCACCATCCATTTTTCTTATTATTCAAAGATTTATTTCTATAAATTTCTGTGAATATAAATATTAAATGTAATTATTATAAACGTAAACCTTTATAAAATGTTGCTAAATTTCATCAATCGAAGCTAACACTAAAAGTTGGGTCGATCGTCTGAACTCTAACACACGTGATTCGTCTTCACCGTGGAATCGCTGCAAATTTCTTCACTCTTCACTCCTTCATTCCATCACACTTTTCACACTATCCAAAAATCAAGGAAAAAATTCATCATAAATTTCCCATAAATTTCACCAATCGAAATTAGGAAATGTTTCTTGCTTTTTATGTTATCGTATTTCTTCTCATGCTAGGTAAAGAGTTGATCGTTTCGAACGAACGATGATTTACATGGTCGATCGCGTGCCCGAATGCTTCCTCAGATCTAATGAGCGACGCTGGTAACGAGCTACGTGACAGAACGGTAGTTACACGGATCTCGAAGGTACGCGATGCGCAGCTTGTTATTCGAACCAGGTTCTGCGCGAATAATTGCCCGTCTTGGAGACAACGACGTTGGCCCTGGTTGCGTGTTTGATTATATGTATGATTGGAAAATCGAAATCGTTGGGTGGCTAACTCGTAGCACGTACACGGAATTTTCGTGTCTAAAGGCGATTTTGTCCCGAACGATGTAGAAGGTTGTTTATTGACTTTCTTATATATTCATGTGACAAACATAATTGAGTAATTGAATGACTCGTTTCTTGCTTTGCCAGTATCATTTTCTTAGATATCTATATTTACTCATTTTCTTTTTGTAGAAAATTTCATGAACTGTTTGGAAATCTTAACAAATGGCTGAATACTTAAGTAAATCATCTTACATTATTTGTTGACGTCATTTACATAGAAAATTTTTCTCATTTTTGTACGCAAAAGTGTTAAGCATATACCGGGGAAATATTTTCATTATTGAAATAGAAATGTATGAAATAGAAATGAAATAGAAATTGAATAAAGTAAACAATAAATTGCTTTCTAAGATTTACACTCTAAATATCAGTTAATTATCGCGATGATTTTTAGATTAAGCTTCGAATCTGCTGTAAATACTATGAATAAAAAACGAATGAAGACTCCACGTTGTTTCGAAGAGTTTCATGTCGATTTCGGGCAACTTTCGGAGCAGCTGGCTGCGCCGAAACTCTTTACGCCCACGCCACTGTCGTTCTGCCAGCGATGCACCGCTTCGTTCGTGCGTCGTCTGGTTTCTTTTGGAGGCCGGTTCGCGAATTAGAAATAAAAAGCTGTCCGCGAGCTCGTAGGAGGTGTGCCTCGTGGAGATTCTGTTGGACGAGTCGGGAGTTAAAGAAGCGTTCTCCAAGGGGTGGGGAGCAGAGAAGCATGTGTAAAGTATAACGTAACAGAGGAACTGGCGAACGCGCTGCCACGCTGGTGGTCCATTATACCGGTCTTCCTGGCGACGAGGACAGGGCACTTTCTCGCAACTTTGTGTGACGCAAGATGTGTCCCCGTCTAAATTATCGAAATATTTGCTCTCCGATGGCTGACAATTTTTGCCTGGAAACTTTGCACCATCTATCCGGCGGCGTGACTTTTCATCTGTCCCGTTATATTTTATTTATGCACATCGTTGGATACAAATCGGTGTAACGTATGTATAACGAATAGTGGAAAGCAGTCTAAAATGTACACGGTCATTTGTAGGTTTACGAATATGGCATGATAGTGGACGGAAGTTACTTTATAAAGCTACAAGATTTATTGGTTCATTCGTTCGCTCATTAATGGAGTGGCGCGCTAAACATGCAAACGCGAGAGGGAAAATAAAGTCGTAGAAAATTACAAACTCCCGATGGTATCGCGGAAACGCGGGTATTATTATGGAGAAGAGAAGCGTCGAGAAGCAACGGACAATTGAGACAACAGAGCGAACTGGCAAGATAAAGCGTAATAGCAGCTATTAGAGGACTTCCTATAAAACAATCTGATAGGTGGCTTAAAAAAAAAAAAAAGGAAAAAGAGGAAGAAAAAATACGAAAAGAGAAACTACGAAGCAAACAGTACAGATGACAGAAGCACTTTGCAAAGTCGTTTTAGCCATGCTTGCACTTATCACGAGTAACTTCAAACATGCTTTACATGTTATTAAACGAAACTGTGTGTTTTAATGATTTTTAAACGGTTAAGTAGCAATGAAACGGAAATGGCAACGATATCGAGGGAAATATCTGAATACAAAATTATTTCGCGCGGTTATATCGATTAAACTGCGGTTGATCGTGCACGAGACGGTTCGATAATGACCGATAAGCGGGAGCTGGCCGATTCTCCGTGTTTCTGCGTGAGTTGTTTACCTTGGCGCAGGTGACGTTGAAAAATAGGTTCACGAGGCACGATCGACGCCTGTTGCGAATCGCTGTGAAAAATGCGCCAGGAATTCCACGGCCTCGATCGCATGCAAATGGATGCGCTGACGCGTTTTTCTTTCGAGAACGACGCCAGGCACTGCTGCTCGTCGGGAGAGCTATACGTTCTCTGCAAATTTTATGAAGAATCTTACGTAACCTCATTTCCCTATGCAGAATTGTGCAAATGAGAAATTAATATGTTAGAGTTATAGAATTCTGTTCTACATAAAATTGTATGATTTTATTCTATCATGATGTTGCTTAATTCTATCATTCTATATTTCAATAAGTATAATTATTGTACAACGTAATAATGTAGCGTTTCAGAGTAATAAGAAATAATATATTGAAATTTTATATGTTCGCACTCGATATCGAATCAGATACTTTTTTTGGAAAGAAATTTCTTTTCAGGGTATAGGATTTTTCACAAAATTTGACCCTGTTGAGGTCAAGTGACGAGACCTTGTTAGAACGTTAATAGCCTCGAAAATGTTTCGTAAAACGCAGGTGGCGGTGGCACAGGAAGCCACGCGTGCTCGTTACACGTATTCTCGGTCGGTTATCGTAAATCAAGCGCCGATTAACGTAATTGCCGGCTCAGATCGGCGCTCGTTCCTCCCGCCCGTATCTCTATGGTCTAATTTGTACGAATGTAAAATTGAAAATTTGCGGAATCGACGAAAAAACGACGCCTAACGATGTTGTTTCCTGTTCGGCCGCCGAATAAATTTCTAGCCGGCCCTCTCGATTCTCAGTTTTTGTTCGTTTCGCCAAATATGGCGATGCGTCGCGAAAGCAAGTGTCGTTCTATTATCGTTTAAAGCGGAAAGAAACGACAAACAGATGCTATATAAAACGCGCTAAGTTAATAATCACCGGGAGTTTCGACGATGTTCTAATAGCGTTACGTTTAAAAGATTTATCGTGGAAATGTTAACAATCGGGCTTTGAAAAGATATAAATTACTGATCTACTGGTAGGAAGATTTATATGCAGGGATATTTATCATTTCTATGAGCTATTCGTCTAACGTCAGTTAAATATTCAGCATTCGTATTCACGGCGATTAAACGATCGCTTATTTCATTAGAATGAGAAATCTCGTAAATGATGTTCGTGATGCAATGATCTTAATACAATACACGACGGTACATATCGCGTTACATATTGTACCATAAAAGGTCATTGGATATTATCTATATGTTTCCTCTTTTTAAATGTATCAATTAAGAACAATTATAATTCAAGAATTAGTAACAATTGAAACATATATGATGAAAAAAATGTAACTGACTGGTAACATTGTTGGCAACATGTTCGTCTTGATTCTGCTATGATTCTTGAGTCCTTGTGATAATTAACAACCGTTTCTTTAATTGTGATCGTTTTAAGTTCTTCCATTAAACTTAAGAAATTGTCTTTAGCGATATCCCACGTGGATACTTTTCACGACACACAGGCCTGTTTCTAAAATCAATATCTATAAATGTCTGAGAAATTCGTTTGAAAACAACGACCAACGATTCCATTCCATCAAAAATTATTATTCGCCGGGAAAAGCGGCAAACCGAGTAAGTTTGAACGCAGAACTGGATGCGTGCAACCCTTGGCACAGTGTTCGCGGGCATAACGAAGAATACATATTGAGATGACAGTGCGTCCTGGCACGGGCCATCAAAACGGCGGACTACCGTCTTAATAGCCGGAGATTTATAGTCCCGACGAGTCGACGGGAACGTCACAGCCGAAGGAGTAAGAGAGGCAAGCCCAGCCTCGTCGTAACCTAATCCAGTCCATAGTCTCGAGCGCAGAAAGAACGACCGCGAGGTGTAGGTATATATAGGGACACGGCCAGGAAGAAACACGAGGAGATCCGTGGAGGACGGGGAAAGGTCTCTCTTGCCACCGCGAGAGAGCTGCAGCCAAAAGAGAAGAAAGCAGAAGAGACGGGAGAAAAAGGAAAAAAATGAAGGAAAGGGAAGAAAGAAGTTATCGCCTAGCCTGGGTGGTCCGCGAGGGAAGAAAGAAAGAGAAAAGGCCAAAGGACGATTCTTTGGGAAAAGGGAAGCGACCTATTCAAAAATACTAACCTCGAACGTCGAACTTTCGGATAATTGGAAGATTTTTGTTTCTGGAACATATCTAGGATCGAATTCCTTCGCAAACAATTCCCCAAATTTTATTTCCATCGAATCAAGGACGAATGAATCGACACATTGTCGACAGACTGGTTCAGAATGGAATTGACAGGGTGTGTTTTCATCACGGTATGTTTATCGATGGCAAGTATCGCGCTGCTTAGCAATATTTAAACATTGTCGCGTCGAGTATGTTGGCCCATCGAACGTGCCGGAGGATCATATATAAACCGTCCTTTGCTTGCACAACGTTCTCGACTACCGTGTACCGCAGCTTCTTCGACAGTTTCCTTCTGTATACACAGCCAGGGAAACGGAGTCCGTCGTTTTAGCCGAAAGTGCCTCGTCGGCCTCGAGGCGATCGTTTCCTCCATCGCTCCTGTTTCACGCCTCCTCTTACGTTCCTCTAAACGATTTCCTCAAACCCCGAAAACAAAGTCCTTCAAATTCCTTCTTAATTGCGTGTCAATGCTTCTGAAAGGAAATATGGAATAGAAAGACACTTTAAACGAAAATCGTCGAATATCGATTGATATTACATGATTCTTTCTATTTCGAAGATCTTCCTATTCCAATTTCCAGGTTTTTTCTGCGAAACGTTAAATGTCAATAAATATCGACAAATATTAAACATATCTATAGATATTCGACGAATATCCATTGAAAATCTTTCTAATATTTGTAAATATACATTCACTGATGGAAGAATGTCATAATCTTTTGCAAAATAGGGCATTCCATTGTCGTAAACTCTCTTTTCCATTGATACCTTGCGGTATTCGTCGCGCAACGGAATAAACATTCTCAAAAACAGAAAAGATAAATAGAAAGGTAGAAGGAAGAAATGAGAAAATCGCGCAGGCAGAGAAGTAAACGGAGTAGACGAGGACAACGAGAAGACGGTTGGGGCAAATGGTCAATGAATAAGTTACACGCGAACGTGACAGTGGCCGGGATCGGTGGTTGGAAATTAATTACCAGGAAATAAGGGTGCGGCAGGGGGCGACGTCGGCGGTGGCAGGGCGTCGCGTGGTATTTTCGACGTCGGGCACACGAGGCACGACCGATAATGAAGCGGTCGCGAATCGGCCAAGTGTTGAGTCGAATCAACGTTTACATGTCGGAAGAAGACGAACGTATACGCGATAGAGACGAACGGAAGGAGAGAGGAGAAGCAGAACGAAGTGAAGAGAAGGAGGCTCGGCTCGTAAATCACTGGACATCGATAAGAGTCGTCACGGCGTTCGCGCGATGTCCCTCGTTAATAATTGATACAATTAACGACCATTCATTAGAGACGCCGCTCGTGCACGTATATAGATAGACGAAAGACGAAAGCAAAGGATTCGACAGCAGTGTGCGCCGTCACGTGATTCGCTTTGTCGTTAGCGCGTCTCGTGGTTGCGCTTCGAGATAACTGACTATCGGTTCTTCCTTATATTGAATGCTTAACAATGTTATCGGAATTGTTTGGTCTATGGATATTCTTGGACAGAATCGTTGTCGTCTATTTTTCTACGATAAACCGCTCGATAGTGTGTCAAGTTGCTGTATATGTTCTCCCCCCACGTTTCGTAAGGTACATCACCTTGTAAACTTTACAAGAATGGTATATTAAAATTATTCTTTTTTAGGTAATATTATTACAATATAATATATCATATTATTATATTATAGGTAATATGATATTAGGTATATTAAAATATTAATTCTTTATTAGATAATTATCAGATTGCGAATGTTTATGCAAATTTAGAGTTATGAATACAACGGAAGAAACAAATCGTTCGTAGAAATATGTATTTATTGGTCTATTTGGTAAGATATGAAAAGTTTGTTAGAAGATAGTATTTTATTACTTGAAATTACACCGTCGTACCTGTTAAGATCTTGTCGGTTACGCTACGCTACGAAAAATAATTTGTCTACTAGCTCGAACAAGAATAACATTGTGTAATCGCTTGTAATAGTTTTTAGATAAAGGTAGTATAACCATATGGATCATTTAATTACTGATAGTAATACTCATTATCTTCTGATGAGATCGATATTCGTATTATGGATTTAGCGTACACGTTATAGGACGGTATGTGAAATCTACTCGTTTATACATGTAGTCGTTTTAAATTAACAGCGGTGGTCTTTCTATCAGTTTCAAAGAATCTTTTTTTTATCAGTTCTGTAACTCAGAAATTAAACAGCCCCGAGATAAAGAACTTTTATAATAACTAAGTAGTTTCGTCTGGTTTAAAAAGCTAATACACAAATTAAACAAAATTAATCTTATCACGATATAATATTTTACGATCGTTGGATTAATAATATAAAACAAACCTACTGTAACTCGTTCTGTCTATAACTTTCCAGTTAAATTACATGTTATCATCTCTATCTTGGGATTCTTTAATTATGGTCAACAACATCTAATGACAAAATCCGCAATCACTTAGTTGCCAACCTAATTGTAAATTACAGATTAGATTAACAAGGTACTTGCAAACTGATAAAAACACTCTCGACATTAATGTATGCAGTTTGCATAGTATTCTAATCAGTAATTAGATACTTTCAATTTGTACTCTTTGTTAATAGAAATTGATCAAAATGCCCGAATACTTATAAATTATAGTAGTATTATAAGTTATAATAATAGCCATCGGTATTGGCGATATTCTTTCTCAATACATCACGATCGATTGATACGTTGAAAAGAATCAGACGAATAGGGATCGAGGAACTCTTCATCGATTCGCTGACGTAGAATCGCGGCGCAATTCAATTAGCAACGGCCGGTGACTCGTTTATCGGTTACAATTATTAAATCATCGAGGCTCGTTCCGGTGGTCGCGCGGCGACGACGCGACAGGAGGAGGCCGCGCGGCGAGCGTAATTTATTTCGCTTCTTTCGCCTCGCGCGCCGCTTATCCATATTTCTATTTAGTATCACAACGGACCGCGCCGCGTCAACCGCGAGATTTACGACGTCGTAGATCCTCTCGACCAGTTGGAAATTCCGTTGAATATCGGCCGTTGAAGCACAGAGCCTGACCTTCCCTTTTCCACCTTTCGTCGTCGTACAAAGTCCTTGGCTCTTCTTCCGCTTCCGTCAGTCAACTCCTTACATGTTGTTAGAATTCATTGGTTTTTTTTCTATTAACATGTAGTCGTTTCTAATTTTCTATTAGAAATTTCATAAATTCATTGTGACTTGAAGGAAACATAGGTTCGATATACTTTGACGGAAGTTTTATTGCTTTACTAATTTTATAATTGTTTTATAGACTTATTATAAAGTTATCTTTGGAAGATATTTTATAGATTTATTTTTAAGGATTGCAACGATTTTTTACAAAAAATATGAACGAAGATTTGTTTCTTGCATTGCGTCGCGTATTTGTTTATATAGATACCATCCATTTTGATCTTTTTGGTTGCAAATTCCATAGTTGTCGATAGTTCTAATGTTAATGTTGCAATAGTAAAATGCGTAATATAGAAATATATAATGTCTTAAGTCATATTAGTGGTATATATAATTCCATTATAATTATAATACTAAATCCGCAAAAATATATCAACCTTAATTTCAGTTCTATTTCGTGAGATTTGAAATGATTAAGTAGAAACTGCAATTATTATTTTGTATCATCGATGTTACAACAATGTATAGCGAGTACTTATACTTCTGAATGATATCCTAACACGTACCATTAATTAGCTACTTCAACTCGATAACGAGCTATCTCATCGTTTCTCACAGCTACTCCATGAATCGACTTTATTCATATGCAACGCAACTTTATAAATTCTTTTGGTGTCTCTTTCTTTTATAATTGGCGTTGGTGTCGTCCGTCTGGCTCGTTTCTGGCTTTTTCTCTTCCTAAACGAGGATCAATTAATACGAGGACGACTTGGCGAGCGACTTGGTATGATCGAAACTGAGCAGGCAGACGAGAAATCGCGCGGTTTATAGGTGTCGAGGATGACGGGGTTCATTGGCGCAGATTAATGGGCGTCGTTGTCGCGTTAGCTAATTTGCGGCTTGGTCTCAAGATGGCTTTTAATTAGATTGCTACATAGTGCCAGTAATTCGAAGCTTTCTTGTCTTGCTGTTTTCCTTTTCTTATTTCCGTATAATCAGAAATAATGAATTCTTATGTTCTTAATATATTACTTGAAATATTATGCATATTTTATGTGGAATGAAAAGTTTGGATGTATTAGTTTGGAGATGTAGAATTCTAACAAATGTAGTATTACAGCCAATCCTCAATTATTTCAAGCGGCGTGTCTAATTCTGAAGTCTCGCGATCCGTCTCGTTCTCTTTAATTCGGGCAAATTAGTTGGCATTGAAGGAGTACACTGGCCGCCAAAAGTTGCCGAACACGACGCAATCGACGCGGAAACGAGCTCTCCGCTTACCAAAAACATATTCCTATCTATTTTCACGTATTAAATCAATCGACAGTGTATGGTAATTATCAAAGGTAAAATCTTCGTCAGACGCAGAAACGTGTCTTATAAATCATCAGCAGATACGACTTACATCAAAGGAAGCATGAAAATTCTCAGAACATTGAATACCACGTTTATTCTCCTACATTTCATACAACTGTACTTATATCATATTACAGAGTTGTATATTCTGACTATAAAAATAATTCAAATAGAATTTAAATGTTCGATGCACTAGATCAAAAGTGTATAGATCCATTGGCTACTGAATAGTCTCCGTCTTTCAATTGTCAGAGATCTCATACACAATAGAACTAATACTACTACTGAAATTCTACGAGCTATTAGTATCAATACAGCCTCTTGCATAACGATAACAAGTTTAGTAACAAAGCGAATGAAACTCCAGAAATAAATTTTACGAGCTACAAGTCACCAGATAATCTTATTTGACTCAAATTTGTAAAGTTGTGTGAAACACACAATACGCACATAACTTATCACTTCACCAATACATACTATTTAAGCAAATGACTATGCAAGAGGATTCAGGAAATGTGAACAACGAAAAATTAGTATCTTTCAAAAGCAATCGAAATGAAAACGAGTGACGACTGCACTAACCCATTATAGTACACTCGCGAATAAAATTTCTTCGAAAACCTGACATTCATTTGTCATGTATATCTCGCATCGCAGCTTTTCCACAACATTATCGCGTCATAAATTTCCCACCAATGCTTAAAACATATCAAAAATACAACACATACATCACGTTTCGTCGCGAAGGCTACGTTTAGTGGAATGAAGAAGGACAAGGATGTACAAAAACAGTGGAAATCAGCGTGCATGAATCGCTGGGCCTCGACACGGCGCTCATTTACGCGCGTACGCGTCTCGTATCTTGGGCATGCATCAAATACGCTTGCGTATACACGGCAGCGTGTGCGTCGAACGCCGCCGGAAAACGTGCAAGAGCGAAGAGGATCGAGAGGCGTTTCGAGCAAGCAGCGAGCGTAGGGCGGAGGCTGCATCATCGGGCGTCGCTTCCGACTGTTTCGTCCCTGTCTGCTTATAAATAACACCATCTCCTCGTTTCTTCGCGCATTTCGCAGTTTTTCTCGTCCTCCTCTTCCGATTCTCCTCCAGGCCCTCTTCATCCTTACAGCATGCTGCTGCAAGGCTAATTAATATCACGTGATGAGCGATCGTGGCAAAACCTCGCCGCCGAGATCGCGAGGGAAGAATGCACATCGAGAATGGCATAACGGGACGGAGGCGGTTAACACTCGTGAATTACGATGACTCGATCATTTGCGATCTATGCTTCTTGCGTATTGCGTGTCCGTTGTCTTGCTCGGTAGTATCTTTGCGATTTTGTTCTTTGAAGTAGAAATGGAGAAATGATGAATCGACGAAATGGAAATAGAGGAACGAGAGATTCTAATTATGTTATATTATGCAATTGTATAATATAATGTAACTGTAATTGATACATAAAATAATATAACTGTAGTTGATTACGATTGGGATTGAAAAGGATGGATTCACTTGTTTTTATTGTTGTTCGTTTATTGGAAGTTTATGGGAGATTTGAACTATGGAATTGATAGAAAATATGAAAATTTCACTATGTAATGAGAAGTATAAAATCTTAAACACAAGAAGAAATAAGATAAGTTAGGTATATTTTGCAGAATAAAAGTTATGGATACACATAAATGGTTGTAACACATACATGAAACATATATGAGATAAAGATAATTGCAAACGTTTTTTCTCGAAATATTAGAATATACTGCATAGAATATTAATCGTTTCAAGATCGAATGCCTCTTAAGTTGAGGCTAGAAATTTATTATTAATTGCTGGCGATAGAAACATATTTTTCCTTTTTTATTTTTTCGCGAGGATGACATAGTACACTAAAATTAAAAGCTGTTTTATCAAGCACAAACTCAATTATCAACTAATTAATTATTGACAATTTAAAACGTAATATTGTTTATACTCAACGTGTCAAACGTGAAAATGTTAGAAAACGTATTCTCTTATTCCATTTAGAGCCCAAGTCATAAACGATCGAATTACAGTGAGCCAAAAGTGATATGCAGTCTATAAGAGCATAGAGAAGATATTGTGCTTCCAGAGGAAGTTCAAGAAAACTTCGATGCATCTGGCATTCGTTTCGATAATTCTCGAATTCATACACGGGATCATCGTACATATATACGTTACACATATTTGTGATGGCGTTCGATCGAGGCGAGAGAAACGCGCGAGAACATCGAGCTGGCCGGAGCAGATAACGAAACGTGCGGCGAGGAACGAGGCAGCGGGTGCTGCTTTCGCTGGTCGAGAAGCAACAAAACCGCAGCTCGGATATAGAGGACACATTGTGCGCGCGCGGACAGAGAGCGGAGGAACGCGTCGCAGCGAATCGACTGCTCGCCTCGCACCATCTCGTCAACTCGAGCACTCGCAGCCCCTGCGAGTGTTGCGCGTCCGTTCGTTACCACCGCGATACCATCTTCTCTTTTTCTCTCG
Organism: Bombus terrestris; assembly: GCF_910591885.1. Taxonomy (NCBI): domain Eukaryota; kingdom Metazoa; phylum Arthropoda; class Insecta; order Hymenoptera; family Apidae; genus Bombus; species Bombus terrestris. Next base: position 10,677,898 of record NC_063273.1, on the reverse strand, counting down.
AAGCGCATTCTGCTTGCTGCGGCGTGCCTGCGCGTCTTTTTTCACCTCGCCTTCTTCGACGCCCTTCGCTTGTTCCTCGTCGACGAACGTACAGTCGTTGCAAACCGTTTGAGATTCGATTCTCGATCACAGATTTTCCTTCCTCTCGCGATTTTCTTCTTCATTCAACTAGTGATGGCAAATTAAGGAATTACGTTGATTTAAAAATTCTGTTGCGTGTCGGTAATAATGCGAGGTGGATAGAAGGGATGAGGTATGCGATGTGAGTTTACTAGGCAGAATATGAAATGCGCTAATTTAGTAGAGAAAGTAGAGATATATGGAGCCGAATTATTACGACTTTCTTGGTTGTATTAATCAGATATGTGGCTAGAAATTACCGTGTTTATTGAAATCTATAATCTTTGTTGCATAGTAGGACGAAACTTGTACCTACGAAATAATTATTCTTTCTGTTTGTCTACTGTTTAAGCTGCTCAAAAGCGATACTAATCAATTGCATAAGTTAAAAAGTGGAGGAAAATGATGCTTTTTAATCATTTTCTCCAATTCAATTTTTAACCATTATTTCATCAAAAAAGTAATAACTCATACGTTTGTTAAAAAGAGATAGCGTGACGTGAATTTTACCTCACACCTATTAATATACGATAGATTTTAGCGCATGCTAAACATTTGACAGATGCTACGAAAATTACTAAACCTTCATAGATAAAATACATCAAAAAAGATTTTAAACGATAAAAAACTCCTCATCGTTTATTATCATGTACAATCTGCTTGCATCTTGATAAGCAAAAGCTTAGAGCGCGACAAAATCCAGTCGCGACGATATTCTAATAACGGTTTACTACGTTCGAACATGCATCAATTAACCCTTCATTTCCAATTACGTGGCTCGGTAATTGCGAATAACGAGCGCCTCGATGATCATCGGTTTTCCCTCGCTTGGTTTACTCTCCTTCGACGGGGAAGAAAACAAGAGATAGTAAACGCGAACAAGACACTAAGATCATGCATTTAATTATGTCGATCCGATCTACTGTGATTCTCGCTTTAACGCGCCGTTTTAGCGAACTGGACCTCGATTTTATAACCCAATGCGCTGGTTCGGTGTGATATTTACGGGACTCGTAACCGTGGCCACTTTTCACTTCGTTATCCGACTGTCGGCATCCAATCGGAGGTTCTTTATTATTCGACGAATCGGTGTTATCGCATCGAGAGACGTGTTGACGACGTCCTTTCATTGTGGCCTCTTCTTCTTTATTATCTCGCAGAAAAGCCCCGATACGAGGCTCTCATCACGGAAGTTAGTAAAGTGTGCTACCTCCATTATAAAAATTCCTTCGTGTCCCGCGCCAAATTTTTGTCTTACTTTCGCTCGGGAATCTCATGGAGAAAGCTTTCATTTCTAAAACGCTTAAACAAATTTCCATTAGCATTTATTCTCGTTATATAGAGATAGAACTTGTATTAGGGTGGTTATCTTTCTTCAAGCTCCGCGAGGATTTCCACAAATAAATTAGATAACCAGATTAGTAGGAAATAGTAAATTATATAAATAAATGTAGGGTATTATTTTATATCTCATCTAGAACACTTCTGTGAAATTTTGAAAAAAATTAATTATTTCATTATATGAGTCAATATTACTGACCGGCTAGAATCTTCTCTATTATATTGAATGAGGCCAACTCCTGCATAAAAGTACGTGTATATATTGCTCAAAATAATTAGTGGATTATTTAGACATTCGTTACATCCGTACATTTCTTCTTCTCTTTCACAACTGTTTTAAATACCGTCTTTAACGCAATGTAATAACGTATTACTCAAGTTTACAGAATTTCCTCTTTTCCTCTGTTCATTTAGTTGATACGATAAAATCATCCATGCTAACAATTCCTTAATTATATCGACTAGTATATAATTTCTCCATACTAATCTCCTTTTCTAAACTCTATATCGTTCCCACAAAACAACATCTATTACCAATCTTCCGCTTTCGGAAGATTCGTATCAAAACGAGCTCTCTCCGATACAATTTCTCCAAACCGCCTTCCTTTCGGCACCTCTTTCAAAAACCTTCACCTACGACTACAAAGACTCTCCTCGAGGTTGACCACTTCCACTCCATTAAAAGCTAATTGCGGATTGTCGGTATCGCGAGAACTCGCATCGGCAGGCACACGTGCGTCCTGTGGATCTCGTTGATCGGTGGCGGTACCGAAAGGGCCGGTAGGAAGAAGGTGGAGACGAAGGTGCGTCGAGAAGGATGGCGAAGAAGAAGGAGGTAAGGTAGCTCTCGAAGCAGTCACTATCTGAGGGAGCACTCATCGCGGTCGCTTCGTTATCGGCCACGCGGAATCATAATGGGCCATAATTGCATAAATATAATGTTAATTAACAATTAAGATTGCCGCTTTGCCTAATTGAATCGCCGCTCCTGCTAGCTGAGCGGAGAAGAGGGAGGACACCCCGTTTCCTCGTTCGATCGGTCGCCAAGTGGTCGGTAAAAGAGGGACAGGCGGGGACGTGGATCCGGAGAGGGCTTCGAGGTGGCTTTAAACGTAACGCCGTATCGGAAAATTATGCCGATGGTCGTAGCTCGAGTATGCACAATGCACACATTCGATACGAAACGCCCTCGGAGAAGCGTGACCGTGTGTCGCTTTAGAAAAACGCGTATTTATATATACATGGCCGATGCCGATTCGAAGAAATAAAGAAGGAAGAGTGGAAGGTTAGTCGGAGAAGAAACTGCCCGCGATGAGCACAGTCCATTCGCGCGGACCTGATAGCGAAGGCACGACGACGATCGGGCAACGTGAGATCGTGCCGAGAGAAAATTACGAGATATCGTTATTTTTAGCAATTATCCAGAGTAAGAGGGAGGAAAAGGAGAAAAAGGAGAAGGGGGAAGAAGTAAGCCGGCCAGTATTAAGGCGTCCAAATATATATATATATATATATATATATATATATATATATATATATATATATATATATGTTACCTTTTATTGATAAGCTGCGACAAGTTCTAAGAGTTAAACACGTATTTAGTTAGTTACGCATAAATATTTAAATATCGTAAATATTTATTAACGGAGAACATGATAAATACATATTTTAGCACATTAAATACAAACAAGACGTGACGAACGAAGCAGATGGAAGACAAAGGCAAAAAGATAAGAGAAAGAATAATAATTGATAAACCTAGTTATTACAAGTAATAACTGTTGACGATGACTCACTAAGTTCAAGACTATTATAGAGTCATGAAAAATATCGATTTCGTCATCGAGTTTGTTGATCGATATACACATTCGGTTAATAGAATTAAATTTATCGAAAGGGATACGGTGCTATTATATAAAAAGAGTAAATAGGAATTAAAAGCTAGATGTGATGCGGATAAAGTAACAGATTTATCGCAAAGTAGGTAGAAAATAAAAGTAATGGGAAAAATTGAATTCGTATTAAATATCAGCAAGTATCTTAATACTTATATACATAGGCTGAAGCAAGAAATCGTGTACGAAGATTTTCTAATGGTCTCTCTTCGCCGTGTTTCTTCTTACTCGAGAGGTCTGCACGTCGTTACATACACGATATCGACATACACGGTCGTTGAACCGGTACCATCTATGCCCGATGCGTATCGATCGCTCGATGGAGCACACGGAATTTCGGGGACGCAATTAGCGGCGTGCAGATGCAATAATAATTAATTCCCGTTAATCCTCGCGGAGTGAATCGACCGATAGTCCGCGGAGCTTTCCATGTACGAGGGAAATAAATGGAATCGCTCGTGATACGCCAGTCTCGAAATCTTTGGTTGTGGATTCTGTGAGATCGTCGAAGCTTCGTATTCCACCTTCCCTTTGGTTCGATCCCCTTTTACTCCTTTGTGTCGATCCGGTGCACAGCCTCTGGCGAACGAATTTTATTCGGTTCCTTTTATTTTCTTGTTTCAGATGGTACAGGCGATCCAGGTCCTCCGGTTTCACCTCCTCGAGCTCGAAAAGGTGAGCACTTTTCAAATTCCACGTTCTCTTCCCATTTCCAAGGCTATATAAAATGTTGCAAAGAATTATGATTTTTTGGCTGATGTAGTTATATTTCTTACAAAATGGTAATATTTTATATAGCTTCATAAATTGGTTAAGATCGATTAAAAAATAATATACTTAGTAATATACCTAGTAGTGTAATAATAGATATAATAATACCGTAACGTATGAAATTTCCTACTTTGTGCTATCAAGTTTCTAAAGCTCTAATTATTTTTACCTTTTTCATAGATCATTTTATTATCGTTTTATCATTCGCGTATGTTTCTAATCCTTTAATTGTTAGATACATTAACAATAGTTGATGGACATTTCTTGAATCAAAACGGTATTCATTCGCGATAAAGAATCGCATAAACACATCGCTCACGTCCACGTTTCTTAATTCTCTAAATTTTATATTACTTATCGTTTGAAAGGAAGTATTTTACTACTACATGTTGAAACTCCTCAGGTTTCAGAATAGAGGAGGATGCCAAAGACAATTCATTTCGAAATCGTATGAAAATATATACTTATAAACTTTATAAAAATATGATTCATCATGTTGTCTTCATACGCTACGGCTTACAATATAAGTGTAACGATGACTAGCATAAACCAAAGGGTATAGTTCCATTAATAACTGAACAAGTAGGTAAAACTGTAGAGTAAGCGCGAGGTTGACGCGTTTAGGTGAACTTTCAAGCGTACTAGCGAACGTCAGCGAGCGGCGTGTTCTCTCGTCCGCTCCAATTGTCGGGGATTACCGGGTGTCGCGGTAGATAAGCCGTTCGTAACGCTTGAAAAACAACTGTTACGGGCGGAGCGCAATTTTCCGTAATTGTAGTGAAAGCTCGGCACCACCCGTCGTCGGTCGTCGGTCGGCTATGGTGCACACCTTGGCGGTTTGCTCGACTCGGGCCGAGTTCCAGCCGTAAGTGGCGTCATTTAGCTGTCCAATGGCCGCTAGACGTACGAACACGGTGCACGCTCCAAGTTGTTTGCATTGGAACGGCCATCTTTCTCCACCGAGATCGTGATTTTTTCCCTTGCCTCTCGTAAACCGGAAACCTGTAAATCGGAGTACATGTCTCGTATTAGATCGCATAAAATGGTACGAACTGTGTTATACCGAGAAGCCGAACATAGAGGACGTGTATTAGCATATTCATTCTTAATACGAAAGGTAGTTAGTAAAATATAAATATAAATATTAATTACTAAGATCGAGTAATTAAATTATTCATCGAGCTTTGCATTAATCAGAACCTCTTTTAGTCATGGTGTTGAAAACGAATGTAGACGAGACAATTTTAAATACGTCAGTTTTAAATCCTGCAATCATACAGAGGAGTATTAAATAATTAAATTAGTTGAAATAATTTATAAATATTATAGACGTATAAAATATCGACGGTCCATAACGAGTGACATAATTAATTTAAACGAAATTCATTCACAAGTCTTCGATAATCCACAACGTCATTGCTTTGTACAGCTAGTACAGGTATTACGACTAAAGATTCTATCGGCAGCAACTTTCGATTTTCCCCGAATTCTAATTAAGACAGGGTCGGAAGATACCGCGGCCGCGATCGGTCCCAGCGGACGTCGAAAAAGTTGCAGGTTGGTTCGTGTCACGGTTCAATCGACGACACGAGAGGAACAGCGGTCGGGATTAATTGAACCGGGCAGCCGGTTAATATTCCGCGTGCGTTCTCGCGTTGTTACTTCGGGACCACGGTAAATAAATATTGCATTAGAAGGCCGGCATGTTTCGGCCCGTTTTTCCCCCGCTAACGATTGATAACCGTTCGACCGGTAAAGCGGGTGTGCGCAACAGAAAAGAGAAAGGGAGAAGGAAAGAGAGTGCAAGTTTTCAGGAGGAGCTGTTTGCGTGGCCGCAGAATACCGGGGCGGGCCCCGTTTGGCCCGGCTACGCCGTTTTTGCGCCGATATTTTATCATACGAAATAGCGGACATCCATCGCATTTCCATCGAAATGGCAGCTGACGTGGCGGCAGCCATTGGCCAAGGGAGACCAGGCCGTCTCGATGCGCCCCTCGTGTGTGTTGCTCCCTCTCGACAGGCCCGCCTGGATCGACTGGTCGATCCTGCAATTTTATACCAATTTTCCTCATTTGCCGCGATTACATTATTATAAAGGCCGGGGCTACCTACCGGCGAATCCATGCTGGCCTGGCGTACACGCGGGCCAACCCTTCTTCCTCTCTTTCTTCTTTAAGCATCCTGAGTAGGTACTTTCTCTTATGCACGTCGATTACTCGTGCAAAGAAATTCTGATGGTCGTACTTGGTCCGTTACATGCAAAATCGTAATCACTATCGTCATTCTTTTATTTAAAAAGTCTTGGCAAAAAAGATGATAGGAAATATGCGTTAAAAAGATTGGAAATATAGCCAACTGGACGATAGGCGAAATTAAAACTAAAAGAAATAAATATGTATATTCGTCGTCTACCACTGATACTATACGATTTGTAACATAAACGTTCAGTTCCTGTTGCGCTCTATTCGCTCAAACATAAATCACTTTCGCATCTTCCCACTGTATTAACAAGACGACTTGAAAACTGGAATCTAGAAATTGGAAGAACTGTAACATTTCTCTAGTTTCATCAATTTTTCTACATAGAAAGAATTACACGTACATTCCCACGAAAGATATCAATCGATTCTTCTACTGGAACGTCGAAAGTACAGATCGGAGTTGCAAGAAATCGGCGTACAGTCGTCCTCCTATGGAAGACCGCTAAGAGATAAGAAACCGTCTCACCAGGATCAAGACGCCAAACCGATATTCGATCGTAGCTTTTTCCTCCCACAAGTCCAGGCTCCTACGATTCCAATACGCCAACCGGTGGATTTATTTCAGCGAGATCGTCGGTCGCGATATCGGGGCGGGTCTCGAAAAGCCGCGACAAAACCTGACCGCAATTTGGCACGGTGTGCGCCGCACTGGCATCGACGGTAATGAAGATTGAAACGTTCTTGGTCCCCGGAGTCCTCCGGGGACGAGCAGAGCCGGGACATGGAGGACGCGGAGCGAGCGAGCAAAGCGGAATGCAGCGAACGCGCGATCAAGAAGATTCCATAAATATCTGGAGCTCCGAGCAACGAACGACAGACAGAGGACGAGAAAGTGATAGATGAAGAGAGAAACGAGACGAGAGAGGAAGAGGTGTATCGAGAGGGACGAAGATGTTTGACCAATAGGGAGAAGCATGGTAGCCCGCGGTGCTGCGCTTCGTGCATTTAACATTTTCGAGCCAATCGCGTATTAGCATAATTACGTTTTGCAGGGGCCCGATGCGTGGAAGGAAGGTTTCTTCTTCTTTATTGCTCTTTCTCTCGTTTCGTTCAACTTTCTTGTTCGCTCTATACAACCTCTCTGCCTCCCTCCATCGCGAGTCGGCCTCTCTTTCCACATCGATCTTTCCTTGAGTTGCAGCCTAGTTCGTCGTCTTCGTTCAGCTACCACGTTTTCCTCCGTTCGTCTTCGTCGTTCGTTCTTCTCCCTTGGACCTGTACACTCGTGGCACACACCACCGTATATACACGCTATCACCGGTTAGAGAGCGGTAAATTTCTTATGGGATATTATGGCGCACCGTGCATACCAACCGGGATTCATACCGGCGCAACACGCGGGCACAACCCTCTCCTCCAGCTGTCCTACCTTAGAAACTGGTTCTAAGTTATACCTAGTCCTGTAGGGACATCCGCGTGCCTCCTTTCCCCGTTGTTCGGGTTATGTGTTTTCGTGGACATCTCGACGGCCAGGACATCCGGGTTGCTCCGCAGGCTGTTACCCTCTGTCTCCATTTCAGCACCTTTTCGATCGTAAAGAATAGCGTAGCCGTGGCTATTAAAAAGGATTCACCTATCTGGATTTTAATTGTTTATTTGGAAATTAATAGAGTCGGTTGTAAAATTAAAATTAGGGCGAAAAACTGTGAAAATTGAAAATAACTTTTTAAAAGCGCAGACTATAAATATTCAGTCTTCTTTAACATGGACTGCAAGGTTTTGACTACAAAAAGAGAGATTAAATAATAATATCTATGATATATCTGTTCCACAACACGATCCCTGATATGAAATGCGTCTCCATTAGCGAATGTGTTGGCGAACACTGTTCGCGAATTAAACATTTGAAAACCCGAATGACTCTCCACTCCTTCCGTTCGCCAGGACCAAGACGTCATCGATAGCTGAATGGAACGCATAGTACGAGTCGTTCGTAGGGGTACACCCGGTATATAGGTATCGTGCGTGCCGTAAGGGGTGGTCAGGTTGTGAATCGGGGCACGGTAGAGGAACCGAGACAGACACCCCGAAACCTTCATTACCTTCGGCTTCAAAGGAACCCATTGTGCCGTAAATGGGGTTCGCTCTGCGCTCCTCTTTCCTTCTTTCTTTCTTTTTTTCCTCCTCTTCTTTCTTTCTTTCCCTCCTTTCCTCGCTGTGTTCCTACGCGTACCCCAGATCCGTTCCATTCTTCGAGCCGTTTGCCTTTCCGAGAGGCCGTCGACAGAAAGGGATGAGGTAGGAGAGAGAGTACAAAGAGGGAGAGACACTTGCTCGTTCGTTCCTTCGTTTACGTAAATTCTCGAGTAATTTCGGGGATCGAATGAAAGGAGGAACGAGGGGGAGCCTGGGGTACGCGAAGTTCTTGGGGGCGGAGAGGGCACGTCGCGATGGTATAATGTCGCCTCGTGCGGAACCTCCCCTCGCACGATGCAAGAGGAGGAGAAAGGAGGCAGAGAAAGGAAGAAGGGACAACGGGCCGTTTAAGAAGTCTTTGAATCGAGAACTCGTTTCGAGTGGAGGGTCCGCTGCTCTCCGTTCGTCGGCGACACGCTTCTTCTCGCTGTCGCTGTCCCTTTTCACCCGGAACATCGACGATCACCGCGGACTGGTTGAACTCTCTGAAACAGAAACTCGCGGGGATCTATCTGGGCGTGAACACCCGTAAGCAAGGGAATTTTCTTCTTTCCTTTGATAATCTAACAAATGCAATTTTAGTTCTTAGAAGCATTACTTAGTCGATCGTAATATAATTTTGAAAATATCACGTGGGTTTATGGAATAGCGCGGCTCGACATTCCATGCTTCTTTCTGTTTATTTGCTGTTTATATGCTTGGACGTATGTACGTGTTAAGATCTTTATTTTTATGTATTTATGTAACGATAACAAGGAAGATAGAATGTTGACGGGAAAGTCTCTAACGCGCAATAGGGACGAAATCCGGCGGTTTGGCCGACTGGCGAGCCATCGAATCGACATCCCTATCCTCTCGCAACTTGTTAAATCGGCCATAAAATGGGAATAATCTCGAGTTACAGGCGACGTTGTCGTTGTAGCTGGTATCGTGCTCGGTCATCGCGAACCAGCCTCGATTTTTCGTCTCCTTCTGTGGCGTTTCTTCTACACGCGCAGAGGAGAGCCACCTTCCGGTAATGGCGTTGCCTCCGGTGTCGCATGTACCTTACGGAGGAACACGAGAAGCGTTCGCGGGGACGCGATGAAAGCGATACCCCTCGCTGTTTGCAAGTGTATACGCTCTCTCTTTTTATTCCTATTCGTGGCTTTTATTTCGGCCTCGGAGTGGCACGTGAAAGTTTACGCCCGCGGTTCATCGCAGAAATTAAATACCACCGCGCTTCGCCGGATAATTCCATCGATAGGACGAAGAGGGGAAGAGCTTTCACCTTCTTCGATGGAACCAGAAAGTTGACGAGGAGAGAAGGAAATGGCGATCCTTTGAGACACTCGATATTTTCCGTGCCGTGTTCTTCTACCACCGCGAACCGTTCGCCGTATCAGAAAATCCGAGAAGCTAGTACCCGCTTGGATGAATTAGATACCAAAGAAGTGCTGCGCTTCCTAGCATATCCTTGGCTTTAGGACAGGGGGATACTGTGTCAACCATGCGGCAGTGCGAGCGATGAAATGATATGATATTGTAAGTGGAACGGCAGAAGAATCGTCCGAAGCCTTAAATTTGAATATTTATCATTATGTCATGGTAGTTCTCGAATCTTCTAGTTAAATTTGAACATTTTTTTAAAGGGGGTTTCTATTTGTTTTTTTTTCTTTACATACATCTTTGTTCATTAACGTCGAAACACTTGCTGGTCTTGTATAAAACACGATATTGGATGCAGTCTATCACAGATACGATTGAATCTTGTACCTGCGCAAAATACGGTTCCGAAATGTACTGTAGCGGTATATGAGTCATAGGATGATTCGATTCGAGGATGACTCATGTTGTTGTTTTGCCTCGGAGTATTAACACCATTATGATAATACGAAATGTAATAATAAACAAACTCCGGACAAGACAATATGGCCGCTACACGCAACCGTCAACCGAATTCGAATTTATACTTTCCGGTACTCCCTTCACTAATATAAATAAACGAACACGATCGTTAAGACAATCAGAGTTAGTATCGAGCAATCTTATAGCGATTAACGCTTTGAGTGCTGTGGGCGCATATAGGTGTCTGGCGAAAGCTATCGGTGTGGACTAAGGACATATATATGCGCTTTCTGTAAGTGCCCGGCATGGGCTAAGGACGCATGTATGGGTTTTTCAATTTTTCCGAACACCTACGCAGAAGTAATACTATTACGTTTGTGTGAAATAAATATAAATGCATTCCTTACGGCAGTAAACAAATGCCAATAGTGGCTCGTTATTGTTGAAGTGGTCACCACTTGTAAGAAAACTCTACATCTGGTTTTTTTAGTTTCCTCAAGCACTGAATTTTTCACACACAAATAAATTATTAACTTGTGTTATATTTACTAAATTTAGTTTTCTAGTTTATTGTTTTCTAGTTTATTACCCAAATTCTAGTTAACTGTAAATTTCAATGTTTATAATAAATAATTAAGAATAACTAAAAAATAACGCTCTTGAATCATTTAATCTCGTGCAAAAGAATTACTATAACTTATTACGATTTGCGCTTTGAATAGTCAATCAACAGAGTTCAGTCTAACGAAAAAGTATTCCGTCCACAGCAATCGTCAGCGCTAGATGCGCGCCGTCCGTACGGACGGCATAGGCCGCGAGTATCCAGCACTCAAAGGGTTAATATCGAGCGAACGTACTGATTACCGTGTATAATACTGGGCGAACGACGACTAACTCTGCACTACAAATAATTTTAAATACATTGGCTATACTAAGCATTAACCTGTCTCGCCACTACATAACTCCACGTACAATCATACATCACAGTGCGATGAAAATTGGCAGAAACCGTTTGCTAGAGAAGTAGAGAAATAATAAATTAACAATTATATGTTGTCCTCACAATCTCCGATGTAAAATTCATTGAAGAAATTTGCGTGAAATTAAATGGAGAACTCGTAGAACGTATGAATTATCTGAGATAGCAATCTTTAATGATTTTAACAATTTCTCGTAAGTAATCTAGTATTCATGAGTGGGGATGTAAATTTCTCGACATATCACCTATTATACATGTAATAGATATTTAAAAAAAACCGCAGACAGATCACCAGGCCCTTTTGCTCGTGACAAGAAATCGGAGCAGAAAATGGTCACGCCGTTTCTAATAAAAGTCGAGAGCGGTCAATGTCGTAGAGGACCCGTTGGATCCTGTGTCAGCGCCGGTTGGACCGATCGTCTGCGGTATAGGGTGACGCGATTCAGAGGGCCGATAGATGGCAAAAATTCGTGTCCGCGATGCATCGTATCATGTTCTAGATCATGAGCCGAATACTGGAGAGGTTTTTGGTGAACGCGGAGCACGGTATCAACTTCGAGCATCCACTCACGCGAGCCGATACAAACTATCCGCGGCACGGTCCCTTTTGGGCCGGAAGTTAGAGCGGTTAAAAGCGATTATAGAGACGGGAGATTCGAGTTTCACGCGATGCCAAGTTCGAAAAACGATTTTTGCTCAGTGATGGGGCTGGGGTGTGTTCCGAGCTCGTGTACGAGCGGTAAAAAATGGCTCGATAACCGTGTTTCTGTGCTCGCCACGTATACAGAGAAAGGCGTACGGTGTAGGTGAACGCTTCTCAGCGTTCAGGCCGTGGCTCCTTTCGGCGATCCGTCCTGGGGAGGAGAGAAAGAGAGAAAAAGAGAGAAGGAAAGACGGAACCCCGTTTCTTTTCTTCGGTGAGCATTGTCGGCCGGTTCGACTCGACTCCCGGCGGATCAAATTCTAACCAGTCCGGCATTATAGCTGCTGTCCTTCGAGCTCTCTCTCCACCGCCCCCTCTCGCCGCCCTTTTGGTCCCGCGTTAAAGAGAGTCTAGTCATCTCGAGGAGGCATTGTGTTACCGTGCTCCGTGGCATAGTTGGTACTTGGAAGAAAATTCTGGAGAACCTCGTGCGCACCACCATGAGAACCACGATCTCGCTGACCCAGTGTATATACATATAGCCAACGCGGCCGTCTTTGTCGATCTTCGATGTTCTTCGTGAAGAAGCATTACGGAATGAAGGAAAAAAGGGGAAAATAATCTCGGAGCAAGAAGTATAAAATACCGTACTATGTAACGTACTAAACATGACAACGTACGGTATGGTACGATCTATGAAAAGAGGATCGACTGCGGATCGGTTTCGCATCCGATCAATACGCATACGTTTAACGCATGATAAACGCGTGCATTGTCTACGGTGGTCGGTGTCGACCACGGCCTTCCACCATTGGACGGTGCCGCCTACGGCAAAGATGGCCGTCTTCTCTATTACATATAAATGCCTAATAAGAAGAACGTCGTATAAGTATCTACTAGGTGGATAGGTTGCCGAGAGGCAGCCAGGCAGAGCCTGTTGGAGAAGTCCGTCGAGAAGGGAAGAGAAGAGAAGAGAAGAGGAGAAAAGAGAGAGGCCAGGAAGAAAGCGCGTGTACGCGCTTGCAACGAGAGAAGACACGCCGCCTCGTAATGCGCCTGGCTTCTCTCCGTTTCTCCTCCCTGTCGATTTACATATAACAAGATAAGCGTTTTTATTTGCTTTTGCTTATATAATACATTTTTTCTAAACCGAATCGAGCGACCAGGCAGAGACGAAGTCGGTCCAAGGACCGGGGGGCAGGGAAAGGGGAACGGGAGGAGGATGAACCGTGAGGAGGACGCTGGAGGACCGGGTATCCTATAGGCCTGTCAGACCTCATTTGCATACATAACATTCTGGTCGACTGGACACCGGTCAGACCTCCTCGCTCCCTCTCGCTTCGACTCGCTATCGACGATACAACGGGTCTCGTTGCTCGCTGCCGAACCGCTTCCACTCGAGATGCAACGAGCTCTTCGCCGGCCTCCTCCATCTTTGTGTATCGATACCAGCGTTCGTATCGGCCTCGCCATCCCGCGCGCGCCCCTTTTGGAACCGTGGCTTCGATGGTGAAAATACCGGGTGAACGTTTTACCCGAAGCCCATAGGATCCTGGGTTCATTCCGATTCGACCAAACGAAATCGTTGCCAATTTAGCCGATGTTTATAGCGGTTATAAGAATATTGAAATTAACCGAAGAGACGAGAGAAAGAGAGAGAGAGAGAGATAGAGAAAGTGAAAGTCGGTTTAAATAACTCGTCTCGACGGTGCCTAGAATAGGTCAAGACTCGTTTGTACCATTTCGAATACTTATATTACGTGACGTTCAAACGTCCATCAAAGATGTCCAATGTTTAATTCAATTCGTTATTTCTTTATGCAATCGTAGGTCCATGAACTATGCGACAATTTCTGCCACCGGTACATCAGCTGCTTAAAAGGAAAGATGCCGATCGACCTAGTGATCGACGACAGGGAGAGCTCGAAACCACCGGAGATCGGGAACGGTCTGGACGGTGGCGGACCAAGGAGCACCGCTGACAGCACCAGCCACACAGACGGAGCCAGTACGCCGGACGTCGTGAGTACCTCACCATCGTCAACGTCTTATTATCCGCACGACGCGATCACCCCCCACCATCACCACCACCACCATCACCACCACCACCACCAGAGCCAGAATAATAATAACAATAATAATAATCACGCCGGTATCGGCAGTACCGCCACTACCACCCCCTTGCAACTGAGCCAAAACCAAAGCCAAAACCACCACCCTGCGCCGCAGTCGAACACCACCACTACTACTGCTATTACCCCAAGTAGCGCCGCCACAACTCCCAACTCCCTAAAGCGTACGCACCAACAGATGATGATGGCAGCCGCGGCGGCATCCGCGATGGCCACCTCGCCGCACGCAGCCGCATCCGCGCCCCCTGCGCACGCGCACGCCGCCCTCGCCGCCTACCACAGCATCAGCTCGGCCGTTTATCCGTGCTCGTAATAGACGACGCGACTTCCGTGTCGATACCGCGAGACCTTTTCTCTTTCTATCCCTCTGTATTACCCTCTTCTATTAAGTCTTTTTCCAATTCTATTATCATTGCGCGTTATTCTGTTTCAACTTCTACTACTATTACTACTTCTTTTTTTTCTTCTTCATCTTCTCCTTTTTCTTCTTCTTCTTACAATCCTTTATCCAATTTATACGCTGTCTGACTATTCTTCGTCATCTAGACGTTTCGGTCATTCGTACTCCCCTCTGGTGACAATCTTTCTTCGAGATCTACTTCCTCTTTGTCAGCTGTGAAAACTAAAGGAATTCGAACGTTCTCCGATCTTTCTATCTTGCGATCAGCCTCGTGGTTATATCCTATCGCGTCTTCGTCGTTTGAAACGAGATATTTGATGAGATCGCTGGTGACCCATGCGTCAGGATGGTTCGATCGCGACTGACCGTAGCAGGAACCACCGCGGACGCGCACGGCGCCCTCTTGATTCGTTCTCGTGGCTCGAGGTCACGTGTATACACGTCTGGGCAGAAGTGCCATCCGAATGAACCACACGAACCGCTCGAAGAAAGATGTGTACCTAGACACGTTCTGCTCGTAACACTTTCTCTTTCTTCTTCTTTTTTTTCTTCTTCCACTTCTTGTTCTTCTTCTTCGACTTTCCTCTTGTACTTCGTTTCTTCGACCAAATCTTACGAACCAAGTTTCGACGATGAAAAAAATCGAGGGTTGCAGGGGTGTCACGTACGGGTCGTTAGGTTACGGTAACGCACACGATAGGTCGCGAATTGTTGGACTGGCGCTACTTGTCGGAATTTCCAGTACATTGCTAGCGAGTGTCTCGTACTGCTCCGAGCAAAGGACGAGTGTTATTCTGTTTGGCACTTGGCTGGCTTTTGAGTTCATTCACGTTCCGTTTTTTTTTTCTCTCTTTTACTTCCGTTCTCTTCCACTCTGTCACTACCTTTCTGTCTTTCTCTCTGTTAAACGTTGCTCAATCCGCAGAGAAAAACCGTTCAGTTCACATCGTATGTACATAATTTTATACACGGTCTCAAAACATTCTCGGAATTCTTCCTTCGAGGGCCTCCTCGCGTTAATTCAGGTCGCTAAATGAAACCACTGGATCTCAAAGATCCCACTCTACCTCCTTCGTCTAGAAGCTACAGACGGTGCAATGAAATTTATCGCAGGAATTTCTCCGCAAATGGTTCTATACGGAAATACCATGTGTCAGCCAAAGTTCGGGCAAGTTCGCTCTTACGGTCGATTACGTAAGATCGCGGCGTGCTAAGCGAGGAAGAACGCTTCTAAATTCGTCCCAAGTCAGAGACACCAGCCGTCCGATGACATCGATTTTCGGCTAGTGTTCCGCTTTCAAAACACGTCCGGAGATGTCCTCGCCCCTCCGAGACCGTCGTTTCGAGGTCCAACCAGTCACGATGAGCTATTATAGCCGAACGGGACCTTATGCAATCGATTCTACGTTTCGAACCTGTTGTTCTCAGGCGCTTATGCTTCTTCTTCTTCTTCATCATCTTCTTCTTCTTCTTCTTCTTCCTTCCTTGGTTTCGGTCTTGAGCGTCGTCGTGATAGCACGTGGTTCACGCGCCACGTGCTCTGCCGAAGAAACAACTGACGCGTCCACTCTTTCTCTTTTTGTCTTTCTCTACTCCCCTTTTTCCTTCTGTTCTCCAAAACCGAAAGGTCTGTCGCGGTGCGGCACAGTGCACGGAATTTCGTGAACAAACACGGGCATTATAGTGAAGAAACGGCCGTGTACGGCGACTCGGTGTGCTAGAGAAGGTCGTTAGGCGAGGATCAGGCATTCGAGGGGCACGCGAACGAGAGCGATAGTCGTTTAGGTAGGTCGTTTCTTAGGTTTCGCGCGATTCGTTGCCACCTATAGCGTTTCTTTTAGTCACCCGAACTAATAATATTTACGATAGTTAACTTGCAACTTTTTACACTTTCGATATAGAAGATACTATTTTAATTCGTTTCTCTTATTTTAGGACATAATTCGATTTGAACATCGATATATTGAATTTATTTTAAACGATGGACGATATCTCTCGTTCTTTGAACGCGATGAACGAGAGCAGCAGATCGCGCGTGTCTGTCGAAACCGGGAAACCCTAAATCGTTCTTCTTGCTCTAGTTTTGTCTTCTTTCGTTTGTCCCCCTCGATTGTTCCCCGTTCGGATACTTCAGAGTCGGGGAAACGCGCTCAGCGTCGCGGATCGCGCGATCGATAGTATCGCGAGCGGTAGGCGTGTTTATGACAGGCGTTATATCGTCTACGCGGCGTCTGCTTTCTGAATGGTCCTGGCTCGTGGGCATGTGGAAGGTCGCGCGTGTCGTGGACCATAGTATCGTGTTTGGGTAGAGGAAAAAAAGAAAACGAGCGAGAAAAGAAGAAAATAGATCAGAAACGAGCGCGAAAGAGAGGAGAATATGAAAGAGAGGACGAGTAAAAACTACGAGACGGTCGTTCGTGGACATCGCGTCGGGGCGTGAGCGATGCGAATTCATTGCTGAACCGAACTATTAATCGTGATCAGAATATACGTAATAGGATGTAAGGCTTATAACGCGTAACAAAATGAATTTTGTGTCTATTTTTAAACGGGAAAACTTGTTCAAGTTATTTCTAATTTAAGAATGGAGTACATGTGCAACGGAGAGTGGAAACGATAAAAGTGCGAATGAGAGCGAGTGCGAGAGAAAAAGGTGAGAATGAATGATAGGAACGCTCGTAGAAAGAGTCGTTCAGCGGTGGTAGACGTAAAATAGTTTTTAACTTATTAGTAGCTTTCGATTAGTGGTTACCGGGCGGAACAAGCGCAACTGACGTTGATCTGATTGAAAAAAGGACACGAAGGGACAGCGTTATTAATTGTACAGCGATAGAACGGTCTCGACGATTTCACCCTGCTTAAAGTACATCGATAGATCTTCTGCAAGCATATTCCTATATCTCTGAACACTAAATGGATACGAAACTCGATCATTTCAAATTATAAATTTAAGAATGTGGTAGTCTAGGAATCTATCAAGGGTATATTAAGCAGGGTTTCTCGTGACGATCTACGAAAAAATCGAGACTCGATCTCGAAGGTGCACGCGATCGAAAGAGAGCAAAAACGAAGACACCCACGGTGAAGCGCGTGAGAAACAGCGACGAGAGCAGAGAACTGAGCGAGATACCCAGAAGTCGTACGCGATCGAACTATCATCACCAGAACACTAGGTCTCGGTACTCGTAACTAGGGAGTTGTGTGAGGTACAAGTCCTGGCCGGCAGGGCGCGCGAGGTCCACCCCCAATCCCCGTACTTAATAACCCTTGATTTGTGCTGCAGTAAAAATAAAATAAAAAAGAGAAATAATAATAAAGAACAATAAAAAAAAAGCAAAAAAAAAAAACGATGAAACTTTCTGCATATACACTGATAGGAAGGGGTATAGAGAGAAGCAAGAGGCAGAAGGAGCCGAACGAGCCCCTCAGCTGGTGCCCGTCGTAGAAAACGAGCCTCGAGAGCTCCTTGACCCTGGAAATTAGCATTTTCTACACGCGAACCGATACACATGCGATTCGCTGACACTCACTTATACGAATACGTACATACACACATCTATAGACTAATACACAGAACACGATCGTTATGAATCACAGGAGCACACGAGAGACTTATACAAGCGGACACACGCGAACATTTGAACCAAATCGTCTCGCGGGTGTACGCTGCCAGGTACATGATCTACCGGTATACGCGACGATACACATTTACTGTCAGAGGGAAATATATACACAATTACCATGCAAGTATATAATGTATATACATGTAGAGTAGAGTCTATGGGGAACAAACGTTGATCACTGACGGCAAGTACGTAACGCGGAAATAGGGTACAGAGTGCAGGGCATCAGACGAGGGAGGAACGTTCTCCAAGGCTCCTCATGTTTCAATGTTCTCCCTTTGCTCCTTTTAGATGACCAATCCCAAATTAGAATCTGAAATGAATGGTGGAGTGCAAGAACGAAAAGACGGAAAAATATGACGAAACAAAAATATAATGATGAAAGATTTCAATAATAAACATATATTATGCAACGATTGAAAAAAGAAAGATAAATGCAAGGGTGTGTACGGAGGTTGGAAGGTGGGCTCCGGCACCAGTCGGTCGGAACCCTAGTTACGAGTGCCGAACCTAGGGTCGAGAGACCTTGAACACGGGTCTCTCGGCTTTTCTTTCTTTCTCCCCCTGAAAGAAAATAACGCTATGGATCCTGGGAAACGACACACGGTGGAGTGTCGAACGGAACACAGACAGCGTTATGGAAGTTGCCATGTTTGAAGAGACCGGGCTGAAGAAATGGAGAACCGCGCTACCGGTGTTCTCCGACGTGTCTTCTATTCGATCATTACATTGTATGTATCCATAACGACGCTCAATTTTTACATATTTCGCTCTGGAGGATAAGCTCCGTTTTTCTATTATAAGTCTCGTTTGTTCATTTTTTTTTTTTTTTTTGTTCGTCGCGCGGATTTGTACATTTTTTACGCCTATTTTTGTGATTATTCAATTCTCGTTTGTTGCGTCTTCCAGTTGAGAATCGTTGGAATTTGTATATTTTTTGATTACCGCAACTTTATAGTAGAAGATAGAAAATATATAATTGATCGTTGAGATCATGATATTTACGTGATATTCTTCCTTTGTCTTTTTTAATAATTTCTTTTCGTGCTATTCTTCTCACCATGTAGAACTTGATCGAAAAGTTCTGTACTTACTACTATTATTAGAAGTTTACGCAAAAACAGATTTGCTCCAATTTACGCTTATCGAACGAACGACCGGAACCACGTCACACGCGGAGCGTCTTCTCGAGCGCGTTCACGAGATGAACCACGCATAGGTGATGATGAAACTGATGTGAATACATAGTGCCATAGGTGCAGGGCAGGCGCTCACGCGTGCGCTCAGACTGTGTACTTAATTATCATTAATCAAAATCTTACTAACGAATGGCTTCGACGCGGAAGAAGCATGTGTCGATCGACCACGATCGTTTGACTTCCGATGCTGTGACACGAGAGACAAATTGGGACGAATCTACTTGTTTTTATTTGTACACGATTCATTTCCTGATTGAAGATCGCGAGCCACGTTTGTTGTTTTTCCTTCGATTTTAATATGATTTCGGTGGAAAAGTTCATTTTATTAGAATAAATTGTTGATAAATTGTCACATTCGTTATTCATTGCGACAGTTTCCTATTTAAGGTATAACGAGAGACTGACAGTTAGGGATCAGTTATTACGAAGATGTATCGTATTACAATCTAACGCGTATATCAGTTTAGTGCATCGATAGAACGAGCTCTTCCACCGATCTAATGTTTTCAATTTCGCGATAATGCATGGATCTCTCTGCGATCGTGGTCGAATCGTTTCACAGAGATGCTCGGTCGATATGGCTTGCGTCTCATGTGCTCTGTACACTTATTATTTTTGGGCGGGCGAGGCTGGCCTCGACGAACATTGAGGAAGCTCTCGTAAAGGCGAGAGGAGGCGAGCGATCGTTGTTCGATCGATTCCTCCTTTTATCAGGTGAAAAACTACCGATCGTTTGTCGAGGATGTCGCGTTTTATATATTTCTTCTTTTATTCTTATTCTTTTCTTTCGTCGAATAATATTGTACGTACTTCATTCTTCGTTTTTAGATTTTGTCCGTTTCGTATCTTGTTTCGTGCGATTGTTAACGTTTAGTCGAGACGAGACTTTACTCTTTCACCGTGCAAAGTCACATATGTATACGCGCGTGAGTAGTTGAATGAGTTTACGAATCGCATACGGACACTTAGAGTGTCACACGACACGCACGCGCGCGCACACACGGAACACACAAGCAGTCACAACTATAGGGAGAGACATACGCGGCACACTCGCACACCCAGATCATACACGTATATTCAGCGGTAAAGAGAAGACACACGTGTACACGCTGTCTCAATTAACCGACGGTGCATAATTATTGACGCGCGTCGAGAGAGACGGTCTCTTTCTCTCTCTTGTACACATCGACGAACATTGTGCATGTATGTGTGTTTACGATTACCACTTTTACCTAAACGTAGGCTTAAGGAACGATTAGATGAGATTTGGTACGGAGAGGAATCGGGCGTAGTATCGAAAAGAAAAGAGATGAAGGAAAAAGAAGAAGCGACGAGAAATTAAAAAGAAGGCGGACTCACCCGAACAATTGTATACGACTAGCATTACATAGCGATAATATATTACCGATAATGATAAACTTGTTTAAACTATTGTCTCAATCAACGTATTTTCATTATAAATAAATGTTAGCCTTTTGTTGAGTTATAAAAAGAAAAAAAATATGAATGAATTACGAGAGATGAACAATACATTCACTTGCCTGGTAATTTCCATTAAGAAAAAAAAAACACCGATACCAATGAGATCTTCGCTCGAGATAAAAAAAACGAAGCCTCCAGCTCCTATCCCTGTGCATGCAGAACACCTTCGTGTCTTTTTTAATTAAAGCGTCAACGCACGGCTGTGCGTCGTCATCGTACTATGTTGAATAACGCGCTCCGATCGTCGCTGCTCCTCGTCGTCTATGTCGTCGTCATCGTCGTCGTCTTCGTCATGCTCGTAGTCGTCGTTGGTTGTGTAATTGCGATCGGCTTAATTAAATTCCCTCGACTCATCGTTGAACTCTTGAGCGTAAGGGAGGACGCCTTCGTCCTCTCGACGTGTGACAATAATGGCGAATACACGGCGAATCGCGAGGATAGGGACGATTCCTGGAACGATTCCTGGAACGATAAACTCGTCCATCGAGATCGTGGGAATTAATTAAGACATGAGTCAGGGAAACACGTCCGGCATGGTAAAGATTTCGCTGGATTCGCTTCGATTTTGGCTCAAGAACGATGTGGATCGTTTTCGAAAGAGTGGGAGGATATCGATCATTAAATTGCGAAGACGAGGCTGCAGAGAGGAACAACGTGGACGATATTCCCTGGAGAAACGACACACACCGGACGCGACGAGGGAATATTAGCAGAAGCTTGGCCATAAATCTCGGTTAACCCTCAGCTAATAAATATTTAACCCTTTAAATTTGCAACAACCCTCGGCGCGTGTAGCGATTTGCATAAGACTTCTATTTCATTTACACATCGCATAATTGAATATTTAAATTCAATTGCCTGCCGTTACGCGCTCGCTGTTCCGAGCCGCAAAACTGCAGTAAAACTTGTAACAGGGCCACTTTCCATCCCCCCAAAACCTACCCCCGTTTCGACGCTGGCCTCTTCCGTGGCGAGAGGAACGGCCTCCTAACCTACCCTTCGCGATCCACGCTGCGATCAACCCTTGGAAACTGCCTCGAGAATATTTCGCCGCCCCCGGGGAACCAAGAGGGACGGACAGATTCTTACCTCGGCGAACGTAACGCGTAAGAAGTCTTCTTTGCTCCCTTGATCGTACCTTTATATCCCCGATAGTCACTCGCCCCCAAAGAATACCTCTCTTACAACGAATTGCGGTAATTCGTCTCTTGTGGTGGTAAAATAATTTTTAGAATTATTTTCAGGATGATTATCGCAGGGTTTAATGCGTTAATATTTATGGCATCAGTTGTCATAGTGATATGTTGATAGATTAAATTAGATTGAAACAAGTGACAAAGCGTACAAATAATTTTGTGTATATAAAAAATGTTTTAACTCATTCGCGCACGAATTATTTAGGAGCTACAAACATACAATTTTTTTTCCCGTTATATGTAAAAAAAGTAATTTAAATAAGCACTTTGACATTTCACAATGTTTACGATACTATTCGCGAAGAACGAAAGATTTAATAAAGCCTTTTTTAATATTAGACTAAAGATCATGACATGATCTAAGACACGTTTGATCTTTCCGGAAGGGATGCAGAATGGCAATCACGTGGGCGATACTCGCGTCGCGTCGCGAAACTTTGCGTTCCACTAGTCAAATTAAAACCGAACCCTCCGGTCCTCTTGTTTTCCTCATTTTTTCTCGGTGCTCGTCCCGCCGCTAAATATTTTTAGAAGCGTTTCATCGAGTGACGAACGCGTATATACGCGCCACGTGTCGAGGTCCGTCCATGCTTCGTGGTGAATGTCCTCGCGCCTTCTCCTCCTCTTCTCCTCCTCCATATTCTTCTTCTTCTTCTTCTTCTTCTTCGTCGGGGTTCGCAACAACGATCTCTTCTACATTCTCAGAGCGACATCTGGTGTCGCGGCACGTATATGGCCGTTAGCACTTTCACGAAAGGGATTACCATTGTCACGTTATTCATGCTAACGATGATCGGCTGAGATCGGTTGCGACGATAATCGCCATGTCACTAAAATCGAGGAGGCGGTCATTGTGAGCGACATACTGACAGCATAATAAATTATCCTTTCCTTCTCCCTCCTCTCGTCTTTCGTCTGTCCTCGCTTTTTCTTGCTCGCTCTTCGACATCCTCGCGTTCTCCAGACTTTTGCCCGGTTGTCGTACGGATCTTCCTCTTTCCCTTTTGCGAGATGATGCGCGTACCGGTACGTGTAGCGTTGTAACGCGATACAAGACGGTCCGGCACACCCGTCCCCCGACAATAATCGCGAGGACAGCCGGCGATTATATCGCGAGAACAGTGCCATTCTTTGGCCGCTGTTTATCGGACCCGTTTGACCAGTCGCCATCGTTCCAATTGCGACCGTGGAGAAATTAGCGTCGCTATGAGGCTCTCGGAAGAGTTCAGATTAAATTTTATCGTGTACCTACCATATTGCCTGAATGTCTTTCGACGTAACTGCTCGATTTGGACAGCCGGTAATTAAGCATTTTTCTTTTTAGCGCAATTATTCATCTTTTTCCTTGAGAAAAGTATTAAAGATAATTATATAATTTCTACCATGGGAAAATTTTGTTCTTGGATACACACTGATACTCGTAATTATTCGAGTAATTTCACTAGTCGATTGACTGCTTTAATGGTTTAGATTGAAGTCACGTACAATCTTTAATTGACGATACAATCAAAGCAGTGTTCATTCTTCCAAAAGAAGATCGAGTGCGTTAATAATGGGGAGAAACACTTAATTGACTTTTATAGTAGAAGTGAAGTATACAAGTACATATGAACGAAGAAAAATTGAAATAATGTCTTTGTCAATGGGTCAGTTGATAATATTCTCATTGTGAGTAGAATGAGGGGTGAATCTAAAATGTATAATACATATATTCCCGTTTGCATATTAATTAAGTTACAACGTTGCGTCGTCCTGGGTATCAAAGCCATGATGCTCATTTCTCATCCGTGATACGCAACACTACACGTATACACATCACTTGGCACCTACCACTTAAGCAATTTTTCACAACGATATATGTGCCGAGACCGACGATTATTCAAAATATTCCCGAAGCAGCTATGGTGCATGCCACATAACTCCGTTTCTTAGACCTCGTTTCTTTCTTCTTCATGCCGAACTATTTCTTAAACTTTAAGGTTGATTCCTGAATTACACATTAATAAAATACTTTAAATATACTGTTGGAATGTTTACTTCTATTTGAATATTTAATTAACAACGATTTAATTAAGAACACTAGATTGCTATTTTACTTTTTTATTTTACTTTACACTTTTTCACCATGAACGAAATATATTTAATTCGTGTCTTATTTACAAAAATATATCGAAAATTTTCCATCACCACTCGTATATATTGAAGGGGTGGCAATAGTTTCCGAAAGTTGATGCTGTATCTTCTATAATATCATGGAAACTAGACGTTCTATAATTTGTTTTCTCTAATTACGTATTACTGAATTTTGAAAATTTACAAAAAATTTATGAAGAATATAATACTATCTACCCGCGAATTTCAAATTCTATTAATAGAACATTCATAGCTACCTGCCTGTGCAACCCAAGTACGTAATAAGGAACGTGTTCACAAGGTAATATTCATAAATCCTGAACGAAAGCGGGGCTGCTGATGGCCGCGTCGTCGTTTTTTCCTCGCATCCCGACCGCACCAGCCACAAAGGAAAATCCGCTTGGATCGCCGCAAAACCGCGCGATACAAACGTCCGGAGAACCGCGTTCCCACACCCACGCGACTATAGAGACCTTTCTGAAGATGTGTAACCATCACACGCTTATTTCAGACCCATGCTCGCGATAAGTATAACGAGTAAGCGGATCAATTGCGTTATGTGACATTAGAACCGCCTGTCTATACTAGTAAACATGCCAAACTATACGTATAGTAAACGTAAGTTTTGATGTCATCATGTTACATCGTCTTCTTCGTCAACGACACGCGTATACGAATAGGTAAAGACGTCATGTGATGTCACTCGTAAATCTTCTCATCTCGTGGAAAATTCCCTATCGAGACGTTAAGCAATTTCTGTGTACACGTGCCTCTTACCTAAGATAGATAAATCCGCGGTAATTTGCTCGTGACGGTAGTTTCAACTCAATTTTGTCTGTGAGTTTACGTTATGTTATTTGTCTGTGACTCGAGTTTATACACGAATCATGTGTAGACGATTTTTGGTGACGAATGTTTTGGCTCCTTTCTTGATAATTTTTCTATATATAAAGATTTCGTAAAGAATACCATTACATTGGTGTTTCAGGCTTTCGAGATTGGTTTTCGAGATTCTAATAGTTATCCGGATTACATGATTATTATGTAACAGTGTTTCTAATTGATTCTATACAACGAATCGATAACCGTAGTCATAGATAGTGACGTAATATATTCCGTCGAATATCGAACCTGTTCCCGATTAAACGTCTCTATAATTAACGAACAAATGTCCATTGTAATATATGTACTATCAATCATAAACATTTGGAAATATAGAAAAGCAGTTATAAAATTCAATACATTGTCGATTGGTTCTTTTATCCGTTTTCAAATCTTCGAACTATCGAAGATATTAAAATTCGTAACTTGTCAGCGATTTTTGAAACATTTACATCTTCGGATCTAATAAATCGTTTACATTTTCATTTACGTCATATTAAAATTCTCCTATTTTATTGTAAAGCAACATTAAAATCAGGTAAGGCTCCAACAACAGAGAAACGTAACCCCCAACGTAACTTTAAAAATATTACGAAAATTTAACGTAATATATAACAATAATAATACAATATATGACATTAACATAATAAAAATAACGGAAAGTCTTTCGATTGAATTGTATCAGGTGTTCAAACAGCTATCTACAGTACTGTATATACGATTATATCGTACCAGTAACATCAACCACTCGCACCAGTTTCCACTTAAACTTCCCCAACGCGGAAGAACAGAGGACCTCGTCTTTCCAACCTTGTCTTTCTAACCTTGTCTTTCCAAAACTCGTGGTCGTGGTGCAAAACTGCGAGGCAGCCGATAATAACATCGTCGGGGCGACTAGCTACGTCAGCTGGGAATGTATATTTTCATAATGTAATATCGTTGCGCCACTTAGGGGTGGACTTTCTTTTCTGGAGGGTGGTTTCGTGGAGCGGATGCCACGCACAGCGGGCGTCAACGCTTCAGGGAGATCAGAGAGAGAGAGAGAGAGAGAGAGGGGGGGGGACAGTAGATGGGGGTGGAAAGTGCGCGGAGGGTGTTTTGCTGGTAATTGGTGCCAATTTAAACCTGCCCTTCGCTCGACGTAGCCTGTATTAACGGTAAGGGAGGCGCACGGGAGTCTCGTCGAGGACGAGGGAAGCCAAGCACGGGAGTTCGTGCACACCCTTCCCACGCAGTTCGTAGGGGCCACCCCACGTTCCATAGCGAAAACACGCACGCACACGAGCTCCACGCCACGTGCTCGCAGACGAGGATGAGGGATGAGTAGCGGGTACGCGCAAACACAGGCCTGCGTGCTGGTGAGAGGCCAGGAAAATATAATTAACGGTAATCGCTCGCGTATATGGCTCGGATTAACTCCGAAGGGGAAGCTCCGTGGAGCGGGAGACCAGCGTCAAATTCTTCGGGGTTACCGGATCGAATGAGTTTTCCTACGGGATTACGGCTCGCCGACTTTTGTTCATTGTGGTCGCCAGCTATTTCCGGGAAATTGGACCGACTCTACATATTGTTGACGAATGGACGAAGATATATAAAATGACATTCGAATTTGAAATGTTTCGTCGTTGACTGATAGGCGAAATTTTGACTAATGTACGAATCTGTCACTTAGATGTGCGTCTTGGCTTCGTTTATGTGTCATGTTCCTAGCTCGTGATTCGTGGCAAGTCAGGTTTGAAAGGTGGTGAATGAACAAGTACAAATTGTCACACTTCGGCTTCTCCGTGTAAAACACGTCTGATAGAAATTATACATACTTCGTAGTTACGCTTCTTAAATGTTGCTGCTAGCTTCTCTAAGGATCGAGTGATATAGTAATTAATTTCATCTTCCACAACTTGATAGACGCGTTTGACATATTTCCTACGTTTAAAGTAACTGTACGGTATCTTTCGAATACGCGTGAAAAATTTTCAACTTTCATCAACCACGCGTCTTAAGATTTAAACTCCACTAAATTCTTTAATCCCCAAGGTCGTCGCCTACCTTGAATTCGAATGGACGGTCTTGCCCATTGTTCCCTACTGAATCCCTTTCTGACCGCGAGGTTCTGCCCTCACAGAAAGCGGCGTATATACAAAGTTACCCGCGAGTCGCATTCGAAGGGACGAGTTTCTCGATCGAGAGGATGAAAAGGAGAGGTGAAACCGAAAGAGCCGAAGCGGGAATAGCGGGAAGCGGGTTGCGACAGCGACGGCGACGACGAAAAGGATCCTGCATCTTCTACCCTTGGAGCAAAGAGGACGGAGTAGAGACTGTTCAGAAGAGAAGACTCGGTAAAAGGAGGAGAAGGGGAAGATGCCAGAAGATCTTGTATGCAAATTCTCTCGGTGCATCTCCGTGGGACCCTGGCGGGATCCGTGGAGGATTAACGGGCCGGCTCGCATGAAAGGAAGAGGACCAGCAAAGGGAGGAAGTGGGGGAGGATCGGCGCTCTCTGTCTCATCCCCCTCACTTTTGTGTATCTCTGCCCGGCCCAACTCTCTCGGTGTATATCTCTCGTTTCTCTTTCTCCACCCCGAAAGAGGATCGTCGATGCTGCCGGTTGCTCGTGTTCTTCGTCCTTCCATCCGCTCGGTTCGGCCGAGGACCGCCAAATAAGAGAAGCGTTCGCTCGCGCGCCGCTCGGCTAGAGTGGACCTCGAAAAAAAGAAGAGATCACGGCGTCCCGTCGCTTTCAGCCAGCGAAACGAAACCCAGTGCACACGCATTCCGTCGTCGTAGCTGCGATTCAGCCTGTCTCTCGGTCGCCTTCCGATCGTTCTCGCGCGGGAACTCAGAAAGCAGAAACCGAAAGAAGCGGGTGTAACGCGAGCCAGCAGGAGAAGTTTCTTTTGACTATTCTTCTTTCTTCCACGCCTTCCACTTTCTTTCGCTTCTTGTCTCGTCGTTATCTTTAACATCGCATGGTTCAGTTGAGTTTGTTCAGTAAAATCACACACGAAGCTTTAGGCACGAAAATTCTTGGTATCTGGACTAGTCTTTCCAATAAACCCTTAGGGGAGGTAACGAAGAGAGGAGGATACGTTAAAAGAGGTGCGAAGAAAACTATTTGACGAAGATTTTTGCTCGGGACGAGCCGTTAGATATACGATCGCGAAAGAACCGCGACGCTACGTGAGTCGCCTACGTGAACGGAAATCTCTCCCTCGTTTCGCGTCACCGTGCGCTGGCTTTATCGTTATTGCGGCAGTTGTGGTGGAAGATGAAGAGGAAGATGGAGAGAGGGCACGTGTTTCGCGCGATTTTCTTCCAAAAGAATAGTGTTTGGTGTTCCACGAACGCGTTAGTTTTTTGCTTGCGTGTAGATTCCGCTGGGACCAGATTCTCTTTCGGATTTTTCTCGTGAGCACTCCCACGGCTACGAAAGGTTTCTCGCGCTTGCGGCACGCATTCCGTTCCTCTGCTCGTCCTCTTGTCTTTTGTGTCGCACGGTTTTTGCGTCCCTTCAAATCGAAACTCGCCACCTCTTTGCGTTTTCGGTTGTGTCCGATCGTGTTTGCTTGCGAGCTGCTTTTTCCCAGCTGATTAATCGATCGTGCGGTGAAATTAACGCGGTCAACACGCTCACGTCGTACTTCGAGCCCGGTGTTATCCTCTCGAGTGAGGGTAATCGAGCCCGAACGCATAAATCCTATTAGAGGATCAGAGGGACGAGCCCGCCGCACTGTACGTGCGAACACGCGCGTTACCGCTCCACTTCCGTCCTCGTCTGCGAAACTGTGCCCGTAAGGACGTCTCAACGACGATCCACACCGGATGCATTCGGGTAAATCGAGCGCGAGAACGACCCTCCGACTCGGGATCCTACGACTTCCCGACTGGAGCCCGAGCAATGGGACAGATACTCGATTCGTCGACTATAAAGTGGCTGTTTCGAGATTTCACCGATATCCTGGGGTGAATTTCGGTTCTTTACAAAGTTTTTTCTTCTGCTTTTTTCTTTCTTTATGGCACTTTTAGTACTCTTTTTGCTTTCTTGGAAAACGTTTAATTCTGAGCGCAGTTTTCTTGTGATATGTGACAATTTCGAGATTTCATTAATATCCTCGGGTAGATTTTGGTTCTTCAGGTCTATCGTTTTATATAATATTTATAAAATTTCTGTTGCTATTTTGGAATATTTTTGACATTCATACACTTTTCATAACCTGCTTATTATTGACATTTCATTATTCTATCAATATCTCCGAATATATTTCGGTTCTTTGTTTGCGGTATTTTGCATTGATATTTTCCTTGTCTTCCTTTTTATGAAGTACTTAAGTACGAATGTGGCTTTATAATGTTATAAATAGCTATTTCGTAGTGTCATTCAATATCCTGGGATGGTTTTCGGTTCATTCATATCTTCTTATATCTTGCCATTTTATAATAT
Source organism: Bombus terrestris (assembly GCF_910591885.1). Taxonomy (NCBI): domain Eukaryota; kingdom Metazoa; phylum Arthropoda; class Insecta; order Hymenoptera; family Apidae; genus Bombus; species Bombus terrestris. Next base: position 10,648,437 of record NC_063273.1, on the reverse strand, counting down.
TTATATTTATCTGCTTTTTGAAATATCTACATATGTTGTTACAAGTCTCTGGTTTTAAAATTAGTAAAACGAGTATTTCAGATTTTATCATGAGTTATCATCTTTAAGCATGAAATTATACGAAGAATTCTCTTGTTTTTCACATAGTGTCATTTCTCAGTAATTAGATCAAATATCTTCAGCTTCATAGCCGAAAAATGAGTAGTATTAAACTTCGTAAATATTTCGCAATGTCATTTTCAACATTGTCTCCGTATCTTGGTCCATACATCGTCGTCGATTAAACCATTCTCCCAAGATTTACATTCGAATCTCAATTAGTTTCTACGTGTCGATCTTTTACACATTTATTATTTATAAAAAATTATGCAAGACATTCGTTGTTCCACGTATGCAAACGATATTTCGATAATCCAGCGAGCCGTGAATTACTTTCGATAGCACACCTCGGTTTTTCTTCTCGGTCGAGCGATAACCGTGTTCCCCGAGCCAGCTAACGCGAGTGGCTTCGAGAGTCACGATGAGTTCGTTTTTCGACCTCAGCCGGCTAAATTTAACCCAGTCGCCGCTTCAGAATTCGTTCGGCCTGAAAAAGGGAACGTACGCCGCGAGAATCTCGAAAAATCGACGTGCCTCCGATATTCTGTCCAAAAATTCACCATTCCCTCTCTTGTACGATATAATTTCGCCTTAATAACGGAAATCATGTCAAATTTCCTTCTCTTTTCGACGTCGTCGATTTTCGTGCTTGAATTCGTCTCGTTTCATCGCGACTGTTTAATCGATCGGATTCCAAGCGAGTCGATCGTCGAGATAATCGGCGTGACTCGAGAGCCCGACGACGGGCTGGTGTTAAGTGCTACGTTTGCCCTCTGCGTGCGGCTGTCTTGTAACACGTCAGCGCAGCCTGATTTCACGGGTGGAGTTCAGGCCGAGTCGCGACGCCCGTGTGTCACTCGGGGACGTTCGACAGCGACGCTCGTCCATTTGCATTACGAACCACCACGGCCAACCAAAACGAAATGATCGAACGATCGAACCGCGCGGCGATCGCGACCTTAGCCTTGTGCTCGCTTTCGTGAATAGATACGCTGCAATTAACCCTGTTGCTGTCGCCTTACCATCTTTTTAGTTTCTTATTTAGAATCAAAAGACTTATCGGTTGTTTTGAACAGTACTGTGGCCAATTGGATATTACCTTTGAAATTTGATTGCATAAGATCGAGTGTCTTTAATCCTACGTAAATTGCGTTGTAAGAAAAGAAAAATCTTTTCGTCTTTTTAGCTTTTTATCTTTAACCTTCGATTTCTCTATCTCGAATTTTCATTTTTATCGGTTATATTTTGAAACATTTAATTTAACCGACAATCGTGCGATCCAATAGAGAAGTGTATGAATATCCCAGAACTTTTTTGCATCTCCGAATATACCGAAACATTAAACAAGAATTCACCTCGTGCACAAGGGAACAAATTGCCTAAGTAAATAAAATAAAATTAAGTTAAATTAAATTTAATATAATCAAAACAATTTTTAAGCGTTCTAATAAATTTCAAGTATACGAATGTTATTGTAAGTACGTTCCAAGGCTATATTCAATTAGAGTGCCTCTATTTAAGTCATTCCAATTTCGGAACTATACTTTCAAATATTAATTTCCATTCTGAAAATGATTGGATCTTCCTCCACGTCGAAATTCTCATTTACCAATCTTGCTCAAAATAAGTTCGAACGCGTTTGTTGCTGCTAATTGTTATTTGATTCACATTTTTCCCCGATACTCGTGATTCCCTCGTCGTTGTCAAAGGAAGAGAAAGTTATTGCGTGAATTGACAGTGAAGTAATCGCGCGGTAGTCGCCGCGGGAGTCACGCGTAAACGTAGTTCTGGCGATTTGGCAACAAAAGACGCAGACGAAACGCGTCGCAGTGAACGACGGCAATCAGCGTTGGTCCGATGCCGCGCGCGTATTGAAAGACGCGCCGCTGAGAGGATCAGTCAGTCGGTCTGGTGCGAACCACGTCCACATCGCGCCACGATCTTTTTCTTTCTGTCAACGTCGCGTGTGGGCGTGGGCCTTCTCTCTTTCTTCTTCTGCCTTTCTCTGGAATCTCTCCCTTTGTCGAGACCACGGAAAAAGGACCTCTTTCTCTCCCTATCCGGCTTATCTCACTCGTCTTATCTACGTCTCTCTCCTCCTCTATGCTATCTATGCGAGTTTCATCATTCAACCAGATAGGACAAAGTGCTTTCCTCGGTGGATGATTTCTTGTCAGTGTTCAGAGATGAAGTACCGTGAAGTTCGATGTTGGAGACATTGAAATATTTGAAATTTTTAGTTGACGCAACTTTTTACCTTGACATAATATGTATCGTAGTTTTTATTCTTTCGGTTATTTATAGACTTCGCATGTTCGTAAATTTACGGAAAATTGGAAAAATCCGCAGAGTGCGCGTAACAGGCAAAGATATACAAGATATCTGATAATTTTATTTCTCGAAATATCAATTTATATAAACATCCAGGGTCTTGTTTTATCTTTATCTATTTGTTTCAATCCGCTCTGTTACTGATATTACTTATTTACCATACATTTAAAGAATCACTACCAGCTGAACTGAATCAAACAACACAGTAGAGTTAGATTCATTTAAAAATTTCGTTTCTATAGGTATATATATATTGATATAAAATTGCTCCTTAGATTAGACATAATATTTTATCTTTTGTGGCCAATCACGATTATATTTGTAAGGATTAAACCTTCTTTTCCCTTTTTTGGTGTCACTCATTTCTCGTTTGGATTGGAATCCTATAGAACTATGGACGATAGTGTATCTCGGGCGTTATCTCCTGGCAAGTTGTTCCCACAGCGGCCCGGATGTATCGCGAGGACGCATTTGTCATTCACGAATAGGCGCTAGATCTTGGGTGGTCATCGAGTTGAGGGACAGACAGGCGTCGAAACCTTTTGCCTTCGCTTATCTTCTTCGACAATGGTCTCAGCATCTTCGATTAGCCCGATAACTTCGGCCTGTCGAGTGCTCGTGACTCGTGACTCGTCGCGTCTCTGCACGAAGGGAAATTGAGGAATTCGTTCCTGACCCGTTTATCAACGATAATAATACAACGTTACTAAGGATATTATAATGCTTAAGCATTTTACACTCTAATATATACAATATTATACTTCAACAAGTAAACTATGGTGTACTATATCTTTTTTATAAACTTGTGAGGAATTTGAGAATTGATGTTTCTATTGTTAGTAATTGATAAAAGAATATCTTGTCCCATAGTCTCAAAAAAAAGTTTAATCTTACAAGCGTTAATATAATTATAGAAGAATCTTTATTACAATTCTTGTTATGTTTATAGTGGTGGCAAGAATATTACATTCAAATATTTGCATATATATCTGTTGTTATACCTAAAAATTTATCTCTATGGCCTTGCTATAGATTTTTAACAATTCTAAATGTTATCGAACTTTGCAAATAAAGAAAGAAACTTCGCGTGACGAAAAGCTAACAATCAACAACATCATCCACGTCCACCCGTGTACGGTTGCGTGTACTAAACATCCTATTATGAAATCTCTGTCTACCCGGCGAAGATAACGAGATAACGTCGAGCCGTGACAATAACCCGGTGAGACCTACGAGTTTGTTCTACATGCTCCAAATATCGACTCAAGAATCTCTAGCAGAGGTAATCTTCTAATCAAAATAAAAAAAACAGTTTCTAATCGGCTACAAAATGCCTGGATCACTATCTAAACAAAGAATTCTCGCTTTTAACAAATCGCTTTAATCCAATTATTACGCCGAGTAACCAAATGACGTACCTTTTGGGAAACAAAAGACGAAACGCGAATGATAAAAATGACTTTATATTTCTAACTTAAAAAATCTATGACTTTTTTCCGAGAACTCGACCAAAAGCTGGTAGTGAAAGTTTCCTTATTTAAATATCAAAAACCATTTTTCTTCTTATATTTAGCTTCTGTACGAATCGAGTTAATATCTTCAATGCAATTGTTTTTCCTTCGGGAAATTCATAAAGCATATAATGTCGAAAATTCTCCTAATCTAGGCTTTTGATCACCATTCACTTATCATTTCGTCGATCTTTTTGAAATGTATACTTAGTGAATAGATTAAATAATACTATCTAATTGAGAAAATACGTAGATAGTTAAGAATTAAAATACAGTGTAATCTTGATATGTACGGTACAATGTTTCATTGATAACATATACGAAATGACACGTACTGGATAAACTTTCAAACTCGACTTTTTCGAAGAAGGAGATTCAAATGAGAAAATTGTTCTTCAAAATGTCTATATATTTTTGCATGAAGAACAACCTTTTATTTATATGTATTGCAGGTCCTGTCATATTTTCTACATATACATAGATATTTACATAGGACGAGCGTTATTTTTTAATCTTTCACCAGGGTATGCAGTTCTCAATTTGGTAAAACGCTGGAGAAAAAATCGCTAGCCTGCATCGAACTTAATGTTCGTCCAGGGCCAGATAATCTGTCTTGGGGCGGCAGGTGCTTGTCCAACATGCACGTCTTTCATCATTGGTTCGGGAACGAGGCGACGTATTGCTAAGTGCTCGTTCGCGTGACACCGAGCTTAGGATAAACTTAGTAACGCGAAACTTAGAATGCCCGGCCGCCTTGCCGACCCTTGTAGAGGAGGCGCACGTGCATGCACGCGGACCTCTGATGCTACTTTTCGCAGCTCCTCTGCTTCTCTTCGTCCCTTTCGGCCTGTGTTCGATGCTGAATCCGCCGTGTCGGTTGCAGATCACGCGTGCGATTTCCCTTTTTCCGCGCCGCTTTCGCGCTACGCCCGCTGCCTACGAAGTTGCCGGCTCGTTTCATCGTCTCGTCACATCCCGTGAATCATAAGTTCTTGTTAATTGAGGATTTATAAGCGTAAGTCATGAGAAGCGTTGACCTGTGATCTAATGATCGTTCGCAGAGGCTGTTGCGTTCTCAGAGCGAGTTCTTTGTCCTTTTTTTTGGAAATTCCGCGATTTCTTTGGAATATGGGAATGTTTCCAAAGTCTATAATCGTCGTGTAATCGCCGAATGAAAATTAGAGCAATTTCTTTGCTTGCCATTGTAAAGAAAGCATTACTGATCTCATATTATTTAGAGCAACACCAATGTTTTGAAATAAAAACTTCCTACTTATTTGAATGTATCTTTCCTGATTCTGATGACACCGAAAAGAGATTGACCCTTAACTTTAAACAATGACTCATCTTCCACCTAAGTGCTGAATATACACAGTTGGCACTACACAATTGTCACGAAAGAGATTTATACCACGAACGTTTAGTATCCGTCGTCTTCAAAGATCTTCGTCGTCCATTTGCTGACACGTTTAATGAAAATTTAAATGCACGATTAACGCCAATTGTTATACGTTCAGCTGCTTTCTGTTCGAGCCATTATCGTAGGCCGACTCGTAGATCGAGAAATTGCAAAGGAGGAACCCGAAGGTGTTACTTTTTTCATTCGTAAACCTTCGACTCCGAAAAGTCTGGATCGTACAATGGATGCGGGGAAAATATGAATCGTTGCTAAGATAAACACAACCGAGAACGCCGGTGTAGATTCATAAATCCCGGATTCATTCAGTGCTTCACGCAGTTCCATTCATCTTGGCCGCGTTGTTCAGCTACTCTCTGTGATCGATCGTTAAAGCTTGGATCCCCTATGTTAGAATCCCGCAAGTGATAAGGGTCGCTAATCTTTGTCGTCTTTCGGTATTATTCAGCTTGCTCTCGTCCCGTCCAAATCTAGGTATCTAGTCTACCTTTAAATTTCTTCTCGAGCTTCTGATACATTATATAGGACACCTTCAACAATGCTTTAACAAATGTTTCGTGTTACAAATCAATCGAGATCTTTCCAATATTACTTATTATAAATTCATATCAAAAATTGTTTATCGTTTTGAAATTTTATATCAAATTTTGACCTATGTTTGTTGGGATTTTCTTCCTGCATTTGGAGTGTATTATTTATTGTTTATGTACGAAGCTTTGAAGCATTTTCTATTTACTAGCCTGTACGCTTTTATAATACATAGATACATAATTTTTACCAATAATTCTTATTAATATATATATTATATACAATATAAATAATTACAAATAAATAAAAATATGAGTAAAATAAAAAAGTAAATATATATATAACATATGTATTCTTAATTTAACGTCCTACATCTGCAAACCCATTTTTACCAATATCATGTTATACATCTACAATTCCATTTTTAGCAATAATTACAAATATGTACACGGCCCATTTTCATTAATAATTGTGAATAATCTTCCGTTTCCAAATTTTCATCCACGATTGCTAGCCTATTCACCAATTTCGTGCCGACATTAGTGAACACGAAACTTTTCCATGAAACGAGACGAGATACAAAACAAGGATCGTGTAGGAAGAGAACAAGAGAACGAAACAGCGAACGAGATCATCGAGCGAAACCGCTCGGCGTCGATGTCTATATGGAAGTGTGACATCCCGATGGTTATTCCTGGCCGCTTCGGCGTCTGCCCTCTATTAACGTATGCGCGCTCTCTTGCGCGACTTTCCCCTTTCTCCCCCTTGGTTCGCTAAGGGGACACCGTCATGGCTGGGAGGCGGCGGACCAGGGTTCGTGACGTGGGACAGGCCGAGAGGAGGCAAGAAGAAGCTTCTTGTCAGAAATAGTGGCAGTTCCCTGTCTCCGCGCCAGCCACCACCGATATCTATTCCGGCGCTGCAAAACAACATCTCTAGCCCTGTCCGACTAGCCTGCCCGCTATCTCTAGGCTGCTCGCACCTCGCGAGACCAGCCACGTGGAAAATATCGCGAATCCTTCCTTCGGATGGTCATTGAAAGTGGTAGAAAATTCATTGTTAATTTGTGTTTCGTAGCAGAAGCGTCATCGTCTGTAAAATATTCGCTGTAGAATGCAGATCTGGAAGTGATGAAACTTTGAAGAAAGCTTCCAGAATAATTCAATAATATAACGTTATAATTTAACCGTATCTAAATTAGTCGTTTTATTAATCACAGAATTTAGTTAGACAGAATAAAACAGTAGAATGATACAAAATAATATATTAAGATATTTTCTGAGAACAAAATTAAGAAAGCCGATCGTTTTATCCTCTAAGTGATTCCATATAAATTTTTACGTCGAAACTCGTTCGGTAGGTTATTTTTGAGATATGAAACAGACGAAGAATTTCCAGTTACCTGATCCCGCGATTAATTAAAAACCATTGACAGGAAGAATTCCTGTATCATCGAGAAGAATATAAGCTCCATATACTTTATGTCGCGATATCCTTGGGATAAAAATCGTCCGGAAATTGGTAATAATCCGGGAATCAATTAAACAACGATACGGTGGTTAACAAAGTACCCAGATTGGTTAATTCTTTGAAAATTTGTCGGGCGATCGAGATAAAACGGCTTCAATCAACAAGCCATTCGATTCCTCTTAATTACGGTTAATGCACGTACGTACAACGCGCGAGAGCTCGTGCAATTAAGTTGTTATCCAGGGGTACAGGCGACGCAACTGTTTTACGACGACCGCGCTCGTAATTCAGTCGTTTCGTAGCATCTGATTTGCCAAGGTATTTCCTCTTTTACGCGTGCGCCACTCTGACGCCGCAGCTGGCCTCTGCGTCCTCTAAAAAACTGAACGCTGAAAGCCCGAGAAACTCAACCATACCGAGGGTTACGCTCTCTTTCTCTCTCTCTCTCTCTTTTCTGTCTTTCTGGCAAACGCTGATGCACCTTTCGGTTTCCGTGTGCGGGCGCGCAGCTGTACTTCGTTGGAAGAAAAGGTTCCATTTCCAAGGGAAAAATAAGCTAGCAACACTCGGTTCAACATAGCAAATGAAACTCGTCGAACATGTTTAATGCAAATTGTAATTTTGCGATAGGGGTTGGCATTTTTTCACGAGGTTTAATTCGTTGGAAAATGGTATCTCTATGGAAATCTTGGAAGGAGTTTGATGTTTCGTTTTGAACGCGTTGTGGTTCCGTCTGTTTCATGGAAATATTAAAGTTCATTAAATATATAGGTAGAATTTATCTTTTTCTAAGAATTGAATAAGGATTGAAGAAACATTCAATGAGATATATATTTTAATCTTTCATATTTCCCATTTTCCTTGTCTCTTTTCATACTTTGTCATTGATACCACTTACGATTTACGCTCACAATAGAACTGTATCGTGTCCGTATAAGACTACAATAATTAAAAAATTAACAAATCTTGTGTAGATATTCAAACAAAAATATTCGTTTATTAATCTCAGCATTCGTAGGCTACAAAAGGTAGACTTTATTTATATATCTCCTTTCTATATCTAAGAGAAACCTTGAAGAAAGCTTCCAATACTTCAAATTCGTTGGATGCCACTCATTTAAAGTACTCCGTAAGATCACAAAAAAATTCACCGTTTACAACCAAACTAAAGCGACCATCTATAATCAACCCAAGATCACTTGAGTCTTGTCACAACCCCATCGTTTGGGTAAGTTTTGCACAAAATTTGTTGCTCCGTGAGCATGCACCATGCTAATGGTTCGATCGGTTGGAAGACAACGGTGCACGCCATTAGGCTTTGCGAGGTCGAGGTCGGCCTCGGGTTGCTCTCCGCTCGGTGGAGGCACGAGCAGCGCGTGTAAAGAGAAACCAGCGCGGGGGAAACAATGTAGGTAACGCGGCGAAGGTTAGGGGCGTCGTAAATCAAGAGAACGAGCATCGACGCCCGTAAAGTCATCGGCCACGATCACTTCTATCGACACTGGTGGGAGAAACGATTAGGCCGTGTGCGGCCACGAGGCAAGAGAGGAAGAGACCCAGAGGCCGAGCCTTCGTGTTCAAACATCCTCCTTTATTGCACCTCTAAACCCGCCACGACGATCCGTCGATTGGAGTCGAATGTAAATCTGATCGTTTCCTCTTCGCCTGTTATGTCTTTTCATTTGCTATATTACTCTGTGGAACTTTCTAATCGTGCAGCTTGACCCGAAACGAATGATAGCGTTTGGTAATATGCATTTATTAAATGGAAGCATTAATTAGCATGTTTAATAGAGATGATTTAATAGAGTTTACTCGAGAGATAGTTTACCGTGTAGTTATAGTGGCGAAGATACACATTGGAATTCTGGCTTCTAAAATAACTCCTTTGAGGTTCATGATGAATGATATTAATCATTTTTGCTTCAATGTTACATTATTATATAATTGGCCATCGTGGAAGATTTAATGCCGCTAAAAGTGAAGATTACGAGCATTCATGTTGTTGATAGTTCAATTCGTCGCTATGTTTAATGATTATACAGAGTCATTTAAAAGTTTGAAAACTAGAAAAGTTTCAACCGAAACGAATGTGAAGTCCTCAATTAGGAAAACGTTCGAGTGGAAAAATAATTCCAAAGTTTAAATAATATTGCTTTTAAAGAGAAGATATTTCGATAGGATAAATGTTAATGCTAAAATTTGAGAATATTCATTCAAAACTTCTGATTCTTCCGCTTAAACAGATTCTCTTACTGCAGTCTAAGAAACTTTTAAGAACAAATTATCGATAATATGAATAATTTTCATTGAAAATTCTCTTTTAGCCTAAATAAAGTAGATTCGTTCCAACTTTAAAAAGACTAAAGAACGATTCTAGCAAATATCGTATCACTATATATATGCCTATCACTATATATGCCAGCTATATAGCAGTCGTGTCACCGTTCAAATGTTAACTCCAGCCGGATGGCTGTCATCGTTTGCTACTTTACGCATAAAGCGTAAACAGCGTCGAATTAATCGAGAACTCGCGCGGTTGTGCGTGCTCGCGAGGGTAAGAGGAGGCACGCGGCGAACCGACAGATACAAACGGGAACCTTGGTGCGCCAGAAATCGGCTCGTTTAATTTTATCGCCGGAAAAAGGGAGTTCCGCGGCTCCCGCGGCGAGATCTCTTGGAAACATCGTACGCCACCACGGGCACGGTAGTAAGTATGTTAATGACTCGTAGGCGACAGCCTTTAGATCTAGACGTCTCTCTGTGCCGTGCCTTTAAGCTCCCGCTACGTTGCCAGCGAATAGTTCAGCATCAATCCCGACGTCTTATTATAACGTTATTAAAATAACCGGCCCTCGCCAACTTAGTTCGCGATTCCTCCGCCCCTCTGTCCCTCGCTTCTTTGACTTGGGCGTCTCTTGGCTCCTATGACGCGCTCATCCCCATTTCGAAAACGCTCCCATTCCCTTTGAATGATTTTACTCGTCATCAATAGCGTAATCCCTTATGATTTCTCTTTCTTTTCTTTTTTTTTTTGAAATCTCGATTGAATGGGATTTCTTTGAATTGGTATTATATGGTGTTGTTATATTTGAATCTTACGATTGGTATTTGATATCGTTGGAGTGATTGGTAAGATAGTTAGATTGACGATATAAACGGGAAGTGCAAATTACGTAGATATTGTTATAACTGATGCTTAAAGGTAAAATTTTTGATGAATATTAAATGACTTCTTCCTCTGTGTTGGTATGTACGTGTATGTACGGAATTTCCATCGAGTTCTTTGAATTGATACTGTCAAAAATATCTTGAACTTGTGGCTAGTAGGAATATTAATACAGTGATAAGCAATCGAATTGTAGATACAATATGATGTATGTACAAATATGAATTGATTTTTTAGATAAGGTCAATATTATCGCAGCAGATGCTAAAACAGACTGATTATTATTTAAATCAGTGGAAATTATTAGCAGGATTACAATCTTTGTCCTTAATACTATTGCAACAAAAAATGTTCTAAGCTAAAATGTCCTTATTTTCATATAAAATATTTAAGAATCCTTTTTTACGAAATATCCAAATCGATTAGCCATTCGAGATTCCATCGTATCTATGAAAGGGCCTATTTCCAGGTTAAATCAAGATTTTGCAAGGAAAGTGGCGTTAAAACGGAGTAAATGAGCCACCCTCGGCCACCCTCGAAAAAATCGCTCTTTTTCATTCACAGCCCCGTTCCCCGTTTCGCTCTTTCTCCATTGAAAAATATTGCAAATTTCCTGCCCTTTCGCGCGACACCCCGGTCGTGCAATCAGCCGCGAAAAGATAACTTCCCCTCGAAATCGCCAGGAGCGTATTTTTATCGTGTTTACGAGTTCATCGACGTGTCGCGTGTCATTGATATATCGTCATTATTTGCCTATTATCGAATCAACAATTATGCTGGTTAAAAACATCTGGTAGTTGTTTTTATCTTGTGGCTAATTATCAAATATTACGTGGTTGCTTTATCTGCCTTCCAGCGGGAGAGTTCTGAAAGTCTTCCGAAAAGAGCCCTTTGTATCCACAATGGTTTTATGAGATCTTGTTCTATCTATTTGACAAGCTGTATTTAGTTTACGTTTGAATGTGAATAAATTGAATTATTTAGAAATGAAAAAGAAATTCAAATACTATGAAAATAAAAATATAATATATAAATAAATATATATACATATATATAATTTATATTAAATATATAAATTTATATATATATAAAATATAAAAGATATGAAATTAATATAAAATATGAAATATGAAATTTTACAGATTTGATTTTATGAAAACTTCACACATTTTAATTTATGTGTTTTTTTGATTGCCTCACTGCTCTACATACACGTTAAATGTAAAAGATACTCTACTTGGATATTTTACATTATTCTGCATTCTATTTTGGCACTTTTGAACCTCCAAATTTCTTATAAATTCGTAAGATCCCGATCGTCATCGATTAATTGTTAATAATCACCCCTTAGATTTCCCAAGAAGTCAATGTTCTCCCTTGTCAAATCAGAACACTGTATAATATACTAAAAGTCAACACGCGATCAAGGAATTAATCGAAGGATCAAACGAACGTTTGCTGTTTTACGTGACTCGTGTTTTCGTAAACGGCGGCAGGAAAGTGGCGTTTTTTCAGCGGGCGGTTTCGTGCGTCCCACCCCCGCTCGCAAATCGTTTATCCCTCTCGTAGCGGGCCTTCTACACGCTGGATATTGTATTACAGGCTTGAATATTTAACAAGTCCGGGCGACACTCGGCACCAGAGGGGCAGAAGAAGTTCTCGAACTCTTATACGTCTCCCACCCCCGTGGGAGGTGTACAACCGCTGCCCCTAATTCTTTTCGCCTCGATTTTCCCGATAGTCGAGGGGCGAAAATTTTTCTCCTCTGCTTTCCTTTCTTTTTTTTTCACGGAAACCACAGCGATAGCGACCCTCTTATCTGCTTGCTACATGTCACCAGCTTTATATGCTTAGGCGATACTGTAACACGACGCTGAAAGTCGTCGATATCGGTGAATTATTCAGCTAAAGGCGTTTCTTTTAATGGGACCGCGTGTTTTGCGCCTGTTACCGTGGCGTTCGCCTCTTTAAACTTTCACTCGACATGTGTCCCGTAGCGTTAAATTTTTGTCGTGCAAGTAGCTGTTACAGTTACGATGTCTCTACCTTTAATAGGCTGTTTTGACGACACCTGTCTTAGGTTAGATCCTACATCCTTCATAGGCGAAACGATTTATCGAATGAGACATCAGTCGGACAATCGTGAGACGATTCACACATTCGCTTGGAGGTTTCCTATAATTGAAGTAATTCTAATTCCAGAGGAGGAAAAAGACAAGAGTTATTGGAAGAGGGACAGTCAAAGTTGATATGCGATGATAGGAATTTGGTCGCGGTCATTATCGCAAATTATTCATTCTACAGAAGTTATACAGACTTCAATGTATGTATCATCGCTAAGTTACAACACAGAGATTCAATTAAAACTTCAATTTTATTCTTTGCTATCATCGATTTGCGACTAATTTTTATTAATAGCGAAAATCTGTACTCTATTCCAATGATTGCGTGAAAAGTTGATATAATATATTAACATATATAAATACATATTATAATTTGGTAATGCAATATATCTTTTCCCTTGGTCTTTTTCTTTCGTTAGTAGTTTCTTCAAATAAGGAGATAAATCTTGCTCGTAATTTCGATGTATTTTTCTTAGTCGTTCAAGGGGGAAAAAGAGAGAATAGGGGGTAGCCGAAGCTGTCGTGTAACTCCAGGAACCGAGGCGTATCAAACCCCCGTCTCCGCCTCCTGGTTCCCTGCATCACCGAGCCCTTCGTGCAACGCCATAAATCACCTCGACAAATTTAATTATCCTGCTGTCTGCGATAAAGCCCGGCGCGCATCCTCCTTGTTGTCTAACTTCACCTATCTTGCAAGCCCTTTAAGCTTTCGGCCGCCTCCATCGACCCCTTTCCTCCACGTTCTTTGCGGAAAATCCGCGAGAAGATGGTTCCTACATTTTCCTCCTTCCAAATTGTGAAACGCCTTTCGTAAATTGGAAACCGGGCCTCTGCTGTTTTTCCGTTTTGTTCATGTGTCTATAAGACTGGCAAGGGGAGGTTCTTTGTAATTTGTGATGCTTATTTCGTCTTAGAAGAACACGAATTAGATTATTTCTTGCTACCAGAGGTCCCGTGCATTTAGATGTTTGGCCGATAATTTACTGTAAATAAGTGAACCGTGGGTAAACGTAGAAATTTCTAATTTCATTAGGAACTTAGGATTTTATTTTAGAAATATTCTATTAGTGAAAGATTCCTGGAATTTTTATCCGTAATGCAAAGATATTAAAAATTTAGATAACGTGTAGAAGATATAATTCGTAAACTTGTTGATCAGAGAGAAGAAGTTAATTTGTTACCTGATTCGCCATCTTTTTGGATAATTTCTTTATTAGAGGATTTTCACATCTATTATGTGGCATTTCGTTGCTTTCAAAGATAAATTATATCACGTTTATATCCGTACGAACTAAAACCAATCTAATGCAAATTTATTTATTTCTATTAATTTTGAATTCCAAGCTTATGGAAGTTTGTACTTAAGGGATGATCGAGCTTAAGAGATTAAAATATTCTAATTTCTGGCGTAAAATTAGAGAATTGCGTGACAAATTGTTAGGTAAATTCCCCTATAATACGCGTTCTGATTCTGCCGGTTAAATGCACGAACGCCCAACAGTTTAAACCCACTACCATTATTACCATTATTGTTTATAAGTTTTCCGGCTAATGAAACGTACAGGGTGGAACGTGATTTCCGCTTCCAACCCCCAGATTACACGGGGTCTCTCGTTTATTCAGGTATACTCTGAGATTATAACAACTTGTTGTTCCTTCGATTAATCGAAATTCACGTTTATCCCTTTCTTGTAGTACCCGCCCTATCTTTGCTTCTTATGGCGGGCTTATCCAGATCGTAGATATCAGGCCCGGAATTTACCTTGGTTTACCACGATTGTCTTCTTCCTCTCAAAAATTGAACCACCACCTACCTTCTGATCGTTGGAAACACTTTCTACGCGATTGTACCCACCACTATGATCAAAATTTCATCAAAAAGGGATAGACGAAAAATTCAATTTATCTCTTATCGCTCTCTATCTTTAGTTATACAAAAAACAAGTTCCTCGAGAGGAAACGAAAAATTCTGTTCCGTGTTCTAAGCCGATGAACACAAGTTTGATGATAAAACGTATCGATTCCGGAAATTCCGTAAAAACTCAGTCGCACTTTCTGGAAATATTTTCGAGAACTTGTTGACGAACCTATGGAAAGATTTGTGCAAGTCATCTTCTTCTATAATTCCTGTCCTGTGACAAAATTTGATCCACTGACACACTCTTATTCAAATCATTTATTCAAAAGCAATTTTATTCACAGTCACGAGTAAACGAACCCAAAAAGAGCTCTTCTGCTTGAAAAGTACCTTGGAAAGCCTCCTGAATAGATTGCTATGAAAAAATACTCACAAGTCCACGATCATCTTTCTCGACAATTCCAATACCTCATTCTAAAGAAATTTTATTCATTGTCGGAATATATAGCAAACGTAAACCGACTTCGGAAAAAATTCTTAGTTGTTCACGGTTGGCCCACGAGCGGACGTAGGATTACGAGCGTCCGTGGTTTGCCCGATTAATCGAAATTCATGTTTATCCGCGTGGTCGAGCATCCGCGAGCTCGCCTAACCTACCTTTCGTTGGAGAGCTTACCGAGATCACTATTAACTGGGCCGGGATAAAGCAGGGCCGAGCAGGTTCTTATCTGTCCCCGCCGCCAGATAAATTTCGCAGGACCCGCGGATTAGGTTCGTGCGGATAGTGCATTCCGTTATCGGCATCGTTGCAGCGTCCTGCCACGCGCGTCTCGTTTCCGCGTTCCTACTGCTGGACACGCGATTAGACGACACTTCGTGTGGGTGCGTGACTTCTACACTTTGTGTTCCATTGCTTCCACTTCTGCTAGAGATCTAGCTTTGTTACTAGGAGAAATTTCAGAATTTTAATATTGGAAGTGTAGTTACATACTAACATAGGATACTTGTAAAAGAGAAATTTAATCGTTTTAATTTTTATCGTAACATTATCTTTGAAGCAGAATCGCTACGATAGGATTTTAGTTGTCTTTTTTTTATCGTTCGTATCATTTCTTAAATCTTGTCAATACGTCATGCAATCATAGAAAATTAAGTCGGCTATGGTTCTCGAATTTTTACGTCCCAATCTTGTTTTTGTTTCAACAAGCAAAAATATCTTCAACATTCTAAGAAATTCTGTAGCATACATAGCATACAACATCCATTCTTTCATACTTCCCTTATACTTAAGAAATTTATTAGAAATAAAAAAAAAAAAGAAACGATTGGACCTAAAATGATTTAGGAAACATAGCAGGATTAACTAACATACATTAAAACATGTTTCAACACAATTTACCAAAGATTTCCCTAAACAAGAAACTCGTCCATATCAAAGCATCTTCGTTACTATACAGTGTGATACATCCACCGAACGACGTTACAAATCGTCAGACCAAGACACCCAACAATCGTAGCTGCAACAAATAATATTCCTGGTTTCTTTAGAATAACGTTACATGTTACAAGTATATCCTACGAATCCAAAAAGTTCCAAGAAATTTCACCGTATACACGAGATTCAAACAATCGCAGCTAACGAATCTTATCGCCGAGGAACGAAAAGAAGGATCTGCCATAGGGGGGGGGGGGGGGTTATACGTAGAACTCTTTCACGCAGTTTTCCCCGCAGCTCGTTCAGTTCCTCTTCATTGAAATCGTAACCGCCTCCGCCGTGAGATTGGCATAAGGCAACTTGACCGAGCCGCTCCCTCATTGTCCTGGCTGCATTATAATACAATTTTCAGTAGCTGAAGCCGAGGTTGTGGTCCTCGTGGGGCGAAGGTGGAAAGGGAAGAAAGACACAGAGAAGAAAGAGAGAGCGAGAGGGCCACCGTGTGCGAGCACAAGAAGAATATTGGCGTACGCACGTCGATTACGCGTGTGTATGCCTGTGTGCTTGCAGAGGTATAAAGTGAACCGGTGGCAGCGAGCACAATGCGCCATATCAAACAAAGCTGCTGCGCGCACGGGACTTCCATAGAAGTGTGGGTGGGTTCGCGAGGTATAGTATTACTCATTCAAATGATCCTCTCCAGAACTAGCTCGTTCTCCTTCTCTCTTCGCTGTCTTTCTCTCATTCTCTTTCTCGCTCTCTTTCTAACTTGTTACCATCTCCTATCTCTGTCTTTCTCTGACCAATGTCTCTCTTTCCCTGACAATCCTCTCACTCTCCAACCACCGCTCGTCACGATGCTTTTAATCCACCAGGCCAGGCATTCACATCTTTCTGTGCTCCAGTTAAATAAAGAGTCCTGCGCTCCGGGCCTGTTGCATGCGCAAACGCGCGCCACCGGGACCAAAGATCGGATATATGCAATAGGTATATATGCACGCACGCGTGTAAGAGACACAGATATCTAGGTGGTTCTAGGGAGAGAGAAAGAGAGAGTGGCTAACAACCCCTTTTGCCTAGATCCCGTTTCGGAGCTCGAGAGCTTCCTCCCGCGTCCATTGTGCCGACAACTTTTACCCCCTCCCTCAGAGACTATTATTCGAGTCACATATCGAGGACGCCGCGGCACCGCTGATTTTCGAGGCTACCATTTTTGTTCGCCAGACACGCGGCTGACGGGTATTCATCGAATCGCGTTGTTCTACGATCTTGCGTGTTGTTCGATTTTTTCACGTTTGCTCGATTCATCTTGATTGATGGTGCTGGGTTTAGGGAGTCTGAGAGTTTTCAAATGGTTTATTAATTAGATGTATAATTCGTTGATTAACAGCATATCCATTATTAAAAATATAGCTATTGCAATTTTGAGTTACATATTGTTATAAGAAGTGTTTCTATTTTAAGTATTAATATTCATTTCAATATATGGTTTATTGTATTTCTAATTTAGACTATTATAGATGCTAACGATTTCGTTGTAAATCTGAGATATATAATTATGTTTTATAGCTTATGATACTAGAACCATCAAATTCGTGAAAATAATAGATTCCTGTTCCCTTTATTCGAGATAGTAAATATTTGGAAAAATAAACAAAATATAATTAGTTAGATATATCTTTAAAAGTTCATATTAGGCGTTGTTTACTCTTTCTACTGTGGAGATCCGTTTCCTCATTCTCGATTGTTTTCCATGGACTTCTGTCGCATACAGCGTGGTTCCATTGACATCGGACTTTTACCGATCACAACATCAACCTCGACGAAAATCTGTCCTGCCTTTCACGCACATTTTCCATCAACAGTGTTGTGCATTCAACCCCTCCGGTCGGGAGAAGCCACTCTAAACGGATTTCCCGGTGCACCGTTCTAATGCCATTGTGCAAAATTGTCGTTCGCTTTGCCTACGTCCGGCAGTAAAGTGTTTCTCAATTCTGGGCCCTTCTTTTCCCGCCCTTTTTCTAGGGAATTGTCAACAGTTATTCTGGGTCTCGGAGAGACGGGCCAGGTTCCATGCGATGGAACTTTTTCCTTCAGCCTTTGTTGAGCGGAAAATTCTCAGAAGGATTCGAAAGGAAAATAGATGGACGAAGAATGGTCCTTGGAACACCCCCGCTGAGCGGAACTATTGTTCGAACCCACGTCAGGCCCAACCGACCTGTTTTGAACGATACCTACGCTGCCCTGCTAGCTTGCGGATTAACGAATTCGGAGCTTTCGAAAGGATTTTCCAGCGACGATCCTCCAGGATCCTCCCTCTTCTTTAGTGTTCGGTGTCTTTCGTCCAAAAGCAGAGGAATTAGGATGACCTTCTTTGTAATTTTCCTGACTTTGAGTGGAAATTTGTTCTTCTTTCTCGTTCTCGAACAGGAAATACTAGGTTCGCATCAACCTTTTAAGAAAATTTATTTTTGTAGAAGTAAATTTTACGTAATATATGTATATGCGTGTCTTCTTTATGAGAATTTTTATAATTTGTTGGATTGCATCGTGGCCGTTTTTTTTTTCGAACGGTTCTTTTCCACCATGAATTTTTGAAGTTCCTTTCCACAGATTTCTAGAGTATCGAGTTTCTTTTATTCCAGAAAAGCTTCGTAAAAACCAAAATAAATGATCGTTTAATCACGCTATATCTGATGGTTGGAACAAATTGAAATGAGTATTCCAATTATCGTTCAATCACGTAATACGCAAGATCATAAGGAGTAGAAAAAATGTATTGCTATTAATGTCGTCTTTTTCTGCTAAATGAACTTATCAGAATATGCAATTTGTTTTCTGAAAATTAAATATTTGTCGCGTATATATGTAATGATGTCGAGAAATCAATAAAAGGTTCAGTTGATAGGTTTGATTCGTGAAAAACTCGATACATAAGACAAAAAGAGTGAGAGAAAAGGAGAAGAATAACCGTGTGAAAAGTGGACGATTCTTTTCACGACAGAACGATCAATGTAAACGTCAGGATGTGTGCAGGAGATCGACCGCGGTCCCTGATTTCATCTTACGCCGGATTATCCAGCGCTCGCGATTATATACAGGGTGGTCCATTGTCAGGCGGAAATTACGGAAACGCAAATTGGCCGGTGTGACTGTGACGGGCGCAGACGTGGGCCACGTGCTGCCACGTCGCCGCCGTTGCGGTTCTGTAATCAGTAATACCGGCGTTCGAAGGGGGTTGAACAGGGGATGGCGAGATCGGGGCGGATTTCTAAGCCGTAAGCCCCGCTATTGAAACGATCAGCCCCGAAGGCTGTGTTCCGACCGTGCATTTCGGCAATTACGCGTTAACGATGCGCGCCCCGATACCAAATTGCCTTTCTCTTCTCTAAGCGCGATCCATTCACGATAGTTTTCCTTTGGAGGTGAAACACGTGCCCGTTGACTCTGACATGTTTTCTTGTTATTCGTTTATTTTCTTGAGAAACAAATTTCCTTCTCTTTGTATCTTATTATACGGTACATGGGTCTCCCATTTTCAGTCCCGTTGTACTCTGTCGTTCATTTTCAATGGAAATATATTTTTCTCATATTAAAAAGTATCTCGAGTTTCAAACAAAATATAAGATAATTATCATTGATACCCACAATTTTTCATTTCAATTCTCTACAGTATACTTTTTTTTAATATCGAGGAGCTGTTTTGTTTGCCAAAACTAGAGTAAGATTGAAATATAGTAAATTCGAGTATTGCAATAGGAATAACGAAGCTTGCGTATTTGATAACTTGAAAATTCTAAGAATTCTTCGAATAAAATTATTGAGATAAAATATTACATTTAAATATCTTTCAGAGATTATTTAATTTCTTTCTAATTTCAGAGCACATATAATGTCTGCCTCAAGACTTTTGAGCAATGAATTCACAGAGATTTTTTGCTTTCCTAGGAAAAATAATGTATACAGATTGCTTCTTGGAACCAATACTGAGATGACCCAGAAGATTAATATTTACAAGATAAATTTGCATGTTCAAAGACGCGCGAATAAATATGTCTCGAGTTAAATCAATTATTCCCGCATGTTACATATGTAGAATGAATACTAACTCTGGTTTTGCAAGACTTTGACATTTGATATTCTTATTGGACTGAATAACTTTATAATTATTTAACTTTTTATTTATTTCTTTGAAACACCTCACACATAACTAATAGAAGTAAAATTCATTTATATGATAAGGAAGCTCTACATATCTAGCTTATTTATGCAACAAGAACAGAATTCATTTTTATTTGCACAGCTATTAATGCTAAAAGCCGATACTGACCATTGCAGTAAAACTTGATTATTCGTGAAATCATTGATCACGTACTCGACAATATTTATTCACAACGATAATCACTGCGTTGTTTGAAATTTACAAAGAAAAAGCTAAAACGACGCCTGTATTTATTAAAAAGTTAATAAAAACGATAAAGATTCTGTTGATAGGAAAATTACCAAGTACTTTGTAAAATATTCAACTACATCGTTTTAAGATCAATTTAGAGTCTAGAGGATGAGTACTTAATCAAGCACTAATCGTGAAATGTTAATCGTTTCTGGATAGATCATCTTACCAGAGACATCAATTATTTCGTTTCATAGGGGATTAGAAGCAGATCGTTCCCACCAGTTAGATAGCTATCTCCTTAATGGAATATTTCTGCCTTAGCTGTGTATCGCTGCAAGGTGCAGTTTTAAATTAACAAATGATATCTCTAGACGTTCTTATCGTCCAAACGTCCCTATCACAAATGCATCTTGATCTTCGGTATATCCTATCCCCTCAATACTTCATCGCTCTTTTCACTCTCTTAAAACCAGTTATCGTATTGTTGTTTTCAGCCAAGTCTCTAGAGAACGTGTTATTAACAATAATTAATAGCTCTTATGCATAGATTATGTAATTATCAGATTACAGATCTTTGTGCAATTTCATATTTTTATATACAAATAGAGATAGATTTATTTCATTTAATAAATATTACAGCTTGATTATATTATCAATATTACCAACCGACAGAAACTACTTGTAAGTTTCCTCTTCTTTTCAACTGGGGATACTATTTCCAGCACCTGGACTTTCTTGTAAAATAATTTACCAACTAGTAATATTTCATGATGCCATGTTACAAGTTGTAGGTTATAGATTTCGATTTTGTTATTTTACGTTTAATAGGTTAATCAGATAACTTGCAATTTGAAAAATTACAAATGCTTCTGAAGTTTCATTTGTTTTATTAACTAACTTGTTACGCTGGCGAGAAAATTTATGAACACTGATAATTTGTAACGTGCAATTTGTAAAATGTTATTAGTAATATCAATCAATTAGTATTGAATAATGTCAGTTCAATTACAGAAGAGTGTGGTATACGATATCTACTCAATGTCCATAAGAACGTCAATGTCGTATAAACCATACAGAATATCGGGCTCTCAAAATATCCAAATATCCAAGGTATACGCATAAATTCGAGAAGATAGCAGCAGGGTGTTCTCACCGATGTTCCCAAATGTCCATTACAGGGGTACTCGGTGGCACTGTTTGCAAAAGTCACCGGCAGACAAGCGGGGCGGCGCGTAGTACAACATTGCGAGCGTTTCTCTCACGCGGGGTGGCTCCATTGTCGTCGCCCTTCGGCTTTTCCGCAATTTTTTCAGCGTATCCAGCCCCTTCGTTCGTCACTCGAGGTTTACCCCGGAGTGAAGCCACCCCTGGTGTTTGCGGAGCCACCCGTTACGCGTATCGTCGATCGCATTAGCCGGTGCGACTATGAATTTCAGAATGCCTCGTAATTGTTATTGCGCCGTTACGAAGATTCAAACCCGCAAACGTGCGTTCTCGTATTCGCTGACAGCGTCTCATGGTCGGATTTACCCTGTCAAGTGGACAAATGGATAGATTTTTTATTTTAGAGTCTTTCGTTTACGATAGTTTAAGTTTCGAATAATTTTTACTTTCTATAATTCGTTTTATTAATATTTGTTTTCTTAGAAGAATACGCAGTAGTATTTCACGCTGTTTTATTCAAGAAATATTTTATTTATTTATTTATTTAACGATGGCACGTGGTAAGTACATTTAGTTCAGTCAATAAATGTAATAAGTATTTCGTATGCTAAAATATTTATATATCTTATAGAAAAATATTTTCTAACGATTTAAGTCGTAAGTTGTTCTTTTTATAACTTGATAATGAACTGAACACAAGTTTATAGGGCAAGGGGATAATTCTTATTTTCTGTAATAATTATTTTCCAATAATAATATTTATTCAGAAATAATTTATGTTTCTACGTTATCACTGCAAGAAATGGAATGAAACACAATTAAAGAGGTTGATGATATCTATTACTTATAACCTGAAGCTTCAACGTTGATTAAATCCGCGATTACATCGAATGGTTGAGTTTTGTTATTACTGTATCACTTCACGATCACAGATCTTGGTATTTACGCTTGCAAAATATCGTCGTGATTCATCGTAACGTTTTAACAATGTTTAGACGATTACTTAAAAAGTTTCTCGGATCACCAGCAAAGTTCATCGACCACGTGACGCCTGAAATCGATCGATTTCCCGTATCGTGGCGGGGCATCTGCTGACACTGCATCGCGTCGCGTGATTCTCGGCGAGATTTTCGCAAACTTAGTCGTGACCGATAAGCGTAGAAAGTCAGAGATATCGGAAACCAGCCTATCGTTATCGTTCGGTTATCTAATCATCGTTCGATAATCCACCAACATTCTAACGAATAAGCCGAATAGACCGATCAAGGTCCCCAGTGAAAGATGAAATTAGGCGAAGCGACGAAGAACGCACGAGTCGTGGTTGAACGTCACTCGTGGTTCGCAGCAACGCATAAATACGATTTCGCGTAACAACCGTTCGATCGATGACTCGACTGTGTCGACAACGTTCGGACCAGAGAGTGGCTATCACGGCCGGTTGATTAATTCCAGATATCGGCAGATAATCGATCGAAATGAACGCAGATTCGAATCGAATCCCGTCGATCCGTGGCCGATTGTTTCCACGCTGACGCGTAGCTTGCACGCCGTTATCTTCGAAACTCTTCCTGGTTCGATTGTGACAGATAGGCTCGAGTTTCGATCAAACGAAATTTTTCTAGATTGTACTGTTATATTTTTTTATTTCTATTTTTGGCCGGGACTTTTTGTGCACGGTTGATGTTTGCACGCTTCAGATGGTTGTAAGTTTATCTTGTAAAAATTTCAACTGCAATATTCCTCACCTTTTCTGTATTTACCTTTAGTGATAATGGCATAAAATTTATAATAGTTTCGGCCAGAAAAAATAATTTAATGGAAACGAAGCGAGAAATTGTGCGCTGAAAGAGTTATATGGGACGCATGCTGACAGAAACGGAATTTAAATGATTGGAAGGATAATACGATACAGTTGATCAATTAAGAGCTCAGCAACTTTCCAATCTATGTAGTTCCGAGATATTATCTTCTCGAACGATTCTCGACCGAGTATGGAGTTGAAAAAAATTCGTTCGAATTATAACCCGTCACAGTGGCCGCGGAACGAGTTAGCGGGTTGTAACTGTATCAAGTTGGCCGTGACACGGCCGTGCATAAATCACTTCTACGGCGTAAGAAGCGTCGTCGACAGAACGCATTCTCATGCGTATTAAGAAAGGAGCGCGCGCGTAACCGTATATTCGTAAATTATGTGTTCTCGCGTACCATTCATGAATCTCTGAAACAACGTCAGATTTTCATTCGGCGATCATCTACATTTTTTCGGAAAAGATAGATCCACTCCTATTTACAAAATAAATATAAATTTAATAAAATAATTCAATAAATACTAAACTAAAGATCACACTCTCCGTCTATGTATCTATTAGCATAAATTTTTATTACAAGACCTCTTTTCAGCAAGTTTCTTGATAATTACGAAATAACGTGCTACTCCCTCTTAAACATAGCCTTCTTTTATTTTCTTCTGTCGCAAACTTGAACAACCGCGAGGCGGCTTAAAATTACTTTAAAATATTCGTCTGCTCAAACATACTCACGCGAAGTTTCGAGACACGATCACGATTTCCATATCGAGTAATATTTTGGTAAATGAAATTCCAACAGAAATGCGGACAGGTTGGGGGTTGCACGATACGCTGCGACGGCGTGCACGCGAAGTGTAACGAACGTCTGTCTTTTGGTCTTTTACATTCACGGAAAATTTCAAGGCTGAATTTACGAGCGCGGACAGAGAGAGAAAGGGGGTGAGAGAGAGTGAGGGGGTTGAAGTGGTTGTACGTGGGTGGAAGGGGTAGAATCCAGGTCCGTGTAGCGAAGTGGCGGACGGAGAGAAGCGAGTAGAAGCTGATTCAATCATGATAATTCCTCGAATGAAATTTACTGCCGACCATCACGCACGTAGCCAGTAACGTAGCGGCGACCGGGCACCGAGGGTGCTTGGTAATCGGGGGATGGTCGCTACCCCCCTAGACTGCCAATCTAATAATACCAATTGACTCGAGCGGCCGGCGAATGCTCGATTTGCGGTCGTCCCTCGTTTTCTTCGCGGTCTACGCTCTTATCCTGTTAGTCGGTGGCAACGCCGTTCGAAAAGTGGACTGGGTTTTGCTCGAGAGTCGAGTGCCACTTCCGCGAAAAGGGGTTTCTATTCGATTTGAATGCGTTCTTCGGGAAAATTCGATTTACCGGATGCGAACGAGGTACCGCGGCTTCCGGCTATGGGAGATGCTTTGTTAAACGGCAGTTTAGAATTTAGAACGTTACGTTGGGGGAGTTGATGTTTGAAATATGAAATTCGTCGAGGGTGGTTTTCGACTGCGTGATCAAATGAAACAATGGTGAGAAATGGGATAGCGGTATGTTATGATTATTTATTGATATTTATGATTTTTTTTAGGACATAAAACGATACTTTTATTACCTACCAGTACAGTTCTAATTGAATTAAATTAAATCAGCGTTATAAATTCTAGAAGTTCGCAAATGAGGGATGTGAAAGAAATATTCATGACTTAAAAATACATTTTAAAAGTAGTTTATCACATACAAAATTATATATATTAAATATATATATTAAAACATTACAAAATATATATAATAGGAAAGTAACGATGAAAATTTATTAGACACATCCTTGGAATTTCTTTTTACAATCACGATATTACAAAAATAAAATTCAAGAAACAAATGTTTGTTTAATTAACAAGAAAAACTAAAATTACAAATAAGATATTAACGCAACATTATCGCTCAATGGATCACCCTATCAAAGGGATAAAAAAATACATAGTCATGAGATTCCATTTTCTCTGCAAGTTAAATCGTTCGGCGATTGCCTCACCGATAGAGAAGCATTCAATTTAGTTACTAGAGAGACTGCTCCGGTTCTTGATTTGATCTGCTCATGGAAACCACGTTCGTTGCCCCTTTCCCTTGAATCTTCTCGTTTATGCACCCTCAGTACGTTCTCGACATGTTGCGCGCATTGTCGATAGTCAAATGCATAACAGGGTACGGTGTAAAGGCGGCACGCATGGATGGTCCAGATCCCAGGCAATGCCAGATGGGTGACTGATGCGACCAGTAACCCCGCGTCAACGTGAAACGACGAGTCGAGTGACAGGACAGACCGCCCGGGACCGAGTCGAGGGTCAAGTCGACACGATATTACATTTCCTGCCGATTTATTCGAAACTAACGAAGTGCAGCCCCTTGCCAAGGAGCGATGGGTGTCACCGCTTGCTTTTGCCGCATCGTTCATTGGCAAGCTTTACCGATCACTTCCGGGTTGGATTTTAGGGGTTTCTAATGACGAAAGGATTGCTTTTATGCGATATAATTATTTCACTATTTATTTCGTAACGTGTTCACGATTACTAACGTTATATGGATTCATCGGAAATTTGAAAAATAATTTTCTTAAAGAGATAAATAGGATGTTTTAGTTATATTAGTAGCTGGAATCGTGTTTCAAATTCAGATAGGTAGATTCAATTAGAAGAGACTAATTTATCATTAGAATTTGTTGTCTTAAACATGTTATACATTTTTAACATCGATGCTTAGTTCGGTCTGAATAAAAATCAACATTAACTTGTCATTAATTTTCTACGAAACAAAATTGTAATACAATAGTTCTAGTAGTCAGATGAATTAAAATTTCTTTTAAATCATTCGTGTTCGTATACAAAAATTTCTACTGAAGTTTAGTAGAAACGAATTAGAAGATTCGTATTCCTCTGTATTCTTCATTTTATATCTTCCCTCATAAATCTCCAGACATAAAACTGTATCGTTACGATATCTTCATTCTTCACGCACCGATATTATTCGACATTGTCAACAAAGATATACGGTATGACACAAATCGAGTGGTTACGTTCGATCAACGAATACACATCGTGTATATCGCGTCACAGTGTCAGTTCCCGGAGGGCCACGGAAGGCAACGCTCGCTTCCGCGGTTCGTTTCACGTTCCCTTCGAGTGTCCGCAGCTGTCACGGAAAAGTCGGTTGCGCCGGCAAACATTCCTTTTTTCCGGGGGTTCCTTTCATTGTTCGTGACAGTGGATCGCGAGCCGCCAGAAGAAACGATTCCATTCTGGTCCACGTACGATCATCCCCATCATCACTAAACAGACAGAGAGCGAGAGAAAAAAGTGGGAAAGAAAAAGAGAAATAAGAACCAGTCCTCCCTGTCTACCGTCCCTGACGTTATGTTCGACGAGGTAACACCTTCGACGTACATACGTACGTAATACAGAGGGTTGGAAACGAACTAGAAAAGGAAAAGGATGCAAAAGAGCTCGTCCTCCTTTTCTAACTCGAGAGAAGGGCAGGTTTGTTCGATTCAACGGTAGAGATCCTGCTATAGTTACCCGTCGTTTCTGCGGTGCCCCTAGCGCAGGACGCGAATAATGACGTAACAATGGCTGCCGTGAGCACACTACAAAAACAGCGGCCATTGTGTGCCGACGAGAGGAGCGCAGAACCGAAGCGGGCCGCTCCTCTCACCGAGTAATGTGATTACACGAGCATGCACGCCGCGCGTCGCTCGGTGCTTCAGGCGATTGACAGTCATCCTCGTTAATGGTGTTTTTAAAAACAATATCCACGTGCTCCGACACACCGGCCGGAGTCAAGGGTGCTTCTGGATAACTTATTCGCGCCTCCCTCCGCGAGCCGGTGCCTACGGATTTTTCGCTGCTAAGGGGATTACGCCGGTTTTATGGGGGTTTTAGATTTGTTTGTTGGTCCAACTGGGAGTTTGTTTTTTCATTTCCTTCGCTTCGTTTAAACACAGTGATCGGAGGCTTTCGGTCTAATATGTAAAATTAGTTCGATCAATTTACTTTATCGGATTTTAAATATATCGCTAAAGTAGTTATAATTCTTCGGTCTGTGTGCTGTAACAGAAAGGTTTGAGAAATAAAAAACTTGTTATTTAATATTTAGATCTACGAACATAATGAAACGAAATATATGCGATAGGTATATTTTAAAAGCAATGAGTGCGTCAGAAATACAGCTAAAGCTATTTTCTAAAAATCGTTTCGCACGAATTGTGGAATTCCCACTCTATTCGACGAGTAACAGTTAATTTCGAAAACATTGACACAGAACGAGAATAACTGACGAGCGCGATAAATTTTATTGCAAATATCCATTAACCAAATAACGCAAAAATGCAGAGGACGAATAACTCAAATCTCGTTTCAAATTCGCTCTCCATTTATAACCTCCGATTACAAGCTCTGTTTTCATATTTTCCCTTGCCAACTCAATAAAAAATAAAAAATTTAATAGTAGACTCGAGATCGTATAAACACCATCTAATAGTTCATAAAAAAGAAATCTTGTACGACCCATCCCATAAACGTTGACGTATCTCTTTTTGCGCGGGAATCGAGTCTCGAGTGTCATCGTTCCCATATGATATTCCGGCTGTTCCCATTTTTCACCTGTCTCATGGAAAGGAAAGTCGTCCCGGCGATGATGCCATGATCGACGTTTGCGATGGTGGTTGTGTTCGGTTTCCAAGATAATCGAACCGGGTTCTGAGAGCGGAACACGATGCATCGCGATTAATTACCTAACCAAAGCGGCGCGCCCCTTACATCTTCATTATGTAGGCCAGCTCGTTGTAGGTGCCTTTCATGGCGCTCACTCTCTTTCCGCGAATGGAGATCGGCTGCGTTACGAGCAATTTCGCTGTATTCCGATCACGTACAACGCGTGGCGGCTTGGCAGTGAGTTGGCCAACTTGGAAAATCGCTAACGTCGATAAGCCACGACTCTCGGAGATCCACCCGGTCTTGGCCAGGGACGTGTTCTAATTAACCGCCGGGCTACTGGTTTAATTAACGCCTGTTTTTCTTCCTTTACCTCGCGTGGTGAAATCGACGATGAGAATACTGCCGGTTTTTTAAGTATTCGCTCAATCTGTTTTGTCTTCGGGAAGTAATTTTGTATTCCTCGGTGGTATCTTCACGCGTCTTTCTTCAACTGAATTTATGGGGTGTCGATTGCTCTAAATGTTAATTACCGTATGGAATGCGCTATACTTACGATTATTCGAATGATTGTTTTTAGTTTTATATCGTTGAACAAACAACTATAACTTTCTTTGTTAATTATTATAAATGTATAAGTAGTCGGACTTGGTTTGCATTTATTAATTTAAGATTAATCGAAGGTCATAAAGAATCGTCAATTCTATATCATCGAGACTGAAGATCGTGTGAAGGTGATAAAGGATCGTCTAAGTCGTGTTACATAATTCATATGAATTGTACTATTAGAGTTTCCAGTTATCTAGAGGTGATTTAAATGTTTATGATATAAATACGAATTCTCGACACGTATGTCCGTTATTATGCATGCATGCTGAGAACTCAATGTTTCATGATTCCAAAACTGTTCTCATTTAATAGCAACGAAACGTAAAACTTCACTGAATTTCTTTCAAGGTGAAAGATTCGAAACTATGGTTACTTTCAAGCCGTTCCGATACAAATTTATGCAGTTTCACCGAACTGTTAACTTGACCGCACCTATTAACTTCATCCACAGACACGCCTTCTATCTTCTCAATCCTCGCCGAATTATTAACAAACCGAGGTATCTCCAATTAACGCAAATCGATCGACATATACGTATGTATTTTTATATTCTGGATCACGTTGCTTTCCTTATGACTCACAAGAACGCGAGATTCCTTCCGCAAATCATCTTCAATGAACCATAGAAAATCCCATTGCACGCGATCGTTACTTCGCCGATCCAGTTTTATCTTCGGAGTAAACAGCCTCGATCAACGAAGTGATTTTCTCGGGGTTTTCTTCGAGGCATTCACGCTCGAGGAAACGTAGCTGTCGCGCCGGGGCAATTTCCCATGCGCCAGTACCATAATCTTCGTTCTGGTCGGCGCTCCTTTCCACCGAGATTCGCGTGGCTTGCGCGTCGTACTCGCGTGTACGATCGGCCGGCTGCTGAACTCAGCCGTGTCCTGCTTCTGCGCCGCTTTCTGCCCGCCAGCCGGTAATCTCGTGTCCGTTCCCGTGATTCCAAGCCTGGCAACGCGTAATTTCGACCTCGATGTCGCGAGTTCCGCGACCGAGCCCCGTTCTACCAACAGGTAGAACGGTGTCTCGCACGAGCTGCTTCTCGATGAGCTTGTCGCGCTCCGTCGTTCGATTCGCTTTAGTTCGCTTTAATTTCTTTATCTGGGCTATTAGTCCGAATTGTTGAAAATTTTTCTTCATGACAGGACCAGTGTTTCGTGATTGACTTTAGGTTCTTTGAAACCTTAATCGTGACAGGATTGGAGCTTTCACGGGACAAGTGTCTTTTAATAGTCGTCTTTTATAAAAAAAATTTTCTCTAATAAAGTGTTTTTTCTAAAATTTAGGTCTGATTGTATCGAATATATGTATATCGTTTAATCAATTAATAAGTTGTTCAAGTACCGTGAAATGGCGAACCGAAAATATTTGTTATATTTCAGTTAAATTGAATTCTTCATGTGAAAGCATAATTTTTTCTATTGTTTTGAGCTTCCAAAAAACCAGGAAATATTCCGACGTACTTGTCAATATCTCTGTTACCAACTAAGTTAATCAAGTTAAGTCAAAGATCAAAAACATCTTTTGAATATTAGTTAAACGTTACAAGAGGAGAAACTCCAGAATTTTGTGGTTTTAATTTTAATCGTTGAAGCATTTGGTCGCGATATAAATTCATCCTGTTTTTAAGTTTACTCTCAAACGGGACAAATGTATGTTATAACGTAATATTTAGTTAAAACGTAATTTGATAAAAATTTGGATGTATAAGATCATTATATCTCGAAGGAAAGGCAATGAATCCACGATGCACTGAAGCATGCAGACGTGTGACTAAATTCAGTCACGTATTTACACGCACTGTAAACTTCGGTGACGAACGGGGAAAGCTTTATTAAGACGAGACTCCCCTCTTCTTTGCGAGGTATAAATCTCTTGGTAACGTCGCGCTTTCTGTTGCTTGATTTGTGGCCGTGGTTAGGTCATGATCGTTGTCTCCGGTTACTTTTTAGCAGCTCAAAGCTGAACGTAGAATATCTATAGAAAAAAAACCTAATGGACGTTTCCAATTATTCAAACTTTTTATAAACATCATTCTCTGTTTCGCTATTTCCATAATAAGAATCTTAAATCACTTCGTCTCACGCATTTTTTGTGTCACTGTAAAATCTTCGATTAGCTTCATTTGTCACGGAAAACGATTTCTACATTATTCTCGACAATTTAAACTAGCATATAACAGCAAAAAGATAATTGAGAAAAATTGCGAAAAAATATAATCTCGATAATTATGCCTTTGTAAACAAATATATTAGGATCTAATAATAGTATCGAGTAATATAGTATAGTAAAATCGAAAGATTCCTAATAAGTTTCCAAATTACTATCGCATGAATTTAATTTCAATTATGTCTCTCTTAAACCATGAACTAAACCAGATGATTGGTATACATTTAAAAGCCTACGTCGTGAAAAATTTAATTTCAATAATTTCTTCTATTCTATTTCACAGTAAAATATTTTACAGTTACAACAGGATCAAATACTTCATAAGAAATTTCGAAGCTCTCATTCGACAAAGATTCAGTTTCAAGAACTTTTACCTTTATTTCGCAATAAAATATACTCGATCAAAAAATGAAATCATCACAGGATGAAAGTCTGTGTAAAAAAATTCGAATTTCTATTCTTCGATACGTGTGTCATGCTCGTCAGATGAAACCGAGACCGCGGTTTTCTCTCGAACGGCGATTACAGTGGTCGGATGATATATTTTTCTTCGTGGCACCGTATTGCCGTGTAAACCCAATAAAGAGGCACGAACGAGCGGCCACACACGACGAACGACCAAGGAGAGGAACGCGCGAGGACGAGTGGAGAACGCGGGTTCCTCGCGCGCGCGAAAGGCGAGCCGAAACGAGATCGTTCCGTGCCGCGCGTTTCATTTCGAACACGGACAATAAAAGGATTCCGGTGATCGGACGTAGAAGAACGTTTCCACGAGGCAAACCGGCCCGCAAACAAACGAGGCCGGAATTTTCTCTTTTATAACCGGGCCAGAGCGGTTCACTTCGCGGAAGCCGCTGCTTATCGGTCGCTCCCGCTTCTTCTTCTTCCTTCTGGATCAACAAACGAGTAGCGTGTCGCCGCTTTTGCAGGCCCCCTGCTGTTCCTCGATTTCTTTTTCGGTTGCGCTAAAAGCACGTGTTATCCCGATATCTTCGCTCTATTTTCCAACAATTTGCGACTATTGAAATATACCTAAGCGAAGTATATTAAGCAATATGTATATAATCGGTCTTTTTTTTATGATATATGATATTGCCACGTTTGATAATGAATTGTTTGAAAAAGACAAAATATGGATTAGAAGTAAAATATATAGGTCTTTGACAAGGAAAGTTAATGCCCCTGTGCTAAGAAACATTTAAATTGTTACTTTAAGTGAAGTGTGCAAGAAGATAAATGAATACAGGCGACTAAAGTTTTGTTCTAAAACTTGTACCAGAGAAATTAGCATAATATGTACATACATGAAAAAGCAATAGGAGTACTATCTTACACATATCTTAGAAGAAATCACTTAAACTTAAAAAATGAACTTACTCACGAATCTTCTCTGACGAAGAAAACTAACATTTTTTTCCATCTTTCCTTGCCTGATAAGACTCGAACTGTTCTTAAAACAAAATTATAGGAAACTACGATGGTACCTCTATAAAAAAAAAAAAAAAAATGGGCAAATATAGATAATACATAGATAACAATTTAACCAGAAACTCCCGAAAGCATCAGTTCACAATTTTCCAGAATTGCATCGATAGATCCCGTCACGTACTCCCGAACAGCGTTCTCCCGGCGAACGAATATCGTCCGCGGAAATTAAACCTAGATATCTATCTGGCGCGTTTAATATCGCGAAGCGTGCTGGAGCAGGAAGTGAGAGACAGCGCGTTTCTGCCATGCTCTATCGTTACGTCGAGATTAACGAAAGCGTGTAACGAGCGGCGGATTTCATGCGCGTGCACCCCTGTCAGATGAAACGTGTTCCCGTTTCGGATATGGGCTAACCCAACGCGGTCTACCAGTCGGTAGTAATAATAATACGATAGAAACCCGAAGAGCAAACCCGTGGCGGGTGGTCAGTCACGCGGCCAAAGATTCCTCACAATGGCTCCCGGCTGGAGTCCGCCTGTAAAATGCACAATATCGTCAAATTTCATTATCGATTCAATAATGCGGCCTTAATTCGCCTTAGACTGGGGCCCGTTGCTCTCTTACCTCGTGTCGCGGTTCGCTGCTTCCGTTTCGCGTTCAATGGCACCCTGGGACGTGGGTCCCTAGGGACCGTGGTTCACGCGTCGACCCGCTCAAAGAGCACCTCGACTTAAAAACCTCCCCTTCTCCAGCGATCTTCTTTCAGTTTTTGTCCTTTTCCAGTGCCTGTTTTTCAAACGTAGATTGTCGGTGTATGGGGTTACAAAAGGAAATTTGATTAATGCAGGAGACGCAGTTGAGTAGCTAGATCAGGGTAGCTGGTGTAGTATTTAAGTTGGATAAAAAGTTATTAAATTACGAAAGGTGAAAGTTAATAAGTTGTGATGGTTTGAACTGATTATATATAGAAAATCTGTGGAAGACTTTTTTAATGAAGAATTTTTTGTTTATAACATAGATAATAATTTAATTGGAAATTTTCAAGAGGATGAATCCACATTTTTAATCTAACAGGAAATTATTAGATTATGATAGATGAAAGTGAAGGGTTATATAGAAGCTACCGCAGTTATTCGACTTTTGAAAGTTTGCTAATGAAGAATTTTTTCTGTGAACTCTTGTATATTAAACGAAATACTTTTATCCGCTTTTAAGAATTCATCAATTTGCTTTTAAAATACTGTCGCCACTTTTAAGTTCCTTTACTTAGGTACCTATTAATTCGAGCTTGTCAGTTGAATGGTGTGAATTTATTAGCCTGTTACGTACGATCTTGCACTTCAAAATCTGGCTAATGGACGTCAATTACGACCGGATTATCATCATTTCGGGAATCGGGCGTCGGCTATCTGTCGGAAATAACGCGGTCGATTTGTATGGACGCTGGCTCGTTAGACGTTTCACGGAATCATTTAGTCGGCCGTGTATGTATGTAGGTTAGAGACGTCGAAGATGGAGTCCCGGTCGGTCCATTGGCCGACCGGGTTAATTTCGCTCGTTGATTTCTCAGAATCGTTACCCAGAACAAGAGCCAACATGAGGAAGCATTTGCATCCTTCGTCTTCCCTCTACGGAAAATCCCATTGAATTTCTATCGTAGTTTCATTATTCAAACATTTTTTTCATAATTCATCGTTAAGCCGAGTCACTTTTTCCTAATTTGAATTTTTGTTAAAGTTTTGAAAAAATTCTAGAGTACTTATCAATGTCAAATAACCATACTCATTTTCAAACAATAAAGATTAGAAGGAAGAAATACTTTAAAGGGAAATTTCGGTTGAGTAGTAACCGATCCTCTTAGTGTATGAAAGGTTTCTCTATGCGAATCCTAATTACATACAGATGTATAGTTTTTTAAATTGAAAGATTTGTACATGGATCTCACTATTTAGAAAAGGAAATCTGTAATGAAGTGTGAATAATTAAATTTAGAATTTCAGAGTTCTTAAGAATTTTTCAAAATTTATAATTCCCTTTAAAAGGAGTGAATAAAAAATTATGATAGACATAGGGATATTTTCAGAGTTTCACTTCTACCACTGTGCTCGCAGAATAGACAGAAAAACTAACAAAAGATCGAGAATCCTCCGAGATTCCGACCTAGGGAAAAGAAGCGTAGTCTCCAGTCAGCTGCTTTCTTTGCAAATCCAGCCCCAGAGAGTTTACCCCAAATGGGGGAGGGGGTCGCTTCTCCGTTTTAAATAGATTTAAGCGAGTTTTTTCAGGCCAGGTAAAGCTTCTGCACGGTCGTTTGACTATGCTTGTCGCGTTTATCTTGCCACTAGGAGAAGCGGCTGAAAGCAGCAACCACCAAGAGACGAGGGAAAGAGACTCCGCTGACCCCGTGTACTTCTGTACACAAACACGCTGTCCCGCGCTATCGCCGCAGAGATGTTTAATGTTTCGGACTGTTTGAGAATAATATTTACACGCAGCGCGCGCCCAGGACCTTGGATAGCTGCTTCCGGTTTATGCTCGTGTGCGCTCGCCGTCGTTCTTATCGCGTCCAGCAGATTCACCATACAGTCATTGGTCATGCACGCACGTGCCTTGTCAAGAACATCGTGGCTTTTGGTGCTAATCGTAAAGTAGCTTGCGTGGTTTCAAATTTGACCGCGATCAAATTTGGTGTCGATTCTTATTGATGCTCGTGCGTGTTTATTTCGAAGTAAGGGAAAGATCGAATTTCTGCCACCGCATTCTTCAATTTTTGTCTTTGAAAAATAGAAGATAATTGCAGTAAGTGAGATTTAAAGATACATTTTATCGTTGAAATTTTCTTAGCATCATAAGTACTGATCTTTAACCTGTAATTAAGTATATAGTATACATGACTCATAATTTAGATAAATGTGGTATGATGATTAATAGATGCGATGTAGTCCAGTATGCGTTTATTAACGAGGCAAAAGATATGTTTATTCACAAGGGAATACGGTGGTCTGTGGCTCAATAAAAGTCAACATTAATTTTGTCAAACATACGTATCCTCTTTAATAATCGTAAAACTAAAACAATCTGAAAAATTTCGTTGAAGTTTTATCAAACTTTGTAGTTCCCATATTAATCACAGTCCAACGATTCAAATGTATGAAATATCATTTTCAACGAAACTTTGTCGGCCTTCGGAAACACTGGAATCTTCACAAAAATTCCAAACTCGCCGAGAACTCGTTTGCTCGCGAACGTTACTATACGAAGACAGTGGCAAATCGAGCAACTTCCCCTTCCAAGTTCTTAACGCTCGTTCACAATTAAATGTCAAACGTGTTCGAGGGAAATGGAGTCCATCGATTCCGTGAAAGTCTTGTCGATCGAAACGTACGCGAACGGAATGGCAAGCAACGTTTCCAGCGACGCGTCGCCGCGGCGTCGGTTCGAAGGTACACCACCTACGAGCAACCTTCACCTACGAAGCAAGCCGCACGCGAAGTAATGATCGCGCGGTGCAATTACCCGACGTGACTTGCATTCTGCACCCTCCGCGTCACGATGACCCGTTCTCTCTTTGCCCACCGACGCGACGTTACGACGAGGGCCCTCCGACCAGCATGAATTTTCACAGCCGACCGGCGACACCGATTTCCTCCTTGTCGATCGATCGACACATTCTATTCTCGATCGACGGGCAAATTTGTATCGCGCGTGTCATCCACCTTCTATGCTATTCGCACGATTTTATTGTTAATTCTTTTCGGATGAAAGGCTCGTGGTGTCTGGTGAACGATTATACGATAGATGATTTATGCATTATTTTATTTCTTCTTTTCGTTTACTACGGATGTTAGTATGTAGACTGCAATGAAAAAGTGTTGCAGATGTACTTTGTAAAAAAAAGCAGATAAGCATAGGAAATGATGCATAAATAATATTTACATTTATTTACATAAAGAATTTTGTTATGAATATTCAGACTTTTTAGTGTTTAAAAGTATATAGATTTCTTAGAATTCCCATCAGAATTCTTTATTAAAGTTCTCGATGAGGAACGTTCGCCGCTATTTTCTCACGTTATAGATGTCGCTTTTCCTTTAAACTCTTCGATTAATCATACATTCCAATTTCACTTGGCTTCCAGAATTCCTCTATTCACGAATAAAATTTATCTACCAACTGTTATTGATAGGAAGGTGTCAACTATGTCTTCCCTTTTCAAATTTACGCTTCAATGACGCTTCAGAACAACCTTTAAGTCATCGCAGGTGCATTTCTAGCGTTTGACGTGCACCTCGTTCGAATTAGTCGGGGTGATGACCGTAGATCGGAAACAGCCGTCGTGTGACACCGCAACGGGCAGACGAACGATCGAGAAAAAGAGAAAAACGGAGACGCGCTTAAGAGGCGACATTGGGTGCTTACACCCGAGAAACGAGCCCTCATAAAGTTTATCGCCGTGGCAGAAGTGAGAACACCTTACGAACCACTGGAAGAGAAAAAGAGTGGGGACTGCCTTTCTACGGAGGATTGTCAAAATAGCCGATCTTTATGTCGCTTTTATAGCCGCTCGACTCGTGGTCGTTACGAGCGTGAAATCCAAGCTTCTTCCGGGGGACGACGCGGAGTCTGCACGCTTCTTCGACGCAGACTTTTACGAAAAACTTGCGGCCAGCCCACCGTAACCGACTTGAAGCGTCGCGAAGGCCTGTCTGTCAGTTTGGAGACCACACCAAACCTTAGACGAGCAGGGGTGTCCTTTGAAACACATGGCGAGCAAACGATCATCCGAGAGAAAGACTTTTACCCCAGGGGGGGCCCACGTGGCTTTTCAAAGCCTTGTGTATTCGTCTTTTCTAACCGGAGTATTCGGTTACTCGGATCCTCGGCGGTCGGAGAGCTGGAAAATATTCAGAAGTCCTTTTGTAACGATATACAGAATTTTCGGGGCGGCTTGCTACTAATTAAGAGGATTCCCGGTAAAACTTTTGCTTAGGATGCCGTAATTTAGCTTTTCCGACGAAATGGGATGGTTGGGAGAAAAGAGGTTGCTTAGATATTTGTTATCGTGGTGTCGATCGGTTTGTCTTGACAGACGGTGAGTGAGCTTGGAATGCATTGCTTTTTTTTCGTCGCATATCGCTCGTGATCTATGAGGGCCTGGTGTTTTTTTTTGGTGCTGAAATGTATGCTGTTTGGTACCGTTGAAGGGTGAGTTTGCGTAAATTGAAATTAGAATTAGGAGTGAAAATGTTTGCTATATTTTTCTACATTTTCTTTTCTTATAGATTGGTTGTATGTTAGAATCAGGGGGTAGGAATTTTTTTATATATTTTTATCTCCTTTTAGATGTTTTCTGTGTACAGCTATTATGCTAAACTTATTGTAATTCTAATTGTAACGATAACAGAAACTATTTGCTACTGTGCATTATCGCAATAATTAGATTGTAAATATTCATGTTTGTCAACTAAATAGAACCTGGAAAAAGATATGTTTTGACCTTTTAAATATTAGAATGAATATTTCGTACATACTAAATTCATATTAAGTATTTAAAAAGAGGAAAAATATCTTTCCGTCAGACGCATTTATCGTTTACTAAAACTTTAAAACTTCCAATGACATCACGAAATATCATTGGTCCCGTATATTGTTAGAGCTCCACCGGTGCCTTTTCTACCTTTTCTCAAACAAATGTCGAGGTTTAACCGGGGAGGCGCGTGGCCAACCTGCAATTATTACGCGCGGCTCCTTTCAAGCGCCCAGAGAACCGGACCATAAAAAATTCTGTCTGCGGTGAGCGCTATCGGACTGTGGCCGGAAACGTTCTAATTTCCGACAAACAGAGCGCCACTTTTTCCCGCGGCCCTTCCGCGCCCCCGGTATCGCCTCGTTGTGCCGGTTTTTGTCGTTCGGTGGACGACCTACTACCTGTTATTATCGCGTGTCGGTCCACCGGTGAGAACATAAAGCTGTCGACCAACACGGACGCCTCTCTGCTCTTTGCCACCCCAAAAAATATGAGCACAGATGCTTTCCGTTTAAAAGTTCTTCCTGTGCCGGTATCAGAGTTATTCGAAGGGACTTCAAACTGTGGCTTCGATCGAACGTGTTTCTTGTTTTTCTCGTTCAAGGGATGTATACCGCAGTGTCAGATTTAAGAATCGAAAGGACTGTTGTGGCAGAGACCAGAACGAAATCAATCAAAATCAAATCATTTTTTCAGACGTGCTATAAATTCGTGTGTAGCTAACACTTAGCCAACCGAATAGGGAGCTCTCCCCACTTTAAAGTACATCGCTGCATGACCTTAGGAACGCGATTTATTTTTTTGTTATTATCAGTTATTGTTTACCTGAAATTGTTCCAACTAATTGTGCCACTTCTTGTGCTTTTATAAAATATAGTATATAATAAAATATACCAATTTAATGATGTTAAAATTAATAAAAGTTACACTAAACTACACTACACTACACTAATCAGTTATGACTAAATAAAGTTATAATAGTATAAGGTGTAAAAAATAAATATTAAAAAATAAAGTATAAGGTATTACGTCCTGTGATCCAAATATATTAAAATCCAATCTTCGGCCAAGATGGTCAACAGCTTTACAGATTGCTCGGACCTGCAATAATCCTATAAATAATCCGTTAAACAAAATCATTACTGCAAAATGTAATTGACCACTTAAATAATTTTTAGACTTCTTTGTTTTTCAAGTAGTGAATATTAGTCTGCGTTACTTAGATAAATGCACGATGGACAGCGTATAGGTTGCCTTGTTCGAGCGCGGCGAGGAACGTATAGTTCGCGGTTGGCTAGATGTTAAGTAATGTTCGTGGTGATAAGCTTTTGCAATTTTGAATATGGAATTTGTATTATTCTTCTTTTTGCCTGTAAATACAGTTTAGACATTAGAGCTGTCTCCTTGCTGGTACAAACCCTTCAATTAACAACAGTAAAATTATTTACTAGTGGAATTAATATTCAAGGTAAAATTAAACACTTACCATAATACATATTTTAAGTAGAACAAAGTATAATTTATATTTTATCTCACTAATTATCATCATGAAGCAGAAATTCCACAAATATTCTATCTACCACGTATACAAATAATACAAATATTATATTCTTTTACACTTCAAGCCTCCATAATTTAATATAACTGTGGCGGTGAATATCGAGCCTGGAATCGGTACTTTCGCGACA
The DNA here is from genome assembly GCF_910591885.1 of Bombus terrestris. Classification (NCBI taxonomy): domain Eukaryota; kingdom Metazoa; phylum Arthropoda; class Insecta; order Hymenoptera; family Apidae; genus Bombus; species Bombus terrestris. Next base: position 10,608,997 of record NC_063273.1, on the reverse strand, counting down.
CTTTCTCCATATGTTATCGGGTAAATTTTGCGCGTCATCGACTGAGAAAAGATTCCTCGAGTTCGCATTCCACGGCTAATAATGATTATTCGTTTTATTGCGGTTTCTCCTCGTAAAAGACAGTACGCAAATTCGTCGAACGACGCGTTTATCGACGCCTGGTTTTGGAAGCGGTTGATAACAGAAACGCGACGGAATGGTCGTTCGCGAATGATCAGAACGGGGTGGTCCATCGTCTTACTCGACAACCAAAGAAACCGTAGATACAGCAGGCGAATAAGATCCGGAGTAGCTAGCGAGGAAAGGCAGGTGTTGGCGACATTCATTAGACTCTCCTCGTTGCATTGCTTCGGTATGAAAGCATATCGTCGAGTACGATACGAGTTCTCATCATCGACATGGGACAGTGTTTCCGGTGGCCTTCTTTTTTCGTCGTGAGTTTCCGTAATTCGATGCTTCCCACGTGATACACGCATGGTGGAGTGTTTGTGTAATACCTATTTTATATTGGAGCTTAAAAGCCTTCGATAAATATATTTTTGTACCTTTTATACCTACTTCTGAACACGTTAATCCAGAAGTCTTGCAAATAAGCACGACTCAGTGTTTTTAAATTTATGAATATTTTACGAGATATCTATTTTAGGCTTTTAAGTATTTTTTCATTTTACGATGAAGTAACTGTATCTTCGCATTAGTTTCTTGAATTACAGACGTTATTCTAAAAGACGTTTGACTAGCAGCTTAGAGTAAACGTTATTGTTACGTCGTTTTTATGTAGTTAAAAACAATAAAAAGCATCTCTAGTGATAAAGGGAAAATTGAATTGAATATTTGCACAAGAGGAACAATAATAAGCAACGCATTTTCTTTTATATAACATATTCTTACAATATACGATTTAAGGAAATTAGCTAATTTTCTGTTTTGAAAGAAAGCATGCAAAATCTGTGTGAAAATTTCCAAATATCTTAGAATTCATTCTACGTTCAATGCTCATCTCCATTACGTAAACAGTTTCCCTGTGAAAGTATCAGAACTTCGCCAATGTCTTCGAGACTCTCTTAAAATTAATTACAAGTAGCTACCAGGACTCAAAGTACGACTAAAAACGTCGTTTCAGCCACCTTTTAAAGACACGAGGGAGTATCTTAGGAGGGGGATGATACCCAACCACCCTTAACCATCCAAAATGGTATCCTTACAGGCTCCATGGTAGTATCTCGTTGTAAAGGCCGGCTCAATTGCTTTGATGAATCTTCAATTAGAGGGTCTACGGTAGTTTTAGGTTCAGAGTCGAGGGTGGGTTAACGCAATGCGGTGATAATATAAGATTGCGATAGGGCAGCGAGTAATCGAAACACGATGGCTTGCTTGATAACGTAAAAATTTGTCGACGGGCCAACGAGAAGACTTGCTAACGCGTTTCTACTCCTACGCGCGTATTTTCACTAACGAAATCTCGATCCTTTTCTCCTCTCCCTTTTTATGTTTATCCCTTTCCTCTTGTAGATTTCGCCTCAATGACTAGCGAGTATGCCGTACCTTAACGATGTAATTATACATTCCTCGTACGATGACCGTCTGTGGCTCGATCGTTTTCAGCTTAATTGTTACGCGCATTAAAGCCATCACAGTTTTTTTATAAGTTCCTCTAATTTACGCCACCTTCCTCCCCTGTGTTTGTTCTCTCGCCTCTCTCTCTCTCTCTCTGTCTCACTCTCTCTCACTCTCTCTCTCTCACTCTCTCACTCTCTCTGTTTCGTTCGTTCCTTTTCATCTGAGAAAGAAAAAGAGAGACAGAAATAAAGAGAAAGAGAAAGAACTTACAATCGAGAAATTCCTCGTCCATATTTGTGTACGCCGTGGCTCGTTAACACATGAACGTGACAAAGGGGGACGTCGGACGTGAAAGAGGAAAAAGGACCAGGAGTCTTGGACCTGCGCTACGTGGTAATCGGGAATTAATTAAAGTTTATGTTGCCGCTGTAAACGTTTATAACTGTCGGGGGAGGGGACAGGTATTTTATTCCCGGAGACAGGCACGTGCCGTCCAAGAAGCTTCTCAGAGAAGACTCGTTTATTTTCTCTTTCGTCCCGCAGAAGCGCTTTCCTTTCTGGCCTACCGTGAAATATTTAGAAAAATCGAGCGACCGTTGTATTCCGTCGCGAGCAACAGGTTGGCGGCGATATCGCGGCCTGGCCAAGCGCGACGCGGTTTAATTTATAAAGGGAAACCGCTTCGTCGATTTGGAAGCCGCGAGGACCTCGTTCGTCGATTCGATCCAGTCTCCAGTCGGAAGTGTAGCTCCTCCGGCGGCGTCCCGTTGTAATTTGTCGAAAAACTCGAATTCTTGCCAGTTTATGATTTCTTATCGTTTATGAGAAATACAAGAGCAAGGTTTTCGTTTGTTGGGGGAACTCTTTGGATAGTAATACTTTTCACGGAGTGCAATGAAGAGTATTTCAATAATAGACATTTTGATGTTACTTCGAGGTTTTGACATTTTTTGGATAATCCATTCTCCAATATTGTTCGACATTTGACACGCGTGACATTTATGACTTTTATTACTAGCACGTACATCGCGGCGATGTAAATGTTATTTAATTTTAAAAGTTAAGTTAGATTTTGTTTAAAACTAATTTAGATTTTACTAAAAAAAAGAACGTTTATTACTTCGTAGCATTTTCAACAATTACAATATTTGAACACTGTGCAAGAGCGAAAGTTGAAATGGAAAATTCAGAATTGAATAAAACTTCTCCGTTGAAAAAAGCTAGTTAAAATGCCACACCTAGTGACAGACAAGCAAGAGTACCGTGTAAATTTCCGGATAACACGCAGCATCCGGGTTATCGTGCGCGACTAATTCCCCCGCTAGAGGCGAGTATAGAAACGCGGTAGCGCGACACGATGCGAGGCGCCTCGAGATCATGTTACGACGCGACCATAAACGTTCCCCGGCTAATATTGAATTATGATACCGGCGGCGTAGGTACACTCAATAAAATATTAAATTCCGCCAGATAAGCGGGACTCGTTTATTTAACCTCTCCTATTAAAATCTAGTTCCCGAACTCTCTGGCGATACCCGATAAGAATATTTCATTGCGCCGCGTGGTTTCCCTGAAAAACTCGACGGTGATTGGAGAAGAACGGTGTGTCGTCGAAGCCACGTGGCTCGTTTACATACACACTGAATCAGCAGAGGGCTCGCTACTGCTCGCTAAGCTTGCGCAATCTCTTATCAGATCGCTATCCTTCTTGTGAATACCGGTTGCAACAGCTTATAAGCCGAAAATACATAGTCGCGAGCAAATCGAGTTCCTTTCCTCTTTAGTTAACTGATGAACGCATGTCTGACGAGTAGTTGGTTACGAGGAAACGACATCGACGATATTGTTTCTATTCTAGAAATCCCTGACACTCAATGTTGCCTAGGCATATCTCGAATATCACTCGAGATCTCGTGGGTAAATATGCTCTGTAGACCGTGTCAATTCTTTGAAAATAGAATTATTCGATAGTTGAAGTTCTAGTGAAAAGCGACGTGAAACATGACATTATAGAACAAGTTTTAGGAAAGCAAAAAAGATACGAAATTCGGAGCGTTTTAGAAGATGGTTACATTAGATGGTAAAGGGCAACTGCTATCAAATTTTGGCTACAATGATCAATTCGGTATCACATATTTCTTTACTTTGAATGAATTGCTGATTCATCAGCTCCTGAAGTTCCTATATTTCGAATTACTTTAGAATATTTTTCAGTGTTAACAAACAAATGTATGAACGACACAAGTGACTCTCCATCAATATGTTCACGTACCTGTCTTTCTGCATATTCATCACAATTGAAGAATTGATATATGATCAATGTAACATTTGTTACCTATCTTCAAGAAGACCAAAGGGCATTGAACCCCATAATCATCAATTCTGCAATGATCAGTCTATCTACAAAGTTCCTCTGACTTTATAGTTCGTCTACAAATTCCATATATCAAACTTAAAAAAAATAAACCAAGAAGGTACCTAAGTACTTCACATTGCCAAAAATGTGGTAAAAAAAAGTTCACGAAGAAGGAAGAAGAGGACAAATGGAAATGACAGAAGGAATAAGGAGGAAACGGGTTGGCGAGTCGCGAGAGCGTAACTGGTATTCTCGGTTAAGTGGGAATGGTCGATGGTTCGTTAGGCAGAGCAGTTTTTCAGGGCTGACTCGAAGGAGTTTTTCGAGGCAGCTGCAGGGCGAGAAGGAAGACGACGCGAAAGGGGCACCTCCTGCACGCCGATCCTCTTCCTCTCGCCCTCTCTCTTCATTCCTTTTCCCTTTTTCTCGTCTTCGTCCGGAGGGTCGACATATGGACGCACACGAAGGACGCCTCCTTCGGTGCACGCGAAAAAGATCTTCGAGTATTCGTCGTCTTCGGGGTTCGCTGAAGCCTCGTTAAAGCGGCCAGAAACTTTGCATACCGCGCACACCACCGTGCCTCTCCTACATTCCTCTTCTTTCGCGACACCTTTGCCGCGAGCTGGTTTTCTTTCTTCTCTAACGCGGTTCTGGGTTACGTTTCTTCTGTTTCTTCTGCCGTTAAGAATTTCTATGGTCAATGGAAATCGAACGGTTCGAATCGTTTGGTTACGGTTTCTTTACCAATTTTCCAAGGTACAGACGGCGAGTATTGGGGACAACTTATGTCTATCGCAAGTGAAATTGACTGAAATATTGGAGCAACCGATAGGAGTATCTAATCGAGATCTCCTTTTTCCTACGTGTATGTAAATCAAAGTAACTGATCCAGCCGACAGGTATCAGAGACTACTAACTGGTTATTTAATAATTAGAGCAATTTTCATAAATTGACGTTAATGAGCTGCCTGTCGATAGATTGTAATTCACGTGTCAACCGGCAAACATATTGGAAAAATATTCATATACGCTGTCCCATCTATTCACGATGAATCTCTCTTTCTTCTACTCTGTTATTATATCGTATCGAACTTGATTTCAATCATATCCGTGCACATCTATAACACTGAGAAAGAGAGAGAAATATAATAGAAAATTCACAAAAAGAGAGTCTATGATGGTCAACCTCTAGAGTCAAATGTTCGGTTTCTATCTACAATTCAATTTATTAACTCAGACAATCTAAAATATTTTTCAACATTATTTTATCTATATATTGTATATATCTATATCTGTCACTTAATATGTTTAATTTTTTTTTAATGCGGCCTTTGAACTAAAGTATTTTATATATAAGTGGAAAATAAAAAATAATTTCTTCGAGGGCATAAAATATTCGTACTTGCAGAGATCAAACTGCTGACCAGTCGCAGTTCCAATCTCAACGTCCAATCTTCCTCCTGCCCAAAAATGCCTCATCGTTCCACATCTTCTGTACTATTTCCTTTAGAAATCTCTCAGAAATCGTTTAGAAATCCAGGAAGTGGCAATCCAAGGCACCTGCGAGAAACGAAAGTGCCCTCGCGGCAAACGTGCCTTTCCAAACGATTCGATGGCGGAAAACTGCAAGAAAAAGCGGAGAGGTGCGCAATTTGGTCGCGTAGGATCGTCTATTTGCATAAGCTAATGAATATGTTAAATCAATTTCATAAAACAAGCAGAGTCGAAGCTGAAGCGGGCACCGGTTACTCGCTCGCACAACTGACCGCGGAGGCCTGTTATTATTGTAATTGCCGCGCGTGCAAAACCGTCTGTGGAAAATGAGCCTAATGTGACGTGTGCGGGCGGCACGTAAGCGGTGGCTGCTTTGACGCGCGTAAGCACGCGTGTCATTTACACGTTTCCCCGTTTCTATATTTTCGAAAGTTCAAACTCGATCGTTTCGCCAGCTAGAGAATAGTTTCAATGTTGCTCGATATGTTGGGTTGGTAATTTGGTGTCCAAATGTTAAATTGTCAGAGTCGAAAGGTAGATAATGTTGACGAAGACTGGAAGCAAAAATTGTCTTGAGTCTTAAAGTATTCGATGTTAGATACTAAAATGTGGCTATGCCATGTGTGGAGTTACAAGTGTCTTTACTTTAACAATGACTGTTTCAATAGATTGTTTACTGTTCGGTTGAATTTTCTGAATTATTTCATCGGAAGAAAAATAAAAATACAGCGGTTGTGTCGATCTTCGTACGATGGTTGCCAAGTACTAAGCACAGGGATTGCTTGGAAGTTACAAAAGTCTGAGAGTTGGCGCAGAAATTATTCAAAAGATATCGAGATAGCAAAGTAGTTGTGATCTAACTCCTTTTTGAGAGCTATTATAATTAATACCCTTTGAACATGCTACAAAGACGCGCTACCTGTGTCCCAATTAGAGTTGTGCCCAGCACAAATTTATTAAATTCCCTTTATAGATAACTCTGCTAATAAATCTAAACAAACGATGATGATCTCCCGCTCAATTAGTACCCAATATACATATCTTTCCTTTATTTCGCCCATTTTTTCTATTCCTTTTTTTTTTTTTTGTTTGTTTCTTAGACCTCCGATTTCTTCAATTCGAAATATAAAATTATTTTTTAATCATGAATTCTTATGGATAGATGAAAAGTGTATATGCTGTTGACTCATTCGAGTAGTTCGATTAGAAGACTGAACCGAGAGACGAATCAGTAGGAGAGCGGGGCGCGTTTTCAAAGCCGGTTGCGTGATTCAGTCGGATCGATGGAACGCAGCCTGATCCAACGATGGCTAGCTCGTTTGCTCTCGAGCATTTATTAAATCGCGCTGTTGGGAAAGGGAATCGTAAACGATTCTTCGCGGCGGTTTACGAGACTTTCTAAGAAAAGGTACGGGGCATTAGAAACCGTCTGGCTGAGTTTACGAGCCCTTTACGAACGATCCGCGTTGCGAAATAAGAGATCGTACGCTCTCGCGCTGGTCCGATTCACGACGACGGGGAACAAATGGTTAACAGTATACAATTCGCGATTCTATTGTGGTCACTGATTCCACTGTCGATGAGAACTTTCTGGTCGTTAGATTTCTTTCTGCGATCAAACTGGAATTTCAATGTTGCCTTGTCTCGTAGATATAGAACAGTAGAGCTTTGGTAATCTTTAACTAACTTAGAATCATTTAGTTCAGTTGGCTACTAATTTTTCTAATTTATTATTAGCAAAGATGTAAAAATTCTGTAGGTAAAAATTAGGGAAATCTAAGTATTTTAAGTCCGTAAAATTCTAATCTAAAAATTCCCAGAATTCTAAATCTAAGACTATTAATCTAAAAATTCTATAAAAATATAAATATACATTTTTATAGAATTCTAGATCTAACACTGAACGTTACAAATGTAAATATTTCAAATAATGATTTCTTCTGACAATTACCATTAATCACGCTTCACAAGGAGCAAGAAATATTCTTTAAATGGAGAAGATTCATTAAGTGGAGAAAAAGTCTTTCACGGGTTTGAGAATCGGTTCATCATTGCTCTATTCTAGAGCCTAGCGAATCACGGAGGTGCTGCACGTGTCGAGAGCATTACGCAGACCGAGCGTGCCATTATATCGTCATTAAATTGGTGTGCAGTCCTGATGCGTCTTTTCGGTAACGACCTGGCTCGATCCTAGCCGAAGGGAAAACCGCTGTTACGGAAGTAGTGCGCGAATCGCTTCGAGTCGATTGAGGTTAATGCAAGAATTAAGGAAAATGCTCTTGGTCTCGGGTTAGCTCGCCTGGGTGGCATGGTTAAAGTAAAGCGCGCCTCCTTTAACGAAATAACAACGCATTCGACTCGGTCTGGTCGCGCGAGAAATTTTACGTGACACTTTCTTTTTATGACGTTTTAATGGCTGCTAACTTCCACCACGCCGTTACGTTTCGCCTGTTTGTTTTCTACTTGTACCGGGCGCCCGTAATTCTCCTCCTAGTCGACCGCTTTCGGTCCTTTATTACTCTGTGTAAGAAAATATTCTTCCGCGGTAAGTCAGGGTAACTGAATCTTGTATCTGTTATGAACGTCTATCGAGCGACAAAAAAGATCATCAGCGTCTATGAGATACAGATATCTTCTTCTGTATTTTCTTCTTGTAACTTTATCTTGCAACGTATGTTATGAAGCCTCAATTTTCATACAGAAAATTATTTACCACAATTTTACATCTGAAAATTAACAATTAATTTAAATTCTGTTACACCTGTTACCGACAAAGAAATATCAAACGAAAGAAAATCAGGATATTTTTGTATGACAGTGAAAATGAACATTAGCAAACTTCGAATTAAAACATTAAATAAAAATCATACGAAATTTTAAAGTCACTCAAAATCTTTAAAACACGAATCCTTTTGCTTATTTCTTGATACAGGACGTCAAGTTTCATATGTACACGCGCATTATTTTGTGGTAGTCATTCAACAAGAATACCCACTTTATTCTCGCATAACATATAGCTCTTGATACAACGCGATACGTATCTACGTATTCTAATAATGTTACATGTACCTGAAATATATACGCAAAATCAAAACAAAACTAAATGAATGAAACCAATAGTACCCAAAGAACCAGAAGCTAAAAGGAATGTATTACATGTATATACTTGCATTATTGCAAACGATACGAATCTCTCGATGAAACTTTGTGGTCGTGGACGCTTAACGACGAAACAAGACGAAGAACGAATTTGCAGGGGAACAAGCTAGAAGGAACCGCGTTAAAGATAAAAATGTCGTCGGCCGCACGATTTCCAACGGTGCCCGCCAGTTTCCCTCGCTTCGGGAGCGGCGTTCGCGCTTTGATTCTTTTTAATTGCGCGCGTCGCTTGATCGAGAGCGGCGAAATAACGTTCTTGGGGCACCTTAATGAGAGGGAATGTTAAAACGGCCGCGGACCCGGAGCCATTTAGCGGCCAAAAATTGCGGAATACCCCAGTGAGGAACAGCGGTTGGGGGACCTCCTCTCGCGCGAATCGCGCTCGGAAGATACGTTCGAACGACGTTAATGTTTTGCCCGTTTCCCATCTTCTTCCCTCCGTTTGCTTCTTTCATCTGTGTCTCCTCCGTTTACCTTCACCACGTAGCGGCGTTTAAAGGTTGGAGCCAGGGGATGAGGTTCTGAGAGTACCGGTGATAAGCGTTTAAAGAAGTTCCAGAACCGGCGTATCTTACGAAGGATATTAACGCTCTCCTGACCGCCCACGTATATACCTCGGCCACGAATCTGAATATTCTTATCATTGTTCTTCCTTTTGCATTTTAGTTAGAGGGAGATCAAAGATAGATACTCGAACAGCGTAATATGTGAAATGGTATAAAATACATAAGATTATCGGTTCTTCGGTATCAGAAAGATGTCGGAGATTCTTGGATTGATTCTTAGTGGATAGTAAATACGGATGGATTGAGAGTCGCGGCAGCAATGGAATTAGAAATTGAGAACAGATTTCAGATTAGAAAACTGGACTAACGTTATAACCTGTTAGTTAGCCGGATCTTAATCAGAATCTTTCATAAACATGTAACTATATAGATGACGATAAAGATAAATCAATTTCAATAGACTTGGTCTTAATCCCTGCAAGTGTAGATATGATACAATTTTTTAATTTGATAGAAATCAAGCATAAAGATATGATTATGTCTAAGAGATTAATAATTCGAGCGTCTAATTAATCGATCCCCTTCAGATCCAAAAAGATTATATTTTCGACACGAAAACATTTCCGTAATGCGAATCTTTTTAGGAAACTTTTGGAAATCCCCATTGAAAAATGAAACGAGTTAAACAAATTCTAAAGGATTAAGAGATTCTTTCAAAGAGAAGCCATTTCACATAGCTTTGTGCTTCACCTATGTATAGAAAAAATTCTCCTAGAAAAAAGAAATTGTTCCTCCTAATATGCATATTGTCGTACAGTCTACCGCTCGAGCGTCAATAAAATCATCGGGCGTTCGCTACGCGCGTCTAACCCAGTGACCGACAGAGGCAACAGCTCTGACAGTGAGCTTAGAGCGCGAGAGGCGGAGAGGGAGAGTGTTCGTGGCAGCAACGAGAGTCGAGACGGAATTGGGGGACATGTAGACGGTTGGGCGGATGCGTCGAGTAATGTGCTTCCGGTTATCGAACGCCGTCTGAAGGTTGACGGGAATTTCGGAGTTCCGCTGCGCTCTGAGCAGCGTTGCAGACTCCTCTGCCTGGCACCTGGATCCTTCTCGAACCTTTCCACGTAGAGAAACGCGTTACCCGAGTCCTGTACTCAGTCCTGATTAAACAGAACCACCGACGGAAACATCTGTCCATGGGATTGCTTGATTTTTTAACCGTTTACCAGAGGGATGAACGATAAACGAAGAGATTCTTCTTCATTGCTGGTGAGGTAGAGGACGTGTAGGGTTGACTGAATTTGTAATGGAAAAATATATCGAAATAAGTACAAGTACAGATACAGTGTATGCCGATCCAGATTCTCACTCTCTCAATACTACAATACCAAAGAATCTGAGCACGTTCATACATTTATAGCAAACCACAGAAAGTTAACCTCAGTGTGTAACTCTAGCTGAAGGCTACAAGAAACAGCAATAACAATCTACTTATAGTTCTTTTGTTTCTAGATCTTGTAATCCAAAACAACATTTATATCGAAGGGCAAAATAATATGGGCCTCGACCTTGAGCCGCTACACTGGAAATATTGACAAAATATTGACTGGAAATATAGACAAAGTGATACCGGAGAAATTGGAACTTTGATTTAGAAGGATGTGTTTGCTGAAAGTCTACGGAATATTGAAGTTAAAAGACACAAAAATGGAGTGATAAAGTAGTGGTGAGGAAAAGGTTCTGTAGAAGGAATGCGAATATTGGGGCGGCGAGACAGTAATAAACGCACAGTTTATCAAAGTGTTTGCTCAATAATAAAAGCCACCGACTGCGGTGTTGTAACGCGGCGAGCCAAATTATCGGCGTGTCGTAACAATTGCTGCGGGCTGAACCCGTGGAATTTTCCCTCGGTGCATCTCTATCGCTTGCTCGCGACCAAGGCGGCATCGTGTTAAGAAGGATTCGCAAAGTCGAGACTCGTTAAAATAATTTACAAACAGAAATAAAGAAACTCGCAGCGAGAAATTTTCAACAAAAGAAGTTCGGCTTTTACTTGAACACTTCTTTCTTGAAGAAAGAGAAGAGTCATTTTTTCAAGCAGAAGTGCCTTGTTCATCAACAATATTGGTTTTATGCATTCGACATAACATCGTAAAATACGGTTTCCGTCTACACACGGACACCGGATATACAATTAACAATTACAAGTGAAAATACTCAGATTATTACAAACACAATTTTTTATTAAGTTCGAACTTTTTGTCGCTTCAAGTTTTAATCCTGTTTAATCTTTCTTAAAATGAGAGCGCGATTTAAAACATATTTAATTGAAAATTTAAAATTATAAAAGTTCCAATCACAGATAGCAAAAAGCGAGCTAAATAAATTTATCGAACAAAAGTGGTATTTCATGCAACGCGTTACGAACCCATTTCCGGTTGGCGTTCGCGTGAAACGGTCGGATGAGAAATCAACGCGAGGCATCGTCGCCTAATAAAAGCCACGGCGGACCGTTGGTAATCCATAAAATCGACGTTACATCGTTCCTAAGGCAAGGTTAGTTCACCGATGGAGAACCCCTTGTTTCGCGGCTTTACGTCGTTGTAAACACGAGAGGCGGCTTGCCTCTGTTGCTTTCCTCTCTCTCTCTCTCTCTCTCTTTCTCTCTCTCTCCATTTATCTATCTATCTATCTATCTATCTCTTTCGTCGGCCGAATACACATTTAATTAGAGCCACGTCCGACCGTAGACATAATCGTAATATGATAATTATACGGTGGATCCGTGTCGCTACCGTAAACTATGAAGCGAGTATAAAACACGATGATCCCTAACGTTAGAGCCACCGCGAAACAACTCGCCTTCGCTCGATGAATTCGTCCAATCAACTAGACGAGAATTCGCGATCATTTCCTTCCTTGTATCTTTCCGCGTGATTAATTCTTCCTCGATCTCGTTTTTGTTATATTTGCCGTACGATCGAGTGCGTCCGTTCTTTCGCTTAGAATTCTTAAGTTAAACGGTTTCATCGATGATTGAGAGGGAAAGGTTGTCGAAACTTCATTTTGAAATAAATGAAATATTTTTGTAGTTCAAAAGGAATAATTGAATCTGCGTAAATTCGAACAAATTATTTATTTTTTGTTCCAGTCACACTCGATATCAACAAGTTACCAGATCCGATCGTAATTTATATTTCCATGTTGTATTTTGTAACAGACCTTAATAAAATAATAAGTTAATTTTTATTATTATATTGTAATTGAAATATTGTAATAGAAAATATTGTAATAAGCTCATATTCTTCCTGTGAAATGGATGAAAATAAAATATCGAGTTGAGTTCAGCATGGAATCACAAAGAGAAACACTCTCGAAATAACTTCTCAAAATAATCGTCTTCTTTGGGCAACATACAACCGAGAATCATTCTAGAAAAGAAACCTGGTTACAAGTATCAAACGTAAACGAATAAAAACACTTCTTGTCTCCATAGTCTTTCCTCGTTTGTCAGACAGACACTCTACCGATTCACACGTAACTACGTTCTTCTTGCTGCGATCTCTAGATCAACCTTTACATTCGCGCTGATGTACGGTCACTTTCCACGAACTGTCAGTTACGGCAGTCGGTACAGCGGTCAGAGAGCTCTCTTTCTCCTCGTTTACGCTTTTTCCAACAGCGAACGTGCAACTTGGATCAAAATGTAACTGGAAGAACTATTGCCCGGTAGATCAGATTGTTTCGATCCAAAATCGGACAGTTGCACTCTTGGAGGAATAAATGCAAGTTAATTCAATTCCAGCAGTACCTTGTTATAGTCACAAAGTCACACCGATTCCTCGTGACAACGGCGATGGAAAACGCGTCTCCGATCGAGGGTCAAGTGAAACCCAGCAATCTGTCGCTGCCTATATATTTCTATAAAGGGAGAGGATTTAGAAAGCGTGACAGACCGTTCCGACCTCCGTGAATTTCGTATCGGAACAGCAACATTAGTTCGCGACATTCGATCGATCTCATGATCGCATTTTGTTCGAACGCGGAAAGAAACGAGAAATTGAATATTAGCTGATGACTACGGTAGACTGAGAGTCAAGTCGGGTCGTTCGGACGTGAAATCGAATTACCGCTCGCGACTATGCACCTGTTAGCGATGTTTACCTGGTCTGCGGTTTTCCTGCCACCGCGAAAGAATGGCCCTGCACGAAAAATATGCGAACACGCGCAGTGGTCAGCGTAATAATAGCTTGGCATGCGACAGAACGCGTTGCGTGCGCTCTGTGACAGACGTAAGCGAAGGAGGCGCGCGAGAAAGTAACCAACCCTGCCACTCTCTCCTTCGCTGATGTTTCTTGATTTGAAAAAAAGACATTCTTCCTCACGAAGACTTTTCACTAACCACTTTTTACTCGCCGTTGTGTCTCTGTTTGTGATAGAAATGTTCAAATATTCGGAATTTAGAAGTAGATCGAACTATTACATATGGAAATGGAATATTAAGACTAGACATGAATTATATATATAACGGTCTACTCGTGCAACTATTTTAAAACTTACAAATATTCTAAAAATGTTCCTTCTATATTAGAGCAATTGTAGTAGGAACATTAACTTATCATTAAATCTGTAATTGATTCCTTAGGAGAATAAATAATTATTTTCATATGGATGATATGCTGCAAGGAACGATGTGTTGTACAATGATATGTTACGAGGAATTGTAAATTCCAAGATAATCTAAAAAAAAATAATTCCTAACACAATAATAATGTAATTTCCACATAAAAATGTAAAAAAATAATAATATCGCAGAGTTTTCAACAAAAATAATCCGATCGCTTTTCTCAATCTTCTTACACTCTCATAAAACAGTGAAAGTACTATAAGTATAACTCTTACTTTCATTTATAATCTTCGCTATACTCTTACATATTAATTGTAACAAATTCAACATCCACTTCAACTTGCGAATCAATTTACCTAAAATAGCCTGGATGACTATATATACAATGAAGTCACGATAAAAAAGATCATTCTGATCCGTTCAATGCACCGTTTCTGGACAGAGATCGTACTGGCTGGAATCGATTGGAACAGAAGTCAGGCCGCGTGTCGAGATAAACGGTCATTATTGGCTGACCGTGCGTTTCGTTATCACAGTAGAGCGGCGCATAATGAGCGACGACTGGAGTAGCACGCTAATAATAAAAGCTGTAATTGAACGGTCGAGTTCTGGAGGCAAGCAGCGTTATAGGAAGAACAAGCGGCCGAGGGTTTCGCGTTCGTGTCGCAACGGGACGAATGAATGGACCGTCGCCGTATAACAGGCCTGCCGCTGCTTCCGGTTTCGCCTCCGGTAATTGAGACCGCACTGCTCTCCGGCCTTCGTGAGAATATCGCGAAGATTTCCTCGTTTGCTCGCGCATAGAAAGCCAAACAGAACTATCAGTTAACTTTATTACCGTACTCTGTGTAGACTTTCTTTCGTGAGTATTGTATTTTACCTCAGAATTAAATTCTCCATGTGCCACGCGGGACATGAAATATCGGACACTCCCGTGCTACTCTAAATCAAAATTATTTTCGTCTGCTCTAAGAATGGAATATTTAAGGAAGATTTAACTCTCGAAAATATTTCTCATCGAAAATTTGTTTTCTATGCTACGCGTTGAACTTATTTGGGAGAAATATTGCTCGACTTAAATATCGATCTTTGTTTCGGAAAAAGATAGATTAGAAACTCGTGTATTCATTTATTTCGTTAGTCACCAGCATTCACGAGAACTGGGCGAAAGATTGACGATCTTCCTTCTTTCGGAATCTCACAAATTTTTCATTCTACTTTCGATACCTAATTATACGCATATCGCAAGAAGTTAAATATTCAAGGAATTTCTTCTCAGAATACAAACGACGCCAAAACACACATGCACACATCAATAACCACATCGTCTTCACCACACATGGCATCGCCAAAAGGTAAAACCATCTTCCAGTCACGAAAAACCTTAGTTCCTCAAAAAGCGTTCACGCACTCGATGCAAATCTATATTTGATCACTCATGGGAGATAGATACGGCGAGCTCTCGACTGAGAATTGAGGTGACGTATCCTTCCATTCGCCTCGAAGACGTTGAGGCAGGCTTTCATAGAAATTTGCATCGCGAACTTTGTTCGTTCTCTCTTATTCCCGTTAAATATGGATGCATTTTACGTGTACAGATCCATATTCCGCGAAAAAGGGGACCGTATGGTGTGTATCTATGTACGTATGTGTGATCCCTTGGTGATGCGCGATCAAGGGAGAGCACGTGACACGGGTGTGGCAACCGGTGAATATATCCCGGATGCGGACGAAACCGACTGACAGACGGCGAACCGCATGTCATGGCCTCTCCGGTTCGCCTTATCGCGCCTCTGTATCAGATCCACCCTCGCCTAGGGGTTGCGGCTCCGGTAATGTCGCTGCCGAACCCGTGGTTTCTGGAAATATTCGCGTTCGATCGCCCCATCGATCTGCTAACCGCTTCAGGAGGTTCTTTTGTGGTTTAAATGCTGATTTTTCGTAGGAAACAGAAAATAAGGGATTATTAAATTAAGAAATGTGACTGTACTAGAAAATATTAACACTAGAATTATCAAAATGAACAAAATTAATTGGTAATTTTTCGCGGAAATTTTATACATTTGCAACGGTGGATCCTGGTCCTAAGGAACTTTCGAATGATCTGATGTTCTTCTTACATTATGTGTATATAGAATTACACATACATTTTTTCGAATATCTTCCATTGTGATTTCTTGGGCACAATTTTTTTTATACGTTTTAATCGCACAATAGTGTCAGAGATGATCAAAGACAACGTTTGAAAAATCATTCGATTTGCTAGGATAGAAATAGAAAAGTTAATGAGCATTATACATATACTGCAATGAGTTATCAGAAAGCATTATCCTTACTAAAGGAATTTCTATTAGGGAGTATTATTAGATATTACTGGGAAGTATATTGACAGCAAGGATAAGTAACAGTCTGATTGAGATTCACTGTGCCGATTATTTTATTCCCTTGCTCTTTAATTGGAAGTTCTTCTGGCAATTTGATTTAGCGTTTTCCCAGGGACAATTTCCCGTCTGGAAAAGTGGCATTTTCATGGTCTGCCGGATTTTGGGGCACTTTTGCTGTTACCCTCGTTCGATCATGTGTCTACCGTATGTGTACGTTAGTATGTGTCACACGGTGCCTGTGTGAATACGTTAACATATGTGAACAGAGTGGTCGCTATCAAGGCTTCGTCCGTCCGGTTTGTCTCTCTCTGACTCCCTCCGCTCTCTGTCGATCAGTGGTTCTCACAAATTTTACTCTGTTCGTCCAACTAATCTCTAAATCTTGAAAATAATGTCGAAACTCGAATTAATACTTCGAAAATACTCTTTTTTGCCAATCTACAATTTGTAACAAAAAGTTACTTCTTAGCCGCTTGTTATTGATATAAAATTAGATTATTATATATCAGAGCGAAGCTGTAAACAAGTTTATCTAACTCTGCTGCGGTAGTCGAACCTTGTACTTCTTTTAACAAAAAATGAAGTTTTTTAACAGTTTAATAAAGTCTGTAGCAAAAAATCGGAATCGGGAGAATCATACGTATCAGTAATAATTATTTCGTACTTTTCTCAGACGTTCGAAATTTGTTAACGCAGAAGGAAATTTAATCGTGTCAAAGGTGACTCAAAGGATTGGACAGTATCTAATGTAATACTCAAATTCTCGTATTATATTTTAATGAAACGATAAGAATATAAATAGTGTAAAAAAGTTTGAACTAACAATTAGTTATGAATACAATAGTCTGAAATTTAAAATCAATCTCTATAATTCCTAGTTCACCACTTCGAAACAACTCACGCCGTTAAAATTTCATTAGCCTTGTAAATAAGTTTCAGTCTTAGAAACCCGAAAGCATTAAATTCTTAAACGAAACCATCGCTGAAAAACATTATTTCCAGATTTCACACAAATGCAAGTAGCGCATTACCGAGTCAGCAGGTGCAATTCGTCATTCGGCCCCTCGAGATACGCTCCGTGCCAGCCAGCTCGTTCCGTCGTTGCGTTTTCCTCGTTACACAGCGCCAAATAAAGCGTCGACGGGCGTCCGGCATAATTTTCAATAACAGATAGACGATCGGAGGAACGTTGCTCGCGTTGTTATCCGCCGGAAAGACAAAGCCTACTGGTGCAACGCGCGCATCTTTAACGACTCGAGACGGGGCCGCGCGAGCACCGCTCGCTGAACCCTCGATTATTTTTCGCTAATGAACGTATATAATAGCGGCGGAGCCTGGGTGTCACTGTCCACGCTTAATGCGATCGCAACTCACGATAAGATGCTCGCCTCTTGGCAATCGTTAGCGGACAACGCTCGTCCCGTACGCACGCGCCCCTTCCGTACGATTCGCGCGCGCGGGCGTGCGATAAAAATTCGCGCACCCTCTCGTTAGAGCCGTCACGTCGCGATCCACCGATCCTGATTGGTCGCTGGCACTTGAATATCCGATTTGCATTGTAAATCCGTCCACTGGTATCGATCTTCCTTTCGAACTGTCGAGCGGGAAACCGGACGAGCAACCTGGAATCAAGGAGTTAGCGCGAGTGTTGAAAGATTGGATAATATAAAGGTTTGAAGTTGTTCATAGAGGTGGGATTAGTGTGTTGTTGGAATAATATTGTCGATGATGATATCAAAGCTTTGTTACGCGGATAGCTTTATTGTGGGAATAATGAGAGTATCGTTGATCTTCGAGTGGATTACTAAGACGGAGAAAAGGCAGGGCAGGAAAATAAAGCATTCCTTTAGGGCAGGAAATTAGCATTCCTTTTTGTGGCATTAGTTAAGGGCAAAAATAATGATTCTGGAGACTCCGAATTTTTAACCGAAGACACCAAAGCACGTTTGCAAATATCAAATTTTCGTTCCATAAATTCCATAAATTCAAAAAATGTAAAGTTAACAAGTCCTCATCGATAATTCTCACTGACCAATCATAGAAAATTAACAATAACGCCCTCGTTATCCATAACTTTTTGTCGATGAAGAGATTAAAAAGGAAGGAAACCGCGAAGGACGTAAGGGAGATTGTTCACAATGGAAAAAAGGTGAACGATATGAGAGAGAAGAGAAAGGTGACCGCCTTATCCCGAGGGAGGCAAACGCAACACGGGAAACCAATTAGCCGAAGAACGCTGCGCCACCGTGCTACTAGATATGAGTCGGAGAGCTGTTCGTAGCGTATTCGCTTGAGCTGCCGGCTCGACCGCGTTGTTATACCAGCGATCTGGTTCCTGTTATCGTTACCTGCGAGCCTCGTAGACGAGGCGTCGATCGACGTCGCTTAAAATCCCCTGCCTCCTGCAGCCGGAGAACCATCCTCAGTTTGCCTGCTGTCGAGATACCGAGCTCATGCGGGTCGATCAGTTACGTTTCCTTCTTTTCTGCCCCTTCCTCGCTTTCTTCATCTCTGTTCGCGATATAGATGTCCCGCAACATCGTAGCTGTAGAGTAATAGCGAAGGTTTTATCGTTGAAGAAACTTTTTGTGCTGGACGATGTGGGCTGCTCTATGGAGGAAACTTTGTAGGATTTTATGCCTGACAATTGGTCTTGTCCGTGTTAATCCTACGTCGGCATGATGGTTTGAACAACGATGGATATCGTGAATCACGATGTTTTAGTCATTTTTGCATAGAAATGTTTGCGTTGCACGACCAGTTTGGATCGTCGCGTCGTCGGTCGACAGAAACAAAGGCAGAATATCGTAAGTCGTGAAACTCGATTTCGAAAGAAACGTAGGAGCCCCGAGGATCACCGGGCGACGTAGGTTTTTCGCTGGTCGCCGCGGTTTTTTGAAGGAGCACGATCATTTGGGAGTCTAATTTATACGGCGGCTAAATTAAAACGAATGCGTCGGCCGGACGCATCTGCAAATCTCTGCGGGTCCCGGGCTCTCGGCGAGAAGAAGCGTCTCGCATACGAGGAAAAAGAGGAAGAGGCTTGGTGGCGATCCCAGGGGAAAAGAGAGAGGCGACTATATTGTGATTAGGGAGGAATGTTGATTAGATCCATCAGCTGGTCGAGTGTCGGCCCTCCTTCCTCTGCTCAACCTTCTTGAAACTCTTTCGTCCGACTCGGACGAGAGTCTGTGGCCTCTGTTCAGTGAGACTCGTGTGAACATACTTGCTCCAACAATTTTTCTCGTTGCGTTATCTCGCTTGAAGTTTCTTTATACTCGAGATAAAGCGGCAAAGAGAATTTATATTTAGCGAGTTTCACTTGATTTATTTGGCTATCAGTCTGTTAACACTAGAAGTACTGATCTATAGTGTGTGTATATTGGAACATATTATAGACACATTATAGATGGTTACAAGGAGTAGTGTGATGAGAATAAATGTATATACGTGTAGAAATCGCACAAGAACGATATCTGATCAATTTCATAAATTAAAATATAAAAGAAACTGAAGATTAGAAAATTAAAAACATTGTACTTTGGTATTCATAATTATTCGTATTGTCTCCTTGTAGCACATAAATTTATGAAAATATTTCATTTGTTTTTTGGAACACCGAATATTAAAAAGGGAATTGACCAATTTTAATTGATCGGTGTAATTACTTTATTAGTTCTAGTGTTAAATATAAAATAGTACATGTTTAAATTAACATAATTCTGAGTTAAATTCATGGAATCGGAATTTTATGTCTTTTTTATAGCTTGTGTTTCTTTCTACCTGTTTAATCGGTCGATATCTGCGATCTTCGCATCGATCTCGTATTCAATGGCGGTAGGTAGTCGGAACACGACGCAACTACGTTCCTTGACGAACAAAAGCGAAACACGCGGGCATTATGCAACGCACCTGAACGTAAAACATGGTATGGATGCGTGCAAGCATGATGGAGACTGTCAATACATAATTGCTCTGTCATTTATCACTCTTGTCCCTACGTTCCTTCGGTCTTCGTCTACGATCTACAACGATCGCGCAACGTACCGGTAAAAAATATAAAACCGACAGAAACGTAAAATTCATGAAAAATTCTGCTACCCCTCGGATTCCCTCTTTCTTTTCCATTACAAGAGTCAGCATTTCGGTGAGCGTCGAACGAAGAGCACGATCGCGTAGGTTTTCAAGCGATAGGTGTGAAATTAACTCGATGCAATAAACGTCATCGACAAGCTGCTCGTTTTGAAATAATTGAACCCAGGATCGACGTGCACGTGCCCGTTTTATTATTTATAATCGCGCTTACGATCGCGCCGATAAAATGGCGTTGATGGATCGTAATGGCGAGAACTGGTGAAACGGTCTCTGCTATATTGTTCACGAAGAAAATTAATGTTCCACGCAATTTTTTCCCCCGATTCGCCGAGTACACATCATTGAAACTGAAATTCATCGAAATAGAATTTGAAGAAATTGCTCATCGCTTTAACCACGTCACACAATATTTATTTACCTCTCTGTTATATATGGAATATTATGAATAACAATTCTAGAAAATAAAAATATATGATTCATCGCAAACTATAAAATAACATCTTCAGCGAACACCTATACAGGCTCGCGAAAACATTCGAACACTTGCAGATACTCTTTATAAATATATTACGCGTATTATACGAAACATTTAAGAATTTCATTAAATAATTTCATTAAGTATCTTACAATTTCTACGTATATTTCCAGATTTAATTCAAACTTAATCAATACGATGACAGTCGTGTCTCCTTACAGAGCTAATGAAAATTCAAGAAGTTTTATATAATACGTACAATATAGACGTACAAATTTTCTCTGATAAATGTCCAAATACTTTCATGAACCAATGTAGTTACCGTTTCTATGTCGTCCTTGCTCCACCGGAAGCAAGGGTGACGGGGCACCCGTTGAAGATTTCCCGCGGCGCGGTGTCAGGCGCGAAACCGACAACCCAGAAAATCCGCTGTTCCGGCTGCGATCGCTGGGACTTCCGTGGCAAAGCCGGTCGGAATTCCATTACCGAGGAAAATGTAAATATAATTGTGGCGTGCTGACATAACGGCAAGATAATCCGTCGAGCGGAGGCGCTGGCTCCGCAATAAATCGTAATTTATGATCGCCGCGGACAGCCACCCGGTATCGTCGAGAAATTCAAGACCGCGAGACCGAACCGAGAAAGCTCGACTCTTTCTCTTTCTCTCTTCTCTTCTGGTAACTCATCTTCGTCACTCGCGACCGGCGATGATTCCGCGTCGCGCCCTCGACACTCGCTATCGTGGACGGCCTCTGCGCCTGTTTTCTCCGCCTCCTCCTCGTCCAGCCGAGAAACGACCTAGACAGGCTCGAGCTTCGATGAATCTTGGCCTCGCTCAATGGCCACGCTCTCGAACCTTTCGCGCTTTCTCGCTTCTACGATCCAGACTCGAGACTCTAACCCTCTTTCTCTTTAGAAACTTCGTCTTCCTTGCTCCTCACGGATCATCCATCTCTTTTAGAGACTCATCTATAGCTCTCTTCGTCGCTCCTACACATCTTATGGTGTGTCTGTCTTTTTCTATCGTTGGGACTCGCGCGACGTCTGGTCGTTTTCCTCCGGAGCACCAATAAATTAATTGCAGAGATTTACGTATCTCGCCCGTAAAACAGTCAGCGAGAGTAATGCTCGACCGCTAATTACATAATTATACGGCATTATGTTACGACGACCAATTAATACGTGGGTACAATGACTCGGAGGCGCGCGAGAAGTACGAGCGCGTAAGTCATCGGCTTGCGATCACCACGCCGATAACGGCGCATCTCGCGTCGCCACTTCGACCATCGGCCTTATAATTTATCGTCCGCGTGCGTTTACGCTGTGAACTACGATCCCCTATTTACTATTGTTCTCTCTCTTCTGAACCTGACTCACATTTTGAATTATGCTCAAATTTGGCTTGTTGCTTTGCAGAGTCGCGCGTTAGAAAATTCTTCGTGACTAAAGATAGTTTACAATAATTACTAGATTCTTATATCTTTCTTAATTTTTTAGAAACATTTGCAAAAATTTATAAACGTTGATTGGCTGAATTAGTGCGTGTTATTCAGACAGTCAGATAATATTTTAGTTTAGATGCTAAATGTGCATGATTTAAAAAGTTAGTGGATCTTAGAATATCTAATCTATTATAGCAGTTAGTAATTCTGTTGTGTGTAACTGTTCAATGAAACATACAATTATTGTAGAAAAACGTTTAATTTCTTGTTTAGTGCAGTGTACGACATATCCAAATTAAAATTCAGTACGTGATCGCAAATTATCGAAGAATGCCATTCACTAATCATTCGAACCGACACAGCTGTTGACAGATCATCGATCAATTATCGACTGTCTCCGTGTATCTGTTACACTTCTCATCTGCGCAGTAAATCTTTATTTATGCTTCGTGATAGAATCTTTTGCCAACCTTGTATTCGCATATTGTCGACAACATTTTTACCATCCTGTTTACCTTCTGGCACATATCGGTCTTATGTAATAAAAGATAGAATATGATAAAAAACACGTTTCATTGAAAAATAAGTATTTTTCGTAGACACTGTGCACAAGCTGCCACACGAAATACTTGTACTAATTATCTTGTAATTTACATCGCTTACATTTACTTGTACGTATATATATATATATTTTCAGATCTGTTGAAAATTTTACCAATATAATCACGATAGTCAAGGCTCATAAAAATGCTAATGAAATTTCAGAATACCTCTCATAACGCTCGTAATATATTCATAAAAGATGTTTACGAGTATTTGAATACGTAGTGAACTTATGCCCATGAATTCCACCATTTTACTCACGTAGAGAGCAACGGTATATTTCCAGAAGTCGCTGGATGAAATCGAAAAGAAGGAATCACGCGTTGCCCATTTCACCGAAACTCGTGATCGCCACCCAATCGTCAGTCTTGTTTCGTCACCGATCACGCGTCCCGCAAGCATCTTGTTAGCTCGTCGCTTTTCTTCCGTTCGGGGACGCCTTTTGACCCGGTGTTTTCCATCGTCGAAAAGGGGACAGAGAGGGAAACGCTCGGTTACCAGAGCGGGGGTGGAATATGAGATGCGGGCAAACTGATTTATTTAAGGGGCAGACCAGACATCCGGTTTGTCGAATTACGCTTTAAGAGCGCCTGTAGACGGAGTGGCAGATAAAAACAGAGAGATGAACAGATTGGAGAGAAAGAGAGAGAGCGGGCAACGAGGTGGAACGAGACCGCGTAGCCCGTCGACCCGTTAACCGTTTATCATTGCATCGACACAAGTCACGCAGCCGGACCCTTGCCTGTCCATTTAAAAAACGAAAAAGACCGACGGGACTTTAGTAGGAAGTGACGTCACCGGGCAAGATCCACCTTCAAACCGTGTCGTTCATCCATGCGAAATTCAATGGTAGATAAAAAATAGTTTAGAGAAGGAAAATGATACGAAGAAATAGCTCTGTAATGTAATACGAAAGCTTGATAACAGTAACTAGGTGAAGTCATCGATTTTAAAATGGTCGGAGGCGAATGAAAACTTTATTAGAGATAATTAAATGGTTGAGCTGATGTATATAACTGCTCCGAAAGTGAAGTGCTCCGTTTCGAAGGTTTTCATCTTCTGTATTTGAAGAGTATTAAAATGTGTTTGTGTCTTAAAACAAATAATTTTAAATAGATATTTTAACTTTAATTTTGTAAAACTTATCCTACGAAAGACAGGGAAAATGTAGTCTTGTATTTACGTTTACATTTTCCTGCATGCGTCAGGATAAATTTTTGTTATTTACCAATATGATAAAAAGAGTGTAGTACAAAGATTTACATAGATATTAACTTCACTTGTCACTTTTTTACTATAAAGTTCTTAATACATATATGTATTTTATCTTCTCTTTCTTCTTGTATTCAAAAATAAAAAATCTAGAGATGAAGAAAATGTTTATTCAATGGAACTTGATGTTGATGGAAAACTGCAGAAACTTAGTAACTTAGAGCGATCTTTAATACGTATACTTCGTTTTGTACGAAGTTATATATAGTAGAAGGGAATAAGGTTGATTTAATCGATTCGTCAACACGTTCGGATTAGACTCACCGATCGGAACGGTCGTGGCCGACAAGATCATCTTCGCCTCGTAGGTGACAATGACAAGCATCGCCCTTTGTTTCGTACTTGCTGCTAGTAGGAAGCAATCCAGCGACAACCGATGCATTATTAATGTCCCCCTTTCGCTTGTTACCGCTCTTGTACTCGCTCGCGCGACGTATATATCCTCCGTGTGTCCGGGACGAACGATCGCGGGCCGCTTCTAATGAAAATTAAGACGTCCCGGACGAGAATTATGTGAAATTAATTGGAACGTATACAACCGTGTCTATTCAATTTTCTTTGCTATTAAATCTAGATTAATGACCATGGAGACACGTAAATGCAGATAATGTAAATATAATACAATACACATCTGTATACAATAGAGATATGACCTATTGTCTTTATTCTTAATTCTTACAAATTGTTTTTACTCTTCATCTAATAAGGATTGTGGATATTTATGTAAGTTTATAATTTAAAAGTAGTAGAACCTAGAATTGGAATTTATTTCACTTTCTATTTATTGTTAGAAGTACTTCGTTTTATATACGACAAGTAGAAGTTTGTTTATTTGGATGAATCTTGAATTACTCTTCGATCAAATCAATTCTTGCTATCTGAATCTACTTATTTGCATGCGAATTTTTATTATATGCAACAAGGAAGAATCACAGATAGTGGGAAGAATTTATGTTATTGTATTTTGTTATACTGTATTGAGTATCACGTGTGACGTATATATATGGAACCGGGACATCGTAATCTTGTTAAGAAAAACAATAAAGACAGATGCATATATAGTGGGAAGAATTGATTAATTCCACATAAATTCCAATAATTATTTATACATTTCACTACTTTATTTTAGATATTTTCCCATATTACGTACATTCTGTATAATTTTTTTATATCCAAACATCCCACGAACACATAAATATCTACAATCTACTTATCGCATTCAATCAAACTCATGTTTGCAATATTTTCTATCGTTACAAGCTTACCTCCCACGTGAAGTTGTAGCCATTACAATTCTATACAAAGCACGCGAATCAAACGCCATGGCGCCTCTACTTACGTATCATACATTGCAACTAAAGTACAAAAGCTAGAATATGCGATTATTCCGTTGCCAAAGTAAAGTAGTTTATATCTGAGAATTCCGTTAGGTTGGTTCGCGTGGAATTTCAATGATTCGCCGTATCTCCAAGGTGAATCACAGTGACGACGATCTTTTCCTCGGTCGTGCTTTCATCAACTTCATCGTCGTTGCCATCGTCGATGCGTGCACACGTGAACACGTCCTCGGGACGCAGGAAGGTCCTATAGATTTGACCGTGTAACGATTTTAACCAGATACGAGAGCGACCAATCGAGAGAGGGAGACCGAGTCGGTACATTATCGCGAAGATGATGCCTATGACAGCATGTGGGAGTCAGCTGTCACTCATTGTTGCCCTGGCAGACGTGATATATCCAGACATTTCGCTTCGTGATACCGACCTGCCTGGAATTCTTATCCTACGACCTCGGGCCACGATCGATACTGTTGCTTTTCGCGTAAACAAATCTGCCAGGGTAGAACGATCCTGCGTGATCCCATGATTTCTCTTCTGCTTAAAATTCACTGATAGATAATATACACACATATACGATTTTAATAACGAAAGAGTTAATAATGCGATACAAATGAATGAAAATGGTATTTACTTACGAGGGTTGAATAGATTCTATGTGTATACTTCGAAATAATTTAATGGTTAGCATTCGTAAAGTGAATTTATTCGTTTATTGAAATAAATATAAGTAGTCGATCAAATAACAAAAGGTTCAACGAGAGCGACTACTCGAGTCGAGTGTTTCGTTTCCCAGTCGTGTAGCAAAACTTTCTTTCGATCAACGACACTGTGAACGCTAACAAAATAATAATTTCATTCTTACATTACTCATGCTGTTTCGATTCTCCAACCACTATCTATAATACGTATACAACGCCCTGTCTCCAACATGAATTCAATACCTCATTACTATACCAGTCCTTCCTCTTCTTACAATCTCATACCAGTAAGTAAAAAAAAGAAAGAATATAATACGTCAAATGAGAAGAAGAACACTAGAAATTTCCATGTACATATGTACATACAATGGCTGCGAAAGTATTAGCGCACTCCCTTATTTTCCAATGAGTTAACTTTTTCTTATCACGTTTCGTTTCTTTATTTTCATACTATCAAATTTTTGCAATTACATGAAAGGACTACTAAATAAAGCGAATTTTGCTATATTTGTGTTATGTAAATGCTACAACAAATGCAACGATGTGTCCATATTGTTTCTAGTCATTGAATATATCATACGCGTCCACGAACGAGAATTCAAAATACATAGTCGTCAGTCCGAAACAGCCTGAACGAAGCCCGAGATCGAACGAGACATCGAAACGATCCGAAATGGAACAATTAGGCTCCGGTTCAAAGAAACGTGGGCCTCGTGGTCGCGTATTCCTCGCACGAGGGGCCGGCAGGCAATTTGCCGCGCGTATTTTCCCGAACGGGCAGGTTCGCGGCTTCGTGATTATCACACAGCTACACCCGCGGAATAAGCGAGCGTACGCTCGAGAATATTCAGCGGTTGGCGCGAGGCCGATTCGTAGGACGCGCGCGTCGTCAAATCGTTTATGCGATGGGCATTTTCGAGGAGTGGTACGTGTGCTCCGCCTTTAATCGAGATCGAAATCGGCCGCCGCGGCCTCGTCAATGGTATTCCCCGTGGATGGGCAACGGTATTACGCGCGTACGCCTCGAAACAACCCTTCGGACGTGACGTTTGTTTCGAGTAACACCGAAGAAAGGGACCTTTTCGAACTCGATAACCGTGTCGTTCGATGCTTCGTGGCCGTTTCGTGTGTTGTTTTAATGTAGTGTAAGAGAACTGTGTATCTGAGCGTATCGTCTGATCGTTTTTTGTTCTGTTCATTACAGAGGCCACCCTCCTCGTCACTCTCGTACCCTGGTGCGGGTGGTAATGACGACGCACGCAGCCCCGGAAGCGGGGGCACACCCGGACCTCTCAGTCAACAAGCGCCCGCAAGTTTGGACTCCTCGGATCCCGGTAAGTACATTGATGACTTTTTTTTTGTTAATTGTACGAGAGAATGTAGCTATTTATGTGGCAAATAATTTTGTGAAAAGCTGCCTTTTTTCTGTGATCGATTGGTCATCCAAGATTGTTGAGGATAGAAATACCGGAGTATCTTTTGGTATGAAAGTGTAGAAATTAATCATGTAAATGGTAATGTTTAATAAATAATTGGATATAATAATTGTTAAATAATTGGAAAAGTGACCTTTAGTTAGAAATATAGTTGTGAACGTAATTTGTACGTAGTTTCGGAATAAATAGTACTTTCTCTTGTATCGTGTTAAGTGTGTAATATTAGCATTTTAAGCCGGAGCAATCTTCGATATGAATTACTCTGGTTGGCAATCATTGTCGATAGTAATTATGGTACAAAAATCGTCATATATTTAGTATGCCATTTCTACTAAATCGATAAGAATCCTAACTCAATTCTATCATTCTGTCCTTAATTCAATTACGGTATCCCATTTTTTCCCCAAATTTTTTCTTTGCATCTTTTCGCTAAATCCAATGCGTGACCATTCGTTGCTGTTCGATTTTGAAGCTTAAGCCGAATTTATATACGTGGATAAAAGAAGGGGATGAAAACAGCATTCGCCCGTTGTGTTCTTCCAAAGTAGAACAGTGCAAGTACGGCTTTACGACTTCTTTAGTCAACGATTTTCCACACGTTTGACGATAAAAACAGACATTTTACGATGTCTATCGATAAAATCGTACAAATTATTAATAAAACGGAGATTGATAAAACTCGAATTCACTTTAAATTCAATTCTTCACTCTACTTTCACGACATATAAATTATGTAAAGAAGGAAAGCGAGAGAAATAAAAGACAAATGGCTCTTGTATGTAAATAAAAGATGACGGAATTATTCGCTTAATCGTCGACCATCGACAGGCTTGCAATCGACGTTTACCGAATGTTTATCGATCGTATGAAGATTCACTATGTAGAAGTCGACGGATCGTGAGAAGCATTCGAACGAATCGATCAACGTGGATCGATCAACGAAACGCGAAGTGGGTCTCTGCGTGGACGAGAGTGTCAGCGTTCTTCGGGGTTCGGCGCGCTAATGACAATATCACGCGACAAGCAACGGCTTGATGACAATCAAGACGCGACTCGTCGAGACCCCACGGACCTTCTGCACGCCCTTCAAATTTTACGAACACCGACTCGCGCGTCAACACTATCAAAGCCGCGGCAACGCCAGCGTCGGGTCTAATGAGCAACTCGTCGCATTGGCGTAATGCTTTCCCCTCGTTTTTTTTTTTTGCTCTTTATGAATTATCTTGAAATGAAAAATTTTCTATCGAAAATAGACAAGGTTTACAGAATTTTTTTATCGAAAGTTTAATGAAAGAAGTTTAATTATAGGAACTATCTGATTTTGTACAATGGGTATAATATATCTATGTATCTTAAAGGTGGGAAGTTAGATTCTATCGATCCAGTAGAGACTAGAGTTTTGTTAATGGAACATTTGTAACTTTTTTCCCAATCAATTTACATCGTCAAATAGTGTTTTTTAATATGAAAGGAAATTTCAAGGATTCGTTTCAATTACTGTGCCGCTATTTCTCACACCTACGTATTTTACAATTTTATGGAACTGAATATTTATAACATTATAATAAATTATTAATGGATTAATCCATTAGCCATCGAGAATACTTCTGTCAGTTGAGTTTCTTAAGTTAAGTCCCAGTTAACGTTTCTAATTCGTTCTTCTAAAATCGCGAGCCTCCAGTATATTCCATTCATTCTAATAAAAAATTTCAATTCCCATGTCGACAATCTCGTCATCAGGATTGCAATTATCATAAATTTCACGAACGAACAAAACGTTCCACTTTATACATACCTTGCCAAGCATCCAAACCACCTGCTGACGAACTACCCCGTTCTTACCCTTTAAAATTTCCGGGTACATTGGTAGTTTGAAGCAAATTTGCCTCGATTTTTATGCTGGTTGAACACAAAAAAGAGCGGAGGACAAACCAGAATAGAAGCATTCCGCGGTGATGAGGCGCGCCAATGGTTAGCGCGACCGGGTTCAGTCAGTCACCGGAGGGTACACAAGTTCACGACACCATCCCATAAAGATTCATTAAGGTCCGCCCGTCTCTCTATATTCGCTGTATCGTGGCAGCGTTATAGAGCCGCGTGGCGTGCCAGTTCGCTCTTGTTGCGTGTGTATGGTATAGGTGTACTCTACTCGTGCTCGTCCTCTCACTTTTCTGCGTGCTCGTGTAAGTACACGCCACAGTCAAAACGGTTGATCAATAATAATCAAAAGCGTGCGTTGCGCTGTGTCGATCGTAGGAACAACTTGGGAAAACGGTGTCGCGAGTTCCTTAAGCCGTTTCATCGTCCTCAATTAGACTCGTAATAGCGCGTCGATAAGGTGGTCCATAGATTGCAATAATGTCTTTGTTAAGAGGTTTCTTTTTCAAAAGCTGTATCTTAATTGGAATCTCACGCAATTGCGATTTCTTGATGAGAATTCTTCGAAATCTGTCTGTAATTAAGATCGAGTATCGCGCCTCGCGAGCATTGTTCAATATATGATTAATTAAGATTGTGTCGAAACGTGTATTTCAAAATTCCGGAATTTGATCGAATTAGTCAACAATACATTTATATACGATTTTCTGTGAATTAATTGATTCTAGAAATAGTACGTAATTATTATGCAGATCCGTACATTTATATTATTCTTATGTATTACTATGAACGTTATGATATTTCGAAGATTGATTCATTGAGTGTTGTTCCATTTACATTCGGGATATATATAGAACCTATTAGCTTTAATTGATCAAAACTAGCGTTAATGAAAGAAATTTGTCAAAATTAGATTTGTTGAAATTAGCATTAACTAGGGAAAATAGATTTTGATGAAATTCCGGTTTTATTTATTACAGTAAGAATCAATCCTGCTGAATTTTATAAAGGACAAGTGCGGAAATGAAATGGTCGATGATATAAATTTCGATACCATACATTTTTTAGTTGAAATATTACCTAAGAATAGTTACTTGTTCTACGAATATTTCATTAACGATGTGTCTGTTTTTGTCCACTTATAAATAAACTTACTAACCAAAAACAGAACGCTTGATTTAAAAACATTGGCGTCCGCTGTAAAGATGTGGTAGAAGTGATTGTACCGTCAGAATTTTTGGAGTGCAAATGCTTGATTATCCTTTACTGCCATTTAAAAAGTTCGAACTGCGAAGAACTCGTATTTTTCCAGGAAGAAACTTTTACTCGCGTTTGTGGCCAGTGAATGTTCTGAGAAAATTGAGAAACGATTTGCAAACAAAACTTACATCTAATCAATATTACTATATTATGAAAATACAGTAAACTCTGAATATTAATTTCAACTACATCGCATAATGTTCATCGAATAATTCTAACCAGAAGTAAACGAAGCACGTAGTATCTTTACGTTCACCGATGATGTCACGAATTCTTCTCGCTAAGCGTCGACGATTGCCGGTCGCATATTTGTCATCGGCCTTTAAAATTCATCGCATGAGAAACATCGGCCGTTTCGTGACGAGATTTCGATCAGGCACATTCTCGTTCGCGACTTGCGCTCGCACGTTCGGTATTAATTAAATGACGCTAAACGGTAACGCAACACCCCGTGGATCAAACGTCGTCGCGTTTCACCACGATCAGCACGGAAGCGCTTTTTATCCGCGAGCGTATCGCCGCGCGAGTTACCTTGTTGAATATCACGATCTTTATCCCAACGCGACGCAGTCAACAATGAAATCACTACGATCGTAAAGTATTATCCAACGTTATACACATTGAATCTTTTGCTCGATCCGAGTGAATCGAGAATATTCAACCGGATATAGATTTTAAAGGAAAGATTCTTCGCGAGGAGAATTCTAAAACGATGAATTGCGAGAAGGATGTCGTAGCCGCGACCTCGAGGAATTTTCGCGCGTAACGTAAAAGTGGAAACGGCCTCTGCTCGCTGAAACGCGGCAATCAGCAAGACTTTCTCCTCGATTCGCCTCGATCGCGTGCTAGAGCGAGGAAATTGTTTCCTCGTGGATAGATTTAACGTTACTTGTAGCAGGGAAATCGAGGGTCGATGTCTTGACTTTTCCAAGATTAAAATGGATTCTGGATATGTAGATTTATAGTATAAACGCCTATATACAAGATTTTGATTGTATAGATCTACAACTATTTTATCGAAAAATTTCTTTAAAATCTTCATCCTGAATATGCATTTTCTTTTAGTAAATATTAAAAACGTTTCTAGTTCTATTGAGAACCTCTGTTAAACGTTGTTCAGCGAATCGATTCCCCTCGGTAAACGAGGTAGCGGGCCGCATGCTATTCTCTCGTTAATCCTCAATTACAATATTGTTTATACCTCAAACGAGCTGGAGAATCGCATTTCTGGAAAAGCACGCCGCCTTAAATCGTCCGTGCATGCCAGTGACCGTTGCGCACGGTTTGTTTGTCGGAACGAGCCTTTCTGTATCTTCCGATCTCACGTTTCCATCTCCGTTTTCTTTTTTCTTTTCTTTTTTTTCATTTTCAAACGATGTCACACGGTTACGAGCTTTTTTCACGATGGTACAAACACCTCCGACCTCGTCCACGCATTTCTACAGATCGTATAGAAACTATACGATTCGAACAGTTCGCGTTCGGGACACGAGTTCGTCGGGTTACCTAACGTTCAGATAGCATCAGTCTCATCGAAGTTGTCACCGACGGACAAGGCATTTGCTCGGCGCCCATCGAGGCTTTTCTTCGTCGTTTCAGCCCTGTCTATCGGCCCTTTTCGTCGTTTCCCTCTGGTCCTGTGGGCTCGTTAACATGCCGGCTTGTTTGCCGATAGATATCATCTTCGACGAGGTCTCTCTGTTGCGTTGGCTTGTCCGCGACCGTGGAACCTCTCTGGCTGGACCTAATTTCTGTCGAATGGAGGCTTGGATCGTAGTATCTATCCCTTAAACGTATTCCACGACTATTCGTCTAGGTATAGAAATACGAACCATTTGGAAATTATTATTCGTTTTATGATTATGAAGCATCCGGTTCAAATTCATGCCTCGTACTCCGTTTCTTTTTTCCATTTCTTCATTATCTAAATGAAACAGACGTTCGTGAGTCACAGTTAATTTTGGCGTGCCAGTTCTTATCGACCGATATGGATATTTCTCGAATGGGATAAGATAGGGCGCCGATGGTCAGAGATTGTATTTATTCGTTGGTCGACGAAGATGAGTTGTCGATCTCTTTGACAAAGTAATTTCTTTATCTGGACATTATTTATCGTTTTACGTGCCACTTCGATTTTACAAATAAATCGTATCGTATAATAGTTAACGAAAATTGATTTGTTATTATTAATTGTTAGTTTCGTGATTATAGAAGTTCCTAGTTTAAGAAACTACCCGATTAATAGATTTGAAGGAATCTTGTAATTTGAAGGATTTGT
Source organism: Bombus terrestris (assembly GCF_910591885.1). Taxonomy (NCBI): domain Eukaryota; kingdom Metazoa; phylum Arthropoda; class Insecta; order Hymenoptera; family Apidae; genus Bombus; species Bombus terrestris. The sequence continues at coordinate 10,576,131 of NC_063273.1, read as the reverse complement.
AATTTTGTAAATTAAAATTGACTTCGTCGTATGTGATGAGTTTGTTTTAATAGTAAATAAGCGATTTTTTCGGCTTGACGAAATTATATTCGCTCACGGGTATATCGATACACGTCGTTGGGGCGGAATATTTTTCCAGGACACGATGGAAACGCATGTCAGCGTCACGTGGGAAGAGCGCAGCCCGGGCATTAACATATCGTGTCGCAATCGCTCGCGGATAAACACGTTCGTTCTCTCGTCGAGGCTAGAGGAGATTCTATCTCGTCTAGCTGGTCGATCGCGATACGTCCTCGATGAACAAAGCGCTCCTTTCAGTCGAGGAACTGTTCGATTCTTGCTTTGTTGCACCTCGTGAGAAATCGTCAATGTTCGCAATAAAGCTTACAACGTTTCGAACAGTTTATATTTTATCAATATATTAAACTTCTTAATCGATCAACTACATTTTTTGTAAGTTTCTTCATTTTGTTTCTCTCATTTCTCTTCAATTCTTAAGAAATGATTTGTTTCTATGAGTTAAATATCCTGGGGCAACTCAAGATAAGTTCATTTATTATAAGAAGGAGACATAGATAAGAGTAAATTCTAAACTTGTATCATCGTGTTCCTCTAAATTCTAAGTTTACAAAGTTGATCAGTATGGCTCATATAATTCACACCTACTAATATAGACACTCGGATAACTGTACGAAATATATTAATTGTGGCTCAAACGCGATTAACAAAGATCCCAAAAAACCAAACGAATTAGTTCAACGTCCACTTCTAACCATGCGCTCAAATACAAACTCCAATGCAACTATCGTCAAACGGTCCGAAACTTCGATTCGATCCTCCGTTTTCTTGACCGGAGACCGATTGTTAGAAGGGGTTCGTTAGCTTAACAAGACGTCGATCTACGATCTAAAGCAGCGAACCGACGCAGACCTCGAAACAATCTCCGTGAGTCTCTATCGATCCCTCTATCTGCTATGTGCGCGGCGACCCATCTGGGGCCCCAATGTGAAAGGGGGCCCATTCCACCTCCGCGCCCGATCGTTTTTTCCTACTATCCTCGGACTTTAAACAGCTAGATCGACCCTCTCGATTCGGCAGGAACGAGTCTTGTCAACGGAGGGCCCGTCCTCGTCGTCCTCCACTCTCTTCCTCCTTCTCTCCTCTGTTGCTGTGTAGAGTCCTCCTCTGGCAACAACCTTCCTCAAGCTTGCTGGGACTTTTCGTGCTTCTCATGGAGATCCTTAATCGACGGTTCGTCGACTCTGTGGTCTCTGTCCCCTCTGGCCTGGCCCCCTTTCTTCCTCCCTCGTGTCGAAAGAGGGAAAAAGCCTGGGGACCAGATATCCTCCGGTTTCTGACAACTATCTGGCCGAAGACGGTTGAAGAGGCACGGGGAGGTTGGGTGAAAGAAATAAATGAAGAGAGAATCGAGGAAGAAAGGCGAGAGATACAACGAGGGACGAAGAGGGAGGGGTGGGAGCGTGTTAAAGCGTGTACGGGGACCAAAGATCACGGAGAATTCCTGGAAATCGGCGCATGTAGGAGAGGGAGGCAGAGAGAAGGAGGAAGATAGAAGTAATGAGGCTGATTCTCTGTTTTCTGTGTTTTCAGCGAGCGGCGGTATCGGCTGGTTATCGGGGGCCTTCTTTTTTTCCTTCTCCTTCTTTTCTTTTTTGTTCTTTCGGCCTTCGTCTTTCTTTGTCCCTCTTGGAGTTCTGTTTCACCGCCATCTTCCGCCCCCGTATTCCCCGAACGGTTCGCCACGTCGTGCCGCGCCGCTATCGGAGTCCCTCTTTCTGCCTTTCGAGTTTCCCTCGCGCGGCATAATGAGGCCTTCATGTCGTGAACTTCTGCGCCTTGTAACCCCTTTTTCATGCTGCTCCAGAGATCTCGGTATCCTGCGTAAAACCTCGTCCCCGGATACCGGCTACCTTTCCGCGTGTCTCTGTTAGCTGCCGTTTAGAAATCCGCTTTTAAAGCGAGAACTCTGTATTCCCTTCTACTCGAACGACAAGAAAGTGCTAGTGGAATACATTAATACCATAAGTTTTATCAAATGCACATAACAATTTTGTTATTGCATATTGCTTGCATATTGTTATCGGTTTCTGATATTCTGCAGTATGAGATATAGCCAGGATGACTAGTTACGGTGATCACGCAGATTACTTATTTGTAATTTTATATTAATATTATAGCATCTTTTTATTTGGTATATTTTAATTTTTAGCATAGTCGAGTAATTTTAAGCTACATTCTGGCAACGATAAGTAAAGATTAGTTCGTTTCGTAGTTTTATGCGTCTAACAAAGTATGGCCAAAATTTAATAGCCAGTAAAATGCTTGCAGCGAAAACAAACGTTTCATCTATTACATTATTTTATAGGATGAAATAAGAAATGAAATCAATAGGTTAAAAATTCCTATAAATTCTAATTATTCTTACGTATAATATATTTATATTCAAACTGTCAAGCATTTTAATGTTGATCACAAGCAATTTGTACTTCGTTTATTCTAAACACTTATCGTATGTTTCATTTATAGTAAATGTTCATATCCAGAATAATCAATGCTCAGAGGGTTAAGAATATTCTCAAGATACACTTCGTATAAATACACATCTATCTACAGCTTCTCTTTGCCACTCTTCTAAACAAAATTTACTTCGATATTATCTTTATCTTAATTGCAAGTTTCTCCATATGCAAGTACTTTCCTGGTTCATATCCCATTCGAAATGAAAAACCGAATCGATAAGCGAGTCTTACGGCACGTGGTGAACGCAGATGTGTTTTATGAAGTGACGCGAGAACGCGTACAAAGTTTACGAGGCTAGCTGCAACAAAGCGGCGCGGTTCAGGCATCACGACGACATTGGAGTTAATCGACACGTTAATGAATAATAAAGTCGCGCGTCAGCGTGGTCAGCTATCGATGGCTCGCGGGACAGTTCGATAGCCGAACATGACAGCCGGTGGAACTCTCATTAATATTACTGTTTACTATGCCTCTTAATCGCAGATTTTTTCTCCGTTTCATACCCTCCCGTTCCTCACGCTGTACTGTCAGAGTTCATTGATTTGAATAATTCTCGTCTATCGCGCTTCCTCGCTGATTTCTTGGTAAAACGTTAGTGCACGGTACAGCAAAAATTCTCTTATCGAACGAGCGAATCGCTGACCGCGAATTCCTCGATAAATCCTCTCACTCGAGATTCCTACCCGAGTGCAGAATCAGTCTGCTTACTCGTTACGTACCTTCTTTTCCCCTGTAATTACGTAATATAACGTGCGTATTTAATTATGTAATATAATTACGTAATATTCAACCTTGGTTAGACATCGTTCGGAATAAACGCGATTATCGTTGCTCTGCAAAAGTTCTTGCCGATAATGTAATATCTAACGATAGAACACGAAAGTGATCGTGCGATGCTTGTGCAACGATAAATCTCGCGAGGCTGAGCGTTCCACGGATCCGGATTGTCCGGATGGATGCGTGCGATAGCGCGATCCCCGCGGTTCGGTTCGACTAATAAAAACACAGCGACGGATGAAAAAGTGACGGGGCGCGAGAGGATCGCAGGTGAAATCGGCGATGGTCGAGCTCCCGGCCGCTCGATAATACGGCCATCGATAGCCCGGCTAGATTTGGCAATCGCACGTAATTGCATCGATATTTCACATAAGCGGCTTAATTGATTTTTCTCTCGCTGGTTGGCCGGTTGGTTAGCTCGGGTGTGAGAGAAAGAGGGAGAGGGAGAGAGAGAGGAGGAGGATCGAGCAGGGAGAACGAGAGAGCCGTATTTACGACTATTTTTAAATCAGCCGGAATATACGGACGTTTATTAGGATGCCGATGAAACGGGCCGCGTGAAGGTAAATATTCTGAAATTTGCTGCTCGCGAACGCGGCAGATAAATAATGCAGCCTACGTGTATTTAGTTTTGTTAATTATTGCTGCTGTTACCAGCACGCTCTCGATATCGAGAGAGATGCTCCAGCGCTTACGATACGGATACATTTGGGGTTGCATCGATACGAACAACCACGCTGTTTGATTAGTTCACTGGGTTTATTGAAAGAATTTATCAAGTGGAAGCAGAGAATAGCACTCGCTTGTTTGAAATTCTATTCTATACTGGAGGCATATAAGGAGTATACTTGAGACGAAGGATTATGAACACACTATTTTTGAGATTCCATCGTATGTGTGCGTGTCTAGTTGAAAAGAAAACTAATGGCGATGTAAGGGAGATTAGATGAAGATGATTACACGTAGAAAAGTTCTTCCCGCTGCTTGCAACGTTTACCCATTGCGCAAAATTTTAAAGATTTACTACTTCTTGCTGATTCGAGAATCAATAAAAAAAAAAATTAAAAATTGAAAATTCAGTGTTTCCTCTGATATATAATTATAACAAGTTATTTGAAAAATTTCTTCAGAGGGAAATTCAGCTCTCGAATATTTTATAATTTGATTTTTCTTACTTCGTTAAATAATTAATTCAATTCAATTATCGTTTGAGGCAATATATTATTATATTATCCGTGTCAATTATCAAAGACATTTTTTTAATTGATTTATATCTACTAGTTACGTATTAACAAATTACAGTGACTACTAAAGGACTTAGCAGTTAAAATAGAAACCAACTCGGGAAACGTAATATTTATTCCATCTTATAAAATATCTCGTCAGGAAATAGAAAAAGAAAACTAGGTAAAGAAGATTCCATTAATTTAAGTTTCGAATAACTTTCTAAGAGATAGGTTGCCTAAAAACTTTTGGCAACCACTGTACATTATCATCGATCGACGAGAAGATGGTCGAAGTTGGAGCAGAAAGTCGAGAAGGACGCGAAGATCGGGCTAAAATGTCGAGCAAGGTCGCGTGCTCGTTCGCGGAACCTCGTCCAATTTCGTGTTGCCGATTTTTGCCCGCTTTGTTGCGGATCCTTGCTTCCGAGAAAGGAAGTCCACGGTGTCCCTTGGCGCGTGTAGCGTTGATTAACACACAATGTGACAGCCCCCCGGGAAAAAGAGCGTGGATCGCGCATGTGTTATCGATTCATTGGCGAACATCCCCGACGACACATGCACCTGTACATCTCGCGACATCAGTGTCGGCAGCTTTGATCACGATCCACGTCTGTTCGCGATCGCGACGCTTTACTTGCCGCTCGTCGTTAGAAAGTATAATACTCGAGCAAAACGCAGCAAATAATGAGGCCTGGTTTTTCTTCGCGCCGGGACGCTCTTCACGCTGGAAGTTTCCACTTCGATGCAGGTTTTTTTCCCGCGATTTTTTCATTTCTCATAGGGATACTCGTGTTACGGTAGTTTTCAACTGGGCTGCTTTCTTTCGTATCCCCACGGAGAATGCGAATTGGCTACAACTTGGAAACTACGAGGTCTCTTCGAGATCTTTGAAGGGACGTCCATAAAATACGGTATAATTTGTTAGCGTAATTTACTAATTTTTTTAATTTTTATATCTGTGCTTTAATATCAATCTTTAGTATTGAATCGCTTACTGTATAGTGACTTTCGAGACTGTGGTAGTTTAAAGGTGAAAAATACAAGTCACGCTTGCGATACGCGTTACAGGGCAAAGTTAACACAAATCAGACTTATGGCCTGCATATAAATCCAGCAGCGTGTAACTGAATAGTTTCTATTCCAACGCGTAAGAAACTTTCTCATGTACCGTACCACGTACGATTACAAATTAAGCCTACTGCAGTTTTCGAATTTTTGTAAGTCAATTTCATGCTCGCTTCGAAAATCAAAAGATCATTCTGTTCACGATAAAAAAAACATGAAAAGTTATTTGGAAGTTACATATTCTACTCATCACGAATTATTTGTACAATTTCAAGCAATAATATAATATATGTTTCAACATGCTACTTATTTGTAAAAACACGCGAAGGAAAGGAATGTACATCAGCAGAATTATTAACGGATAAATGAACGGACGTAATGTATACATTAGCAGCACAGAACATATTAAGAAAAGAATTTCCTCCATTACATAGAGAATTCTGGTCCAAAACACGATCTCGATGGATTCTCCGTGCTATCACGGCGCAAGCAGGATTCGCGGTTGAATCGAGCTATGGATCAAGGCCTGGGGCCATTTTTCACCGCGACAAAGCGTTTTCTAATGACGCCGGATTAGCCTTGGCGACGGCGATCAGGCAGGATCACGCGATCCTCACGACGGAAAGCCAACGACGAGTGATCTGTCTCCATAATTTATTCCGTCGCGGTTGAGCACCTCTGACCGACAGCTGTTCCGACCACGTAAGATAACCTAACTCGCCTTTCTGCTCGCGTGCGTGCGTATTGACGTAGCAGTTTGGATTTTTTTAAGTCGTCAATGCCCAAATGGCCGCCGCCGTCGCGCCGTCGCGGCCTAGCTCCCTTTGATTGTCTTCTCGGAAGCACCGAGATTCTTTCTTCCTGTCAGCCGGTTAGCAGATCGGTCACGAATTACCGTGAAGCTCTGTTCGCTCCTTGGACCACGGGTTCTTCGAATCGTTAAGTTTCAGAATAGAGAAAACGTATGGTCGAATCGATCCCTCGATGAATGGAGAAACGACAAAGTGACGAACAGTTGTCTGAACAGGAGAAAATCTTTGGTAAGAGAGTATTATTTGAGAGTTTGACGAGAAGATTTTTACAAAACGTATGGTTCGGTCGATTCGTCAGTGAACGAAAAACTAGAAAGTGACAAATCTTGAGGCCGAAACAGAAGGAAATTTTTCGTGAGATGATTTCCATTAAAATATTTTAGCGATTGCTTTTCCTAATTTGCTAGTAAGAAAAATAGACAGGAATTTATTTTTCACTCGTTTTCGATGTTATTAAGAGATGTTCTCATGGACTTCAAATATTCTAGGAAATGTTAATCGTCGTTGTTGATTTACTTAATGAGGCAAATGATAGAACGATGTCTGTTCGAGCGTTTAGTCTTGCGGTGCATTTCGTCTCACCTATTTCCAATTCCAAGCATAGGTTCTCTGTACGAATTACCTTGAAACAATCTTCGGATATAATTAAACGAATACTTCGAATAAAGTCCTCCCATGTTCGAGTATGTACTTATTAAATCAAGTAACGTTCAATAAATAAGAGAATTCTAAACGGTTTTGTTTGTTTCTAAGTACTGTTCTTGAATCGAGAAAAAAACATTAATCTTTTCTGATATGAACTATGTTTGTAATAATTTGTAGATTCTGACTACTCGAATGTACAATTATCTAAAATGTCGAAGAATTTGATATCATATCTTGTATTATGAACTAAACAATTCTAGAAGATTTTGATTCTATACAACCTCTAATAAAAATAAGTAAAATGAGGAATACGTGTTTCATCTAGTCTATTTACCCGCGCGAAGACCGCGTTTCCTACGAGCTCGATCAACGTCGAAGATGTGTTTTGCCCGTTTTATCGTATGCTAATGAACGGAGTGCACAGTGACGCAGATGCGGTCGCTATTAATATAATTAGCATAGCCAGCTCTCGCGACTGGGGTTATGCAATATTTTTTTCCCTCGAACACGACGCGGAGGAAACGCGAACTCGCTGTCTCGCGTGCACGCGAGTTTTATATGGTAATTAGGGAATCGATTGCGAACGCTCGAGCGTGATTGCGATCGCGGCGCGGCGGCGGTCTCGAATCGGCCGCCTTACGCTCGGCCGGCTGGTTCGAACGCTAATTAGAGTCGAAATCGGAAAATTGACCGTCAGCGGTATCGGCTCGCTTCGCTGAAACGATCCGCGTTTCCCAACCTCTCTCCTTCTGTTCGTTCCCTTCGCTCTGAATAAAGAGAAAATGTTCCGTTACAGAGGGTGGGAGATGCTTGGTAATTAATCGCGCGCGTCGAATATAACGTAGAAACTAGAAACGAAATGCAGAAACGCAACGGTTACGGAGGTGATGTCGAAACATCAATGAGCTTTTTCATTATACGTTGAGGGTCGTAAATTGAGATAGATCTCATTTTGGAGCAAGGGCGACTGATACTTATCAAATATAAATATAAGTATGTTTCCTGAAAACCGTCACTGATATAAATTTAAGAAGTGTCGTGTTTTGGAGCAATCTGAATTTTTCATGCAATTAGCATATAACCGACTTGCTATCCAGCATAGAACTGTACATACCTACATCGTTATATGTTTATTAAAATAAACGTACTTACTGATTATGGAAAGCTGACAGTGCATAATCTTCGTATACGATAAGACTTTCGTTTTCAGTTGTTTTTTTAATCATACTGAGAAAGAACCGAATATCGAGCCTCATACCACATACCTCATACCACCAACAGCTTCCTCTATTTTCGACGAAGTTCCAGAATCAAGATCATGCTTGAGGTCTTCGCCGAAGTTTAAGCGAGCCACCTTTGAACTTCTCGCACGTTGCTCTTTATCTCGGTTAAATAAACAAGTTATTCCGTCCGATCTGGCTGGTCCCCTCTCGCCTGTCTCTTTTTCACACGCCTCGCGCCGATATTCTTGCGGGCAAACATGCAGGCGTGGCGCAAAACGCGATGAAACGCGAGCGACAATGGAGGCTGTTGCAATTGCCGCGACGATAACGCGCCGGCTGGACCGTGTCAACGCTCTCTCGTCTCGTTATACAAGAGAGAACAGACCGGCTGGGACTTTGATTTAACGATTTCTTGCGGTATGCTGCTTCCACGCGCCCCGTTCCACCGCTACGAATCGTCACGGATACTTAAGACGCCGCTCATAAATCGCGCCGGTCCTCGAGGGAGTCCTCGCGACACCTCGTCGAAACGTATTCTTCTGGAGTTTATGTCCGTGCTGGCAGTAAAATCTTATCCTCGAGAGATAGCGGCGTGCTCGCGACCAGCGCCGTTCGATATCCACCGATTTCTTCTTTCCTTCCGGAGAAATACGCCGATCCTCTTCGACAACTGCCAGTTTCGTTTGTCAAACGTGTTCGTAAATGTAAATGATGGTTTTCCGTCTTCGACATTGTGCGAGCGTTGGAAAAAGTATACATTAGCTGTTTCTTTTCTTTTAGTTTTTGCAAAAGTTACATCGTTTTTCTATGTACAATAAATTGGGAATTTCATCTGTATATTCTAACACACAGTGGCTACAAAATATTTTACAGTGTTTGTCAGTTTCTTAAATATATATATATATATGTCGGATTGAAGTCATTAACGAGAGGGGCGTTTAATGAATTTTCATTAGGGTTGGCCATTGCCGTGATACGATGAAGAGTTTATTAGCACAGATTTATTAACACGATTAGGCACTCGTAGCACTAGTGATAATGACCTTAGGTTCGAAACGAATCCGCGGTCAACGGGACTCTTTTACTCTTTACTCGTCGGCCACGCCTAGGTGGTACTCTCAGTTAGCCCGCGAAGTAAGCACTCTATCGAAATGATACCTTAGTCGATGAAATCGTACTCGAAGCTCTCACGGTGACACTGTCTAGGAAAAACTGCTCCACCCTCTAGCGGCACTAGGTTTTTATATTCGTGGAGACAAGTCTTCGTTCGGAGAGTGAGGGAAATTGCCGTTGTTGTTAATTGGTCAGTCTTTGGAAGTGTCCTTCACGGAAAAGACTGTTTGCCTATTTTCGTTAATTAAGGTTTAAGGTTTATGACGGGACATTAGGCTGGCTGCAGATGTTTTGCGAATATGTCTCGACAACCGGTTATCGACCTACCCATAGAATAGGGTCTGCTTATGACGAGCCATGAGATAGAAACCATTAGTGTGCTTACTGTCGAGTGCCGTTACAACTATTTCTTTTTATGGAGGGCTATAGACTTTTCCATGACTTTGTTAGAAAAATGTTCGTCCCTTGACCGCGGCTACGTTCGGTGACTGGTTGTCACCTCGAACCCAAACTCATTCTCATAGATTAAAGGTAATTACAATCGGGCTGAAGCACGGTGATTGTTTAACTACAGCTATGGTGGAATCCAAACTACAATATTAGGAGTTTTTCCCCGGTTTCAACAGAAGGCTCCTGTGTCTCTCCATCTCCGACATATATTTTTCACAATATCAGTTATTTCATCCAGCAAAATCAATTTTAGAAGCGTACATAACCCATCTTCGTAAGGTAACATCCATTATCACCGTATCCCGAAACGCATCTCGCTAGAACCTCTCCGAAACTTCAAACTTAATCTTTTTTCACTCAATTTCATCAACTCTATCCGACTCGCCGTATCAATAAAAAGAACCAAGAAAAGGAAAACAAATTATAAAAAGTCGATTTAGTGAAGCGAGGACCAAAGATCCACCCCGAAGAAATACGTTGACTGAGGCAGCCCCGTGGCCGATTTCTGGTAAACCCCGGGAGAAGTCGGCTCTCGAGGCGCAAACAGCATTTCGTTCTAAGAGAGTCTGAGTCGCTCTAAGCTTTTCCGCAAGGATTCACCGGGTGGGCAAGCTTGAGTGGCCACCCCTTTTACCGTCGTTCTTTCTCCTCCGGTCTCGCGTGTTTTCCTTCCCTTTCTTCCCCCGTTCTCTTTCTCTTGCTCCAACGACGTTCCCCCCAACGTGGAAAGAGCCCTATCTATGCTTCTATCTTGTCTGCATTCCTTGGGGTATTACTCGGACGGGCGTAGCACGATTTTCCTCGAAGCTTCTTCGCGAAGTCGACGGTTGTTCCCGCACCTCTCCACCTTCGTTTCTCTTCGCGTAGCGAACATGGCTGGCCCGCAAACTCGTTCAAATCCCGATGCGGCCCCGGGAACAGCGCAAACCCATTACGGATTCATCGTGCGCCATTAGCTAATTCTTCCCTACTCCTAACGTCTTCCTTTCCGCGCTCCCTTTTACCGTTCCCGCTGCGGTTTCCCTAGGCGTCTTACTCTGTGTGTTTTCCTCGCCTACGTCTTCCGCTCTCCCTCTTTCTCTCTCTTACTCTTTCGCTCGTCTCGGTCTCTTATTCCTGACTCGGCTTCTCTCCCGAAGGAGCTCTTCGTCAGCTCTTCTAGGACCCCCTTTCAGCAAGTCCTTCGCAGGCTTCCCGAAACGCGAGAATGATTCGACGGTTTGGAAGCTAGTTCTTTGTTTCCACAAAAATTCGTGGGATTGGAAGGGTTTAGTTTAGTGGAATTTAAAGATGGAATTTCTTCTCTTGTTGGTTCTCGGAATCCTTCGATTTTAAAATTTAGATGACATAAGTACATAGAGAATGGACTTGTAAGAATGGATTTATGGACGGAAAATACTGGAAGAATTAGTAGATTCTACGAAAGTATTATTTCATTTTCGTTATATTGAAAAGAGTCGGATAGAATATTCGGAAATAAACTACGTGTAATAATATAATATCCATTTATTTTCTCCATTTATAAAAATTCGAATAACCTCAACGCAGCCACCTGTGCACCCAATTCGGTTCCGCCAGCTCAAAACCGAGCGAAGCATATATCGTGATGCCCATAATCAGACCATAGAAAGAAAATCAGCATGGAAAACGAGAAAATAAGGGAACGAACGAAAGGGAATAAAGAGCGACGACTCGTAAAGATGCGCGACGCGGTGCGAGTAAACTCGACTCGTCTCCTGTGCGAGACGCATGCTTTAGCATTCGCCGGAACGAGCGAGGACGTGCCAGATTTTCCATCGTGTGTACGACCATCGAACAAAATTGCTTCGCCGTGGAGGAAAGATCGGCAACGGTCGGAGTGTAGAGAGGGAAGAAACAGGAACGCACAGGGGGTGAGTGGAAAGGGTGGCCCCGCGCGCGATGGAACGAAAGTGCAGTCACCCGGAATAAACGAGGAGGAGACCCGAAGTTGTTGGTCGAAGTTCAGCGAGTAAAAGAGAAAGAGAGACAGAGAGGGGTTGGGAATGAGTTTGCGTCGCGGCGGTGATGAAACTTTGCCGTGACGAGAAAGAGGGGTTGTCACGCCGTTCGCCTCTAAAACCCACCCTTTCGACCGATTCGCCGCCATTCCTGCTTCCGCGAGGCGTTTCTGCTTTTAAACGAACGACCAGCAGCGTTGCTCTCGATTTTTCCTCGAATCGGTCGAGATACTTGCTGTTTGCTCTCTCATTGGCGGATCGATGTCATTCGAGTGCGTTCTTCGTTCGCTTTCCAGGGCAAAATTGGTAATCGAGAACTACATCTGTTGGTTTTTTCTACTTTTCTCCTTCGTGCGTTGAAAATTGGAACGCTTTGTATCCTGATCTCCGTTGTTTATTTATGAATTTTTAATTTTTTTATCTAATTTTATTACCATGGTATATTACATTTATATCGATCAAACAACTATTCACTTAATTCTTTGTATATTTCTTTTGATTTTTCATTTAATTCTTTGTGTGCTATATCCGCACGGAATAATTTCTGTGTACTTTGATTTCGTGTATTCATTGATTTATCTGTACGCAAACCGAGTACGGTACGTGGACGATTACTTACTTATACTGTCGACTATATGTCAAACTCCTGTGACGTATCTGAAACTTCAAACTTTCAAGTTGTTATCGTGGTCTTTATAATTTGAAATTACATCTTTCAAAACTCCCCGGTTGGAAGTTTTGTTCGAGAATTAATCTTTCCAGATGAAAGAACACTATCGCGACGCTTTATCTGAAATCACCCTTAATTTCACACCCCTAATTTTCTGAAGAAAGATCCCCAGTTTTTTGGCCAACTAAAATCCGAACTTTCTCCAATATGAAATATATATTAGATACCAGTTGGACAGAGTATTAGGATCGCGATTAGGTGATCTTGAACAAAGTTCTCAACATCGCTGACGTTCCCAAGGGTTTTACGATGGACCACACATTACGACTGAAGGGCGAAGATACCTCGTGGTCGTGATGCATGGATATAAAGAGAAGTATGACATATTTTTGCGAAGATCGTGCGTGTGAGCACAGTCGAGCGCGAGTACGCGTCTACGAGCGTCTAAATATAGAGCGTGAGTCACGGTAACGCGCGGCTCCGAGAGGAGAGGAGAGGAACGGAGTCGTGCAAAAATACAGAGGCCGGAGTGTCGTCCTCTTCGCCTCGTCACGAGGAACTCGCGCACGTAACCTCGAAGTGTCCCCGCATTTTCTGCGTTCACCTTCTCCACGCTTTCCGCGTACTTGCGCGCTTTCCGCTTGCGATATGTCTTCGGATCTTCTCTTTGGATTTACACTTGAAATCTGTTCAAGAGGAAATAGTATGGTATTTGGAAACGTTTGCATAACGTTGTTGATAATTTAATGTTCCTTTTCAGCTTCCTGTAATTCGAAGTAGTTTTATAGTCGATCTTCAATCCTTTCACGTAGCATTAGATAAATTGATAAAACATAAATTTCACTGTGTATAACGTGATTATTAAAAGTCATAAGAAATATGTAAAATAGTATATTTAACTATATATATATGTATTGTTTTAACTGGTGTCGCAAGTAGTAATATAGATCATGCAAGAAGTACACATGTCAATAAAGTGATCGAGACAAAAATTATGAAACAATGATGAGAATTCAGGATGGATAGAGCGAAATATATTTAAATAATTATTATAGTATTCGACTATCGGTTCTTTTTCTCTGAGTCGCAGCCGTTGCGTACTTTACCATACATTTTTCCATTATGTTTTCGTATTTTAATTACGTCGTTCTGTAAATTCTACCATTCTACTCAAAGGTAAAGAAATCCTTTTCAAACTACTGTGCTTTTCGATACTCTGCAAATAAGAAATTTCTTCTTCGGGAACTATTTAAAATTCACACCGTCCCGTTTCTGAATAATACTTCCTTGCCACAGAAACAAGGTGCAAAGACATCTTCCACGAGAGATAGCTTCCCTTGTAGTAACCCCAATCACGAAGGAGTCTCCAGTTGCACCCTCAAGTGTACTCGATGAGTCGAAACGATGCTCGAGGCGAACTCGAGGCGGTATCGTTCGTCAGGCCGGAATTCGTAACCCAATTCCCAAAGGCAAGAGAGCTCTCTGGTCTCCTCTTGGATGGTTCGACTCCTCTCGAAGCCGAGAACGACACGGCGAAACGAGATCCACCGATAGACCGGTGTATCGTATGGCAGCGTATCGCGATGCGCAACGGGGGACAAAACGAGGATGCGATCGTCGTCGCGAGGGACGCGCTTCGACACTCGAAACGTCGCGTCGTGGCGGAGGAACGGGTTTCGCGCGACCACGAGAAGGTCGCGGAGATGACGGCGGAAACCGCAGAACGATTGAATTCTTCGGGATAAAACACGACGCAGACGTATAAGGTGAAAAATAAAGGAATGTTGTCGGTGGTAAACGGCGCCAGGGGCGGCGAGGGGTGAAACCCGCTCTTTTTTCCCGCTCGCTGCGCCGAACAGACTTCATTCTTGGTTTACAAGCGTGCGGTCTACAAAGAGGTTGCAACGTTGTTAAAATAACCGCAGAGCTCGCCGCTCACAGCCGTGCGTTTCAACCGTTCGCGCGTATGTGTGCCTGTGTATGTGCGTGAGTGCATGTGAACACGCGCGCGATCACTCTTCGCTCGGTACGCGCAAATAGAAGCGTGCCCGCGTACGAGCACGAAGAGGGTGGTGACGAGAATCAACCCATTCAATGGGTCGAAGGCTTGCGGTTTTCTTCCGTGATTCGAAAGAAGGGAATTCTGTGGTAATTTGAGTTGTAATTGCTTGAGAATTGGGAAAGAAGTCGGGTAGAATCCTTTTGCATTGAAGTATTTGAATATTCAGTACAGTTGGAAAGTCTGATTCATGTTAAAAATATTGGAGCAATTTAAGCTGCAATTGTCTGAGAATCGTGGAAGATAGAAGTTGTACAGAAGATTTAATTATATACCTTCAAAATCTGGATTAGGATTTCTAATTTGTTCAAGAATTAAGTACACAAGTAAAACGATCATTTAGAATTGTTTGATCGTAGTAAACCCACAGCAACACTTTCAGTCACATTATTTATCGTAAGCTAGTTCGTTACAACTTATAATTTGTATTACGCATCGTAAAGACAATTAATGTCATTTATTCTGTGAGATATGGGATATAAATTAAAATAAACTAACTCAACTCGGTTCAACCGAAATTGGAACAGTCACCTGTGACTTAACCGTACCAGTTGTAGAGTTAATGAAGCTTGGCGAAACATTTAAGCGCTTCTAACCTTAAGACAATTGCCCGATCTCCATATTAATATTCATTTGCATACGGTCAATCGTCTGAATCTCCGCAACGAGGTTGTGTTCCGATTGATAAACCTCATTAGCTCGAACGAATAGAATTCCAAATAGAATGCGTTCGAAGTAGAACGGTCTGATAAACGTTTGTAATTTCCTGGTAATCTGTGAGGTGCGTTATAGTTAACGCGTAATGGCCGCGCGCAGCAATGGAAAGTGTAGCGATCAAAGTTTCGAAATACCTCTCCGGGTAACGCATCGGGTGCCAACGTACCAGACGCGAATAGATAAGCGTGAAAGGGTCATTTCCCCGAGGAGCGTGCTCATCACAGGTCCGCGAAAACAAATTGCTTGCGTTTCGAAATACGGAAGGCGAAACGATAACCGAAAGACAAAGTTCACCCGCGCCTCCACCCGAGATAACATCCGGCATCGACCCAAGATAAGTCGTCGAACTCTCGTACGAGCCACGACGTTCGTTCCAGAGAGAGAGAGAGAGAGAAAGATAAAGAAAGAGCAAGAGCAGCCACTTCGCCCTTTCTCATGGTGTATCTTATAAACCATCGATTTTACGAGAGAGCAATTTGCACTAGGGAAAAAGCTGTAAGCGCTCTGTTCATTCCTTGCACGTTTGGAAAAAAACGAGCGTCGAAATTGCAAAGAGATACAACGAAAACCGCTTTCGAGGAAGCGTTATCGAGAAACGAGATAAAAGATTCAATTACTCGAGAAAGTGGACGTGTACTGGCGAGATTGCTGCCTATCTGCGGATTTGTAAAATATGCTTTATAACTGTAAACACATGTCCGAGTTATGACCAGCCTACTATCAACTTGCTATAAATGTTCTACCCAATTCCAGGTTTCGTAATTTCGTTAGTAATAAAGTGCGAGACTCGACGAAGCTTCTTCTGATTCACGGTTAACCAAATTAAAATTAGAATAATATCTAGTAATGTCTAATATCGGGGATCATCATTGTGAAATATTTTATTTTACAATGATAAAATGAAGAGCCGTATGAAAATGATTTTCTCTGGACGTAATAACTGTATTTACATAACAAATAAGATCGTTTGCATATCTTGAGTAGAGTAATAATATAGATAAACGTGCCGCGGATATTTCTGCAAATTCAAATTTTATTAATTGCAATTGAAAAAATGGACTTGAATATTCTAACGAATTTTGGACATTTCATATATTTTCCTATTATTATGTGCATTCTGTGTATCTTTGCATTTTCAAGTATCCGATAAGTGCATAAAAGATCGCGATTTAAATCTGAGTTAAAATTATCCAGCCTCCATCATGCGACGGTCATCCAACTCGCATAAAAACAGGTAACAAAAAGTTACCATTTTACTTAAATATTCACATCCTCCTCCGCGTAACATCGATTCCCCGAACGACAAGTTCCAGCAGAGTCAGTTTTCCGGCGGATGATGTGTTCAAGCGTGTGGCTCGGTCGCAACGCAAGAAACTCTGGAAACCGCAAAGTACGGTCGTAAATGGGTGGGCCTCGTGCGCGTTTTCAGCAAGGGGCGCGAGAGACGAGGATCACACGTCGAAAGAGACGAGAACGAGCGCGAAGAACGACGAAGACAGAGGAGCGAGCCAGGGTGTTCTTCGTGGGTTGATATTTTTTGCCTGGCGTCCCTCGTCGACGTCGTGACTTTTATTGCGTGTACGGCGTAAACGCGACGTCAAGAGGCAAGCGTGGCTTTATCTCGTTAGAACCGCACGGTTAAACTCGAACGGCAGAAGCTAACGAGTCGATACACCATCTGGACGTTGCGCGTTTGCAAAGAGAAACAGGTCTGAAGGAGCCCTATTGTCCGCGAACACCTTCCGCTAACGGCCGCCATTTTTACTCGGGCCTCCTCGTTGCGGTTTTAAAACGCGACGTCGACCGGCGAATGATGACGCGCCCACAATAATCGGTAAATGATACTGGCTGCGATGAATTGTGTATTAGTTCATTGTTGCCGTTAGATGGAAATTACAGCTGCGTTCGTAGTGTTTGAAGAAACCGCGATGGTTCGACGAGATTCCCTCTTTTGCTTGCGGTACCGAGGGTGTGCTTTGTGGTCACAGGAAAAAGAACATCACCGTCTGAACGAGGTATTCCTTGGAATTGTAGCCTGGCTTGTTTCTGGAACAGATGTTACGGGTGTGTGGCTGCTTCCATAAACACGCTCTTTCGGAAGAAACTCGCCTTTTTTCCAACTGCTTGCCGCTTAACTTCACACTTTATGGTTTCTTTTTTTAATGAAAAGCGTGCAAGACTTCTTATCGATGCATTGAATACTAGACCTTTTATACATTTCTATTTCAAATGTATATGTGGGTAATTATAAGATCTTATCTTAATTTTCCTTATATTTACGATTACAATTTCTTCATTATGTCAAAGTCACCGTTTCAACTGTACTTCAACGCAGTTTCTATGCCATTATATATTTTTGTAAGTAGAATTATATGGAATTTATCAGTGTTCGAAGCTTTAATGAAATCGCCGATCTGCACCCTTCTCATAAATCGACCAAGCTTCAATGAAAATACGTTACTATAGAAGAAATGTAAATACTTGTAGCGATTCTACCTTATTATATGTCGTAAAACTTCCAATCGATTGTAAACGTTCATTTTAAATCTGACGCACAAGGGTGTAAAATATAGAAACGTAATTTTCCCCTATCAGAATAAGTATTTACCATGACGTTGTACGTGTACATGCGAGATAGGAAAAGGAGAATGAGAGACGTTTATCGATTACTCGGGGACTTATTGCCCCCGGAGGAGGTCTGGTCCCGAAAAAGGAGAACGCGAAGAATGCCTTCAAACTCGGTAATAATGAAACTCACTGATGTGTATGATTGAAAACGCCGGGGACCCGGTGAAATGGCTCAGCGAGGAGGGTCGATGTCGAGGAAGGGACGTGGCGCGCCATTACCGTCCCGTAATGCCGTTACGTAATTGCGTTTTTCTCCGCGCTTATCGCGCCATTTTTCGCGAGTTCGCCGAATGCTTTCTATTTGAATAAATGGCGTGCTGTGTTGTGGGGGCATAACAAAATTTCTCGACAAGTTGAATCGATATTCAAAACCTGTATTTCTTCGACTTCTAGTACCTGAAATAATAATTAGGATAAGGTTACTTGAGGTTATTTAACTTTAACTCCCAGCTATTTAATTGTAATTTCTATTCGCAATTAGTAGTTTTTGCAGTAGATAAAATATAAAATATGCAAGAAAATTAAATAGTTTAAAATCAATCCCTGATATAGACAAATATATTTTTTCATCCCTGTTCGTTTGAATATTGTAGTCGATGTATGAATCTAATTTTTGTTCTGTTTTATACCAGCAAAAATCTGAAAAGTTTCCAGGATACTTTATATAATTATCCACGATGCCTTACATTTGACGCTTTTCTCCAATAAAAATAAAATATTTTTTCAAAAAAATTTAAAGGTGGAACAATCTAACCTAAATCATTATGATTCCACTCGAGAGTTAGTAATACCATTAAAATAACGATAATAACATTCAGATGATTTAAAAGAAGAAAGTCTTTTGTATTGTTGTGAATCCTCGTATGAATGGTGTCATATAAGGATCATCGAATCGGCGCGTCATCCGCTTTTTATTCGAGCGCAATTTTTTCTCCGACTTGCGTAAAGAAGAAACGGCGAGCGAGTTTCGCGTAGTGTGTTCTCTGGTCGATAGGAAAAAGAAGTCGGACGAAAGTGTTGCCGTGCGAAAGGGAATTTCATTAGTCACCGGGCTTTTTCGTCAGGCTTGTTTCGTCGAGCGATTTAACGCGCAACGAGGAAAAAAGCAGAGATGTCGGCGGTGGTCACGGCTCGTTTCCCTCGATTGATTCGTGACAAGGCGCGAACGAACGGACCGCTAAACGCCTTCGCGCGATTCGCGCGAGTAAACGCCGTTTTACCTCATTTCGTCTCGGAATATCAAACCTTTCGCGCTTTTACGCGCCGTTTAATATTTCGCCGCTTTTTCGCCGCAACTCAAATGCCACTTTGCAATCGCGTTCTTTTCCACTGTTACTACTTTTGCCCCATAGCAAACACGATTATCCGATGTTAGAAAATTCAATAATACGTTCCCCTTCTCTCTGTCGAAATTCGAAATTCTAATTCTTTTAAATATTTAAAATCACCACTTGTCTAAAGTTCGTTCCATACGTACAGTGACATTAAAAATTCAAAATGCTAGAAAATCCCTATATAACTATTCGGAAGTATTGAAAATTAGAAATGCCCAAACGTTGCTACATAAATCACGAAACAATCGATTAGATTAGCTTTCGAGTAGAAATTTCGGTCAAAAAATCGCAATCCTTTTCGAGAACCAGTAGCACCGAGTGCCCGTGGGTGGTCGCCGTGGAAAATGGCCAGATTCCCTGTGACTCGTGACGGATTCCCGCGTCTGTAATCCGTCACATGCAGATACTATTCTACGCTAGCTGCGATCGCCTCTTACAAAACGTCGATATCGATACAATGGAAGGGGGAACTCACCACTCGGTCGGTTTTTTGGCCACGCATCAATGCTCTTTAAAGCGACCTGCTTCTTCACTACGCTCTTCTGTTTGGCCTTTTTTGGCCGTTCTTCCTCCCCCTTTTCTACGGTCGTGGTGAATGGTTCCGTGTCGAGGGTCCACACAGAGGGGCAAGAGGGAGTAGATAGAGCAACGAAAGGGGGTTGGGCGATACCGAGAACGCTAGGCTCTCTGTCTGGCTGCAAACGTTGCATTGTGTCATTTCTTCATTCATTTCTGATTTTGCGGTCGGCTTGCGTGGCGAATCTGCAAAAACTCTCTCTCTCTGACCCCCTCGCTCCCTCTTGTTCCCGTCTGTCTCCGAAATTTAGCTTCCCGTCTGCCTCGACGAGTCTCTTGTCGTGAATCGTTTTTCTCTTATTTCTACGCTTCTCCTTCGAGATCCGCGGGAACGATTCTCGTTTCGCTGTGAGAACGTCGAATATACGACAAACGTTGTTTGGAGAGTACGTTGAAGTACTTACACTTAGGTCATCGATAGTCAAATAATTTACGATGATGAAAGCCTCTTAGAATTGTTATTTTAAAGTTATTCCTATGTAAATAAATTGGATCGTTGACGACGGACGCGAAAGTTTTATTTTTATTGATATCAATAAAAAAAAATTATATAGTAAGAACATCGATACATACCTCAGAATTTTTTCTACAATTTGATGTTTACATATCTAGAATAGCAGAAATATTAAGATTGGACATTAATTCAGTTTATCCATAAAGTGTAAAAATATATGTTCGCTTTTGAAGGGTCAATAGATAAGGTAAATGATTGGTAATTACCAATTTAAACGGTGATTGAATTGAAATGAATCATTAAATAACAGCGTGGTTTGTTGAGATATGTTTTGCTCTTCTTCATCTCTAATAAAACACTCGTGCAAACGGCTCAAACAATGAATCATTCAATTATTCATTCATTGGAAACTTGAGACTGGATTTATCGATTACGTAATTATCACCTGAATTCTTGAGAATTCCATAAGATCGCGTGGCAATCAGCTCTCCATCACCCTCTGTCATCAATGCGACGATCTTGCACCTGGGTATACTCCTTGTATGTCGAAATGAAGAGAAAGAGAGAAAACGAGGGATGCTTGGAAGCAGACAACGATGTTTGTTGTGTCGAGTAATCGAGCGTTACTCGAGTGGATCTCGCCAGGTTTGCCTTCGCTGAGAAAACAAACTGTGAATCTGGTCCGTGTTTCTCTTTCTCTGGATTGGGGGAGAGGCCCCCTCGACCCCAAAGGGGACAACAGGCTCGTGATTGGGTCCATTGAGGGTTTTCAAATGCACAAGCGATCCCTGTCCCTCTTTCGATCGTGGGAGACAACCTTCACGCTGTCACGAAATTCCTTCGTTCCCCTGCTGAGAACTATTCCTGGCGCTGAAAATTTTTCGACCACAAGTAACTCTGAATCTCTAGATCAGAAAACATTTTTGGTTTTTATACTGATTTATATTACCTTAATCCTTTGTCTTGTAATAATATGTATGTCAGGCTTGTGGTATGGATCATGATTACGATCCAACATAGACTCTAGTTGTAACAAAGTTTAGCTTCATTTCTTTAGGCTGAAGATTTCTAGATTTAAGCAATTTTATGTTATCATGTTTTAATATTTTGTGTCAGACATAGTGCTACAGCAATGAATAGCTAAGTTATATAGCTAGCAGGAAGAGTTTAAGGCAATGAGTTAAAAATATTTTAAAAAAGGGAAAATATATGAAAAAACACGTGTAACTTCGATTCAATCGTAATGACAAATATAAAAACCATGAAACAAGTATGTTTTTACCTAAAACATGTTTCACTCGGTAATTATATTATCGAATAAACGTAGGGTTCATGAATATTCATCAGAATATTTGCTAAAATAACACTGTCGCGTTGGTCGGTGTAAAATGATCGAAGACTAAAAAAGATAGAGTGCGTTCTAATCGCGATTATGTTTATTACCAATTGTAATCTTATTTTTTCTTTTGCGATAATTCATAATAGATTTCTCTGAAATTATTGTTGATGAACGGGTTTGTCACGGCTGCCATTACGCGCCTCCTCTTCTTGTCGTTTCACACCTCGCGAGATAATCTCCGAATAAATTTGTCAGACGTACGTCGTGTCGTCGCGGCGTTTCTCGGTAGCCCGTGCGAAACTGGTCTGCAATCCGCTGGCGTGGCGCCTCGATGCGGAAGATCGTCTATCGGAATTCAAATTTCTTGAAAGGTTCAAGATCACTCGCGATTAATTTCTGGTTTAACTTGTTCTTATCTGAATGGAGCTTTAATGAAGATGAGTAAAAGGTTTGATTTAATACTCGGGACATAAAGTAGTAACGTGTTCATTAACGTGAAAATATGGATCTCTTATTTAAATAGCAGATTTACATATGCATCCACCTGCCTACAATCTATCGTTCACGTACGATTGATAATTTGCATTGACCATTCCAGTGAATAAAGTATGATATTCGTACAAACATATACAAACTTCAAGTCTTTAAAATAAATTAAGTATCGTCTAATTAATAGATATTTTAAATAGATATTTTCAAATCTTTTCAATTTCCCTTAACTTTTTCCTTTCTCTTGCGATATTAGATCACATTTGTCGTGATATTTATCACATATATAATTATGATACCGAATCAACAAAGAAATTTGGTTTGAATTGCAATTTTATTTCCAATTCCTCATACCTAAATGTAACTGGAAAAAGAATGATCTATAATGTGCACATGTCTCACATCAACATGATAACTGAGATTAATTAAAATTGACTTAAATAGTTAATAAAATTCATCCATTCTTCTCTGCACTTTCACTGACGACAAGTCTTCTCCGCTACATTGTCTCATACCACAACCATTTAACATGCCTTTAAAACACATCTACCGAAAGATGAGCGAGATTTCACGCACCAGACTTTCTCGAGCTTACCGTACAAGAGGAGAAAATCCTCCTCGCGTCACCGGAGCCTCCTGTGGAGGCTGCCGCATTCACGGAAGCGTGGCCCGGCCTGGCAACCCTCTCTCACCCTGAAACGACGCGATAAGAATGAAACGGCGTGGCTCACAATGAAGGTGTCGTTGCAGGAAATTATACAGCAGTTAGACGAACGGGCCTTTCTCTCCCTCTCCTCGTTCCTGGTCGCGAGCAATTGTCTCTTAGGCTGGTATTGTCTCGAACGGAACTCAGCCTCCACTCTCTCTACCTCCGTCTCTCTCTCGCTCCTTTTCTCCGCTTCACTCTCCCCGGGGGCCTAACGAACCGCTTGTCTGACACCGCGCGGCACAATGAGAGATCTAATCGCGGGTAAAGTACTTAATATCTTAAGGTCGGACGAGAGGCCCCCGGGGGTGGCCGAGCGAAGACGATGTCGATGGGGGTGGGGGCGTGTTCTTGTGCCGCGCGAAGATTCGCCTCGGTTACAGCGCGGCGTATCTGATGAAGAGGACACCTTCGAGTGACAGCTCGTGAACTCCGACGAAGTCACAGGTGTCTACGACTCAGAGAGCAGATAACTGCATCACCGTGACCTTGATCTGCTAGTGTGAGTGTGGTGCTGCGGAATGAATTTTTGCATGGGTGCTTTTAGAGAGATAATTGGGGAAATGAGAAATGGAAGGATTCTTGGGGATGATTACGATAAGTTTTTGAATAGAATGTGTCGTGTTCTTATAAGTTACTTTCTTATTGTTTTTTTTCATCTTCTTCATCAGCTTCTTGGTGTAATAATAGTCATTAATAATAATCTAGCTACTTGATAATGTTGACTATAATCTTGATCAAAGCTAAGGAATACACATATTAAAAAGAATCTGAACAATAGTTGTTTATTTTTGACAACAATTAAAGTAAAAACTGGTTCTAATGAAGTATTGATCATTAATTTGTAAATTGCGATCAAATTTAAATACTATAATGGTGTATGTAGCTAAAGATTGATTAAACAATCGAGGAGTTACACCCACATATCCCATCAAAACCAGGAAGAAATCTTAAAATCAAGCATCATTCACAAACGCACCGCGGTAATTAAGCGATGCACGAGCATAAAGGAGGAAGACAGCGAGGAGTCTCGAAGCCGCGAGTCATCGACCACGACCTGGCGCAAGAAGCGGAACCGTTTCGTAAAAAAGCGCCTGGGTGATCCCTCTGATTACGCGTAGATTGCAATCACGGGGCCCGCGAATTCATCGACAAAGAGCGCTTAATGATCGCGCAATAAAGGACCTTTTTTCACGCAGTTAATTACTCGCTCCGTCCTTTTTCGTCGTTGCACTTTCACGAGCGCCGCTTTCTGGAAAGCAGATGCGTTGCGTTACGAACGCGGCCCAGTCCGCGCAGGAAAACGGTGACTTGTAATATCGGGAACTAACGTAGGAGCCACGAAGGAGGATGAAAAAGGAGAGGCGGGCAGAAAGAGGAGAAGGAAAGTTGTTTCGTCGAGTCCTTCGGCAGTGTACACCTGCCACCTGGCAAATGAACCCTTTGTCTCTACTCGCCAAGTCATTAGGTGTACGCTGGAGGCAGTCGCAGCTTTAACTAGTTGACTAACCGAGAGTAATAAAAAGCGAAATAGCGGGAGTAAAACAAATCGCGGACGTTGCGTCGTGGTAACGATGATCTCGTCGCTGACACGCGGACTTAATCGAAATATTCAATCTCGGGGTGGTGGTGTATGTTACTCTCAAGCTCGACCGGTTACTATAGAGGTTCGTTTCGAATCGATCATGCATGATTTACCTTTTATTTTTAGAATATTCTTAGTCGACGGCTGTTGCGAAATTTAGGGATGTTTATTCGATGGTGAAATCGATCACTCGTTTGAGCATACGATCTTAAAGTCGAATATTGGATCAAAGTTGCGTGGCGTTTGATCGATAGATCGTGACTGTTTGAAACGAACTCTTTCTGTACGATGGTTTGATGTTGCTTAGATTTTTAATCGATTGGCTGATATTAGCGATATTAGAGGGTAATTGATGGAACGTGGCTATGAATATACTACGTGAATTAATTAGTGAATATGAAGAAAGCGTAATGAAATAGATTTCTTATGGAACACCTGAATATTCAATTCTCCAGTTGATAAAAGGAGAACATTCATTCATGAAAGTTTCATAGAGGGTTTTACTGCATATACATATATGCTCCGTTCCATAGAATAAAAACATTTATAGTGTGTCTGTTTGAAACTAGTTCTAAAAAGATTTCATATATGCGTATCTATCACATCAACCTCCTGTTTACAAGAACATCTTCAAACAGCAGGAACAGATATTCCACAACGCGGCCAAACCCATTCCGGAGACGAAAAATTCTCTCCCCATTTCTTATCGTCGCAAGCAGAAGCACGAGGGAAGAAAGCGTTTCCCGTAAGAGCCGGGTACGAGGTCGTTTCGATGGAATAACCGCTTGTAGTTTGCCTCGTATGCCTAATATCGTAACCATAATGATACGGCGGCATGAGAGAGCTACGGATTCTCTGTAGGAAAGAGAAGGCGGAGGAAACGACGCGTTTGAAAAGAAGGGGGAAGGAATATGGCGCGGAGAAGAGGCGTGTGCACGTCGACGTATGCAAAAGCGTGTCGAAAAAATGGAGGGGTATCTGGCTGGTCGGACGCGTATATGCAAAACTTCTGGTCGGTTTTCGGCTGCTCTTTCGTCCGGCCTTGCACTCGTTCCTCTTTTTACCGCGTCCTAGAGTCAGCCAGCCCTCCGAATCTCTCATTGTTCTTTTTTTCCCTCACCCAGCATTTGCAATTCAACGAATACGCCGCGACTCGCACGCGTACGAGCCGATTCTCTAGCGATCTCATCGCCTGTGCGCGCGATACACGCGCGAGAAGAGACGTTGCATAATGAATAATAATCGCACATAACGTGGCAGTTGGAAAGTGGCACGCCACGGGGGATGCACCGTGTTCCCATTGTGCTCTTCCTCGACGCCTATCGGCGACCTCGACTCGTAATTTCTTTCGGTTTCCGCGTGACGATCTTATATGCTCGTTCTCTCTTTCCCTCTTCTTAGTTTCTCACCGGCGACCTTGTACCCCGGTTTTATTGCTTTCTTTTTTAATATGCCACGAACCGAGACACCCACCGCGATGGTATGAAATTGAACCTTTAATATTCTATGGAGTGGCAATGCCGTGAGAACGGGGGTTGCCGCCTCTCTCTTTGATACAGTTATATAAAGCATCATTACGGGGACGAACGACGACTTTATATTGCTATCTTCGCGGCGAGTCATCCACCCCACTGAGAATCCTAACTTTATTAACGTTAACCATACCCCCGTCCAGCTTGGGGCAAGGTGGTTTCTTAGTCGGTTACTTCTCGACAGGGGATGATCTTTTTTTAAACTTCGACTTTAAATCTCTTTGTCTTCCTATGATGTCGTACTACGAGTGAAGCTTGCTTTTATTAATAAGCATACAATGTTTTCCTGAAGAAGCGTAAATCTATAGATTTAATTTTCTTAATTACGTTAGTAGAAATATAAAATTGCATACGAATCTGCTTTTTTTTACGGCTAGGGATTAGTTACGACCTGCAATTCTGACGCAGACTTTCTTTCCAGTTCGGCATACTATATACGTTATATCACAAAACTTAGTAAATCAAACGCGATATTCCATTACGTAAATTACCATTGAAGCGTCTGATGAAGAAAAATTTTGGACCGGTTGACAAAGTCGATTAACGCGACGCGTTCCAAAGAAGTCAGCCCATTAGAGGGTGGTTCGTGCGAACCTCAATTTCGCGCGGTGCGATTAAAATCGGACATCGGGATGAGGGAAAGAAATTCCCCCACAGGGCTCCTCTGCCATTCATCGGGTCTGTTTACACGGGGGCGCGGCACCGAGTAATTTCTTTATTTCTTTCTCCGGCAGGAGTGCAAGGGCGTGGAACCCTCTTCGTTCCGTCTTGCCTTCGCGCCACCATTTGTTTTTATCAGAGGCTCCCGAGGGACGTTAACAGCCACCTGCCGGTACATCGGCCTCCTCTCCGTCTTCTTACCACCCGACATCCCTGGTTTCGTTTTCGGAGGGTCCACAGTGAAGTACACGCGGTCTACTCCGCTCCTTAAGGGACCCGTTGCGAAAAGCTCCGGGAAAAGCCTTTCGTTCAGACACGAAGGGAAAAATGGCACGCGTGTCACACGTCGCGCTTCCCATGATTACGTTATTTCTTCGCGACTTACATTTATTATTCAAGTCCGCGACACCCTTGCGTCCTCGACAGGTTCTTTTCCTCATTCCCTTTTTGAAACTTAGTTGACGTGAGTTTGAGGTTGTCAAATTGAAGCGTGCAGCTTCTTGCTTACGTACTATGCGCTATAACTACGTGCCTTAAAGCGAGCAGAGGAAGGAAATGATTAATGAAAATACAGAGTATCTTGGTTTCGCAATTTCCTTCGGTGACCTAGCGTTTGTTATGAGTAAAATCGTAGAAACAGTCTTCGTAATCGTCTATCTACAAACATTTCAAGCGAGATGATCGAGAGCAAAGCTGAACGCATTTGGCCAGTGCCCAGGAACAACTAACGTAGCTGCCGATCGCCATTCGCGAGTGAAAAACGCCTGAAGTTTCGATCGGTGAATTTCTTTTCTGGAGCGTTGCCGGACGCCTGGGACGAACTATCGGGTAGAAGACGATCTGTTTAAAGCGACAGATTAGAATCTGCATTGAAGTGTTGTCGATGCGTTATAGAGAGATTTCGATGCAGCAAAGATACGAGGGGGTGCTACGGGCGTAGTCAAAGTCCATTAGGAAACCTCCAAGCTAAGGAAGAGGAGAACGGTTGTTGAGCTTTCTCTTTTTTTCATATAGAAGAAAGGTTCCCTCTATCTCGAGAAGTGTCACCCATGATGAATAGTTGGCATGAACAAAAAGAATGCTAACCGCGTCCCTCCGGCCGCGCCCCGTCGGCGAACCACCCTTGTCAACCCCCTCGGTTCGTTTCGAGAGCGAACTCTCGTTCCGGCTCTCTCTCTGTTGATTTCCCGGAAAGGAGAACACGCCACTCGAGAGCGGGATGAAGCGAGAACGATACCATCTTAATTAAAAGTTGCCAATTCATTTCGACCACCCTCTTTCACTCCCGTCGCCAGTTCCACGCCGGCCAACGCAAGACAACCTTGCCGAAGGCTGCTTTTGTCTCGCTTTGCAAGGGGAGCAGAAAAAAGCACGTCGAGAGATGATAATAAGAAGTTTTCGTCCGTGAAGGAAATTAAGTAAAAGCAGCCACCCTCTTTTTCAACGCGGTCCACCGGGAAGACTCTGCGGACCACCCTCTTTTGTCTTTTCTCAGCTCGCTCTCAGCTCGTTTAAAAACGTGTACGTGGAGGGGCTGAAACGGTGGCAAGGGTTTCTTAATCGTGGCAACTCGCCTGCATCGAGAAACGATAAAGAAGTACGCGCGACCTTAATGGCCGTCCGACTCTTCCGTTCTCGTGTTATCGTTTGGGGTTACGCTATGGAAACAGTTAGGCGGGTTGGTTGCGATTGTTCGTTTGTTGGAAGGACGAGTTTGTACAAGCTGGTCTTAGGGGAACCAATTATTCAGAGATTTGTATGTTTCTGGTTTAAATAAAGCTTGTAAGAGGAGTGGTTGGACGTCAGTATTATAAATTTCTATTTATAATACAAAATTCTTTATTCTCAACAGGAGTAGTCGGGATCTTACATATAACCTAAAAAGGATCTCCAATTTTATATATTTCCTATTACATCCAATAATTTCTCGATCTTAGCTAAAATATTTTAATCGTTTTTAATGATATTTTTACGGAATTGGAATGGGTTGATAGAGCTTCAATGAAGATCTTTATTGAATTCATTCCTAATGCACGATTAAATTCACTCCTATTTACAAACTTCCCAACATTCACAGCCGTGCCAATCGTCCAAATAAAATCCCAGATCCTGCACACCACTGAAGCATCAATTTCTCTATCTCGGCTCCGCAATCGTAAAAGTCCCTCTCTGTTAGTACGGTGCACAATATTACGGTGAAATCGCGGCGTAGAAACGATCAGGATTGTCATGACGAATCATACGTTTTCGTTGATTGCCCGTTACGCCACCGAATGCTAATTAGTTCATTCATGGGGCCGGAACCGATGAACCGAGGATGGAGCGAGTTTCAAAAGGACAGCTACGCGATTCGGCGCGGTTTACGCGCGAGGATCGAGAACAACTTTGTACGATTTCGCGTAAATAATTAAGAAATAACTCAGGTTCAGCCTCACTCCGCGTCTCTTCGTCTCTTGCGTTCTTGCATTCGCGCCTTTTCTAATTTCAGCCTCTCTCTCTCTCTCTCTCTCTCTCTCCGTTTGTCCCCGCGGTGCTTTACTTGCTCTAATTACGAATTTTTTGCCGATGTCCGCCGCTAGGTAATTTAGCCTTCCAATTTATATAAAATATCGCGCGGCTAATGAAGCAATTTGAGGCTGTCTGGCCGTCTAACGTATGGAGTCCGGCTCGCTTCGTTGTAATGGAGAGAAAACGGGGGTGGCTGGTAGAAGAAGGGCTTTACTTACAGAGATACCCCATTACCGGGCCAGGCATTAACTTTCCCGCTACGTTTCCCTGTTCCGATGAAAATCTCCAGTCGACACTCACTGCAATGCGATACTTTCCCTTTCGCGATATCGCGTCTCTGGCTTCGACTTTGCTTCCATTATAGAAATAAATTGTTCTTTATGAGGTTTGTAAGTTGTGTGCTTAATTGTCTATTAATATTAGATTTATATCCTGGCTGCTGGGTATCGAATTTGCAATGATATAATACTTGCATGAGATGACGTGGAAAAATTCTTTCGCCCTGAAGGTACTTTCTTTGCGATGATAGAACTACTTCAATGTTTTAAATGGTCAAGGATGCATCTTCAGGATTAATATAATTTCTCTATAATATAATAAAGATATCCTCATTTTTCAATGATTCATACTTCCTCTTAGAAAGAATGCGTTTATTTATTACACATGTAAATAGTAAAACATTAAAATCGTACATGAAAGTTAAAACATCTATCTACAAAAAAATGACTTAGGAAATCAGGCATTTTATATATCGCAATTTAATATCCATAAAAAATACTCAAAGGCTTGTATTTACTTACAATGTATTTTTTTCCATAAATGTTCACTTCAATATCTTCCTTCAATTGTTCAAGTCTTGTATTATTCTTTCATTTACTCTTCGGTAGCTCTGGCGTTAAAATTTGATAAAGAAATCGCGGCTGTGATCTTTGTTGTACGTTTCGTTGCCGCGGTTTTTCCAAACACAGCATCTCGCCGGATTTCGTCAGCTCGTCTAGACGGCGCGGGTCACTTAATTGAGAGCGACCCACGGCTGCTATTCGTGCGCGTGACAGCGTGAATTATTTATGCACGCGAGAACCACGTGCCGTCATTGACGCGGCCGTCACGCCGACAGGCCGCGAAGAAGCCGTTCAAAACGACGAGAGGTGCTCGGCGCCTCCTGTTCGTGACGTTTTCATACCTTCGAGTGCGGTGAATAAAAAATAGTCTTATCGCGAAAATTCTCCTCGTTCCTCGTTATCGCAGCTCTATTATGACGCAACTGGACACCATTGAACTCTATTGTTCTTCTGTGACTTACGTGATCACTAGTGTCAGAAAATTATTCTTCGAATGCTTTTGGTACTCTCGTTAACAAATTATTAGGGAAGATCGTACAATCTTTAGATGAAACTGGAATCATAGATTAGTGGAAAGTCTATACTAGTAAATTCCAAATTTTAAGGGAAAGTATTTCTGAACTATGAAGTATGTAGTATTATTGGGTCATAGGTGATCCACATTTAATTTTAATTATAATTATAGTAATTTTATAATATTTCTATGAGTTCATATTCTATATTCTTCGTTAGACCTATATATTTTTACATAAATTCATATTTTTGTACAAATACATAAAAAGATAAAACTTAAACATAAAGATTTATTTCGTTGTCCAAATATCGCAACGAGTGCTTTATATCCGACATTTTAGAAATTTTTACATATTATATACATATACCGTGGCACATTAAAATTTCCCATAAAAGCATAAATATTCACAGCAATCATCTATAATCCAACGGTACCAGTCAAGGATCAGGTATCTTCGTTCTATCTTCTCGAACTCCGTTGATTTTTATTCAAACAGCATGTATATCTTGCATATTTCGTTTGAAATCACCTCGAAGCTTACCTATCGTTTAATTTCCTCGCAACGCGAAGGTTGATCCATGTGATAGTCCGTTAGAGCATCGTCGCGGCAGAACAGGGCTCCGGTGGCCGACTGCTTACGCGGCCGGCCATCAAATCGAGCTTAACGTTCCGGCGACTTCGGTTATTTGTATACACTCGCTGGCTAATGGAGCAGTTACAGCGTGGTCGCGACAACGCGCGAATAAATCGACGATAATGCCAGCGAGAGCGTCTAACGAGAGCCACGTTCCCTGTGAGAAAGCACATCGTTTACGACGCTGCATAATTCCTTATTTATAATCCCACGCGTACGATGGGACACGTACGCGTGGAACGAGCAATTATCGCGTATGGATCATCGAACCGGCGGTTCGGCTTTTTCCGTAAATCTGCTGTCTGGTCGTTAATCGTGCCCACGGTTTATTCGTAATTTCAGGCATTAATCCTTATGTATTCATTGGGCAAAGTAGTCGTTAGGGATTTTTTTTCTAATTGTCCGGTTACTGGTTTGGTCATGTTTTGCTAGACATGACTTGAAAGTGGGGTCGAGAAGACGTCAAGTACATTTTGTGTGAAATAAGCTAGTTTGCATATTGCAAATTCTTCGAACCGTAAAGAATATTATCGTCGACGTCGCTGTAAAACAGACACCATTGATCTTCGCTTTCAGGAAGATTGGATAGTGTTCATTATAGCTATGCAATTCTCTTTTTATAAGATACATTTATCGATGTTATTGAATGTGTGTTCAAACATACAACCCTCTAGTGGAAGAACCATTTTCTAGTTACAAATTTCTTTCATAAGGAACAATGACGCTATCTACCTGACGCACATAGTTGCGTCACTAGATACAAAAACGTGGAATATGAGTTAATTCATCACTGTGATTCCTAATCTCTTGAATATAATAATTTCTTTTTAAAAATTCTATTTAAAACTCAGTTACGCATATCATTTTTTACACTTAAGGATACAGAAAATGTTTCTGTATAAATTTCCTACCTTCTAATACGTCATGTCATTTCCCTTAAAAATCTCTTAAGAAATTACATCATCCTTTATGTAAGAACTACAATCAACCTAACTGGAATTATCTTTATAGTCATTTAATTCTCCAATTACAAAAATTTCTGATTAAGGAACGACCCGATTAACAAAACTAAAGGTACCTTCTTATTTAAGATAATTCCATTGCTCAAAGACCACTGACTGAACGTTCCACTGACCTAGTGCAACCCTTAAAATACAGTGAAACACAGTGGCACGCGAGAGAATCGGCACACGGTTCATAAAGCAACGAATGGATGATCGGTTCTGTAGGATATCGCACGCGTAGCAGGTTGCTCGTCGGCGAAAGCGGGCTAAAGCGTCCGCTCGTAAACTTGATCCCTGTATAATTTTCAATCGGGCCACGGATTTGACGACCTCGTCACGGTGCTACGTCTACTCCCTTCGGCCGATTTCCAGCCCCGCTCACTCGAGATCCATCGTCTTCTTCTTCTTCTTCTTCTTCTACGTCTTCTTGCTCAGTATTCGTGGGGGGTCCCAGAGATAAGGGAGGAATGACGAGGTCGCAACGACCGGTAAAAAGGTGATCTCGGGCGGATAGTGCCGGCAGCCGGAGGTGGAGGAGCTCGAGGAAACTGGAACTGGAGACGGTTCCCTGACTCCCTCGGGCGTTGGGAAACGCTGCTGCCTGTGAAGGCCGTAAAAAGACAATACCGTTCTCGCGCCACAAAAGAGTCTTGCCACCAAGTACCATTACTAGCGAGGGTTGCGCCGATTCCGCGTGTACGGACATCGACGACAAACTGATCCCAATTCCGTGCGTGAGTTTGTATGTTTCTCTTGTTTCTACTTTTCCTTCGTTTCATTCTTCTTCTTTGTCTTTTTCCTCTTCGCGATGATTAGAGAAGTTGGTGGATCGTGTTATCACATGTGACTTTCTGAAGTTATTTCTTAAACATAGGAGCCTTGACTATGCGTGAGCTCGTGAATCTTTTCCCGTTTTTTCCTCCCCTTTTTCTCCTGTTCTATTCTTCCTCTACATTTCTCCCTGTGACGATTAAACTGAATTGATAGATTGTCCTTCCTATTCTTTTTTTTCCTCTTCTACTCCCTTTCTTTCCTTATTTTTTTTTCTTGTTTAAAATGAGTGGAGAATGAGTTATACATCAAGAAAGTTATGCTCAAGAAAGAACTGTATTCTATACCCGAACGATTTATTTATCGATGCTGTCCACTCTGATCCAATCTTCTGTTTCTTCTCGAATTCGAAATTTTTTGAGGATTGAACGAAGGATAGATTGTTCGTGGGAATGTTTAAATTCTTGGTAACGTTCTAACGAGGAGGAAGAAAGATATTTAGGATTTCGTAAGTAAACGATTACCTCCGACAGTTTATGTTTCTGTCTGAATGCAACAATGGAAAAAAATGTAAATGTCGAGATGGTCGATATGAAAATTTTTTTTTTTTGCCAGACGAAGTTGCACCGGCTAATTAAATAAAGCTACGTATGTCCTGTTTGAGCCGATTAAAATCTCTGTCCGGAGTTTCGCGCCGGATTTATCTTCGATCGCGTAACTAACCGAGTAATTCTCTTTTGTTTCAGGTAAGTGTGAATGACTTCGTTTCTGAGCGTGGCGGGTCGTGACTCGTGTGGATCGTGAGTACCTGGCGTTATTACAATTGAGCGTAACACGCTGATCGCCGCGCCCATTTCCCCCGCGATTACCTCGCCAATCATATCGTTGCTCGAACTTTATGCGGTTCCATGGAATCGAGTTATACCACTACACTTCGTTACACGTCGAATGCTCTGACATTAAGGCCGCACAAGATTGTAGAATACATAGATCGACGCTACAAGAACTGTTTGATACCTGAAACACTGTTCCCCGGTTTAAGTTAAGCAGTTTTATGGAGATTTTGTACATTGCGTACATTCAGATGACTATCAATATGTTAAGTAGACTGTCTCGTCGTGATAGCATATTTTATTTTCATCTTTCCTTCCATTTCATTATTATATTTTATAAATACTACAACATATTTTCACTGGATCATCTTCAAAGGTGTTATCATCTTAAATCATTTATTTAGGTATCGCCATTTACGAATTTTTTTTATTATTTTTTTTCATTATTTTTCAATTGTAGACAAAATACAAAGAACAGTAATAATCTTTTAAAACACATACAGTGGCGAGGACTATAAATATGGGAATAAATTATATATTATATAAATATAAAAAACAGAAACTGAATTAAATTTCGATTCATATCAAATTTCAAATACATTTCTCGTACTTTGAAGTACTATAAATATAGACTACAGATTTTTACTTCTAGTACCAATTACAAACAAAATTAAGTTGAGAAAGCTAGCTGTAAGAACTTCCCCTATTTATGTGCTCGCCACTGAATAACAGACTATTGGCAATCGCTGAAAGTGGCCCCAGAATACGAAATCTTTATCCTCGGCTCGTAATTCTCTCGGTGGTAATGGCTCAAAGAAACGTCGACGCGATCGACTTCCCATCGAACCCTTAATGGCAGTCGGAAATTAAAATGCGATTCGAGGAGCTCTCTCGCGTTTCCCTTCTCGCGAGACGGCACCCTCGCTACTGTGTCGGGGGTGTCGGGGGTCGGCGGTGACTTGATCGCATTTAACTTGGACGCTCATCCGTTGATTTCATTAAACGATAACCGGCGCACAACTTTAAACCAGCCTGAGAGTACCGACGCATACGAAATCACGATGCCTCGTTTGGAGACAAGAAGCGGAGGTTGGTTTCGAAGGCGCGAAACGAGGGCGGTTCCGAAATACCAGAGGCGATACATTAACGACCCGTAATGACATCGGCGCGAGGGGAGGCTTGATAAAAATGACATTAGTCATTTGGTGTCAGTGTAATTGCATCCAGACTCGACTGGTTGCGATTTCGATTCGTGCCTGTGTGTACTTCAACGAAGAATAGGGCTGCTTTCTCAATTTCGTTTCACTAGGAGTCGAAACTTATTGTTACGAATAATTGTTTATTATTCATAGATGGGTGAAAGTTTATTTATATCTGAGAAATTTGATAAAGATTTGAATTTAGAGTTTATTTGTTGTTTGCTATAAATTGTATAAAACGCAATACTTTAAAAGTTTAACTTCGTGGTATTCACATAATCATTTTTAAATCATACATATGATGGATAAACCTTCAACTTTATTTTTATTACAATATATTTTGATCAATTTATTCGAAAATGGAGTTAGGCAATAATTAAGTACCTGATAGATCAATATATAAATTATTCGAGTTTATTTGGACCGCAATAGGATATTTTTACATTATATCCGTATTTAGTTGCCTAACTCGATAAGAACTCCAGGTAATCGATGTCAAGTCACACCTCTTATTCTTACTATCTAATCGTACAAGTATAGTACATTAAATACGACTAAACATACAACTAACCGGTCCAGAAAAAGACACGTGTCTTAATTATCATTGGCAAGAATACCCGTAGAAATATTCACGGTTCTATCGATCATGTAATCAGATTCATCGATCAAAGAAAAGGAATGGCGCAGATTTCAGCGTGTTCTCCGCGTTCTCCAACTAACGACGTTGTTAGCGGTCCTGTTACCATTATTCCGTCACAATTCCGCGGAGATTTATCGAATTCGGCGGGTGCCGTGGGTGTACGCGTATAAATGTTAACGACGTCGACGGTGCGTCCAGGTGTCGCGGTCACGAGTAATTGATTCTACCCACATGAGGATTCTCTCCGAGAAGCGTTCTGCTGCTAAGAAGCTACTGCCGCGTGTCGCGTTCAGGTGTAGCATAACCGTCGAGCAAATCGCCGATCTGTTCCCACGTTTTCTTGCGATCCGAGTAGTCCACCTTGTTCGAGACATGTGTGGGACGGAAGCCACAAGCCCTGGCTACATTTAAGTTCTGCTTAAGTACTTCTATTCGGCGTGACGGTCGTGTCATTTGACGTTGGATGAATGATTTTTAGGCACTCAGCGAATGTCCACGTGTACGCGAAAGAGATTCTATTATTTTAAATGTTCTACCTTCTACATATGTGATGGGATTAATGACAATGCTTTGCAGTAAGTTCTGCATAGTACACTGTGTTTGGTTTTCTTTCGTAAGGGATCGTCGAGAAGATGAATTTGATGCATCGAATTTTGCGATTGCTGGAATATTTTGTAACAATTGTTCAGAATGGCAATTGTACGTGAAGATCTACGAGTATTGTGATGGAACTAATACGAACAACATATTTTCTCGATGTCTTTATCACGATCTATAATGTCGATTTATTCACGAATACCGTTCACTTCTTAAATCTTTAGCAGATTGGACGAATATAAATTGCACGGTCAATTAATGTTTGGACGAGTATAAAAGATTAACTAATTGTTATTTGTTTAATCTTTTATTGCACGTGTATATCACTTGAAGAGAATAACGAATGACGATGAATCAGAAACAAGAATATCTCCTTCATGCGATTCTCCTAACTTAGACTCGCAACAATATCTTCTTCGCACAATGAAACTCCATTTATCGAGATGTAATATCGATTAATATCTCAACATGAACTTCCACTATTTGTATGAGAAATCACGGGTATACTTCTATTATATGAATTATCTGTCCTGCAACGAGATCAATGAAGATAAATAAAGTACCGTTCCATTGTTGGAATTGTACTTACGAATGAACAAAGAAACAGTATGTGAACAGTACGAAGCACGATACACTGTTACCACATGTAACAGATAAAAACCGACTTATCCAAACTTGCTAAAGCTTGGCTCAAACAATCAAGCAAAATAACTTGCCATAAAAAGCATAGCACCGTATGACAAGTAATTCACTTCATTTACTCATAAGCTACACTCCCTGGCAGAATTGTATTACCAGGCAATCTCGTCTTTCCGCGTCGAACAATCGTCGAAGCGCGACCAAACCATTAAATCCTCCCTCGTTTACAGACGTACAAGTAGCAACCAGCGGAACACGGTCTCGTTACGAGGTCTCTACGCGAGACAAGTTGACAAGACTCTCTTGTATTGGAGCAAAATCTAATTAAATCAAGCAGAGTCGTGGGGACCCATGCCTTGTGTCCACATTCGATTCTTGCCTCCCGGTTTTCTGCGTGGAATCGCCACAAGCCGTTTTCGTCTCGAACCGGAAAACCAGCTAATAAATTATCGTACAGTCTCGAACGCGCGGCTGGGCGGAGAGGATCAGAATGGCGCGATCGCCCGAAGCTTCTCCGCTCGAAACGTGACTATCGCGGCGCCGTTCACGGTGTACAGCGGCGGCCGATGTTAATTTAATTGGACGTTCGATTCGCGTAAATAGTCATCGATTTACAGCTTTCATCCTGGCCCATCCAATCTTGACTATTTACGTGCCGACTGATCATTTCCTCGCCTTTTTTGATCCTCTGTCGCCGGTTTTCATGATTTATCGTCGATTGCCACTCGCCAGATGCAATTCTGTTGGGAATCAGTCCGTTTATCTGGACGATTGCGATCGGTGATAAAGTGAGCCTCGTTGAAGAGTTAGCTTTTTGCTGGCTCGTGGTTTTTCACGATCCTTCCCTGATTAACATGCCGAGTAGTTGACGCTTCTTACAGGTTTTGTACAATCTGTGGTAATATTGATCGTAGTAGTTTACGATATACTGTGAGGTTACGAATAACTTTGTGAGTGAAAAGAGATTTAATTTGCATAGACTTTTCTCAAAACTTAGTTTATAAGGATTTTTATTGCGGTGAAAGTTTCATCGAAGAAGATTAAAAAAGAAATGAAGAGAACAATTGGAAATTATTTTGCAACACGGGAAAGTAAATTCTAGATGAGAAAATAAAATGTGGATCAGATTCAGATTAAATTCTCAACAGCTGTAATGAAATGGAAATGTATTAACTGCGTGATAAGATTCAGAGAAGGGACTCTACGAAAATTGTAAATATGGATTGCAGGATCCATTTAATGGAAGATTGTACTGCTCCAAAATCTTACACCTTTATTTTTACCTTATATGAAATTGATATAATCAAATAATTTCAACGGCAAAATATCACTGACAAGACTTGTTTTCCTAGAATGCCCAAAATCTTACAAAATACATTTCTATACACATCGCCAAGAATCATATCGACACGACAATCAGCACGACACGTTACTCTCGACATTCGTAGGATTAGCCCTCGCGTAATTACTCCGAGGGACTTGTATATCGGTTGCGTGCTTGGCGCCGTGAAAAGAAGTATTACGACGATGGACGGTGCTTAGGAGTTACTCAGAGCCAGATCGATCTTAATCCAGGAACAGAGGTGCAGCACTCTGGTATCGGAGTATTAGCTTCCATCATTCGTGGGATAGACCGCGTACGAGGCAGAGCAGAAACAGACGATAAAAAAAAAGATAGATAGATAGATAGAGAGAGAGAGAGAGAGAGAGAGAAAGAGTTCTAGAGAAGATGTGGCGCGACTTCGGCACGGTGCGTTACCAGGCGAAAGCACATACATCAGGCTCGTCGGCTAATCTGATTCCCCTAACAATGTGCACGCGTTGGAATCTTCTTACATTCCCCTTCTTGCTTGGCTACCGCGTTCCATGTCCTTATTTCTCTTCCAGTCGTTGCTAGAGGATGTGTAAGAGAGAAACGAAGAGAGAATTCTACGTCCAGACGTTGCGTTAGAATCATAGTACCTCCCCGGATGTATAGATTTTTGGATTTGGTCCTTGTTCCAATCTGAGCGCAAACCCACGTAATCTCGCGCTAATAACCGCGATTTATCCTTCCGACTCTCGGTCTGTGCCGTCCCGATGATCAGAGCGTCGATTAGAGAAATCTTGGGGTTCAAATGATTTCGTCGCTGAGGGAGAGAAAGATTTTTTCGAACGTTTGTAATGCGACGACGTTCGTATCGTAAGGGAATACCCGCGCTTCTAACTTCTATCAAAATTTAAACATATCTATTTAAATTTAAATCAGCGTCTCGTATGGATGTTATGTTTGTTTAATCCACTTTTAAACAATTAGTATAAAACCTACGAAGGAGGATATTACCGATATCATTTATATCGATCAAAGTTAAAAAATATTGTTTGTAACATTGTCATCTTTTCGTGTTTTTCAATTTATAGTGTCGATCGGTGTGACTTCTAAACGCAACATAGATTTAATCTAGACTATAATTCGTTAGAATAAATAGTTCGTTAGATCACGCATCCATTGTAAGCGTAATCTAATGTATTGCTATTTATAATATAGGGTGTTACACAAGTCGTTTGAAAGCCAAATCGATTAACACCACTTTCCGTAATTATCTTCTTCTTCTATTACTCCTAGTGAATTCCTAGTTATTTTTCTGAGATAGCTGCAAAATTTAAGACAATTTTTTGCAACACAAAGATTGCGAGACAAATTTATTCAGTTTGCCTGATCGACAACGGAAGTTTAAATTCTCGATATCGCTCTTCCGGCGAGGATCTCTGAACTGGCCGAAGCAAGACGATTCTCACGGAAATCGCGTCGAGATTACGTCCATCCGCGACGATTCGGGCGAAAACAACGGCACCTTTCATCGACGGTGCGACCTTGTGTGCTCGTCGCGAGACAGGTACAGGTTGAACGCCTCCTGTCGTAAACGTAGATTAGATTATCACGCGTAGGAAACCGGAAATTGTTGCTTCCACGAGGAAAAACGGAGCTCCAGAAACAGTCACGCTTTTATTGTCTCCGGTTTCTTGGCCGTGAAAAAGGCCCTTTCGTTAATAGGGCCAAATCGACCCACCTTTCTGGCTATCCCTCGAACTCTTTCTCTTTCCCTCGATCTTGGACGAGTTGTAGAAGCCGGCGGTGTTCGAGATAACGGCCAGGGGATCCGGGCAGGTACAAATATTTGACCGGTTAACTGGCTCCATGTTTACCCTGTTAGCCGCGCTCATGGTCGTCGCGGTGCTTGTTGGCCCGTTCGTTGTCGCCGACGACTTCCTCGTGTGTATATTTCTGCGACGCCCCGGCTGGTACACACGTCGCCTCGGTGATAGTCCGCCCTCAAGCCGAGCCGGCGCGTTACACGCTCGTGGAACCAAAGCGTGGGATGTGTACCGTCTGGATAACGCGCGATGAACGCCTTGTTTCTTTCTCAGCCTGTTAAGAGGCAAACTTAGGGACCTGTTTATCGATCCTGCTCTTCGTGATGGTTCCTCCTCCGTGTTTCACTCGACTAGCGTTTTAGATTTGGTTCCAAGGAGATCTCTACTTTTTCGTGTTGCTTCAGTCGTTTTAGATTAACACAATGTTCCGAAAGTTTCTAAAAATTCCTCGGGAGGTTTCATCGTATAGGATATTGAATGGTTAAGAGAATTTATAACGCAGTAAAGAAATAATTCCAAAAAGATATTATAACGTAGACGTGGTCAAAAAGTGTGGATCTCGGGGTGAATCAATAGTGGTTGACTCGTTCATTGCTAGAAAGGATTGTACTAACGATAATGACAAGCCTACGTGTCCCGTTGCCTCGAGTAGCGGGCAAATATGTTCAAACATGGTCGAGCAACAAACCGAGCAACACTTGGACGAACGACGACCCGTCTGCCTCGCGTTATCCTAAGCCTAAGCCAACAGGCTTCAATGCCAAGTGCTCTTCATACACGGTCTCGTGCCTCCATCTCGTAACGAATGAGGAACGTGACTTCTTCCGTTTGTCACGCGTGGATTTTATCTTGAGTACGTTACGGAAGTGTCCCATCATGATAGTATTGAAATCTTTTTTTGTTAAAGTATAATATATTTCATACGTTAACTCATTTACTTAACTATGAAAATCTCTATTTTGGAGAATTATAAACTGCAACTCTTCACGGGTTAAAATATTCTGTTAAAAAATCTACGAAGAATAATTTTTGGCAATGGTTTACTTATGAGTGACAGCTCAAAATTAGAGCGTGAATGAAGGTTGCGTGACTATCTGAGGCATAGAGTGGACATTAATAAGGTGTTGAAAATGTCTGCGTAGTGTGATTGGAGTGAACGAAACTAAATTGTTTTAATTACTTGCTATGTATCAAACTCGTATCTGTCCCCTAACTCTTTCTAAGATATTACCTAAAGTGGTAATACAAATTTTTGTAATAGTACGACGAGAGAGGTTGAGAAACGTTGTGTTATTTCTCTCGCTCTCCGTTTAATAGTACCAGAAATAATCGAACACATTCTCATGATGTCGATGTTTTCCATGTTTCAATTCAGCGACGCCGACGACGCGAATTTCTACAATTCCTGGCATAATCAAACAGCGTTTTCACACGCGCGCCAGGCCTCCGGGCGAGGGGTCGCGTCTCGCGGAAGTGGCACGCGGAGCTGGTTCGCCGGCGTGTACAGTGAGAAAAAATCCGGAACTCTGCCGTGTCTTAGCGAAGGACCGTGTCGGTGGCGCGCATGGTTCTTAACATGGAAACGTACTTACACACGCGCACAAGATTTAATCAAAACGCAAATGCCGCGTCGCCAGCCGAGGTACGCCGCTTAAGAGAGCGTCATCGAGCCGCATGCCTCGCCATCTCGTACCTGTCTTCGAGCTACTCTCCATGAGGAAGCCTCATAAAGAGTCTCGGCGGGTCTCCAGGCGTCTCTGGTTATCGCGCGTGGTACATTCTCGCCGCTTCTCGTCGCGAAACGACGATAATAATTAAGGATTCCCGGTGAACCGAGACGTGTGCATACGTACCAAGCTTACCGAGGCGAGAACAATTTTCGTCGTGCTCGTCGACAACAGGATTGCGCACATTCTCTCTCTCTCTCTCTCTCTTCCTCTTTGTCCCTCTTCTTTTCTCAGTTTGTTTTCAGTAGCGTACAGGCCAATAAGGAAACTCAAGTTCCCTACTCGTTTTGTTTTTAAACGATTGGTTTAGAATCTTCGCGTGTGAAAGGAGAATTATGGTACTTGGTTTGGAAAAGTTCGCACGAAGTTGTGATGAGACTGATAAGAAATGTCAGACGTTTGATGTTCGTGGAACTTTATGGTCACGGTGACCGATTTACAAGGAAAGAATTGAATGTTCTATTTTGTTTGCGATGGGACAAGATGGCTGCTAGTATTACAGAATTACAAGCGTCTTGGGAATGTAAGACGGTCCTTGTAAGGTAGTTCATATATGCTCTAAGAACTACTAAGAAGGAACAAGTGTTCAGCATATTGTTTACTTTGAAAACTTTGCCTAGGCTATAGTTCGGTAAACTCGCTTCATGGGGGCCATTTTACCCGAAATTTACATAACTTCCGTCCCTCGGCCAACAGAATGACATTTGTAAAACGTAAACGTGAAATCTCGCGTTCCTTCAACTTAATCATCGAAGTACAATTACTTCAAAAATTCCTATAAAATATATTTACAAATCCTCTGTTCGAAGAACAAAGAATTTAAATTAAAAATGAAAAATTCTATCGTTCTATTTGATCTAATTAACCCTAAACCAAATATCTTATCTATCCTATACAAGTGCACACAATTTATTTACCGCCTTATTTACACGAGAATTATTCAAAAGAAAAAATTAAGAATAAAAGTTCCTCCATTCTATTCGGTCTGAATCTACTCGAAGCCGAATATCTTATCCTCTCAGCGATTAAGTACCCCATTTTATGAAACGCAACGAAGAAAGTAATCGTACGAACAGATCGAGACGCGAAAGGTGTTCAGCTACGCCAGTGTCAAGAGTGTACGCATCGTGTTCTTACCGTTACGTTCACCTGGCCTTTTAGCGAGCGAGAGAAGGTGAGGAAGAGATCTCATCCGCGCTCCTGACGCTCGTTATCGTTCGCAGGTTCATGCCAGCGGACAGTTAAGGTCCCTGATCCGCTGGATGTTCGACGTTATAAATTCGAGCGATATAAACAGAAACAGACTATTGAGGTGGAGGAACCGAGGGATGGGGGG
The DNA here is from genome assembly GCF_910591885.1 of Bombus terrestris. Classification (NCBI taxonomy): domain Eukaryota; kingdom Metazoa; phylum Arthropoda; class Insecta; order Hymenoptera; family Apidae; genus Bombus; species Bombus terrestris. The sequence continues at coordinate 10,533,172 of NC_063273.1, read as the reverse complement.
ATGATTCAAGATGGTTAAGCGGAGGTGTGCCTGAACCGGCCTACCTTTTAACACTCTCTTCTCGCAAACCACCCCTCTGATGAAACACGCACGTGGCCCATTACGGACAACACCTTGGTTCCACGTCTACGTGGGGTCGTTTCTATTGCTCCACAAATTATCGTTAATTGTTACTTTCATAAATCGTAACACAATATGATTTCATAGACTATGGATAGGTTACATAGATCGTAACATGAGTTGATTGTAGGATTGATTAAGAATCCTCTTTCTTTAATGTCGTTCTTATCTCTTGAAGAAGATTTCCTTAATTTAACATTGTTTAATCGGTGGAAGGATATATTTATATATTTTCTACACTTTTAATAAGATGGTGGTGTTATGTTCTATTTGTATCTCGTTCGAACATAAAGTGATAAAGTTGGGCGTGGTAAATAGATTCTTCGGGGAGACAGGATTTTCCCACGTTTTAGTGGTCATTACTCATTGCCACGCGAATCGACATACGTATCTCCCGTTGTCTTGATTTCCAATCTCGTGATATCTTGGTCTTCCCACGCGAACTAGGTCGAGCTCCAATTCAAAGACGGTAGCTAGATATCTTTCATCTCGTCAAAGGTGCCCCCTTTGCCTATCTTTCTTATTCGGTCAACTTTTCCCCCTCTAAACTCTTGATTTAGAAATTCGTCCACGAATATCCATTTGTCGGAACTGTTCCTAAAATTACAGAAAATTCTCGTTTATGACTGACCACTTTTCGACCATCAAAGTTTATCATTCAAAAAAATAATTCTTATTTTTAACTATAATTATTTCTATGTTGTGAAACTCTTCATATATAATTGCCGTAAGTTATTTTAACAGTTTTCGTCTATTTTTGGTTTATATTTATTGAGATTGTCGCTATATCCACAAAATAGAAATACATATTTTCTCATCATACATACAAGCGTGTTAAGTATTTCATCAAATCATTATAGCTTTATCCCTATTAACCCAAAGTCGTCTATCCTTCGCGAGAAATTAGAATAAGCTCGCAAACGAAATGTTCGCGTGAAAGGGTGGGCGAAGACTTCGCGGGAACGAAGGCGCGAAATACAAAGTCTTCGAAGGTGTAACCGCAGCCACGCCCCAATTAGGTTCAGCGGATGGTTTACGGGTGTAGCTGGGCCGATATTTATGATGAGAATGTCCGCACCTGTGGTGACACTCGCCACCGAACGGCTAGCAACCCCTCCTGGAGCAAAGCGCGAGTGTTTTATGGCGCGAAGATAGCCTCACGCACACCTTCCTTCTACGGCAACATTAGCTACAGCTAGGTGATATATGACGCGTATATTGCTCTTGGTGAACGGCGAACAGCCGCGAGCCACTCTATCCCCGTACGATCCTATATCCACGTCGTCGCTTATTTCTAGGATACCCTCGCCACCGTGCTGCAAAGTTTTCGTGATGGAAGCGAGGCCAGACGATAGACGAAGGGTGGAAAGAGGGTCGAGAGTCTGGCTTTTTGGAAAATTCTCCGATTTTTCTCCGATTATTCTATCATCGTGTCACCTACGCCATTATTGAGAAATATAATAGTTCCACCCATCATCCACTGCAGTTATTGGACTATTGGAGGATATAAAGTTGTTTATTCGGTTAGTTTCTCGTTCTCATTGTCGAATAGATAGTTAATGGTGGATAATTTCCTGTTCCTTGTTTATGATTTAGAAAATGAAAAGGTCGATATGGCGAGCGATATGGTTGAGACACTTTCAGAAGTAAGATAGCCAGTGTGTAGTAATCTTTCAAGAGAAAGTTTAAGCTTACACGACCGACTGAGACAGCGTGTGACTAATGGTCAAGGGTCAAGGGTTAAGGTCAACTAAAAACAAAATCAAAGTAGGAAAGAACGCTCCTACACTCTGGTAGTTCTCCGGATATATTTTCGCTTTAGCTAAATCTTCAGAAGATTATATATATGTACATCATAGAAGTACGTAGGTGAAGTTGTTTCGAAAGGAGGATAAGGGTTGGTCGCGCCTCCGCCTGGAGACCTCTGACATCAGAGGTATCCACGAGGAAGCGTTCGTGACGTCAGTCGAGAATATCCGTCCATCACTGTCGGCCAAGGAAACTCCCCGGCAACACTCTTCTCCGAGCACAAAATTGACGGCTTTATATACCTAGCTTGTTTTTGGTCTAACGAAAACCAGGAATCTTCCACCGGGACTAACTTCCTCTTTCCTAATCAAATTATTTTTACTCGATATAAAACAAGGTAATCAAAACTATACTTCCTAACAGAATAACAAAGATAACTTTTAGAATACCTCCTGATTCTCTCGACATTCTCTGAGACTCTCAAGTAATTCTCTCAGATCTCACGCGCACTATAATTCTTGTCACGTGCAACCAAAGTTCCACGTGGTGCTATGCATCCCAGTATACTAATACATTCTTCGAATCTTCGTGGTATAAACGTGTGCTTTATCGCTGGTCGTTTACACGAACTCTTCCACACCTTCGACAAAAAAATTTTGCTTAAAATAATTTAATTTTTTAAAAAGAAGAAAAAGGGGGAGGGATAGGCAAACTTTCTACTCAACGAATTCATCGTAACTTAAACCCTCTTGCGAAAGACACTCGAATCGATAGCAGAAACTAATCAGCCTGGTGTTCCGCGTCGCTCGCCGATGAATCACGCGTGTCCCCGGCTGCGTAAGGCTCCGCTACAAGTTGCAATTCGATTTCGTGTGCCTGACAACGGAGGATCTCGACGAGAAGAGGGCGGTGTACGGAAGAGAGAAATACAGGAGTGTGGAATGGGAGAGGATGAGGCCGTTTTCCATCCGTTTCCATGAAGTATCAGCTCGCTATACGCGCTTTAATCGCATTCGAACGCAATGTCGTGGAAAATTTCATTGGGACGGAGGCGGAGGCGGCACGGCGGCGGAAGAGCCGAGAATCGAAACAGAATGGATCCCGCTGTGACTTTGTCTCGACGTTGCGGGACCCCCAGCCGTGTTCCATCCGAGAGATATTTGCATATCCACCAGTTCAGGACGGCGTCCGCGAGCTGCAATCGCGCCGAGCCGCGGCTCGAACCTTTTTACAAGGCCGCGAATTATGGCGTTACGATACCGTGCGCGCGTACATGTCGCTGATAAATGTGTATCACGAAGCGTTGCTCCTTGCTCGGGATATCTCCTCGTCCTCGTTTCGGACGATCGCAGACTCTATTTTTGCCGGGAAGGATCGACGGTTTTGCAACCGCTACGTTATCACGACTCAAACTAACCGTTTCTTTTATACCGACTCTGGATCACGCGTGCTGACTCGTTTAACTGTTGGAAATATCGTAGATTATTCCTTGTAAAGATCGTGTAGGGATTATTAATGATTGGGATTTGGAATTTTATATTAATGTTCGTTCTTATCGATTGCTTGTAAGGACAACTTTCGAGTACTTTTCATGCAACAAATACTTCTGTATACTTATATCGTATATTTATAGATCCGCTCATAAAGGTGCACAGCTTAGAGCTAGAAACATCGAATAGATACTTGTATGTTGTTCGAAACTGTGATATACGGGACTTGAAATGATAAAACTGTCATGGTTACGGTATACAAAATACACTTACATTTTGAAGGAATAATTGTCGCCGTTCGATACTTAACAGATAGTGGTGCTACCCGCTAGAAACGTCAATATATTTAAGAATTGTGCAGAAGAAAACTTCATAAAAATCATACAATTGAAATACCCCGTGTTATATAAAGATCGCTCCAATTTCCTACTATGTTACAGGAATAATTAAATTATTCAAAGATCGCGAGTCATCTCAGTCTATTTCTTATACACATCATGTATCTTATTCTATGTTTTTCGTCTTAAAATACCTTACGCGCGATTGAAACCTACAATGCAACGCATATAACTGTGAAAACAATTCGAGTTTGAACCCGTTGGTTAAACTATGACCTCCGTTATCCATGGCAATCTCATCTGGCGAAAATCTCGGTCCCGAGGGCGTAACACGAGACGTCTACAAAAATGCGCGAAACTGGTAATTCCAGACGCGCCGCAACCATCAAGAGAAAGAGAGAGAGAGAGAGAGAGAGAGAGAAAAGTTCGTCTTGCAAGGACTTTCGTCATTATTCGTGCCGCGTACCATTTGATGCCGTCGTTACACGTCGGAGCAATGAGTCGCAAAGGTGTGGCTAACCGGCACTGGTGCGTGAACCATTCGTTTGTACACGTGCCGATTCGTTTGGAGTTCGACATGCGCGGCCGGTGGTACAACGCGTTAACAAGTTCTACAAAGATTTCATAGCTTCTGTCTTTGAACTGCGTTCCTTTCCCGAAACGTGTCGTCGATGATCTCGTGTATCGGTTCAGAGACAGGCAAACGAGCGGAGTAGCTTTGTCAAAATGGAAAACTAGACTCGACACGCGAATAATAATTTTACTTGATAGACGTGTACGTGAGAGGCAAGGCCGGTTAAAGCCACTCGAATATCTTTGGATTTTGAGTACAGTGCAGTATCCTAAGAGGAATGTACGCGAATTCTGGAATTTTGTTTGCTATAGCCCTTGTTCTTTCTAATATGGATTGTCTTTTTGTTTTTTTTTTTTTTTTTTTTGGAAATGATATATTCCAAAATATGAAACAAAATTCCTATGCAATATAAAAGTAATAAGGATAATATCAAATTCATTTATTCGACCTTTATACTGCACGATAGCTGCAAACAAATTTTTCTTAAAAAAAAGGAATGGAGAATTTAACACAAATGAAAGAAACAAATCGCGTTCGTTATAGGATCCACCTTTTATTGACTTTATCCTGACTTTATTGATAAGTAACTGATAAGTAACTGATTGTAATAGCATTCATTTGTCGTAGCATGTTCCATTCCAAAATACTCTGGCATATTTATAAAAGAAAGTATGTAATGTACCTCTTAAAGTGATTTGGAGTTGCAGATGGGTAATGCATTTTTATACTGATCATTTTTCAAACTTCCGTTTGAGATGTAGGAGGGAATTTGTATGGCAACGGTAAATATCTTTCTCGATAAGGAGCAATAATTAATTGGGTCGTTAGTGGGAAGAAAGTATAAGACCTTCATTGAAATCACGCGGTTTCCGTTACACAGTGAATTTTAATAGCAACAGGAAACGCGTAATACGATGTGCAGGATGTGTCGTGTAGCTTCCCTCGCGTCTTGGGGCAAATAAAGCAACGCGGCGAAGTCTGAAAGAAGTAGACAAGGGGGATGTCCTGATCAACTGGGACCGAGCCGGTGCATTTACATTTACAACGGGACTGATTGAATCTTGATTGAAAATTCACTTAATTAACGATCCGCGCCATTATGTTTATTGCAGACAAAACTGACCACGCATGGACACCCCTGTATTCCTTTTCTTCGCTCTGCGATATATTACTGTAGAAAAAGTCGATAAAATGCCTGGCAAATATTTGATCGTATACACAATCTTTCGTTGCAGCATCAAGAATCTATGGAAACTGTCTTTGAAATTAATAGATAGCAGAATATTCTGAAGAAACTGCAATAGCTATAAAAGTATTGGTACATATCTTTGTGTACTCCAATAAAGCGTTTTGTGTCAGGTTTTACATTATTCTTGTAGTATTAATTTTTGTAGCCAGATGAGAGTACCGGTTAAATGATACGAAATTTAATATGCTTGGATCTAATAAGTATCACTGAATATTAAATAAATACAATTATAATAAATACAATGGTGTGCCAATACCTTCTGCAGCCACCGTAATTGGTCCTTTCACAAGAACCAAAGGAATTCCATTTACACTTGTTCTTTACTTACTAAAAAAAACCGAATTTTCTTATGCCACTGAAAAATTCTCGAAATCGCAAGAAAAAATCGCGACTAAAGAAGGAAGTCACCCCCTTGGGATAGGTCGAAGCACAAGAAATACCGCGATGATCGCGGGGCAAACGGCCGAGTTGACGCGTGTCGCTTCGCGGCGAGATAAATCTGGTCACGAGGCGAACGTCCCGCTATGGGAGCGCATTCTTTCAAGGTGCACCAGCCGCGCAAATATCGATCCATCAATACCACCCAATGCGGTGAACGAAGGCTGGCGTGGTCCGCGATCCGCGATTCCATCCGAGATCGATCCGTCGATCGACCGATCCATCCGTTCGAAGGGAGGAGAGGAAAGAGCCGTGTGCCGACGGTCACACAATTTGCAGGATCGGCTTGGTGCCGCGTGCTCTCGCCCCACCACGTGACCGCCACGAGAGGACTGGCCAGGAGCGCGCAAAAAATCGCTCGTTAATTGGGATCAAGACGTAACCCCTCGAGCATGCGGACGTATAGGGACATGGCGCGGTAGTTACACGTATCCCACAGGTACCGGGACGGTTGCCTTCTGTGGATCACGCACACATCGGTCCGCGGCCTGTACGTAAGCGCCGCTGCCACGGGAAATAACAAACGACGTGCGATCCTAATTAATTACTTGTCCGCTAATTACTGTAATTATATGTTGCCACACCCGCCCGACCGCCTGTTCCTCCCCCACCCCTCTAATCCTCTCTCTCTCTTTCTCTCTCTTTCACTGGCTGGTCGGACGGGAGGAGAGAGGAGGAGAGGATTTGTAGCGGCGCGATGTTTATTTTCAGCCGGCCACTCGCGGTAAATCTGCTCGTAATTTCTCTCGCGTGTCTTCGCGCGCCACCAACCCGCCAGCCGTTTCATCGTTTCACCTTTTCTCCCTCGATAGCGATATCACTGTGCCTGTACACGCTGATGCGTCGCGTTGGCGTATCGTGGCTAACTCGACTTTCACGCGTTTAATTTTTAATGGAATGAAGAATGGAAAATTCACTCGAGTTTAATTTATCATTATATATTGATGGAAGTGGCGTTATTTGGAAGATTTAAGAGAGAATCCCGTAGAAGGTCGGTTTAATTATGAGAAGTTGGTTTAACGAGAAGATGGAGTTAGACTTGGCTTCTAAGTAGGTTTACGATTATTCGGGAAAAGGATTGAGAAAGTTAGCACGCTTTCCTACACATATATGGATTCTTCATTTGCATTCATCAAATCCACAGATTGGAAAACAATGAAATCTATTTAGTTTCTACTATGCTCTTGCGATAAATGGAATTGTCATTTATTTTTCTAGAATGAAAAATTAATAGTGTAGCTGACTGAAATTAATTCGAAAATAACTCAATGAAAATGCTCGAAAGAAGTCGATCGTACATTTTCTTCATAAGAAGGTATTAAAAAGGTGGCCAGACACGAGGGTCTGGAAAAATTTCGGATCGCGACCGCTAAATTGGCCCGTCGAGCAGGGCGCGCGGCAAGAAATATGACAGCGGATCGAGGCCGATGATCGGAATAAAGGATCGAGGGCGGTTGCCCGAGCGACAGGTGACACTGGCAAAAAGCCACCGTCTCCAGGATTACGAAAGAGCCGGTACGTTTCATACTTGGCCTGACGAGAGGGCATCCGATCTTGGAAGAGTAGGTACGATCGGAGCTCTCTCTTTGCGTTGAAAACAAGTAGACCGAGAGCGTCGAAGAAAACGTGGGACACGGTGTGCAACCCGGGATAAGGGAAGAAAAAAGGAAGAGGAATCGTCCGTGCCTTTGTCTCCAATTAACCGACCTCCAGCGACAAATTAGGTCGCGTCTGCTACGTGGCTATAACGATCGTATACACGTTCGCCACGGATAGGCCTCTATCGGACCATCCTTGGATTTCTAAGAGAGAAACGCGTCCTTGAGAGGATCGAAGGAATTTTCTGTATGATCGAGTCGTCGAAGAATCTTCCAGTTATCTTGCAGTTATCATTCAGTTCATAGAAATCGACGGTCGCCTGCGAAAGATACAAGTATCTTTATAGATTCCACTAGAACTTTATCTATATACGTTGCATTCATTTAAACGAAATTTAGTTAGTGTTCGGTTCGATAAAATCATGGTGCTTGAATAAACTTATCTCTGAATGTGAATTCTTATTGTATGAACGAAAAATCATAGATAGTAGGGAGAATCAGTGGCCTCCTATCGTATAAATTCCAATTACATATGTGTATAGGTTATTTCTTCTCCAACAAATTTATGTAAGCGGAGTTCTACTCTACTAGTTCTACTGATTCTGTTTCACCGATTAAGTAGGAAAATTTTCTACATTATTAAATGGCTAAGGGAAAAACATGTCCTTGAAAGAATCGAGGCACTCGTCTGTATGGCCGAATGGTCGAAGAATTCTCCAATTATCTTTCAGTTATCACTCAGCGTGTAGAAACCAACTATCGCCTTCGAAAGGTGAAAGATACAAGGATCCTTATAGAATACTGCGGTTCGCCGACTAAATGCGAAATTCTTGGAACGTAAGAAGAGAGGACGATAATCTCCGGACCGAGGAGTCTGCGCATCGTTAACTCGAAAATAACGCCGGCAATTTCAATAATCCGAAAAATACAATATATTAACGTTCCTGACAGAGAACAAAAAGCTGGCGCACATGGTACTCGAAGAGAAAAGACGATGCCCGCAGACGATGGAAGCGCGAGCGAGAGAGTCGGAAGACCAGTCCGGGCAGACAGTGTGGCACGCAGAGTGGTATAGTTGCGGCATTAACCTCTCGGTGGTGTGTATGATTGGGCCGGCAGATGTCACTCGTTATGTAAATGCCCGAGTGTTTACGAGGAGACACCTCTGGTAACTAGCACTCTGCACTCGCGGCTTCGTCGTAATGATGCGCTAGAAATGACTTTTCGTCTTTTTGCCCGTCCTCCCGTTCTTCGTATTGCCTGTTCTCCTGCTCGTTCTTCCCTCGGCCTCGCTGTACGGTCGTTCCCTCGTTCGTCAATATCCTTCGGCTCTGATTGCTTTTGCTGGTTAGTTCGCCGGACAAAATAATCGGCAATGCATTTGACGGAGACTCGATTCTATTGGCACTCGTAAGAGGTTCATTAAGTTTCCACTTTTTTTTTTGTCTTTCTCGAGACATGTATCAAAGTTCAAAGTCGAAGTACAAGAAAGGTTCGTCGTGAAATCTCGTTCGAGGTACAGAGAGTTCGCCTACGCTTGTTTGCGTCGAATAGATAAAATTAAAAGATGTTTTTAGTGACGAATAGACTGCAAATTTTTATGCATTTTTATATCTTTACAAACATAACTAAAGAAATGGAATCTTCATAGAAGTTTGTTTCATTGCTAAATCTTAAAATGCATAAAAAACCGCAGTCTAGCGATAAATATCGGGAAAATCAAGAAATTTTTTAGGGGTGAAAAAACAAGGGTTTAGATTATGTGGATACAAATAGTTATTGGTAAAAATGCTAATTACTTCAATTACGTTACTCGACTAAAACTCGGAAAAGTTGAACGAAAAGTTGAAGTTACGAAGAATTGAAATTAATCGTGGAAATGAATCTTATCCGATTCCGCCATTAATGGAATTATCAACGCTGGTTCTCAATTACTTCCCTAGTCAATGGACTCGATTAGATACGATTGATGAATTCCGTTTTCCATCCTCCTTGACAATATAGAACGTAATTCATTCGACACAAGGTTGAAATTAAAAATTTTTTGAATGTGTTAAAATTACTCATCAATTTATTATGCTCGACTTTCACTGGAGGAAGGAATTTCGTTATGAATTCCTCCGCCAATACTCAATTTTCGTTCAATCATTTATTTCCTACATTATAAATTATCAAAGCTTCACGAAATTCATTCAATGAATAATTTGCGTCGATGCCTTAGAATCCTAAATAAATGATGAAGTAGCGCGCTAAATAATAAATGTCTTTGATATCAGCGATGTTCAATCCTCTATTGATGTCATTTCTGCAGACATCTCATGTTAATTATTTTAATTATTTTCAAGTCCAGGCGATTCGATCATTCTTCGAGCCAGCCAGTGCAGTGCAATGGCAAGGTCGTACGCGAATGGCTCCTCGCTGTCGCGAGATCGATATCTGCGCGTCGTTCGATGACGAGGACACCGATGATCATTCCGACTATGCTGTATCTTGATCTGCACTAGAGACTAGGCTCCGGTTATTTCGAACTTTTCCGTCTCCGTTCGGTCAGGGTGAACCTCGTGTCCTTTGATTTGTCCGCTTAATGTTCTGCAATAAAGCTGTTTCGATATCTAGAAAATCAGTCGACCTTGTTAGAGCTGTTATTAAACTGCAGATGTTTATGCAAATTCGTATTTTTATTAGGTAATTAAAGAAACGGAAGCTAAGTAGAAATATGTTTTAATATTTAAACATCGTAACGAGTAAGTACTTTGAATATTATCTGGAGTTTCTATATTTTTGTACATTTTAGTTTCTCATAAATGCATAAAGATCGCGGTTCGATTGTTACATTCCATATGAAATTAAATCTCGTGCTCCAAAAAATAAATCCTCAATCAATCGCGACAATCTTCCTACGCCCTATAAAAGTACTACTTTAATCAGAATGAAGTGCTAGAAAATTTCACTGCAAGGTTAGTGCTCCAAATGTTATGTATGTGGACGTATCACGCGTTGCTTCAAATAAAATTGTCTCTTTTACAACGTGTACGAATACTTTCGTGGATAACTGTCTATTCAAGAGGGTCGCGGTAACATCAATTTGTACAAACGTTAAAATCGAAATAAAAATCAAGATCCACAGAACGGTCACGGTTTAATCACCGTCACAGCAGCCCGTACAAATCAAAGCGAATTAGCCGGACAGGAAGGTTCGTGTTAGCGAACAGCCAATAAACCACGAATTTTCAGATAAACGCGGAATAGAAAGGCTTTTATTGGCGGTCGTACAGTCAGGACCATAAATAAGGCCTCGTTCTGTGTAAATAGCATCTCATCTCAAAGAAGTGAGAGAGGAGAAGAGAAGCGAAACGCTGTTCGCTTTCGCGATATCTTCTCGCGCGAGCAGTTGGTCGAGAGTGTGCCACGCAACAAGGGGCCAAGACTTGGCGTCTAATTGCGTTAGATAGCGACGGCCTTATTAATAACCTCCGTGACGGAGGGATTATCCCGCTAGGAAGATATCCAAGAACGAAGGAAACGAGTCATGGTTGAGGCGAAGAGCCGCGTGAGAGCCGGGAGATAGTGGACACGGCATTTCACTTAATGATAACCCGTCTCCTTTTGCTCCTCCTTCGCCCCCACCCTCGACTCCCGCGCCTTTCTCAACCTGGACGATCCAGAGGACCGCGAGAAGACCGGACTCTCTGATTCTTCTTCTTCTTGTTCTCCGTTCGTCTGTCCTTGCTTCTATCGTCAGCCCGATCTCACCGACGCAGAAATGCCACATCGGACTCCTTTTTGCCCTTTCTATGAATATTGCTTTATGATGGATATTCTTCTTGGTTTCTATACCTGGATCGTGAGAATATAACGTGCTATAGCTTTAGACAGTTTTCTTTTTTTATTCTGACAACTTTTCTCGGGTGATTCCGTTCGGTTGCTGCCGACTCACGACAGACTGGTACAATTTCATTATTCCAGACTAATTTAACTTATTCCCGATACTCGTTATGTCGATATATTAATTGATTTATGTTACTTAATTTTGAAGCAGTACATTTTAATTTGCATTTTATATTTTACGCAACGAAGATCATCCGTGGTATTTATCACGTACATGAGATATAAAATATAAATTAAAAATAAATACTGTGAAATTAAATAAATCGGATAAATCAAATTTAACTCGGATAATTGCGATCATCCATGATCCACTTAAGGATTACAAATACAAATTGAACAGTGAACATGTACGATATAAAGATAGGTCGCTCTGAAGCTGCAGAAACTGGACAAGTCTCATAAAATACGTCAATGTAACAAAGAAAAGCGAACGTTTCCCACGGTCAGACCGGATAACACGTATCCGAACAGAAAGTGGGGCGTGTCAACGGATCGGTTCTTTATTTTTTTCCTCCATCCTTGGGCTATCTCTTTCCACAAAAGCTAAGGGTCCTTTCGCGGCAGGAGAGCCGACATAACTTTATACTGGAAGGGATTTGTATGCGCGTGTGAAATCGGCTTGGTATCTCGTTACACAGTCAGAATCATCGTCGTTGTTGCTTTCGTCCTGACGACGCTACGGGCGACGAATCGAAATGTTCTCCTATGTACCAGCCCTTAAACATCGTCAATGCAACATTGACAAACTAGGTATGCAAATACCTACTGCAAATACTCGGGGTAACGGCCGGCGATCAAAAGTCATGTAATGGTATGGCCACCATCAAGGCAAATGGCCGTGGCGTGGGTGTAGCGGAACGTTGGCGTGGATGAGAGGAGGATAACCGCGAACAGTGCGAGCAAGAAATCGCAACGGTCCCGTGGTACGAACAACGCTGTTCCGGCTGGGCATCGTTTCACAGGCACGTCAACGCGCCCGAGCTCGATATCTCAGCTCTGAAAGAATTTATCAAGTACGATCCGGTGATCGATCGAGGGGACTCTGAGTACGGTGTCGTTACCGGTCAGAAGGGAATAATCGTTCGTTTGAAACCGAATGTTTCGAAGGAACGCTCGATTGATGCCATTACTTTCATCGGGACACTCGAAGAAGCTTGGCTTTCTTCGGAGAATTCATGAAACGCGGTTCAAACCTGTGAGACCTAGAAGTCCAGAAGAAAGATAGCATCGAATAAAATCCTCGTTGCGTCTTCTAATTTTTGCTTCACGTTTAACTTAGTCGTTTCCCGAGTTCTAGAAGATCCTCCGGTGCGTAGGATCGTCGCCACAGAAGATTTGAGCAGAGAGTAGCCAGGTCGTAAAATTTCAGAATCGCGGAAAAGATTCATCGAGATCGTTACCGATGCTGCCGGTCTCGTAGCTAATTGCCTCTTCAATCGTGCACCGGGCCGGTTCGATGTGCCCGTTTCGAAGGAATCCTCGCGAAACGGACAGCAATCTCTTACGGCGAAGGAGAAAGAGAATTCCGGTGCGTGGATCGTTCTGTTCGTTACAAGCCAGCAGCATGGGAGAAAAAAACGGTCGCTCGTAAAACTACCAAATCGTAAAGAACGTCTCCGGGAATCATTAGTATACAACGTACAAGTATCTTCGCATAACTAAGCGGGCGAGTTTGGTCCCTGCGTCGCGTCTCTGGCCACTCTAGCTGCGCCACTTACCTTCCTCGCGCATGGTCGACAGATAATAACGCGAGGAAGAAACTAGTTGCCTCCGTACGATCCTCCCTCGTTTCTCTTTCCTTCTAGGAGTTGGCTTTGGTACGTGGCGGGCACGGATTCCTCGCGCTAAGAGCGGTTAGCGCAAGCAAACGCGCATGGAATGTCGGCAAAACCGTCGCGTGCGATGCGATCGCCTTGGTCTAGCCGAGCATTCGCCGCGAGGAATCGGCCACGGATGGCTGTGCCGCGACAGCATGAATCCCCGCGTGTAAATTCGGAGTATGCGGCGATACTAGCGATCAGCTTGGTATTTTCGCGCGAACGCCGCGCTATAATTGATTTCTTATTTACCAGCGGTAAGAGTTCCCGGAAGCGGCGCCGTTTCGCTAGATCGCGAACGTCTGCGTGTCGTTCCTTCGTGAACGAATCGAGGAGAAAGAGGATTCGTAAAGCGATCCTCGCTTCGATGGAAGAATTCGCGGTAATTTGCGACTTTTTGCCGAGGTACGGGTATCGCCGCTGCGTGATGCTGCACACGGGGTGTCTGATGTAACTGGTACCGTGAAACTTTAAGTCATTGTTCTAGCTGTTTTTCAGCAGCACGTGTGCATTAGGTGTTTTCTGTTTTAATATCGTGTCAGATGGGAGATTTAGTTTTTTCGGCAGTTGTTTTGAAGTAATGCGGCAACATACGTTTTATGTGTTATATTTGCACTTTATCTAACTTTTACCGACTGCCTTTCAATGTGTGATCTCTTTGCTCCTTACGAGAATACTCTCGTATTCTTATAAAATGAACCATTTATATCAAACAACCTACATTGTCCATTAACGCAATGACAACTTTCACATTTAGCCAGTGTATTATACACAACGTGTATTAAATCTTCAAAGGATCATTGGCACGATACAATTCAAACTTTGTCACAAGTATGATTCATCTTTTGCGAATCTAATCTCGATATCACAAGAGAAGAGATTCAAATATCAAATTCTCAGCCATAAATCAGCCTTTTGCTTTCTAAAATTCATTTTTCAACGAAAAATTACTAGAATATTCAAAAATCCCATTTAACTCGAAAACTTTCTAAATTATCAATATAAAATCCTCACGTCGGACGTGTATCGTAGCCGGAGGCTTCCGTGCGTGCGCGAAGGGAAGAGAGAGAGAGAGAGAGAGAGAGAGAGAGAGGGAGAGGGAGAGAGAGGCGGAGGCGGCAAGAGCAACCATCGTGTTGCATATTTTACATTCTGCTGACGTTCGTGCCGGACACAGTTCGTTCTCGTACACGCGGAGTGTTGGCAAAAAGTATGGTGGTTCCGAGGCGAACGGCAGGACCAGGGGCCCCGCAGCCGGGTCACCAGTTTTGTACTTTTTGCCCGGCGAGGCGGTGGCTGGGGCGGCTGTGGTTGCGGCTGCGGCTGCGGCGGCACCGTTCGCTCGGTATGCGTGCCAGGACATCTTTTGACCCGCGAGGACCTCGTCCCTAATTTGTGATTCCGTTCGTCTCCGGACGCACCATGACTGCGTTCTTTTGCTTTCCATCAACTTGCTTCTAGTTCTCCAGAAGTCTTTCGCTAACCACTGTTTCCGGAAACTTTTTCAGATTGAAAGCCCACTGCTTTTACTCCGTCCTATTACTTTTAATAAGACATTACAGAGAGAAATTTCGGAAAGAGTGAGTTTGATGAATTTTTTTTTTTTTTTTTAGAAAACCGAAAGACGAATCACATGTAAAAATTGCACATTTCTTATTAGAATATTATGTTATGTGAATAGCAAATTAATTTAGGTTACCTAAGTTATTACTGAATATATAAACAATCATATTATATACATAGATAAGAATTAAGTAATTTATTCAATATAGGTATACTTAGTAACCTGTGGAGTTAAATCACAGAAGATCCTAGTACTTCCATGAACATGCAAGTCATCGGATTAGGATTCCCATTGAAAGTATCTGGAATTTGTTAAAATTATATGTTTCAAGATATTTGGCAGTAATGGAAAGGTAAATTACATGACACGGTAATGCATACAAGTGGGGAAACACAGATTAGTAACATACGCGTATGTAACACTTCGGTACTTGATAAACTTCCCTACTATAGAGTTCCATGCTTTTTAACTTTGCTAAAAAACTGAAAAATGTTGAAAGGTTTGAGTGGCCCTAATTCGATAGCCGGAGGCGGTACATGAAAATTAATATAAAATACTTGGTAGCTTCTGTACGGAGTTAACGACAACTCGAGCCAAGGTAATTGGTCAAAGTGAAAGAGCTTAAGCCTGATTGTTATAGCGATCGTGCAGACGGTTGCTGGCAGCGAGCATAAAACAGTGTGCTTCCAGTTAATTTATGAAATTAATAATGAGAATGCTGAACAGGCTGGCGTTACGTAACGCGAATGGATACGTGGTTCGGCTTAATTAGTAGTTACAGTCGATTACAACGTCTTGACGACCGTGCACTCGGTTTCTTCCTCGGTAATTCCTCAGAGAACGTTCCACCGTCGCAAGAACTGTCGGCGTTAAATTGGAAAAGATAATAAAACGGGTTTACGCAGACTCTTCTACAACCACGATTTTTCCGACGTTTTGTCCGATAAAATTGACGATAGTGTTAGAATTAAAACGATTCCGCTATTCGCAACAACGTAACCGTCTCCATCGTGAGAACTTGTCATTAATAACTCGCAATTCAATTTATTTTCCCCGCTTCGTATCATTAACAATCTATGTAATTTTCATATTCTACATCGTAGCTATTCTAGTCCAATATACCGATAAGAAAATGCTCTATTCATACTTGTAGTTTGAAGAAAAATAACGTTTTTGCTGTTGAATTACCTCGAGGGAGGATCGGGTTCGTATCAAGACATATCCATCGCGGTGATCGCGTTCCTCGATCGTTGGATCATCAACGTCGGGGCAGACGCACGTTCGCCAAATGTCGGTGGCCAGGCCGGCCCGAAAATTTTATTTAATATGAAATAAAACGCATTCCCGCGTGCTGTGCGTGCCAACGACAACGAGGAGGGCATCGACGCGGCCGCATCCTCTCGCGGCCATTGTGTTTCTCCTGTTTGCCGGTTCTCGGACGTAGGTATCCACGGATCGTCGCGGGTTCTCAACCTCCCGGTTGTTCTACGTTTTCCCGCGACAGAAACAAACGAGTCCGCTTCCGCCACGCGAAAAAGGGCGCGATCTACTGTATACGTGAGCCGTGCGCTCCTGTCCTGCTTACCCGGCCACGGAATTACGTGCACGCAAGTCCCGTGCACCTGCCGTGCGGAAATTTCTCGACGTGCGGACTTTCAAGACCTCGAACGTCACATTTTTGAACCGTTATATCGGCGGTGATAAATATTCAATCGTGTATGGATGGTAGAGATGTTTATGAATTGTGATACGAAGTGTAGAAGTTGCGGAAAGCAGATCATATTAGACGTAGGTCTGATATCTACGTGATATCTGATGGTTTAATTGAAATCACACGAAATAGCTACACATGTAGACACAGATTACGGATATACACTTGATTTCCTTAATCCTAAACAAGATAATATCAAATACATAGTACCGTAGAACCACCAACCAATTATTCTTATTCGAACGATTATCATCGCGTTTCGTTCATTTTTTATGGACCACCGTTCAATGAATCAAACAACATCATCTACAAGGTAAAGAATATTTTCTGTTCGTTAATTCCAGTCCAAGAAATTGAATGTCCTGTCTCGATTAATAAACATACGATGAGAGAACCCCTGACTGGTTGACGTTTCTTCGTGAGACCCGTGCACCGGTATAAAACGTATACATGTTGCGTAGCTCGGAGAGAAGGACACTGTCGCCACTAGCAAAAACACTATTGAGTTAATCAACTAATTTATAATTAAAATTCCACGCTGCGAACCGGCGGGAGTCTCCGGTCGCCACTGTCTCACTGCGAGTTGCGCAAGAAGCGAGTCTACTGGGTCCAATGGTCGTGGTTTCGCGGTAATCGCCATCAAATTCATAGAACACCAATTAACCCCTCATCGACGCTCACGAGCCATCCTCTTGTTTGGTTCGTTGCCTCTTCCCGTCTACCTCGAACAGCTGGAAAAAGTCGACCTAGTTCCGATGCTCGAGTTTAGACTCGTTCCGACTAGTGGTTCCTCTGTTTCCTTTTCATCGCGTTTCGTGCTCGATGCTTCTTGTCGGTGGTTCGTTATAGAAACTGCAGAATGGCAGACGTTTTTCGTGGAAAAGAATTAAGGCTCGAGTCTCAGAGTATTCCTTTGAATGTCTCTCGAGGATTTCTCTAAAGGATAATCTTTGACATTTTTTTTTTACAATCCTCTGTTACTCGGAGAAAGCGGTATCTTCGACTGACGACATCGTCGATTTATGTTAGCAACGATATGAAAAATACGCTATGGAGCTGTTGGAGCATTCAGGAAGAGCCTGGAGAAACCAACGAAGCGACGATACGAGGCACGCCGCTTCTGGAGTCCTTGTCACTTGTCATGGTCCGACGAACACGTTGCTGAGATCGCATTAATTACACGTATTAGAGCCTCCCGTTTTCCTCCCGCCTATCTCGCGCCACCCACATAGACGCAGGATTCTTGTTGCTCCGTTGTATGGCAGGCTCTTCGTTCGTCGAGGTCCTTAACCTTTCAAGCACCTTTCAAGATTCCGCGGAAATTTATCGTCACGATTTATTTCAAAACATGAATTAAATATTAGTTCCATTAAATTTCATCCATAATGAAGAACAAAGAGAGAGAGAGAAAGAGAGAGAGAGAAACGGTAAGAGCACGGAAAAGCAGAATGAAATTTCGGAGCGGAAGAGGCAGAAGGTTCCCGCGGCGGTTTCTCTCGTTGAGAAAGGGTGGAAGGGGAGGAAAGAGAGGAACGGTCGAGTCCGCTCGGACGGGGAGGCGTCGGGCCCCGAACGGGCATAACGAGTTTTTGCCGTTGGAAATTTGTTAAGGGGAATGTAAAGAGAATAAGTGGCGATTCCCTTTCTCCCGTCCCTTCGTGTCTGACCGGCTGGTTCCCGTGGCGTATATAGGAGTCGCAGCCAGCCGGTCGCGGCCTGACTCGGTTGATTGACTCCCGGGAATTGGAGGCACGGGATACCAGAAACGAGCGGCGCTAGCTTAGCGAGACTTAAAAAGGAACTGGAGCCCGAGCATCGCGTATGTCTTTTTGCGATCGCGGCGACCCCCTTTAAGCGCGCGCGGATCGACGTGCTCGCGTTTCACGGTGTCTTTCGGCCCTCAGAAACGATCCGACCGACGACGATCGGCCGCCACTCCAACCACGCCGCTGCTTTTCCTTTCTGCCGACCACTGCACAGGATATCTGGCCTCGTGTCTGTCTAGCCGCTTGTTCACCGGTCCCTGCTAGCCTCGTTTCGATTCATCCATGGGAATCGATCTTTCGTGCCATGACCAGCTCTTTTATTCTAACCAGAACACACGAGACGAGAAACATTCAAATTCTTTCGTGTCGTAGTAAAACGTTCCAAAATTATCCATCGATCTATCCCCAAATCGTATAAATTCCTCGGGAGTTCGGACTAGCTAAAGAACTCGCGTTAATTAGACCAATTAATCGATGCCTTGATCAGGGCCCGGAATAAGGAGAAGTTGCGGACTGGCAAAGTGTCGCCGGAGTTTGGCGGCCTCTTATACGCTATGTCGAAGTGAGACGTTAAGTGCGGCTCGTACGTTTCGCTGGTCTCACAAATTCCCATTAGGCGCGACCCCCGATTCCTCGGACGGTGTTAAACGGCCGGCCGGGTTTTTCGTTGGATTGGCCGGCACGGCGTGTTGAATTCGGCGGATTCCAGGCGTCCGGTGGCACTGGCTCCCGGTCATTGTCACCGTTCTCGTCCGTATTAGTAGCGGCTGGCTTCACGGTCCGGGAGGGGCTTCGTGGAGATTAATTAGGGACGATGTTTTAGCAGCAAAAATGAGCCGGGGCAAGAAGCCGGCACCATCACCAGCCGCCTCGGATTCGCGCTAACTAACCGGCCAACGCCGCTGATCGGCAGAGCGCCTGCTCGTCACTACCGACCGCAAGAACGTGCTACAAATTAAGCCCAGATCGGCAGAAACCATCTCGAAAATTCGGCCTCCTTCCTCTCTTCCTCCTATGCTTCCCTTTCCGCTGGATCGCTGTAAAGAGTCACTGCGCACGTCTAAGGGATTCCACGGACCATCGAATCACGCGATTCAATCCTTTAATTGCACCTCATCGATCGTTTATACGTTAGGAAAAATGTCCTCGCCATGGTTGTTTCGATGCATCGATAAGTATGGAGTTGGAAATTTCTGTCCATTTCTGTTAAGACGATGGTAAGAATGATCTGAGTAAAGTCGAATCCTTTCTGGAGAATACGGCTGGCTCGGGCCTGATGTTGATGACGTTTACTACTTTGTTTAATAGCGTCACTCGAGCTATCGAATACTATTTTTACATCGTATCACTCTGTGTAATTATTAATATTTATTTCCTATGAAAAGTTGGAGGTACGTATTCTTTCTGTCTGCTACCAGAAACGCAGAAAAATTTCAGGGTAATTATCTTCTGCATCAACAATTTCGAATTCTTCGTCATTTTATTACACTATCAAAGAGTTAACAGTATCTATCCGACTATAAAACTATCGATTACAAATATTTTACGGCAAGAACAATTTCCTAGCTTCGAAGACCAAAGAAAAATATTATATCTAAATACTAGAGACTCCTAGATACTTGCTGCAAAATTGCTTGCTACGATTTTACGAGCGCGAGTACTTCCCACATAGAAGCTTTAAAAATCTTCGTAAATTTGAAAATCTCGATTCGTGGTGGAAAATATAGTCGACGAGGACGTTCGTGGGTGCCAGAAGCGACTCGATACTCGAGGAAGACGGGAGGAGGCGGATTCCAGGGATCGACCTCGTTCAACGATTTCAACGACGATTTCGAAACGGTCGGTCGAAGAAGACTCGTGAATACGTCGGCGACCATCGCGGTGCTCAGGCGGGGTCTGTCTTTTGGCAACGTTGGAACGATTATCGTCGAATTTATTGCGCTCGTTCCGTGTCATCGTGTCATTCATCGCGGAGACTATTCGGATCCGCGCGCCGTTTTATAGACGCGCTGCCAATTTTCACCCCCGACTTGTCACCATAATTTTTCCCTATATTTAAGACGTTGATCTCTCTTCGTGTTGTACACCTTTTACACTCCGGCTCGTTCGGTTGTTTCTAGACAACACGAATTATCGCGCCAATTTATTCTAGCGATAACGTGCTATCTTAACGTTTTTGTTCTTTTACTGGCTTTAATTAACCGTTGGTTCGTGGCGTGGTATAATTAACGCTGGAAACAGTCGATATTTTTGTTAAATTACTTCTGCGAATTTTACTTTCGCGCTTATCACGTATAGGTAGATTAAATTTAACATAAATTTACCATTAGTGTATTGATACAAAATAAATAAATATACGAGTTAAATGTTTCGAAGGACACAAATAGCATAACATACATCATAATGTACATTTCTATTCAGCTAAAATATTTATTCACAAAAGCAGACCACAATGAAATTAAATTTGATTTAAACTGACGCTACTTGCATGTAAGGAATTACAGTTAATAGTAGGTCTAACTCGAGATTATTTTTATACTACAGTATCACTCGCAACTTTGTCTCAATCTTTGTCTTACTTCAACACGTTTCCAATACGCTCAAATTCAATTCAAACCGTAACACATCTGTCCCGCTCCGTTCACGATCACCTAATAATTCAATGCTACATCCTCCAACTTCATCAGTATAAAATTTCAATCAGAACTTTCTCTATTACGATCACCCCGGAAAATCTAAAAATATTTCTTCTGATAAATTGAAATCTAGTAAATCGTCGTACAACGTTGAGGACATATGCTACGCGTTATACAAACTACATCTTTATACCAGCCATACCAGTATAACTATAAATCATTAAATCTAATTACTTGATGAGTATAACGAGTAAAATATTGTCTTAAATTTACCTGACACCTCGCACACGGTTAGCAATCGTATTTCACGAACATTGTCACGATGTGTTCGATGCGTTATGCGAATCCGCGTTACAGAGAGCTATACACGAATCCATTCTACAATACCTATCGTGGTTGATCGTGGTTATCCCTTGAGTAACTTCGTGGCATCAGCAGGAAACGGTTGCCGGCGCCTTTATCGATCGATTCGCCGTGTCGATCGGCAGCCGAGGCGCTAATGGGTTAGTCAGCTCGAACACGATTCGAGGTACGGTTACGGCCGCGAAAAATTCGCCGCTCTTTCTCTCGCTCCTCCGAACGCGACTGCAACATATGTAAATGGCGCGCGGGAGAGCAGCGCAACGGCGGCGGCAGAACGCACACTCGTCGCTCTCTCGCGTGTTCCCGGACCCGTTTCTCCAGCATACTATCGCTCGCTGACTCGCGCGGAGACGCCAAGTCGCGCCTACCGCCTAGGAATAATAAATAGAGATAGAGGAGCGTAGATAGTCGGCATGGGCCAGGGGGAGGTCGCGTATCCTGCCCACGCAGAGATTATCTCGAGGAATTATGAGTGACCGCTCCGGCTTCTAGGTTATGTAAAGCAGACATGACTATCGACGCTGTTCGTCCATGAAATGGGCGCTGGTTTTGGGTACAAGTAGTACAGACGCTTGATCGGTTGTCAAGGGTAGAGGGTTGAATCTTCCAGTCGATGTGAGAAGGGTTGGAGTTGTTGCGGAAAGAGGGAAGAATTCATTTTGTGAAATTGTTTCAGCTTCAACTGTTGCATCTTTGGGTTGTAAAAAATTACATTAGATTTTATTAAGGGGTTATTTAATTTTCAAATATTCATTTTTAATGGTATTCTATATACCGCTAATCACCACTGATAGCCGACTAAAATATAAAATGTGAATTGAAATGCAGTAGTTTAAAATTTTAAAGATCCAAGTTGTGGGTTATCTGTGATTCAAAGATATTGAGTACTAAATGAAAGAATGTAAATTAGTCGTGTCAAACAATGCCACGAATATCAAAGACCACTTCAACAATTATCTCTTCAGTGTTTCCAGACAAGGCAAATAATTAATTCTTGTACTTCATCCTTATTCAACGATATTGCTCAACGTCTCTTTCCTTCGTCAATCATCTGTCAACAACCAGAGACATTTCATAGCTTATGTATTTCTTTCAATCGGCATAATTTATGGGGTTATTTCGCGTGAACGCAGTCATCGTAACAATAGAAAAGAAGCGGAGCACGACGTCAGCCGTCCGTGAAACTTGCACGCTTGTAATTTGTCGCTCTTTATATTACTGTGTTGTACGATCGAGCACGGTCGCGCTCATTTTGTAATCGTTCAGTATCACGATGACGATCGGCAACGATCATCAGATCGAATTATCGTGTTGGCTAATCGCTGGAGACCTCGATTATCTTCGCGATTAAAAGCTGCGAGCTTCCATTCCAATGGCATCTCGGCTCGATTGCAATTCCTTTCCCTCCGTCTTGTTTTATCTGCCTTCTTCCTCGCTTCTATTCCTCCGCTCTATTGCTTTCTTGTCGCTGGAAAAACAGGCGAATCGACGGCTCGCCTTCCGTCGTACGTTTCAATTAAACGCAACAAAAGGCGAAGGAACGGATTTTCGCATTTTTACAAGAGCCGAGGTCGGGAACGACGGCACACCGGGTAATTGCGACTTTTATCCTCGCGGTCGTATGGCGCGGCACACCGTGAAGAGAAGAATGCCATTCGCGCTCTTAATCCCCTTTTCCACGGAGCCACGGAAAGTCAGTTTTTCGTCGTGAAACGCTCTTTAGCGCCAAGAAGGCAATTAGCTCGGAATTAGCCGTGCATTCTGTCAGTTTTCCCATTTATGCATCGCTCTATCTTCCTTTCCGTTTTCTCGCGTAACGTCGTTCAACGGGTGACTTTTCACCTCTTGACAGTGATCGAGAAAGAGAGAAGCGGCGAGAGTTATTTAAAATTGTTAAAACGACGAACGTTGGTACATTATTATGAGAAATATATAATTGGCATTTTGGTGTAGAAAAAATAGAGCACGATGAGTGAATGTAATTTTTATATATAATCATCGTGAAAAATGAAAATTCGACTAAAGCTTCTCCCTTTCTTTTGTTTCAGACGTCACGGGTAAGTGGACAAGTGAATTCTTTCTTCTTTCTATTCATTTCTATTCTACTCCT
This sequence comes from Bombus terrestris, assembly GCF_910591885.1. Lineage (NCBI taxonomy): Eukaryota > Metazoa > Arthropoda > Insecta > Hymenoptera > Apidae > Bombus > Bombus terrestris. The sequence continues at coordinate 10,509,761 of NC_063273.1, read as the reverse complement.
TCGTCATCCCGGTTTCTTCTTTGTTCTTCGCTCTCTTTCTCGTGATCAAGGATCGTCCGTAAACTCGACATGACCGGATCGATCCTTGCGGAAATCCATCTGTGCAATTGCCGTTCACGCACTTTAATGATCGTAATTAACAAAGTTATTCTTTACACTTGTAACTCTTGCAACTCAGCCGGCCACGCAGGTTTTCATGCCGCCTGCTCGATGAAATACCTCGTTTGACGAAACTAGTCGCTCGAACGATTTAATCGCGGCCATCGCTATCTTACCGATACTTCGACGTCGGTGTCGTGAATTTTTCACGTATTGTTATTTTGAAATGTATACGAGTATTTTTATTGATAATTATGCTCTTAAAAACTTTAAGATATCTTTAACCATTACTATCTGAGACAAATTCAACATATTCTCGCGACTGGTTTATACTAATTGGTAAAATTCGAGGCTGTTTATAATTGCGCTATATCATATCTCCATAATATGATAATATACCTACGTCTTGATATATGAGTTAGTTAAAATCTAGAAATAGAACGCACCAAGGAATTAGCTTCAGTATGGCCAACTTGAATTTCTATTGAACTTCGATTAAATTGAATTATAATATCAAAGAATCTATCTCATATGTCAAGAGTATACGAAATGGGGGAAAATATAATGATGAGTCTAGTGGTATGCCACAAGTAACGCGACTAAAAATGTGCAATAGAATTTTAGAAATGAGTTTGTTGACTAGGTATTTATTATTCATTACTAACGGTAACCATATGCTTATTACATGTTAAATGAACATAGCAAGAAGTAAAAGCGATAGACTACAACTAAATAACATTATCAAATCTGCATGTAGCATTGCAAACAGATCATTTGCAATTTCTTAATCTACAAAATCTTTTCATTATTAATACGTTTCCATTAACCCCTTAACCTACGATTTACGTTCGAAAATTCACGTTTGGTCCGATCACCTACTACAGGTTATGCCCGTAATATTTACGTTTGGCCCAATCATCGTTATACGGGCTATGCCCGTATTTGTAAGTTAAGGGGTTAATAGTATCTTCAAACGCGAACATAGCTAGTTCAATGGCAATGGTATAATTAGTACCAAATAACAAAATTTCAAGTATTTCAAAGGAATGACAGTGGCTGTACTAGAACGATCGTGAAGCGATCCATGTCGTGTACCGATGGTCTTTCGCGGAGCGTTTCTTCAACTCGGTTCTGTGTTGGCACATACGGCGCGCGCCGCGGTAACGAGCCGCTCCGGCGGCTTAATTAGATTAATTAGATTGCAACCGAGGCGGATCGCGCGTTCCGAGATCTGTCGTGATCCGCGATCGCCTCCGCCAACGTTACGTTTTCATTTCTACGCGATTCTCGTTAGAGAATCGAACCGTGACCGAGCTCGTTTCCACACCATTTTTTTTTTTTTTTTTCATAATAATTCTCGACTGTAATTTCGTGTGCGTTTCGGTCTACAAGCTTGGGGTTTCGTATTTTGTTATACCGATGGATTCATATGCCTTTAATTTCCCAATTTTATTTCATATCATCTTAATAAAGTATATATTGTTCCGATTTCAATTTCATTTCAGATGGTGTCGATAATTTACTTCTAATTTCTGTTATATTCCAGAATTAGATGATTTCTACAGATTCCAAATATTTGAAATCCCTGACAGAATTTCGTATTTATGCTGAATATTTCAATCGCCGCCACACGCAACTTCTCGATTTCGATCATTCCATCGACTTTGGTTACACGATTTTTGTCGCCTGGCCCGTTTCCCGGCCGGTTTCGCCGCATTTATAAATAGGTTTTTCAGACGCGTGTGGTATCGGTCGCGCTCGTCAGCATCGCGGTTGAATGCTAATTTTACTAAATCGTATATCAAAAGCGTAATCTACCGTGCGTCGCGCTGTACCGTGGAATCCTTAACGATGTAATTAATATGTAAACTGTAAAATGTGTACGGGCCCGAATCGATTCCTATAAATATGTATGCGACAGATCGGCTGGCGCATTCTTCGTTATAGCAACGTGTAGTTTTGCCGTCATATTTTTTTACCATCGACCCGTGCGCGTCGATCACAAAGTATATTCGCCGAGTATACCAAGTTTCCACTCGTGGCGTCTTTCGATGCTTCGGTAAGAAAGAGCAGTTCCATTGATGCCGTACTTTAATAACGATACGTCGAATCTTTGACGTCGATGAATTTTTATCCATGAATATTTATGCTTTAAACGTTCCTACGAGCACAATATGGCATGTTCGACGCGTCGTCTACGCGACATTCGCGCTTCTTCGGGGAAGAAACGCCCTCGAGTCACGAATTATCGCGGATTATTTATTCGGTCGTATATCAGACTCATTGCGCGGTCGCGTGAAGTAATTAATATATAAATGGCTAAAGGTGGTACCCAGGAACGTGGTCGCCTATAAATATTTATGCATTGTATTATTCAGTCGGTGAAACGAGCCGGATAACGATGACGCGGTGCCGCGGGTAATCTCGAAGAATAGAAAAGGCGGATTGCGTGGGTAATAATTTTGCGACGGCAAGTGTGTGGAAAAAGGACGAGTCCTGGCACAATCTGCGAGTTATGAATCCCTTGACCTTATTTTAGTCTTTACTTTATAAGGAATCATCCTCGTTCTATGATGATAAATCTTCTAATCGTCTTATATTTCGATTATTTTTGCTTGTCATTAAAACGAGTAAAATCGCGAAGGAACGAATGACCGAGAACTTGAAAATTTCACACCTGTTTTACACGAATATCGAACTACAAATCGGTAACGAAGAAGGGTCATCGATCGAATCTGATCAGCGTACACGTCGAAAGATGGTGTACAAGCGGCTGAAAGGAGGAGAGATCCAAAGAAGGTTCGAAGCGTTGACTTAAGTCTCTCGTGCTTCTTGAACCGCGCAAAAAACATTCGCGCTGAGCCGACTTTTTGGTCGTTAATTAGTTGCATTTTTTTACGATCCCTGGCCGCGTTGCACACACGTGCAGCGTAGGAAGGATGAGATACGGGGCGAAAAGAAAAGGATAGAGGAAAAGATAGAACGAAAGAAAGCAGAAGATGAGTAATGAAGAAAGGAAAAGAGAACGAAGATCAGGCAGAACGACGTTAGTAGCGACGAGACTTAATTTTTAAAGCACGCTGCCCCGCGTCTGAATCGCATAATGTCCAGCATTGTGCGTTCCACGATCTTCTCACCGTTCTGATCGAGTCTCTTTGACAGACATATGCGGCAATCAGCGCGAAATACGCTCGCCATGTGGCGCGTTTAAGTGTAATTACGGGCCATGCTTCTAAGTATTCATTAACGGGTCCCGCGTGTCCCTTGTGGGAGCGACAGGTTAGATCGATGCCAGCGCGAGCTCGTCTGCATTGTGTCGAATCGCTCGCGACTCGATCATCCCGTCACTCCAAGGATAATTAAAAGACCATCTCAGGTGTTGATGTTAATGATCCTGGGAAAGCTGCACGAGAGTCTTGCCCTCTGAGAATCTCGTGGAAACTACGCTCCATTCCATAGAATTAATTCGAGGAAAGTATTTTTCATTATTGCTTCTTTTTATAGTTTGTATTCAACCTTTTTCTATTTAAATTTAACTTCAACCGAAAGTTTCTTCTTTATGCAAACATAAACGATACAAGCACCCTCATTTTCATTCATGCTAATAGCAATATCGTGTACCAAGCGTTAACACATCGAGCGCTATAAAACAAGGGTGAAAGAAATTGATTCTGTATGTATGGTCAGCTTATCAGTAAGCCAACGAATCGAAGCGTTTAGCGACGCATAATTCGCATTGGAATGAGCAATCTGAGCCGATAAGCGGAACACTTGAGGCCATCTGAAGCAGAAGGCAATTTGAAAAATGCTGACATTATGTACACGGGATAACAACCTGAATCGACGTTAAAACTCCATTCAGGCGCGTTCACGGTCAACATGGCATAATCATGTTCATAAGTACTTTCCTCCCCGGGATCGTCGTTTTCGAAGACACCTGCGTAACCGGCGAATCTCCACTTTACGTCTACTGTATTACCACTTTCTTCAAAAGATACAAACCGATACATAGTATTACTTTAACGTGCAATAAAATCTGCATAAGGGTAGCCGGGTAGCTAAGGAAGTGGCCCAGGATCCAGGATGGGATGGTGGGGTTAATTAAAAAATTCAGTAGCCAGGGTAAATGAGGAAAATTAAATTTTATGGGCACGCGGTTAATCCCGTGGTGCGGGCACGTATTTATTGGCTACCGGGCTTCGATCGAGCCTGACGTAATGGGAATGATTTTTGGGAAGGACCATCGGCCCACCGATAAGATAAGTATCCTATACTCGCTAGAGGGAGAGAGAGAGAGAATGTGTGTGTGTGTGCTTGCCTCTTTTTACCTCGAATACGGGCTCGCATATACCCGTCAGCGTTCTTCGACACCTCAGTCTATCCTCATCTTCTCCGTTCGTCCCTCGTGCTCTCTTGTCCTTTCACGATACCTCGAGCTGGGTCGGATAATAGCCGTCTGTTTGTCAGATCATGCAATAATTAGAATGCAAATCTACTAGGTGTTCGACGTATGTAAAACTTTATTCGGTAATAGCTTCCGATCCTCCGCCTCTCTTCTTTACCCTTCCACCTAGAAACTCGTAAAATTTCCTGCTTCAGTATAAATCTACGCGTCGAAGATTAACCAACAATCCGGTTTAATCTGATTATTATATTTGGTAATTAATTACCGATTGTTTGGTAATTCGGATAATAAGAACTGGTGTTTCTCAAAATTATTCACAGTTGATGTTGGTAATAAGAACTACGAAAGGGGTAGACGTGGATTACTTAAAACATCGTTTTAATATCATGTTTTTTGTGGTGCCTTCGAGATTGAAAATAATTAACTCCTTATTAACGCCGTATTATAATTCTTGGATGAAGACTTTGAAAATCATGAAAACGTCTTTTGGTTTACGGCTTTAAAAAGTGGCCATAAATTCGCACGACAATAAGGTTCTTCGAAAGGTATTCGAACGGATGGACGCCTCTTCTGAGACGTTCGGATCTGATGGAACGGCAGACCGCAACAGCTCGGTGAACGGCACCGAGATACAGAGATTCTTACGAGCGGAAATACGACAGTATTAAAGTCGGTTTTACATCGGCCAGGAATGGATACGAGACGGTTAACGTTGTTCGTAGCGGGGATTTTCCTTCACGTTCCTATCGCTCGGTCCCCGCCGGATTTGTCCCTAATAGTGATTCTTACGAGTTTCGAGGCATCGCGGAGTTTCCCGATGCCCTGAACGGTCCCTTAAACGACTGTTTGCTTCGCTTATGCTCGAAACGATCGCAAGAACTCGCCTTCGCCCGCATTGCAATATTTAGTAGGCGATAAAGGTATCGAGAAATTTGGTTCAATCGAAGGGAAGTTTCTGAGATGCTTTTGACACGAACATGGTTGTTTAAAGCGAGTAATTAATAACCTCTATAGTTGGAATATATGTATGTAATATACCTACGGGACTTTAGTCAAATGAAATCTCAAAATGAGAAATTTTAAATCGGACAAAATAGCACTGTGGCGCTCGAAATAAAAAATAGGTAAGTTTATTTCGATAGTCAATAGACAATGCTATAGCCATTAAAAAATATAATATTAAAATACATATGTAATATAAGATAATCTCAAATGAAAATAATATACTTTCAAAAATATCTAGAGTTCAAAAGAACTAAAAGATAGGTAAAAAATCTAACAGTTTCTAATCCTTCAGCTACCAATCAGCTCTATAGAAGATTAAGATATTCGAAATAACGATACCTTCTCGAAGCGTAAATAGAAAGTCGAAGCATTTTGCAAGAACAAAAGATCTTCGATAAAATGAAATCTATTACTTTTCTATAAGAAATATGAAACAGCAATTTTGAACGTCGAAAAAAGTGCGAAATGGTTCCAATTTTCGCGTCTGTCTTCCTCTGGCGTCCCCGCTGGGACGTACGCATCTTTCCCGGGCGAACGAAGTTGCGGTCGCTCAACAAATAGATTACGTGCCCGTCGAGGGTTTTCCAGGGGGTTGTCTCGCGTCGACACTCCTCACACATGCTACTCACGTAGTCATCCCTCCCATGTTGCTCTCTCCTCTCCAAAAATTACAACGCGTTAGCTCGAGATCCGCTAAGCATTCCATTATTAAATCTACGCCCGTATTACCGTATGCCGTGCGAAAGGGGCCTGACACTCGAAGGGGGCCGACATTACGATTCAACTGGCGTCGAAGCCATCGAAACGGTGGAGACCGACGAACCACGCCGATTCGTTGTCGAGAGAGGTTGGCATAGATTAACCGTAATAACTTGCCTCGATTTGCGCGTATAGCACGCGCGATCGCGTTTAATCGCGCGACGATAACGTGACTCAATTCGAATACTTCGTTTACATCATTCTTCGCTATTCGATATGGCGGAAGATGGTGACTTTACTTTGAAGGAAATACGATTATTTTATCGATTGTGAATCAGTTTGCGATATGCAGTATTTGAGAAATTAATTTTCGATTGAAACTGGATTGATTCTGATTCATGCAGATATTGCTTTACGATACTTATTTCGTTCCTAATGAAAAGCACAAGTTAATTAATAAAAAGAAAATACTTGCCACCGTTTGTTTTAATGGTTTCATTTCTAAATGAATGAATTCGATAAGATATATTATTGTGCATTAATGCGCGATACATGTAAGATACGGAGTTTATTCTTGTAAAAGAATAAAGGGACAGGGGTGTACATATTTTTGCTCCGTGACAGGAATCCATTAAATTTGAGAGTTCCAAATTACATTAGACACCCATTGAAAAGCGACGCGGTCGAAGGATTGGTGTCGAACAATATGTTCTTTGAATAAATTACCATTGATCAAGGCTCGTGATGCGCGAGTCGCGAAATTAATCACGAGTCTCTTCCAGAGCCTCGTACCAACGATTCGCGGATTTAATTTCCCATTAGCATGGTCACACGTTGTTCGTCATTAAGGTTGTTTATTTGCCGGGGCTGGGGAGCGAACGGCGCTTAAGTTGAGCAACCAGAAACGATAGAAGCATTTCATTAGAAGAACACGTTCGCATACGAATCAACCGCGCACGATCCTCGAACGATAGGATACAATTCTTTTTTTCGCACACACCTAGTCGACAACTTATGAAAATCAAACAAGTGCGGACATTCGATAGCCGGAGGCTGTTAAAAACGTTAATTATTGGTTGAGGAACGTAATCACCGATCTCTCTCATGGACGTTCACGTAAGAATAACCGGCTCATTTTCAACAGATTTTACTTTCAAATCGTCCAAGACATTCTCTTTAAATGTTATTTCTACATACGAGAGGATAACCCTAGCGCTTCGTTGCGTCCTAGGGTTTACTTTAACAATTCTTCCGAAGATGACGTCGTTCATCGAAGGACAGTCCTCTGGCGATATTATAAGAATAGTAACAATATTGCAGTCTTTATAATTTATTCAACTATCACGCAGTGCAAAGCTGATGTCAAAGCTATGACTCTCAGACTATACCTACGTATGCCGGTGTTTTTTATACATTTCCGGGTACCAATATAGAACAAAAGTAAAGTGTATTAACAGTGCAATAAAGTTGCGAAGAGTTAAGGATGTACGGTTTAGAAATCAAAGGACACCAAGATTCAAGACTTTTTACGTTTCTAACCTAGGATACAAACAATATATATTACTTTCGACCTTTTGTACGAAATTAATTCCACTTTGTTAATTTTTCAACGTTTTATTTTCGCTCGTATCAGGCCCATATTTCGTCGATCGCAAAGTGCGGACAAACCTCGCGATCAGAGCGGAAAAAAGAGAAACGCGAAACCCGTTCGCGAGCGCGATAATCACCGGTCCGATCGGACTTCAAATTTGACAGGACACCGGTGGCGGCTGCCCTGTTCGCCGATAAATCTCCGACCCCCTCTAGGCCCTCCGTGTCGGCCGTCCGATCGGCATGCCCGGCCCAGGAGAAGAACAGTTCCAGCGGCACGATTTACCGGCAAAACGAGTGGAACCGCCGCGAAAAACCGGAACGTTCTTGACGGACGGGTGACTAAATCGACCCTAAAGTAGTACCGTCGCCCTGGCACAAAGAGACACGAGGCGACCCAACCAACCAGCTGAACGCTGCAACCAAACAAAGAAAGAACAGGGATCTCTACCTTGAGAGAAATAGAGAAACGAGAACGAGAGAGTAGAGAAAGCACCTTGTGGTCTGTTCTTGTCACGGAGACCGGATACCCTCAGAAAAACTTCGCGCCTGTGATCTCACCGCGCGAGAGGATTTAGAGTTGTTTATCTACTTATTATGTCAGCCCGGGCTAATTGGGCATATTTGAGGATCAGTTCTCTGGGTGGATGCTCGCACGTATATCTACAGTGTATAAAAGAGATCGACGGAGCTCTCATCGTCCGGTCCCCTCGTCCGCGGCACGATTGCTCCGCGTTCGTGGCATTTCGCGGGGGCTGCGATTACAAGAGGATAATATCTGGCTACGAAAGAGACGGAAGCCGTGTCCGTGCCGGTTGCTCCGCTCTGGTCCGAGCTGAGGCAAGAACGTACGCATAACTTTCAACGATCATGACTCGGCTACCATCCGTCTTTAGGGAACTATCGCGCCATCAAGCATCCCACCGTTGGCCCCGGCGATCCTCTCCCCTGTCTTTCTCTCTGTTCTCTCTCTTTTGCCTTCTTTGCTTCTGTATTCTCGTCTTTATTCCTCTCTACTCCCGTGACCACTCTCTTTTTCAAGCTGGTACCGTCTCTGTGCTCCGGCTTTTTCTGCGTCTTCCCTGGATTTCGTGCCGCATCGGCCGTCTCGCTCGAAAGATGCATCGCTTCATTCCGCGCCAACGGACGCAGATTTTCGAGGCCGCTACCGAGCGGAATGTCCCGAGCCCGGCTTTATCGGTGATCGATCTTGAATGGTGCACGGCTCGTCCGAGATCGCCGGTGATCCTGGAATCGCCGCAGCTGATACCGTTCCCGCTGGAATTCCTGACAGCCGTTCACGCGCGACTCCGCCGCGCCAGATAGCGCTTTTTCCAGCGACCGTTCTCGCGTAAAAGGGCTTCAATGGTCAAGGAAACTTGAGATCCGTGAGACGATTCGGGGGGGTTAGAATCGGAGGCCTTTGAACCGAATCATTTCTAATATGGTTGCGTTCAAATTTTTAAGCGGCAGGTTGAAATTTTTAGTTTCTTAAGTTGACTTTTTTTGGTCCCTGAAAACATAGTTTCAAATACACGTTATAGCTGTTACAATTAAGGAGATCGACGGGCAAGTAGTACAAGTGCAAAAACGAAGTACATGTTTTTCAAAAATGAATGAAGCGTACAGATACGTAACTCTCATATTTATTTAGAACATGTTACATTTAAGATTGAATCGTACATCGTAGCGTCGGGTTGGAAGAAGAAAGAAGACAAAATAAAATGTATTCAACGAAAATGGCTGTTCAAAGAGGTGGAAGGTAGACTATCCGCCGCTGAATAGAACGTATGCAGTAAGCCAGTGAGGTTTATTAATATGATTTATGAGGAGAAGGGGCGAACACCATCCGTCGTTTTGGCCATGGTTACTCGAGGTTCCTCTGACCGTCTTCCGCCTTGTGTCGAATCGATCGATTCTTGTTTTGCCTAACCACGAATGCGTTCATTCGGAGGGCGTGGGTTGAAACAATGCGGGTTACCTCGTCGATTCGGTACCCTTTGTAACGGGACTCGAGCTGGATCGTGTCGGAAACTTGGTCCTTTCTAAAGACCATGTCAAATCGTGTCGCGAAATTTTATGTTGCCTAACGATCGCAATTACAGTTGATTGATGTGTCGTGGCTGAGTGAATGCAAGTGCAACTCGATTCGTAAATGTCAGGCAGGTGTGCAATACGATCGTCTATCGATGTATGATTGGAAGGGAAGGTTGGAGACAGGCGAAGTTCATATTTATGCAAATTCGCAGTCTTCCGGGTAATATGGTCTTGATGAGAATTTCTTTCAGCTCTTACACTCTTAGGCAACTCATTTTCTCGCAATTTTGAATCCTCAATTGGAGTCAATAGGTCATAGATGATCACAACAATTTAAGATAAATTTGAATCAAGTAATTTAATTTTAGAATTGTTAATTTGCATTCAGTATATATTTTACGCTATAAATGCCATAAAACATAGGGTACGAATAATAGCTTATAATATCTCAGATCTTGTAAATTTCTTCCACGATTCCACTGTTGCAATTAAAGAGAAAAGGAAATTGTAGAAGCTTCTGATCCCGTAACCTGTGCTACGGTTCAGTCGATTTCTAAATTACAAACATTAGAAGCATACGATAAATATTTCTATAAAAACACCGCATAAATCTTTCTCATCTCGAGAACTCTTTTCTGCCTCTTTACAACCCTTCCATTCTCTCATGGAGGTCTCGATCCGCCTCGTTCTTGCAGCTCGACCGACCACGTCCTCCAATCGCGCGTCTCCACGATTGCTCTAAAATGGTGCACAGTGCTTGCAACGCACTATCGGTTCCATTATCCATAAAGGAATTAACGACTTTCTTATCGCGAGTACCCAACCTGGCCCTCCTTACCCATGTAGCATCCACACGTGGAAGGGGTGGGAAAGGGTTACTCAGCGGACGATTTATCGTACAATTAGCACCGTTTATCCGGCCACGCGGCGGAACATAAACCCGAAAAGGCAGCGTATAGCCAGACGACCGGTTTAACGACATCCGTCGCGGTGTTCGCGTAGTAGATCGCGGACCGCCGGTATCGCGGTTCGAACGCGTCTTGCAACTTAATAAGCTGTTGGACCCCGATCAACTGCTTCGTGTCCTCGCAAAGTCACAGAATCTGGTCCAAGAGTACGCAACCAAGCGGCCCGGTGCACGCCGACCGAAGCGTGTAAACGCGCCGGAGATTCGTGGGCTTGTGTTATTGGCCGACGTCACGCGATTTATCGTGTTCCCGCCGGTTATTGTAAATTGCCCGATGAAAGAGCGAACGGGACGGAGAATTTAGTGGCGCGATTATCATATTCCTATGACGTTCTAGTTGGAATCGCAGCCGCTCTTTGCTGTAGATAAATTCACGCTTATCGGTAACGCATAACGTTGCCGTGGAGAGTGAGTTGTGATATCATCGTGGCCAGGTTCGTTTTTCCGTCGGTTTTGTCTGAACGGGAGTTTGAGTGATTAATTTTTGTTTGGACATTTAAATATTTGGTGGAACAATGGATGAAGAATTCTAATTAGAAATTGAGTGTCTCCGATGGATTGCCTTAATATCTTTGCTATGGGTATTTGCTTTGGTTCTATATAGATCGGAGCAATTTTTTTTTCTTTTTTGATAGAAAAGGCATATGCATGTGGATATCTTATCGCATGCTCTTCGCTTGGAGATCTGGATATTTGGTACAATAAAGAGCAGAGTTTCTGTTATAAGTTGAATATGTGTGATAATTATTATATCTAATATTCTTGCAACTGTAAATACATACTTCATTCCGTTTCATAAAGATTCAAGCAGTTTTTGTTAATACAAAAAAGATATTTGTACAAACATTTAAATACTTTTTCATAATTAATTGTACATATAATGGAAATATGTTTAATACAGAGATGAAAATTTGTTTGGTTGCGGTTAAGATGAAAAAAGAGTTTCGATTTCTATGTCGGAAAAAAGCACGAAAATTACTCAAATGAGTCTGCTAATTTCCAGCTCGCGATCGGCTTAAATAAACAAGCGATCGGATGGCAGGAAAAATTTATTGCTACGCAGAGCGACTAGGAATCGGACGGGGCGGTCGTAAACGTTTGAGTTACGATCGATTCGATCGACCCGTTCAAATTCCTATAAATTATATTTATAGGTGCACAGCAGATTCGATTCAGAAACGATAATTGTAATTTTGCACGGCGTTACTTATGTATCTAAATACTTGAGTTCCTCATATTGTCCCCTAAACGCTACCTTAAAAATGTCAAAGAGCCAAATTCCAATATCCACTCTGAATTTCAATCTTCGACAATAATCCAATACTGTTGTATAAGTATCGATTCATTGGTGAACTAGACTTTGATCCACGTTCTCCTAAAACACGGATAAAAACTATATGTATGCTGATCAAAGAAAAGAATGCAAAAAATATAGAAAAATAAACCTCCATGATTATAGTAAAGAAAATAAAACTCGGTTAATGAGCTTCCAAAGTACCTTAAGAAAAGATTTAGACTTAAACCTATAAATTGTAACTGTAAAATGGAAAATAGAAGATCACCAAATCTTTTGACGTTACTTGAAAGTGAAATTATGAAACTGTTTATGCCCAAAGCGTCCTCTGGATGCGATTAAGAGTTCAAGAATCCTTTTTATCGTTAAAAATAAATTTCTCTTCTGGAGAACGTGTGAAGAAATCGTAATAATTGCAATTAGTCCACGACCTGGGACAAAGCTACGTCGATAATTACGCGACTAACCCACCTCGGCGTCCAAGTAAATGTATATATTCCCTCGGTCCAAGGTTCTCAGCGGGCTTGTAAAAACGTTTTCCTCGGTGCACGGCACGTACGTAGATCCCAGCCGGTCGGATCGAGGCGAGAGGCGAATTCTCTCGTAGCTGTGGACCACGGTACGACGGGCACGTATATATACGAAGTGGTTGGGATGAGGGAAGCGCGCAGATCCACACGAAAGTAGCGAGTGGTCAGCGCGTCGAATACCAAACGAACGAGTGTCCGCCCTGCGGATGACGGTGGCGTGCTGTACATAAGGTATGATCGTGTCCACGGACACGGATGCGGGAGAGAAAGAGAGACAGAGAGGGAGAGAGAGAGAGAGAGAGAGAGAGAGAGAGTGAGAAGAGAAAGTGGTAACGCAAAGGGATGAGAGCGACACAAAAGGCGTGTAGTGTGGAAGAAGCGCGAAAATCGCATGAAACGAACGAGGACGGGAGGAAAGGGAGCACGCGACGATGATGGAATAAAAAAAGGAGAGAAGAGAGTAAACGAATCGATACAGACGACGACGATGTTGTTGCATCGTGTGGCTCGGGGTCCACGTTCCCCTCGGGACCGGAACGGACGATTTCCTCGGGTTCTGATCAAAGGGAAGGCCGCTGGTACGCGTAAATTCTCACCGTGTAATATTTCATGAGACGTTTCGCTTTGTCGATGGCCGTCCGCGCGAGGAATAGGGAATGCCGTGTGGCTGTCCGACGAGCTGTGCACACTATGCTCGCCACCGGCTCGCTGTCTTCCGATAGGCGAGCACACTCGGCTCGCGTTCACCTCTCTGCAAAGACCTGGTCGAACGAACGAACGAACTGACCAGGGAACGGAACGGCCCCGCCGGCCTGAAGGGGGATAATTGCACCGGACACGATCCGCTGTCTCGAGGTCTCTCACGCGAGACAGGAAGGCGAAGGAGGAGACGAAGGATGGAAAAAACAGGGAACGTCGGCCATTCGCGGACGTTCTGTCGCCGCTTAATCGGCCTCGATTCATGTAATTCTACCCTCTCCTATCTTCTTTCTGAATTATTGCGTTGAAGCTTGCCGCATGTACTCGTTAGGCACCGATAACGGTATGGAATAATAGAAAATTATGAAACGGTTGGCCGATTGATCGCCGAGAATTCAGTCGAGGTAAAGCGGGGGACTTCAACCACGTAGGATCTCAACGCGTGAACAAACGACGTGTCCGCAACAACTACAATGGCGTCGAGAGATATGCTGGTAGCAATGCATATATTAGGCACAGCGATAAACCGTAAATAATATAAGTCTGAAGATTGGTGGAAAGTGTCGCTTTGAACAGAGTCCCGTGACCCGTTCGGCATAATGATTCATGCACGTGCAACACACGTCGCCCAAGTGACACGACGTTGCTGTGGCAAGATAATCGCAGTGAGTCTTTAAGGTCAGTCACGGATAATGAGCGTCGTCCCTTCTCGCGATACGCTAACGAAGTGCGGCGATTCGCGTTAAAAACTTCCAGCTTTGTAGCAGATCGTTAAACGACAGAAGATCACGTTATTCTTCGTTGCATTTCGCGTTTTATTGGAGTTAAATGGTTCTTCTTGTTACTCTCTCGCTCTTTCTCTCTGAAATAACTACTAAATTATCTGATAATAATGACAAGATTGAAGTTTCTATTAAGTAAGGTGAAGTCGAAGCAAGCAACTTATTGACCCAGTATTTCTCACCAGTAAACTCTTCCAAGGAAACGTGCAGGGAACCAATGGAATCGATATTCTCCATCAACTCCACGATTTCCCACTAACTTTCCAACTAGCAGAGATAATGTGTGCGAAATTAAGATTGAAAGATAGCCATGGAAATTCTGCAATTTCTCAAGATTTCTTGCACCTGTTTAAACAATAAGAATGGTGGTCCTGTGGCTTCCCCGAACCGCCATTGTGAGATTTAAAATGCAATCCTGGTCGTCATACTTCGTACGCTGCATTCGGAATCGGCGACGATTTAAGGAAATTCAAACCGCGAATTTTACCCATAATTGGATACCAACGGCCAAGGTCACCGGTCGTTTCAATTCGGATTCTGTCCGCTATCGAAATTTCATTCGAAATTCCCGTCGGCGAGATCCTCGGGCATTTGGACATCTGGTGAGTTTCGTGCGTCTCGCGGTTGGTGCATTTAGAAAACTATCTCGGGGTGGAAAGGGGAGGTCTTGGGGTGGGGAAGACGGAGACGACGTTTTAGAATTCACGTGATGGCGCGCACGGCTCCGCCACCGACGACCGCTCTTCCTCCCGGACATTTTAGCGACTCCCGTGCTTCGCATCCACGAGCGATTTCGCTTCTTTGCCCTAAATCTAAAGGCTCTCCGGATTCTGTATCTGCCGGTGTCTTAAATTCGCTTTTCACACTGTTGGTACTGCGGAAGCTGTAAAACCTGGAAAACCTTTGAAGCCATTTTACACGAGAAAATTTGAATTTCAGCTGACAAAAAATCGACTTTTAGAATGAAAATTCGAACGTGCTACGATGATGTATGTATTTATTCTCGTATAGATAATGGCGATGATAATAATAACCATGGCAATATAACAATGATACGATATAATGAGGTGATCCGAAAACGCAATATGATATGTATACTACTATTTCGCTCGCCGACTCGTACTTAACCCTGTTAATCGTCAGCGATCGGTGCTGTGGACCAATTATTAAAACCCACGAACAAACGTAATTGTAAGACACGTAAATTTGAACGAAATATTTTCCTGTATAAATCCGAATTAAATAAGACGAAGGAGTCGTTGGTATTCGGAGTAAATCGAAATCGATTTCGAACGCTGACGCGCCGTACCCGGTTGGTCATCAAGAAGCAATCACGAGGCGGTTGAACCGGAACCGACGAGAGACGTAGGTACGTCGGTTCGTTCGTGGCTCGTCGGGAACGTCACCGGTTCTCCGGTCGTCAAGGTTCCCCCGTGCAACACGCATTTTTGCTCGCCGCGGACCGATAGATCGACCGGTTGACGTAACGCTCGATGCAAATCACCGAGTGACAGGTGAACGTGCACATCGTTTGCGGTGGATGGAGTTCCGCGGGAGCGCAGCGTGACGCGGCTTGATCTCTTCGTTACCGGATCGGGACCGCGAAAGGGAACGAGAGGCACGAGATGATGCACGGGCATCGGAAGCACGCGGCTTGAGACGAAGACGAGAAACGAGGGAGAAGGAAGCAGACACGTTTCTGTGGGAGCACGTTGCGCAATTCGAAGTACACGACGAAGGCAGAAGGAAGCGCAGAGACAACGACGCATTCACGAACGTCTCTAGGCTGCACGTCGTGCATCCATCGAAGAGGATCGCGGTGGTTATCGGAGATAAATCATTCGCGGCGAGTAAACGAAGTAGTGTACTCGTGGATCTGCTTGTTGCGAACAGGAAGTAACCACTGGCGATCTTAGGTAGCGAACATGAAGAAAGAGAGAGACAGAGATAGACAGGGAAAGAGAGAGAGTCAGAGAGAAAGAGAGAGAGAGAGAGAGAGGGCTCGTAATCGATTCTTATCGTTGCGAACTCGCAGATACGCGAGTAATGAGGATTTATATTAATTCCGTTATTCCATCTCAGTTCCAGATTTGTTGGTCGATTGAACTTGCTTTTGTGGCAGAGGAATTATCGCGAGTTAGGTACATTCAACGAATCGATTTGCACCCGTTGGAAACGTTAATTGCCGTGTTAAAAGTTAACGATGACACGGTATATTGTTATATTCCGTTTCAATAACGGGTCGTATTAATTCCCATGGAAATTAAAATTAATTCCTATCGATAATCGTGGTCGCTCCTGATAACTGAGCCTGTTTTGCGAATAATCTATCATGATATTGTGCCGAGTTTATTTAAACTTTGATAACAATAAGAATACATGCTGATGCCACGACAAGTGTTCATCTTTCGTTCATCGTTCGTTTATCAAACTTGTCGACTGCCGTATCTTCCGTATCGTTTTAGAATCGAATCTTCTCATCCTAGCACAACCTTAACGATTCTGTCCTTCCGTGAATGAGCGCTAAGGGATGCACCCATCGAGATGCGAAAGTATCCATCCACGTTGGATCCCCACTTCAATCAGGCTCAAGTTTACAGACCGCGCGGTGGCTGTGGCAAGCGCGTCAACGCGCCGTTCGTAAATTCTCGGCGGACAAACTGGCAAGAATAGTTCGCATAATTCTTCAAGGCCTACCAGTTTTGACGGCGGCAGGCGGCCTATCTTGGCACAATCTCTTTCTCTCCATCCCCCGCCCCTCTTCCCCATCACCCTTCTTCTTTCTTTTTCCTCCTCTCAGCCTCTCTCTGCTCTTCCCTCTCCTTTTTCCATTTTTTTTTCTTACCTCGTTCTCTTCGAGCCGGTACGTCAGCATCGGCTTTGGCTCGCGCGAGCGATGGAACCTCTCGAGACCAGATCCTCGTGGAACAGGGAAGGAGAGGCTGGAAGAATGCGGCACCCGATGGCTGGAATAACGTTGCACGCGGATATGAGATACGGTGAAAGTGGATCGTTAGCGCGACGTGTTATCGCAACTCCGCGATAAATTGACGTCTATAGAGAATGTCTGTGTCGTTTAGAGGAATAGGCAAATGAAGAAGTTATTAGTACGGGCGTGTGCGGTTGCATTGGTCGTTAGAAGCTAATTAAATTGTCCTAGAAATTAAAGTGGACTCCGCTGGTCGCTGGTGAACGCACACTTACGCTAGTCGATTAACGAGTTCCTCGAAACTCTTATTAACAAGTCTGCTATCGGTCCCGATCTCCGATAGTTCCAGGAATCGCTAGGAATGATACGTGGCGCGTTACGCCGTGATACGATCTGTGGACGTGTGTACACGTGGGTCGAGTTGATTTCTGATTAGTTCGCGTTGCACAATGAGGAATTGGAATCATCGCTGCTTGTTGTAGGTGAACGGTTCGCGGATGATCGCTCAGCGCTTTCAGAGTCCTGCGTTTATTCAAACTAATGGCGATTCAAGGTTAGCTGACTGAGCTGTATAGTAGATCGGCGATCGATTGTTCGCGGTAGATGCCTCGACTCGCTTCATCGAAGATCTATCTTCAAGCCGAGCTAAAAGATTTTTTTTTATTGTAAATTGACTTGGAAATTGCAAACCCCGCGTGGAATTCCACGTGCATAGCCAACTGGTTATCTTTTAATTTTTCGCTTATGTAAAAAGTCCATGATAAATGTTATCATTACGGTTATTTTGCTGTCCGGCTTCCTTCAAATTTATAAGGTTATATCATTCATTTTGTGCAATAGTAACATTCTTCTTTGTATGCGAAAAAATAAAAATTAAAGATTAAGTTTCGCTTGTATGTCGACTATGCTCTGCAGAGATTTTAGTTTCATTTGTTAAATTTTTATTCCACACAAACTGGACAGGTTTGTTCGTTGAACAAACGTACAACGAAAGCGGTACATGCTATGGGAGTATAGCGCAACCATCTCGAATCTAGTCCATTCTTTTTTTCACGGTCGCGCGACTCGAAGGCCGTCAGAACGTAACAAGCCGAATTCGCGGCCCGTGACAGAAGCTAGTGGAAAAAAACCGTGTTGCTTATCCGTCCTTGATACGAGGCTGCCCAATTCTCAGAATGATGTCACCGCGTTCAAGAATGGAGCATCTAAAAAAGAACAATCAGGATTACTGGCTTAAATTGAATTCCCTCCGCGTCACACAATTGTGAGATTCTGCTGATTCTAATTATTACCTATGCATCGATTGAACTGTATTATATCGTTCCTGGTATTCGTCAATTGCGTTAATCTATTCAGTGATCAACACTTCGTTAACCATTGTATCGGTTTTCCCGATCTGATCGCGGGAAATTCAACCATTAGGAAAGAACTGATGACGAATTTAATAGTGCAATTTAGTTTTCATTAAAATCCGGAATTCTGTTTAAACGCTTACTCTTCTCCGACTAAGGAAATTGCGTTAATATACACATGATATATAGAAAATGTATTTTAAAATTATTTTATTGTTTTGTATCTAAATATGGAAGAAACACATTGTACATTCTTGTTCACGAAGATGGAGGAAACGGAAAAAGTTTGATAATCGCGTCTCAACTGGACGCCGTTGAGTTATCGAGTCGGTTCGATGTTCTCCACGGAATCGGATTAAACGCGTCACGCGCAGAAGCCCGTGAAGGGAAACGAGCAGCTGGACTGATTTTAATTCCGCCACTGGCTCATTGCCCGCTTCGATTTTCGCGTGTTGTCGTTCTCTTCGTTCAAACTATGGCCATAGAAGTCTAGACCTCGTGACTATCTTCTAAATTTAATATTGGTCTGTCAATAATCTTCTTCGTTGCATCTTCAAGCTATCGAAGTTTACTTCTTGAAACAGTTCATCCAATCATACAAATGATTTCATACGAATGGAAAATAATGAATTTCTTTATTCTCGAGATCGTTTGGATTTTTGATATCAGATGTGAAAAGTGCCTACTTTCAACTATTTTCAGGCAAATAAATAACGACAAATATGTTACATGCGATGACATTTTTAAACGTAAAGTTTATACACTGCATCGCTCTTGTAGAAAATTATATTGGAATCGGCAAGCGTGTAAATATTAGATTAATGCCTTCTGCACGAAACAAATATACATTATACAAGCGCGATTCCAAGAATGTGGAAATTAAACGCTACGCCATTTTCCAGTGGTTGCAGAACGCGTGCACCTTGAAGTCTTGGCGTACTGTTTAATTCAATGGGAAAGGATGTCTGAGATCTCCCACAAAGAAGATAATTTCATTGGGTCACGGTCTTCTTCATGGCTTTTCGCATTGTATACATAAAAATTCGTCGTGCAAGGTTCAAGGATGAGGTTCGTCTCGCTCAGGCCACTTCCGACGCATAATTTCGTTATTGTCGGGATAAGAGAGACGGGGCGACATAAACGAACGTCGATGTGTAGCTCCAGCCTCGTTTGACCCTGCACGGTTGAACTCTCGTCGCGTGACACGTTGTAAATCACCGGGGCCCGACGTAGTAGCGATACGTGCCTGACCAGTTTGATGGCTGCGGCTCATTGACGCGGTTCCTCGGTGCCCCGCCATTCACAGGATTCGTGGGTGCGTTGCATATTCGACTGCATCTGCTCGCATCGGCTGCCATTCGGGCTCCCTCGATGGTATTCCCCGTGAAATTTCCTCAAATATCATTGCAGAATATTTTCGAAACTCTAAGAAAATTTGTTTCATTTTATTCTAATTCTATGAAGATTTGGGTTTTGAACATCATGATTAGTTGTGTTACAGATTAGGTAGCTTTCTTGGAAATGCAGTAGAAATTCAATTTTGGTAATTTTCTAATTTTTATTTTACATGGCCGTTAAAATGGAGTATTTTTTGCGTGTTTACAGAGTTAAAAAGAGAAGCAAGTTATTTGATTTAAATTCATGATGTTTTGTGGAAAATCAAGGGTATAATTGGTATTACAATGATATCAATATCTTTGGGATATTCAAGAAATTGAAGATACGTATTTAATCTGAAAACCAAGTAAAAAGACAGTCTTATCGTTTTTACCAGATGTACATTTATCACACTTTTGTAATCTTCGAATAAAATTTGTACAGCTTTCGTGAGAAAAAGCATCGAATAGAAAATCACGGTTTTTAATAATCTTTCTTTAATTGAAAGAAGGATACGTCGATAAAGAGTCGGGATCATGAGAGTGAGACGACGCGACGGCATCTGAACTGGTCTGCTTTAATGATATCGTGGCGGCGTAGGTAAGCGCGCACAACGCAACATATACACACACTCGTACACACATGTACATACCGCGTCTATAATGTATTCTGACCACGTGGCTTATCAACCGTTCGACCGAATGAACTTATCGAGGAACTAGCTCGCCTCTCGGTGTGCGTACCCGTGGCCGCTCTCGGTACCGCGAATAATCCCGACCGGCCGTGAAATATGGCGTTAATTCCGATCTCGGCTACTGATTTAGACGGCACCGATTTGCACCGCTAATTCGTTCCACGGTGTGCATTAACCTTACACGATGGTTAGAGAGTCACGCGTTTAACCTTTAGCGATCCTCTTCTGTCCGCGTTGTCCATTTTTATTCTCATCTTATAGCATTTTGGATTTCCCTCAATCCTGTATCTGAGGATTAAGTTATTAAATATCTAAAGATTTCGATGACAGATCGAAGGATTTGTAAGAAAATCTGTTCGATTCTGATCGTTATGAGCCTTAGAAAAAGAGAGCGAGATTACTTGAGAGTGTCACGAATTAAGTTCTTCTCAGTGACTGTGTATGTAACTTCAGAGAGCATAGAATAATTCTTAATAACTTTATTGTACGCTTACAACAACTGAAGTATAATACTCTAAATAACCAGGGTTCAACGTTTGACCATTTAGCTTCGTGTTTCGGTAATGACCCGGTAAGAGAGTATGTTGCCGAGGTGGCGCGACAACGAGCTGCTGAATCGCGCGCGACTCTTCTTTTTAACTCATCGTCAGAACCATTACCTACCGTGGTCCGCCTACTAGAGTAGCGACTTCTACTCTCGACGCTCAGCCTCGATACTCCCGCTGGCCGACCGAGATCGTGGATAACAGTTATTAGGGGCTTTTTATAATGCGCGCGTACCCCGCTCTCTTTCTCTTTCTCTTGGTACCACGCCGGTTTTGCTCCTCGTTGCTCTCGCAGTTCGCGGCAACCACCTACCAGAAGGCCGGCTAACCATCGAGAGCCCTTCACGAGAGAGTAAGAACGAGAAACGAGGAACGAAAGGAGATGGAAGCAAGACGGGCAAGAGAACGAGAAGAAAAAAAGAAGCTCCTGTAACGTTTACCCGTGCAACCGCGGTAAACGTATGCGTAGGACACTCCCAGCCACTTAATTATATATAATTATCGGCATTTTAATAACTAATCATTTTCCCTGGCTTCTTCTTCTTCCTCCGCAATTCTGTGGAGAAAGGAGCAGCTTCCGATGACGAACTCCGCTACCGTATCTCCGGCTCCTTTTGCTCCTCCTCCCTCGGCAAGCGTATACGCATCGTAATCATGCCGGTGTCTTTACTCGAACAAACGAACCGAGATCCTATCGATAAAAGGGAATCGATGGCAGCCAGTATAAGGATAGATGAATTTGTGGATCAGACGTAATTACCGAGTCATCTAATCGTGAATGTAACTAGTGTTGACAAACGAGAGTTATCGTGGGCTGTTGAAGATAGGTTACCAGATGTTTAATGAAACAGCGATAAAATGAGAGAAACAGGCTAAAGTGATGGTAAGTTTTGAAGAATAAAAGGGATATCAGAGAGAGAGAGAGAGAGAGAGAGAGAGAGAGAGATGTTCAGATAAGATAAATAGGTTAGAGATTTAACAGAAAAAAGGAGTCTATATGTTGTAAAAAGCACCTGCTGTATGCCAGTGGTATGAGTCTGTCTGAGTAAGGCACGCAACGTTAGCGAAATCAGATAAGCAAATTATTAATAGCCAGACACGAAGTGGCTTATAACGAGCGACTAGAATGGGAAGAAGGTTTCGAAAACATCGTAGCTTGTTGATCGCTTCCTCCTCTTCTCATCAGCGTCATTAACCCTGTGGAAGTCGCGGTTGATCTGACAGATAGAGCAAAATCTTGTTATAAATGTTTTTAATTTGTCCTGAACTGTGCATCAGTAAATACGCTGCACATTGATAATCATCGTTCATTTACTTTACTCGCAAGGGAATATTTGTATTTTATTTAATAATCATAAATTGTCTTCGCATTAATAAAATTGAACATTTTTATCGCGCGTATATAATTTACTATATCTTTTAGATACACCACAAACCAGTATTAAAATTTTTAGGGTTGCGACCTCCATAAAGCTAAAGACAACCCCTAAATCGTTTCGCGAATCCTATTTCCTATCCCTCGTCGAATCTTCCGATTGCGTGCCAACGGTGATCGATTGTCGAAGGAAGAGGCAGGAAGAAAGCAGGGAAAAATCGCAAATTCTGCGTGCGCGACTTGGCCTATCGGTCGCCAGAGTACGCAAGGAGATTCGCAGGGGTGCGCTCCGGCCGAGCGCCGCTCGTAAATATCCCCCGGAACGTAATTAAAAGCTATCGATTTGTCGTAAGCCGCGTAATTGCACGAGTTACTACGCGCTTCGAATAATCGCCGCTCCCGACTGGGAAACTTCGTAGGGCCGCGCCGACGGAGATAACGGAATATTTACATATTATCGCGAAGCCTGCACGATCCACCTACGCCAGCCGCATGATGAACCCGTCAGCCTCCGCGTCCAAAAGGGATTGTGTTCGTGTCATGGATTTCGAATCCGCTTCCGTCTTCAGTAGTCAAAGAAATTGATGGTTCCATTGGAATTTGCTTGGAAATACTGAATTTCATTGACTAAATCTTAGAATGATACAACCTTCCGCTTTCTTAGTATTTAAAAGATATTTTGACGTGTTTATGTGATATTCAGGTAATGGCGATTTCTTTCTAGGATTTCCTGTGACTAAAGTTCCCCTCGAGTCTAGTCTATTGGCCGTGTCGCGGGTCGTAAAACAGCGAGATCCCTCTTCGTGATTAAAAGACCGTCGACGCTGTCGTTCGTTATGTAGACTGTTCCATGATTCTTCCATTTCCTGTGACACTTTCTATGTTTCAGTTTCGACGAGTTGAGTGTTTCAAAGAATACGTAAATAGAATAGTACGACGTTAACCGGCTGCGTTTTTCTTCATTAACTGACTGCTGCTGATTCTTGGAACTAACATACTTAAAGTAAACCTCTTGCGCAATAATTTGCCAATAATATTAATGATAATGGCAAATTACAAATTAGAGCTTGTAGACTTCTCTTTTACAATTTCAAAGTGAATAGGATAATCGCATTCTCTTCTTATGTTTTAATTATTTGAATTTCATTAATAATATCAATTCTGATGTGCAAGGCGGTCTTGATGTTACATATGCAAAATAATCAAATGTTTCGAGTATCCATATATACTGTATACACTTAGCAAAAAATGAGTATACCATGATTTACCTAAAAATGCGTATCTCCGTTGCCAACTAGCGAAACTGCTACATAAACTAAAAATCGTAATGGATTGCGAGACATTCGGTTCGAGTGAAAAAATGCAACCAGCACGAGCGTGCCGTGAGTCGAGAACACGCGAAACGCGATACGAGTAAAATGAGTGTAGGGGTGGGTTGACGAAGGTCATATAGATTTCAGGACACCCGACACCTTCGAATCAGCTGGGGGTGGAGCCGGATCGCTCTGCTTGTTTCTCGACTTTCACGAGCACTAGGAACACGTGTCCGTCGCGATGCTTAATTTCACCGGCCGGTGAATATTAATCTCGATCTTCCTGTCGCACAAAGTCAATCGACGCCTTGTGCAGGACCAGTCTCGTTCCCTCAAAAAAGCAAAGGCTGCCATTTGCTGAGCTTGTGGTTCTGGCTCGCGTGGTTCCATACTTTTCTATGCTTAGCCTGCAACGATGAAATACGAAAACGGCAACTGATCGCATCCGCCCATGAGGATCAACTGTTTTCTACCTTTTTCTCCTCCAAACGAGTACATCGGTGTGGCGAGTAGCGTCGCGTGATACCGGTCAATCATCACCATGGAGGGCTAGTCGTTGAAAAACTACATGGATGCCAGCTTCCTGACTTTATATATGCAATAATATACGTGTTTTTATATACACCGTATTGAAAACGAACGCTTTAATTCCCTTAGCCTTTCCTACATTTGAATCAGTCATTTTATCTTTTCTCTTTTTGTCTTTTTCTCGTATTTCCTCTGTTATTCGCGAGAAACTAAGGTTAATTGTCAAAATATTAGTAACCACATTTGCCTAGAAACAGCGAACAAAGTGCTCATTCATCTGCGATATTTTTCTCTCTTGCTTCTCGGTCCTGTCGTTGTAGTTAGATAGCATTTACATTCATTCATCGTACACGTGTATATTTACTGAGAAATATTCTTATGCATGTGGCCTCACGAATGAGAGATTTAATCGCGGCTATTCGTAAAGCTTTCGTTCTCGGTAAAATCTCATTTGTGTTTTAATATCCTTGTAATTTCTGTCGGTCAGATTCGCGGCCATTTCCGAAGATGTCAGGCGTCCCAATTTTCAGGCGAGTCACGTTGAATTATCGCGAACGCATCGTCGGCGAATTAATTTTCTCGCTCGATTGTGCAAGCGAATTTGCTTATGGGAGATGGTTGGAGCGAAATTTTCATGGAAAGGAGGCGGTAGGAAAGTTTAAGGGGTGCGACACTCCACTCGAGCGGCGAAGTGGCCGAGCTTTATGAAGCACATACAGTAATGGTTACCTCTCTTAGAAGTTGGGAGAAGGGGGCGATCCAAAACGCTCTGTATGTGTAGTTCCGCGAGCATTTTGCAGATCCATGGATTCGTGAACGCCCGTAAGTGGACTGCCTTCTGGTAAGGCAACGGTGAAGCTAACTCGAGTGAAGTTAAGGAGGGGCTTGGATGGCTCTTCCCACGGGAATAGGAAATCCAATCCACCCCGTGGTTCCGTCTTCCCTTTCCTTAAACCCTGGAATGCATAAATCACTCCTCTTGCCCTCTGTCGCGACTGCTCCTTGCTAACGTTTCGCTTCCTGTCGATGCTACATAGTTTCACTACAGCTTCCTTCGAATTACCCTACTCTGATCAAAATGCGAATATTTGCTGGCTACTGATGATAACAATTCAATTACGTCTTGATCCATCAACAAGTTTATCGCTAATCGAATAAATAGTTCTCGCAAATAAATCTATTTCCATCCTCATAGTATAATAATATGTATGTGGATTATTGTAAAAGATTTTTTGACGCAAGCAACGAATACGTTAACCTACATGTCAGTTTACAGCTTTGGCTATATGCTTTGGACCATTTTCCAATATCATTTCTTGTTCAGCATTATGCTAAAGTTTGCTTACGACACTCTAAATCTGTTTGTTCGAAACGAGAAAGAGATTAGGATATAGAAATTTAACGACCGTAGTTTAGACTCCTTTATCTTTAAATAAATCGTTATTTCATTATCAAATGATCTAACATGCAAGATAACGAGTCTATTATACATTCTTCTTGCACCGGTTTCCATAACAAATGACAAAATAGACATTAGAGAAAACTAACACGTGACACGTAGATAGCCGAGCAGAGAGACGATTTGCGTACGCGTGCAACGTACACACGTATGGGTGACAGAGGGGTTGAGGGCGGTTGGTAAATGTAAGCAGTAAGCCATTTTCCAGACGATGAGGCGCGAAGCCCTGTTCAGCCTCTTAGCACGGGTAATCCCTGCTTTACCAACCGAACCAGCCGGGGAAAGAAGCCACCCGCAGGTGCGAGCCCGGGGCTTCTTCCCCCGTGGCGCAGTCCATATTTAATGTCGTTCGTCCTCGTTACATTCCAACCATCGACAAGCTCGATCGGAACTCGTTTCTTTGCTTCGTAATCGCGGGGCAACCGGCATATATTACGTCGTCGACCGATTTTTTATGCGTGCTACGGTGTCCATCGCGGTTTAATGTCTTAAATTTAGACGATACACATACGACCGACAATTATTCGATCGTCGTTAATTACCCTTCTTAGTAAAGGATAAGCGAGCAGCATCAATTAAAATTAGCGTCACGATAAATACAGCACGAGGCCGAGGCAGAAAGGCACCGCTACGGATTATGAGCCGCGCGTGCGTAATCAAATTAATATAGCCAATTATGGTTTAGCGTTAGTCTTAATTATTTACACTTCTTCTGGTTGTTCGATTGTTACTCTAATTCTTCCTGGATCATCAATGACGCGACAAAAATATTCTAATAAACAATGTTTATGTTAGGACATCGCGGCGATCGCTCAACACAGATCAACTTTCACGCATTGTGCGACCTCGAGGACTATTCCTTGACTGCGGCCAGGCACAGACCGAGTCCGTCCGTGACACGAATCCACGCTTGGTTTCCTGTTTCCAAGTCAAGTTCAGTTGTTCCCGCAATGATTCCCGATCGGTTGAGTTCGTATTGGAGTAATCGGGGAGGCGGAGTCCGCAGACCAAAGGGGGTGAACGTCGCGCTTCCACTTGGTTCTCGTTGTTCGTCGCCGCTCGCGATCGTCATTTGTCCGTGGGAAGTTGATCGATGGCGATCTGAAATGGCGCCGCCTTTTTTACGTCCGACCGGATGTCGTGATTACCTCGCGTCAAATTGGAATTTCGTTCGATCGTTGGTACCATTTTATTAAAGACTAATCGTCGATCAGAGGCAAAGTTACGAGTTGAGCCAAGGGACAAATGGCAACATACAATTTTCTCTAGAGCAACGTAGGTGATTCGACTTCGGTATAGTTACACGGTTCGCCTCGTTCGTCGAACAGCGGTGCATTCCACTCGCGTCTCGGGCGTAATTAACAGCGTGACGCAGGTGGAGACAAACGCGCGACCTCGTTAGCAATATCGTCGCTGCACGAGGAGCTGTACAAAGGAAACAGCGGAAGAAGTTTTGCCGCCCAATTGCCCACGACGCGCGCGATAAGAACTCAATTACCGTTTTATCCAATTGCGCGCGCTTCTTCCTGGCGCCGTCCTTTTCCCTCGCGCGAGCGCAATTTTTTCCCCCGCGTACCTACGATGGGAACGGAAAACGCATTCCTTTTCTTTGCCTCGCTCGCGGCTCGAGTTCCTCGCTTTTTGTTCGACGATATTTTTTCCTTCTCGACCAACGGGTTTAACGTCTTCATACGCCGTTGGGGAAGACCGGCGTTTCACAAGTTGGTCGACGGTGTGTCAGTTGTAATCCTGACGTCGAATCCGTTTCCCACTCCCCGGGCGAATCAGTTGGAAATGTTAATTAAAAGTTCGGGACTGGTTCGTTTGAAAATGTAAATTACGCTCTAGTTATTTATTATTTGACCGGTCACTAATTTATGCGCTGCAGCTGTGTAATTCAAGTCCAATTACTTTGGGATCGGGAAATTTTGCGGTAATGAATATTTATCGAGCGGAACCTTCGAATAACCTGCACGCTTACTGACCAATGAAATAAATCAAAATACCTTGCGCATCGCCTCCCGGTTAGGTCGAGGGGGACGAGGTGCCAGAAAACTGCGGTGCCGTTTAAACAATGCCCGTGTAACGCGACCGGTTGCCCGGGCTACATCGTTTAACGTTGGCGACCCAACAATACCATATCTTATTCAATCTGGCCGAGCGGCTAACGTTGCCAACGTTTCTAAGAGGCATTGTTCGGCATCAACAGTTAGCCTTGATTCAAGCAGATGTTGCTCGACCATCGAGTGCGTTGCCACGTAATTAGCGGCGCGTAATCTGGCCGCGTGGCAACGGCAACGACGCCATTACGGCTCCGACGGCCGCGAACAATGAGAGATACAATACCAACGAGAGACGATTGTAAACGGTCGGAGAGACTACTCGCATATCGAATCAATGTTCCTCGTGAAACCGAGCAACGAACGCGCCGCAACAATGCCTGTCCTCGCCACGCCCTCGCGTTCACGTTTTTCGTCTTCTTGTTAGATGAAACGCGTCAGATGCGTACACAGACCGCCACCTGCTTCCCTAGGAATGGAACAGCTGAAGAATAGTCTCTATGCGTTCGTCGCGGTAATCTTACCGAGAATAGAGGCTCCTTTTAAGCGGAAACCTAACGACAACTTTGTGGAACACTGACGATACTTTCTTTTTTCTTCAAACGACTTTTGATGGCTACGTGTGATGTCACCTGACACGGAGACACCCTCTGCCCGTGTGACCCCACCGTTTGAAGCGTCGTGGGAGAATATCGATGTAACTCATAAATTAGGGAAGCAGTTGGTAAAGAGACTGACTTATATATCTTCCACTAGACAGTTGTTCGATTAAATATGCAAACGGTTAAAATATTTATAATAAAATTCTCAAAATATGCTAATGGTAACCATCCATCAATTTTTTGCTTGAATTCGATATTTGATTCAGAAGCGTAGCTCGCGAAACGCATTAAGCCGACATTACAGCCGAAAAGATGCGAGCATATGCAAGCTTTCAGAGTTCGATATTGACGCCCCTTCGCGAAAAGGCAATTTTTCGTAGAGGATACACGACTATCGCGTTAACGTTGTTCCCGCGGGATGCTCTTGTCGAAGGGGTGCGCCACTATTCGCGCGCGTTTTACCCGTCCTCCGGTGGTGTACGACCACGGGGGGTTGAAAGCATCACGCTCCACTATTTCGCGGACAAACAGATTTTAATGAGTAAAACGGTGCGGCCGAATTGCATCATGGCGTTCCCGCGAATTTTACGGGCGTCAAACCTTTCGGTTCCACCCCCGGTAACCCCCTCTCGGTCCTCTATGCCAGTCGACGTTACACCCCGCCATAGTCATCCATAGTTTATATCGCACGAACACGCGGCCCCCGCGTAATGGCCGTCCGTAAAATATTTATCGCGGAAATTAGTCGCACGATGATGTATGTCGCCGACTGTACGCACACAGTCGAACGTGATCGCGCTAGCAAGCACGCGCGCGCTCGCGGCCAACCGTCGACACGCGTGCAAGTTGGCGCAGGTAGATGGAAGCGTGTTTGCGCGAAATCGCTGCGACCGCACGCGCTGGGGGAAACTGCCACCCCTGTTTCACCTACCCCACAGGCCAGCGAACGTACTCCGTGTCGTATCGGCGAAATATCGATCCTCCGTTTCGATCGATCTTTTCATTCTAGAACGGCACACGCCGCGTCATTAGCGACCGAACGAATTATCAAAGTTAAAACGATGCGACTAATTACCCAACAGATTTTTATGTTTTTCTGTTACTAACCCATGTTTTTTCTGTTCTGTTTCAGGTAAGTGTTGGAATCTCGATTCTACGGGATTGGTGCTCGACTATCGTAAGTTCTAGGATTAAGCCACTCTTTAAAACGACCATTTTGCGAAAGAGTTTATGAAGAGATTTCTCTTTGGTAGAAACGAGACGATATCGCGAAGTTTAAAATTACCTATATAGTTGTACATATTGTTTTAGGCGACTGATTTTATCAGAATTGCGAAAAATCGAACAATCGTTTCATCGCGAGTCGGTTCGTTTCCATTGCGTCTAAGGGCGGGTTTTATATAACTACCGAATACGTTTAACGTTGACTTCGGTCAACCAATTGTAGCTAAGAAGGACGCGTAAGGACGCATACAGGTGAAGCTTGACGTTAAGAAACGAGAAACACGAGACTGCCGTTACGGGATATGAGTGACGAGGACGTAAAGGAGCTCGAGTGGCTGTATAATGAAATCGCGGGTCACGCAACCGGAACATTAGATCGAATCCGCAGTCATTTCCCTGGGATGGATGATTCATCGACGAGAAGTAATCGGAAGACTAGCAGGCGTTGATCGTCCTATTAATTCGGTTACAAGACCGTCGATGAATGAACGATTCGACCAGAAACCGTTTTATCGGATCGATCGACGAGTCTGTTTGCCATGGAAGCGTGAAGCGGAATCCGGTCTCCTAAAGTTTTCCACGATGTCTGTGCTCATTCGTAACAAGCAGTTAGACGTAATGACGTGTGTTTACGCTTCTGAAAAGTTTCCTTCGATCCTGGTTGTTTCGTAGCCGGGGACGAAGCTTGTTATTAGGAGGTGCAGCGAGGATAGAGTCGTGATGTGACCGGGGTAATGTCAAGTTGGTCGAACGTCGCAAATGACGACGGAAAACACGGTATTAATTAGCGATTGGACGTTGTTTACCAGTCACGACCACGGGAACCGTATTGTGGGCTGCGCTTCTTGCTCTAGTCGACTTTTGCTATTACATGCCATTTAGCTAACGGTTCGGCGTGCACCATTATTTTTACAGCACTCGGTTAAACCGCGCAGAGAAACTGTACCTCGTCCTTTTCGTTTCCCTTGTCGCGAGACCGATCCGACCTTCTTTCATCTTCATTCTTTCGATCGTATCGATCGTTATAAGTCAGTCTTGCGAGCAAACAGAGAACATTAACTCGAATGTCGTCGTTAACTTCGATCTTTCGCCACGAATTTTCATCTTCGAATCAACGACAGTGCAGTTGCTACGATCGAATTTGCCAGCTGTCGTTTCAGAGAATAATTAGTCTAACGAATTTCGTCAAATTCGGACGGTTTTCGGGGACGGTTTTTTACTCGAATTATCGTGTCGACGTGGTTTTCGTTCATAACAGAGGCTGGGATGAAATTCGTGTCGTCGAATTTCCGCTAATCCCGGGCTCGCGGACCCGCGAAACGAAATTAAATCGTGCGTCGGCCGCGTTAATTAATACGCATTGCCGGTGTGTCGATTCGCGTGCGCGATAGGTAATACGCGGCTCGATTCCACAATATGTAGTAGTTTCTAATTAACGGTAGACATTGCGATCGATCCAATAAAAGTAGGCAAATAAATCGCTGATACCCTGTCAGTACGGTCGACGCGATAAATCAGTACTTTCGGGCAATTATACGGGTTCGTTGCGCTATGCCCGGTACGAAAAACAAATTTTGAGCAACAAGCATCGATTTTGATCTCGAATTTATTTAACGCCGATTAAGCTGTATCGGGATATATTCGCCATTTATAATGCTCGGCTATCGCGTTATAAATAACTGGTCTGTTTATGCGTTCGTGCGGGCTTTGAACATTAATCTTCGCGTCATTAATGTCCGATTAAAAGAACGAACGAGGGACCAAAAAAATATCAATAAAAAAAGAAGTACATGGCGAACGGGATCGTTTGAATGCGCTTTTACACAAACATCGTGAACCAGACAGAGAGAAAGAGAGAGGGAAGCTCGATTTGAATAAGAAGCAAAGACGCGGTCGCGAAATCCGCAGGGGACATCAACTTTTCCCAACCTTCTGACGTTCAGCATGCTTATGGATGCAGCATTAACATCGAGAAGTGACAGAAGTTAAGCTCTCCGTGTCATTTCGATGTCTCTTTAGCCCGTCCCTCTCCACTTTCGCTTCCATTCCACTTTCTTCCAGCGAATAACTATCCCAAGAACCTCAGGATCAGGGACAGATCCGTCGAGCTCGATGCATTTTAAAATTGCACGCGATTACGTTGCGCGCGACCTTCCGTCATCGCCAATAATGCATAAAGCCGAATGAATTAATCAAGACTTTGCGTCGAGAACGAGAATAGATCCTTTTGAAAGAAGTATGATTAGAATTTCGGGATCTTGCGCGTTCTAAAATTTCACTGCTACGTCGTGGATCAAGTAAGTCGGATCGCTATGATATCAATAGAATTTCTACGAGTCGTTATTCTACACCTTTTACTTTGAACCCTTATCTACCTTGATCCTTCGTTTCATCGATCGTTGATAACGCACCGTCTGCTTTAAAGCACCTCCTACACAACTGTAATTCGCATACCTAGTGCTTCTTACCACGTTGCACGAGCTTTTGATGGATATCCATGCCACAGTTTACCTGAATTATTTGTAGCAATTCTAAGGAAACCTCCGTTTCCTCCGCGAAACAACTATTTCTTGGACGAAACTGAAGAAAGGGAGATGCACAAGATGTTGCTACGAGTCCTCGTAGGTGAGTCAAGGTGCAAAAGTTTAGCTCGCGAAGGAAGAGGGGCTTCGGTCGTCGAGGCGCAATGACGTAGGGCGTCGGAGGCGTTGGTGGCGCTGAGCTCCCACCAGCGTATCGATTCCTCGATGCCAGGCAAGGAAACCAAACCCCACACCCCCTCCCTTCGACTTCCTCTGCCTTCAACCACCCCCAGGCGGCCGTGTCGGCTAACTCAGCCTTCTCTTTCCCTCTTTCCGCCCACCTAGTCGGCCCAACCACTCACCCATCTGCCTCCCTCCTCTGCCACCCCCGTCTTCCGCCCACCGACAACCCCGTCGAACAGCCCTTCCTTCCACCGTCGTTTCTCTTCCGAGCGACGGCCAACTTTCTAGATATGAATTAACAGAGTTACGGAGCTTCTGCGGCGGCCGAGCTTCGAGTTATGCGGCTTACCAACTTGAGAACGTCTCTGTGGCACTCGGTTGCTGCGTTGTAGTTCGTGCGTTCACTATTCGCGTCCCCTTTATTTCCGGCGATACATCGATACGATTCGTTGATCTTCGAAATTGCAACTCCCCGTATCGAATATTTCGATCGCGTACACCTTTTGATTTACAACCATTCACCGGCACACAGTGCTAAAGCGATGTCAGGCGTTTTTTGTACGCCTGACACGCGTAGGACTAATAGGGTAATTAAGTCGGACAGCGTGGGAGTGGTAACTCGTCACGAATGCTGATTATCGTCGATGCGTAATCTGTCACGAGATCTGTATTCGATGGAATCCCGTTGTTAGCTTATACACTCTGCTCCCCGTCTCCCTCTTCGTTTATATCTGTTTCCATTGTTTTATCGCGAAACGATCGCGTTTAAATCGCGCCTCGGCGCAAACGTTGCCCACGAATTCCATCGTATTTCTTGTCGCCCACGCGAACCGTGCGCAATTTCGTCATCGACGCTGGTCGTGTCTTTTCCACATTGTCCTATTGTCAATTATTAAATTTCTCTTATGATCGTGAATCGAGCGCACGCCCGTGATTTCACCGACACGACTGTGTCGGCCACGAAATTAATGCGTCCTTCAAACCCTTTCTCCCCGGACCTCGTTTGACCCTTGCACGGTCATAGAAGCATCCGGCTGATAATGCCATTCCGCGGCACTGGGTTAGTGCAAGCACGCGGGTGCAATGTTGGAAGAGGAGGGGTCGGAGAGAGAGAAAGCATAGAGAAACGTGAGGAGACGACGAGCGGGGGTAGGGGCCGTCGGTAGTCAACGGAGGAAGGGGCGGTCGTAAGGGATGCGCGGGTAGCGGCGGAGAGGGAAGGGTTTGGGGTATTAAATCATAGAGCCGGAGCGCCTGCCGCCGGTTTACTGCCGGATAAAACGCAGTGACTGTTATGTTATGGACCACCTGTATGCCTCGACCCTGAACTCTCTCTGCCTGTCTCTCTCTCTCTTTCCGTCGCTTTACCGGCTGCTCCCGAGCCGACTGAAATCTATATACGTCCGAAAACAGCCCTCTCGCGTCCGCGTGTACCCGCGATATTGCTCTAGATTTGATAATTTCGTGAATTTTCTGCCACCTCGGTCTCGTTCATCCTCCAACGACACACTGGAATCGTCCTTAGACTTTCCAAACATTCCAGACATTTCGCCGATGCAGATAGAAATCGTTGATCGAGGGAAGGTTACGCGTGTTACATTGAGCTTGAACCTAAAACCGTGCAGTCGGGAAACAGAATCCACCCGATGGCCGATAAAAATTTGTCCGAGCGCGGCGCGCCAGTGAAAAATAGCGCAGAATCACGCGAGCCGCAACGCTAACAGGCGTTCACCTGCTCGCCTCGGCACTAATTAACGCGTCGCCCTCGACAGGTCTGACATGCTAGCCGCTTCAGAAAGGAATTCGCGACGGGAAGCAGCCACTTCGCACCTAGTCCAGACACCAGCTGACAAAAACGGGGCCTCGAGTAACTCGTGGAAAAGAGCAGGAAGCCTGCTCCTTCTCGTAGAAAGAAAAGTCGGGACCACGCTCCGGCTGTGTTTCTTCGTTCCTATTCCTATTCTACCCCTTGCACGTCCTTGGGGTTGAGTTTTTTGTTTCTCCGCGGAGATCGGTATCCGCGATTATATTATAAATATACATGTAACTTTCCAGAGAGGGAGCGTCCCTTCTTGTCGAGAAGACGGACACAGCACACGAGCACCGTCCTCACGTGTGCGAGATACCTGCCGACGCAATCGTACACCATGCGCATTCGGTGCACAGTCACGTGTATTGTATATGGCCGGTACCATATCTGCCTTCATATGAACCCAACGCGCAACCTTCGTCTTATCTCCTTCTCCTTCGTCCTTCCTTGGCTTGCATTCTGCACCACTACGCTCTATCATCTCTGTCTCTCTCGTCGTTCCTCTTGCTGCCGAGTTCCTCGGCCCACAACTCGCGGTATTAAATACAATAAAGACATTCAATGGGAATTAATCGGATATCTACGTATCTACCGTCCACTCTGGGCTGCATTGTTGCGCTGGTCCCGTGACGGCGCGCGCTCGACCGCCTCTCTTTTCTCTTCTCGTTCCCGCTCGTTTTTCTTTCGTTCACCGGCGCAACTCCTCCTACTCTCCTACTCGTTCTTCGTATTTCACTTTTTTGCCGGTCGAGCCGCCGGGTCGAATGGAGATATTCCGCGGCGGAATAATATCGAGGCACGTTTTTAGAGAGCGCACCCAACGCTTCGATGCACCCGCTTGTCGGCCCTCTACACACCACGCTACCGTTCGAGAGCCTGTGTAGTATGTTCAGTCGATCGACAAACACGAGCACGACGCGGCTCACGACCACGACGAAGCCACCCTCGTTCGCATTCTCGCGTGAGCGACGTATGTAAGTACCTGCGTACATACGTGCACGAGGTGGATACTTAACGAACCCGTCCCGTGCGCCGCGAGCATGCGGCTTTTCGAGCGGCGGCTTCGTTTTTCTGACCGGAGGGAAAGAAGCGACGCAGACCGTACCGGCTCGATACGCAACGTCGACGGGGAGATTTTAATCTCGATCGGAGAATTAATTTGGTGCCTTGTAGGGAATTGCGCTCGAGGAATCGTAACTGTCTTTAATTCGATTATCGGCTGCTCTCTATCTTTCCGTGGTCGCATTTTGCATTGGGATACCTTAATGTTTTAATTATGTCGGTAACGAGCTTTTATGCGCATTATTTTTAATTCTGTTCGATTAGATCATAAAAACTTGTCGCTACTGCTAGGAGACTACGAGGCGACTTATTACGCGGTGACACTCGCTAATCTAATTTCGGAGTTGGTTTGTCCTCTCTATCGATAATATATAGGACGTCATTTTCTTCTTTTTTTTTTGGTAGTTCGTATATCGCGAATTATCCATCAGCGAGCTTCACAATCGCTTTCGGAAATCTTGGTTTCGAGGAACCTCGATAAACACACGAGCAGTTGCCATGAAAGTTTTCCATGCTGCAGGGTTCTTCCACGTTGGAACTTTTCCTTCGCGTATCAGGACACATCGTCCGCCTGCAACTCTCCGGGAACATAGTCGCGCAAGTTCGTCAAAACTGTCAGACTGTTCGCTCGCGGAGTTACACCGCGCATTAAACTTTGAGCCCTGTTCCAATTCTTGCCACCTGTTTATAGTTAGCCTCCCCTCGAGCGTATCGATTGTTCATTACTGTCGCAACTTTGCGGTGAAACTTCGCCCGGAGCCAATCGACGTTACATTGTAACGTTATACCAGGACGGTGTGTTGTGCTGCGAAGAAAGCCAACTGCGTCTAATGATGGCTATATAGGGAAACTCCGTAGAAAACACGATGAATGATAAATGCGAGTCGAGTCGATCAATGAACACAGAATAAAACACGACCGAGAGAGATTCATTATTAAATCCTAGGAAAAATATAGGGTCGTACGCGACATCGTGTACACTCAGGTGTCGTTCGCCGACTATCTACAGAAAATGAAAATTCATCTGCATGTCGATACTGGTAGCAAGCACTCTGATAATTGCGAGATTGCCTCGAACGTAGACGTTGTCTTATCGAGGACGAACCTTCTTTCTTCGTACCGTTGCCTCCAAGACACCCCTCCCTTGCTGTTACAATTATTATTCATCTTATCTCAGTCGATTTGCATTATATTTAAATTTAAATACACAGCCAGGCGGTTACCTCCGCCTTTTCCACCCCACCTGTCGCCTCTTGGTCCCTCCTCCTCGCGTTCTTGTCTCGCTCGGAGCCGACGGGGGCCAGCTTGCCACCCGCTGCCTCGTAACTCCCGGCCTGTAATTGCAGGCCACGCGAAAACAATGCTGAAGTCGATACGATCACGTGACCAACTCGAAATAATTCCTGCTTGTTTTCGACCAGCCGAATCGCGTGGTACCCCGTGAGAGTTCCGTCGGCTCGGCCTCCAGATTCGTCGTCCTCTTTGTTGCAGGCTACGAAGGGTGGAGCGAGAGCGATGGTTAATTAAACGAGGGCCTCGAGCAGTCAACTCGTGTCTGCATATAATTTCTGCTTCGTGATTCTTCTTTCCCCTTTTTTCTCCCGTCCGTGTCGTGCGAGGGAAACTGCTCCGTAATTTCGTCAGGCCATAAATAGAAACGGAAACACGGCTTCTTTATATTCTTTTCTTCTTGTTCTTTCACTCGAAAAACGTTATTTTTCAATTACCTCGAGATATCATCGATTTTCAAAAATATCCCTGTCGAAGATTTTCACGAAGAATTTTCATAGTTCCGTTTTTAATCAACGTCCGATAATGTTCGCGTCGATTCGTATCGTCATAAACATATCACGTATCGACTATCGTTGCCGACCTTGCCCAACTGAAACGTTAGCGGCGAAACGGCGTCATAAATAACATCTTAAGTATAGCGTCACGGCGCGGCGTTGACCCTCTGCAGAAAACAAGACCGACCTACGGGAAGTCCGTGCGCCTAAAATAACGAGCGGTAAAAAAATTCGTACATCGTTCTTGATATTGTGATCGTAATTCTTGGCAGCAGAGTATCTCAAATGTCGAAGAGTCGGGAGCTTCAGCTTCTCTCCCTGTGTACACATGCCGTTTCTTTCATTTTTATACTTAACCTGATTCGTAGGAAACGTTAGTGGGAGAAAAGAATCGAAGCTTTACTCTTATCCAAGAAGCAGAAAAAGAACGGTGTCGCTTCTTTTTGCTATTTAGGAGATACGAGAAGAAATAAGAAGGTGATGGAGAAGGGCGTCGGCGATAAAGGTGACGTAGGGCGTCGCGACGTCCGTCAAAACGCACCGGTTGGTCTTTCAAGAGAGCATTCTGGCTCCTTTTCTATCATTTTCTTTTTTTTTCACTCTTGTTCTCGTACTTGGCCTTCTCTCTTTCCAGCCGCTATGCTCTATGGATCTCGTCGAAGAGAGAATCTTCCACCCCCTCCGTGTTTCCCTCGACCACTTTCCTTTCGTGTCTCTCGGCTGAAACGAGCGAAATGCTTCTCTCAGGATCAAGGAAGAGCGCAGACTCCAAACGGCACCGGCGACCCCCGTGAATGGCGACCCTCACAAACCAATCGTATTCCCGTTTCCATCCCTCTTCGCTGCCGGAGGAGACTCCAACGGGAGTTTCCCTCCGCGCAACCCTGTCGACGTCGTTACTGTTACCCGACCTGCCCCTCTTCGTCTTCCCCTTGCCACGTCTCCACCCTTCGAAACGCTAGCTAGCTCGACGATGATCCGACGTTTTCCAGCTTAAGAATGGTGTTTTCGCGTTTTAAACGCGATCTAGGTTTTTAAAGCGACTCGAAGAAAAATCTTCGACTCTAGTCAAGGATTTGTCTGGAAATATAAAATAAATAGATACGTTATTGTTGCGTTAAATCATCGAGGATATCGTAAAAATGAAATTAATTCGTAATTAACGTTTACAGTTAGATTCCATGTCCCGTAGCCCCCCTATGTCTGCGATTCATCGACTTCAGTGGCATATTCAGGAGTCTGAATGTACGATCGTTCGGGCATCTACGTGAGAAGGGATGGTTGCGCTTAACGCGACCGTTTATCGTCCGTTATGTAATGGAAACGTTGCCGCGTTAGCCGAACATATTATTCGAATCTTGATCGACACGACGGGGCACGGTGACCGGCTACGATTTGCAATTATTGTCGGCACCGTTATCGACGCGCACCTGTCGTGTTGCTTCGCTGATAGCCAACGCGACACTTAACGCACTGTGTCAGTCACGTGACGGACTTGTGCATGCGTGTCCAAGAGACATCCGTCTATCGAGACCATGTAATTCCCAAGGAATTTTTCTTTTTGTTCCACCATACGTATCTTCTGACGTCCCAAATGTCGCGAGGCGTAATAATAGAAACTGCTGGATCTAACTGTTTCGCGGTAATATCTTCATATAACTTTCCATCCATTCCATTGTTCTATAAAATTTATTAACCAGAAATAGCTGATCATAGAGTAGTTAAGATACTATATGGTGTATTTTTAGCGGTATTCATCTGGAAAAATCAGTCCATACGATTTTCTGCCTCGAAAGAAAAGGAACACGCCGGCGAGCTATTCACGTTTCTTCATGTTCGGACGTAAAGTACACCGATGCGTTCGTATAGGTATTCGAGCGCGGAGAACGGGCACAAGCGGTGTATCGGGGACGATATCGGAACGGGGCTTCCGGGCAAAGAAACATAAAGAAAGCGGGGGACGCGCCTCCGGGACAAAACAGCTGACGCCATGGCTGCCGCCAACCTCGTTCCTCCACCTCCGCCACAACCTCCCCCTGCTCCGTTTCCTACCCGCCTTTTCCTTCTTCTCTCTCCTCTTGTTTCTTTTTTCTCCGCTGCGCTTTCCTTCTTTTCCGCCGTCGTGCCGCCCGAGGGATTTAAAAACAATTCGGTAAATTGCATCCCGGTCCGGAGAGAAACGGAGAAATCGGGCTGAAAGAAGACTGGTTGGGTAGAGGTTGGTAGAATGGGGAACAGGATGTGGGAGGGTGGCGAGGGAGTTGCAGTCAGTATCGTCGTTGCACCGGCGTGATATCACCCCGGATCCTTTCTGCCACGAAAGTAATTAATGCCGGCAAAGATACGCGGGCTGAGCTAAATTCTTTCCACCCCCGCTTAACAACGTTCACGAAAGAACGGCCATCGTTAAAAATCCCGCGGCACTTTTTAGATCGGGGAAAACGGACGTGGAGGGATCCTTGTGAGTTCCGGCGCGCCACGATCAGGACCGAAGATAGCGGCACGGAACATTGATAAAGTGTCCATACTATTTGTACTGGCGGCCTGTCGGAAATAAATAGCCTTCGAGGTTTTCTTCGCCCGCGCTATCCGGCGAAAAACTTGCTCCTCGTTGGTGGTAGTTAAAAATCGTCGAATTCCAACTGGTAAAATAATCCGGCAACCATTACGGAGCACGATCTATTTTCTATCCCGGTGACAACCCGAGACACAGAAGGAGGTTCGTGTAGGAGAGCTGTTTCTGTTAGTTCCAATTTTCTGACAAATGTAAAAAATATAAACCGTGTAATAGATGTAGTAATTATATACAGAATTTCTTTACATGTATTTGCTATAATCGATGGTTAAAATGTTGGAGAATTCTCGAACGATTAGCTGCCACGATCTATTAATATTAAGATCTATTTTCATTATGCTACGACAAAGAAATGGCTCGAGCTGACGTAATTTTATTTCGTTGGGGCTTAAACGTTATTACGCGCGAATAAATGCACGAAAGCAGAGGCGAGGCGAATTGATTGGCGTCTGGGCCTAAGCCGAGCCGTAAGAATGCAGCGTCGGCGAGGCCTTTGTGTCTCGCGTTTTAACAAGCCACGGTGCATAAATTAATCCAGAAGCCCGATATCGTTTGATTCGCCGCTGTGCCGCCATGTCCGTCCAAGTGCACCCACTTCTCCCTCTATTTCTCCCTTTTCCTCTCTTCCCGTCTGCGTGGCTACGTATTTACCCTCCCTACAGATTATACTGCTTACCTGCCAATACACGGTACACTTCGTAGGTAATACCTCGCGTACGTGCATGCACCTTATGCACCCGCCTCGATATACACTTTTTATGGCCGTCGTACCGTACTACTTCCAATGGTAGTCTTTCTCTTTCTTTTTCTTTGATGTTTTGGTCGCCGTCCTCGCGAAACGCTGTTATTTTCACTATATGTCGCATATAACTTTTGATATGAAATCGCCAAATTTAAAGTGAAAAAATGGCGGAAGATTACTAGGAAACTTGTTGAAGGATTGGAATTGATAGATATCATATAATGATCAAAAGTTTCTAAGTTTACTGAATGAAACTGAACGACATCAGAATTTTATCCTTTCCATATCCGCATAGAGCCTAGAAATAGAAATGGAAATTATGTCGCATTTTACAGAATTC
Source organism: Bombus terrestris (assembly GCF_910591885.1). Lineage (NCBI taxonomy): Eukaryota > Metazoa > Arthropoda > Insecta > Hymenoptera > Apidae > Bombus > Bombus terrestris. Next base: position 10,469,175 of record NC_063273.1, on the reverse strand, counting down.
TTTTGATTATGCCGGAATAGGTTTCTAAGGTTAAGTTTGTTTGGTTCTCGTTAAATATTCATTAGTATATTTGTCGCCATTGAAAAAAGCTTTTATTTATTCAACAATCGAAGAAAATGTTTTTATGGAGTTCTTTTAATATTACTTCTTATTTATAGCCAACTCCTTTACTTCTTGCCTGCTTACCATACAGCACACCGTTCTATTGCCAACATGATTGAATATAGGAAATATAAAAAGAATTCAATACACATACCGTTTATTCGATTTTTTCAAGTTAATTGCCGCGTTCAATAATGCATTAATTCAAAAAGAAAAAATCAGTAGCTTACCCGCGATATTGTTACAATTCCTCAACCTTCTTTTACCATTTGTACCCAAGTATTCATAAATTTCAATTAATTTAGCGAGTTGAACACGTATTCCTTGTATACGTAATCGCTGGCAACGAATAACGCAAGTGAGCCGCGTTAGTTCAGACAGCTGCTGATATGCGGCGCTTCGACTGGATCAGCGAGTAGTTACCCTAAGCCACGCTAGTTGGCAGCACAGGCAAGGCGCGATTGGGTTGCATTACGTGTAGAACTGTGAAAAATTCGTTAATTATCTGAATAATTAGTGCGTAATGTCGTTGATAGCCACTAGTTAATTAACCGACAATCACGAAGAACTTGCGGACAGTTAGGTTGACAGTCGGGATGAGACAACTTTCACAGATAGCTGTTATCTGCATGTAACGCAATGTAAGTATATACGTAAACACGCCATTCATGGAACATAGCACGTAGCAAGTCAAAATTTTACGATAAACGTACAACGTTTCTACAACGACATTTTGCCGATCGGATAAATATCGACGCTCGACGAGCTCGTAAAAACGCAACTAATAGAGCATAATCGTGTTTTATGTATTTTTATGGGCAATTCGTAATCGAATCCCTTGGGCGGTCTCGTCCCTACCATTCTGTACTCATAATCCCCCCCCCCCCTCTTCTGAGCGGCTCTTCGTCATCGTTGCGCCGCTGCGCGGCCGATTGGTCGTCCCTTTGAAATATAAACACAGTGCATTTGCATGTTTTCCGGATTTAATTAGCTCCGATGCGATTATTAATTGCTCGCGGCCACGGGAATGGTCGCGCGTCGATACGTCTACCTCGCCTCCCCTTTCCGCCTTGTATTTACAATTTTCGTTCGTAAATAACAAACCGTGGCGACGCCGCGGGTCGGATTTTAACGAGGGAATTAATAATTCGGCAGAAAGAGGGTGAGGGGCGGAGGGTGGGAAGCGGGGAGTGGTGGTGGGGAGAGGACGTGGCAGGGCCGGAGAGGGAAGGCAACGGGGCGAATTCAAGCGAGCATACACCGGGAGAAAAGTAACGACCATAATCGCGTGGCTGGGGGTTTAATGGCGACGGATTGACCGCGTACCAAGGTGGCCGCTGATAAGTCGAGTCAGTTGCAAATGGAGCTTTTCTGTGCGTTACTTCGGACGATCGTTAGCGGAGATCGAAGATACCGTTGGTTTCACAAGGGAACGTAATGGTTTGACGAAGAAAATTCGTTCAGAGCGTAAGGCACTGGATGTGTATATGCGATTTATTTGTAATTTCAGATTTGACCTCCAACCGTGTTGCGTAATGTACAAATGTCGATCTACTTTTATTCCTTACATAATTCGTCTTTCTTTTTGTTTTATTTATGTCACGAATTTTAAATTACACTTTCGAATTTAAATCGTGTTTCTCCGAATTACAGTGATTACAAAAAGTATTTACGGAGTATTGTATTTATTGTAACGTTCATATACCAATTAATTGGTATGTGTATATATCCAAGTACATATATTAAATCTCATATCACCTAGTAATACTCACATATGATTATGACAATGACATGTAACGGATGATAAAAAAATTCTTCGTTAAGGAAGGAAAGTTAAAGAAGCTAAGGAAAATGAAAATATGTACAAATATCTCTCATAGCCAGCGCGAGTGAAAGATATAGGAACGTTCATATTTACAAATAATTGTACGAAGATGTCCCGATTTTTCGATCAAAATTGTATAATTTATGATAGCTAAGTAACTGGAAAATCCAGTGATCCAGGGTTTTGCGTCTTGGTCAGAGCAGAGTTGACGTGTTTTAGTTGTTCGCCCGTGCACGTCGAGCGGCGAGTAGTTTTGTTTTTTGGCTGTAATTCAAGTCAGCGTGCAGGGTCAGTCTACCGGGACCAGTGAGATAGTTTATCATCATTTAGTCCTCCCGACCTGCCGCAACATTTTAAATCTCTCCTATCTCGGCCGTGTGTCGCGCTGGTCGAGGACATATGCTTTGCTATACGCGCGAGCACGTCAGCTTTCGAGCTTGTCCATGCGCTCAAGGAAAGATTCTTCCTATCTCTCGCCTATCGTGAATTAGTTTTTGCACTCGAAATTTGTTTGGACACATGATTACGTCACGATAAAGATTTTTTAACGTCAACCAACTAACTGGAAAAAATAATAAAAATCAATATCCCGTTTCTCTTAAAGGTTCTTTTTTTCTTTTTCATCTTTGTCTCTCCTCTTCTACCAAATAGCGCAAATCGAACAGTCGAACGAGTGATCAATATATGCTTTAGAGAGAAGAAAATGAAATCTTTCCTAAGAACAAGCAGGCATAAGAGCGTTTCATTTTAAAAGTATCGAGGCTACTCTCGCGTCCATCGCAAATTCTCCCGTTCCCGTTTCCACGTAACATTAATTCCAGAGCAAAAGCAAGAGGAAAGCGTCTCGACGATCGGTATATACACGAGATATAGACGCGAGCCGGTGCACCGAGTGGAGAAGGAGCGCGGTCCGGAGAGGGAGGAAATTGAGGGGTCTGGGAAAGGGGACGTCAAGCGCCGTCGATTCGCCCTGAATTTACGCTAAGTGCACCGCTGTTGCAGCGACGGGACCGGTAATTCGGAGAACGTGGTCCCGGGGTCCCGGGGGCGGGTCGTAGGTCGGCAGGCAGAGTGCCAGAAAGAGAGGAGAGAATCGTAGTCGGGAACAGGGCACACGGGTGGTGCGGTTTGCTCGGGCTTTGCGTCCTCCATCGTCCGATTTCCGACCTCTTCCACCTCCTCCCTCTCGGCCTCCTCTTTCTCTCGCTGCGTTTCCACCTTCTGGCTGCACATGCACACAGATTCGGCATTGTAGCGCTAATTAAACCAGCGCGTGTCACGAGTCACGGGCTGACATCACTCCGTGATTCCTGACCACCTCGGACCGCCCAACCACCTACTACTACCTCGCCTCTACCTTCTGTGTTCCGTTCGGCCCCACGTTCTCCATTTCCCTTCCGTCCCTTTCGGTCTTCTCCTCCTATCTCATTCTCTTTCTATCCTCCTCCCTTGTGTTCTCTGCTACTCCGTATTCATCCCTCTCTCCCTCCACCGCCCTACAGCTCCACGCCGCGACTGGCTTTTGGCTGCCATCGATCAAACGGCCTCCGCTGCGGGCTGCGTTTATAACTCGAACAATCGGACGTGAATACGGATAGGGAAGGCCGACGAGGATCCGTCGAGAATTTCCCTCGACCTGTTTTCTTCCGTCGACGCGACGATAATTCACCCTTTCGTTTGTTGTTTCAATGGAGGCTAGCGAATTCGACTTCGATCTTCTTCTCGTCTCGCGAATTCGGAATAGACACGGTCAAGATAGGTCTCCGCGGAGAACGTAAAAATAGCCGAATTTCGAGGTCCGAAGAATGAATATACGTATGTATTTTGAAACGCAAGGGACACCTTCGCGAGGCATGACGAAGCGCTCCGTGGAAATTTTCCCAACAAATTCCAGACTTCTTCTATTTGTGTACTCCCAGGAGCGAATCCTAAAAATGGATCTATGCTTTCGTCAGGGATAGCCTATTATTACGCTCCTTATTACGTTCCCTATTTTAAGATCAGCGTTTCTTCTTCAAATTCCACGGACTTTCGGTTTATTATGTCTGCTGACGTATTTCTCTCAACGAAATGCTTCGTCTGTCTTCGTTTCCGTATCGATCTGGAAACTTTTCCCATGACATATAACAGCCATAGCGAATAACGATAATCGATTCAACGCTGTAAACTGATCGGAGCACTATTTAAAGGAACTAATAAACCACGTTTCGCAAGGTGCTTTTATTTCCGTTTGAGACCGTTCCATGGTGTTTAAAAATTCAGCTTACGGCTGTTCGAATCGGCTGGCAAAGGGTGACGGGGAACGCGACGACCGCGCTAAGTGGCAACGTAAATTCGAGCGTCCTGGAAGGAAAGAGTGTTAATTGTGGATTTGCGTTTTATGGAGGAAGTCGCGGAAGCGGAATGTGTTCGCGAGTGGCCGCGCGCAACACCGCAGCTCGGTGCTCTCACCTGTCTCCGTTGAGTTACGTTAACACCTTTGTTCGATGTTATCGCCGGTGACCAGGTTCCTTCGGACCCGTTTCCATTACGCGTTTAATGGTAATCGCGCGTTCGCGCGACACACCGTGGCCCGTAGCTGCGTTTGTCAGCCGCGCCTACGTGCGAGACCCCGATCTGTACGCGCCTACGTGTTCTCCGTGATCTGAAACGCGCGTTTTCTATCCCGGTCCCACTTCTCCTCAGCTTATCTTTATTCTTCTTAATAACGTCCATTCGATTCGGCGCGCGTGTCACGCTATCGCATCCCTATCAAACTTGTTTCGTTTTCGTGTCACCGTCCGTTTATACCATCCCTTTATGACAATTGTCCATCTTGATAGTCTTGAGAGAATATCAAAGTGTTGTGAATTGTTCTAAGGAGACTCATCAAATTATTCTTTTATGATTACATACGAACTTTGTTAGTATATTGTTAGAAAATGGTTTTATTAATAATATAATATTTTAATCATATAATATTATTTTAATAACGCAGATTTATAAAGAAGAATGCCTATAGTTAATTCAGTATTCTCTTCATAGTTAACTCATAATATACAGATAGTACTTATCGTTAATTGAACACAGATCTGATGTATTAGAGTCTAGAAGAGATCTATATCATTCTTTGTAGTTAGAATATTCTATCTAGCATTCCGTCACTTTCTATTAGGCTGATGTTTTATACCTGCTTTGTGTTGTCTTTGTTCTTTTTCATTTTTTTTTTTTATTTATTCATGTTTTAAAAACTAAAAAACACGGGGAACTTGAAATATTTCAAAATGAGATATTTCAATATAAAATATCTCATTTCAAAATGCTATATATATAAATATATGAATATTTCAAAATGAAATATCTTAAAAATGAGAAGACACTAGGTAAGACATTTTAACTAAGGAGGGCAGTATACAAGTTTGGAAGAGAATGTGGACTTAGTCTTTCAGTAACTAACTGGCGAGAAACAGGAATTCGGAGTTTGAAATAGCAGTCATTCACGAAAAACCAATAAGCAAAACCTACCGCTAGGATAGTTTTCGGATATTATGCGGCATTCGTGGATCGTTGCAAGTAATTGAATTAGCAGGTGACTGGGAATCGCGCGCGTTAGAAAGAAGGAAGCGCGAGGGGTAATCGTCCGTCCGGATGTGGCGAGGGTGTGTTTGTCACGGTCAGGTGGAGAACGTCGGAGACGAAGAGCGGTAGCGTCGAGATAGTGAAAATCGCACAGCATGCTGCTTAAAATTAATTACTATACTGGCCGGTCAGTGAAGTCGTCCGGCTTGTCCGACAGCCAGCCGTCTCGTAGTAGCGCAACCCACCGGCCATTACAAACTGCGTCCTGTTTATCAATTTGAATTCGAAAGACGAGCCGAGAGAAGACGAGTCCGCGGCCCCGCAACAAATTACGTTTATCGGGCGTCATTAATCACCCGGCGTCTCGAACATCTGCGAACGTCCCTCTCCTCTTTCTCTCTCTCTCTGTTTCTCCACCTCCTCCGCCTCCAGTTCTGCCACCTCCCCCCGGGAGAGAAAGACACCGACTACGCGAAACGGAAAATACAAGCCGTGGTTCGCCTCTGGCGTCGTGGAAAATTCTGATCGCTTTATCGCGGTGATCTTCCATTCTATACGAAGAACAACTCGATAACGGCGGAAGCCTGCTGGATTAGGAGTTATCGTGTATGTTCTTTCGTCTTCTTTCCCTTCACTCTGATTTATTCGAAGATACTTAATGGTTAGAGAAAAGATACTAACTACTCTACGTAATTTATCATAGTGCTATCGGTGACACGTGGTAAATGAAAAGTTCATTGCGTCTAGTGGGAAGAAGGGACACGAGGATTATAGATTCATTCAATTTGGCGCTACATATAGTACAGGTGTACTTCCTGGTCAAGTAGTTGAATTGTTATGAAATTTTCAATCTATTTATGAATACGAAAGGAATAAAGTTCTTTGTAATTAGCAATTGAATATATCTAATATTAAAGACTTAGAACCAAAGTTTCTCCGTTGAAAGTGTCTTCCGAGGTTGGATGCGCTTCAACAGATGTAAAGTTGTCACAATGTTAACACGACGAATTATTGAAAAATAATCTTTATCTCGATATATTCATCGATTCATCTATGGATTATCCTTAAACGAAGAGTCTCGAGAGTACGGACGAGGAAGATCGAGGATACCTATTCCGAATAAATTCCGTGCTGGTAGCACGTTGGTGGGTGGTATGGGTTGACATTAAGGTTAGATTGAAGTTACCGGAAGAAGGAGAAAAATGTAGAGGAACATGGTCACGAGAAGAGAAAGACCGAAAGTGAAAGAGAAGAATAAAGAGAAACGGGCGAGGAGAGTTACAGGCGGCGGCAAGAGGAGAGCAGGTGCAAACTTGGCCTGTCAGGAAGTCGCTTACAGCTCGAGGACAAAAGCTTCCCGAGGGACTCGTGCACGCCTGGAAGCAAGACTAGGGACGAAGCTCGGTCTCGGATAGAGAAGATGCCAGCGTGGAAGAAGGTTGAAGGTGGCGCAAGCTGGGGTGGGGCCAGCCTAACTGTGAAATAACAGGGTGGCCTCCTCAACCCTCGTTTCAAGAGGATGCGATTCTCATACGTCACTTCCTTACGGAGAAAGAGGGCGGTGTCTCAGAGTGGAAGTAGGTTATATTGATTTATTTATATCGAGGACGCAACTTCGATACGATGAGGTTTTTGGGAATGTATCTATATCCGGCCTATAACCTCGTCTATGTTTTCTGTGGTTGATGGATCTTGCCGTTACGTTATGCCCTTTTAGATATTTATCTATAGCGATCCTCAGGACGTTTCATCCACGTTTAATTCACATATACATTTAACATACAGTTGATAGCAAGCAATCGTAAGAACTGAAAAGACACTTATATGTTGCGTTTTATTTTCGCACGATGCTGGTCGAAGATTAACGAACGGGTCAAGTAACCCTCAGCCAAGCGAGATTCCAAACGAATTACAAAACCGATGACAGACTACCGAATGGAGTAACACGATGCATGAGGCTGACTCATAAAAAGAGAGCAGAATTGTAATTGAGAATATCCGTGCGATTGGCCAGCGAAAAAGTTCAACGAACCATCCGTTGAAACTGGAAGCACGACACTCGTTAACACAGATGAATCAGTGGCGGACAGCGGGGGACCCGATACCGATGAGAGATCCATGGACGCGCTGCTCGAATTACATTCCAATTTACAATCGTCGAGCGTGTGATAGTCTGTAAAAATAAACCAGGACCGTAGTGAGAGACGCGTTCGCGCGGAACGTATCAGACTTCGGGTCCTGACTTTTCGTCTCCGGCTAAGACGGCGACAAAGATGAACAAAACGGTCGTCGAATCATCCACCTCTCCTCCAATTCGGTCCTCCTCGATTCCTGACTCTCCTTCCCTCCGATCTTTCTATCTCATTCACTCCGGGTTTCATCTGCTACACACGACTCGACCGCGTGGCATGACTGTCGCTAACACGCGAACCCCGAAGTTAACCCGCAATTTAGCCGCAGAGCGATCGTTCAAAAGAGACGTCTCACTTGATGCCACTTAACGAATCCCCCGCTCGGCCCGACTCGTGCTCCGTTTCCAGATGCGACGATTGCTCTCCTCAGAACACGGAATCGGCCGTGATTAAAGTTTCAGGGGCGGAATAATTCATGATGCGGTTCGAGCGCTTCAATGAATTCGAATCGTCGCTTTCGTGTGTCTGCCATGGACTTTCCCTCCGGATTCAATTATCAGCTCGTGACTATCGCGTCTATGAACGATTCGATTAATAGGACGAATTACATTTGCTGATAAACTGTTAAAAAATTGATCGTTATTAAACGAGATGAATACCGGAAAACAGACAAATAGAATGGAATTCGTGGTATCCGTTTATAGAGCATCGTAGACATTCTCGGACGTCTTTGAAAATTCCCACGATAAATCACGGTTACAGAGTTGACGGGGTGACGCGTATGATTACACCCTGTCTCTTAGCGGCTATAAATTTCTTCACAGCCGCTTCATCTCCACTCTAGGATCCTACAGGTATTCCCGGAGTCCCGTTTCATCGACGACTTCGGGGATAACTGTGACGCACGGTCTGCCAGTGTTTAATGGGTCGGCAACGCTGGCGACCGACTCTGAATAATCCTGATGTATCGTTTATTCGCTCGTTCCTCCTTCCAGCGTAGAAAGGCAGGATTCCATCGACGTGAAGCAGTCATTTTCGCTTTCTCCGAAGGATCTCGAGCTGGTCTCGACTTCGTTCCTTCTCGACCCATACTTCTACCTGCCTGAAGCGTCTTTCCTCTCATGATACCGTCCTCGTCTTTGTTATTCCAAAATATTATTTCACTCTTATTTGTCACACGAGTATCTTCGAGAAATTCATTCGAATTCGTCTTTCGATGCACGTTGATCCGTGAGTTAGGCGTCATCGAATCTCTAATCTCCGCATCATTAACGTGAATCCAGCTGTCCCCCGAGCCAGGGATAATCATTACTTTCGAATCACTGGTTCGGCCCTGTCATTTGGCTAGGCTACAAATTAACACGACTAACCATAACCGTAACGTCGGGTTAAACGCACCTTCTCCTCGGGCCGTAGAATTAGTATCCCAGCTCCGTTTTTTAGTCCGCTAAACCTTTTGAAAAGAGAGACTTTTACTTTTCGTAGTGCCACCTTAAATCACGGGTCAAATTCTATATTCTTCACACAAGTTTTAGTTTTTCATCGCATTATCAGGAGCTGAAAGACAGTGCAGTCGATTTGTTTAATTAAGTGTCATGGATAATAAAATGATTCGTTATTTTGGTCCGTGGTTCAGACACACGAAGGAGGACATCTAATATCGGCGCGCTTGGTCCACAGCTTCCGAAGCAATTTTCTGCTTTTCAAGAATATAATTTTCGCCGGGGGATGGTCGGCTATATTTCCGTAGATAAGACTGTAGCTCCGGCGGATCCGGCGGCCGCCCGGGCGAGACCCTACTCTCTCGTGTGAAATTACTTCGCTCCGCGGCTTACTCTTATCCCCCGGTGCCACCCTTTCTTACCGTGTATCCTCATTCAGCTGGGATCTCCCTGGAAATAAAGTAGATACCTTTCCTATTTTCGCATCCGGAAAATTGCAATACCTTGGCTACGAAACTCGTTCTTGTCCGCCTTATAAATCAGTCTCGCGGCCTCCCGTTTGCCACGTTAATCGGTTCGTGATTCGATCATTTCTCCTTTCGTAGTTCCTGATTATTTTCGTCGTATGTATTTACGTTGATACTGAGTGCTTTGATTTATCATCGTACTCTCGATGTCACGAAGAAAAGAAAAAAAAGAAAAGATATAAAAGAAGAATTTTTTCGAACACGCGACTGTCAACGTTGATATTAATCGACGATAATTTAATCGTGAAATACGGAATATCTCGCGTTTTGGTATCGCCAGTGCATCTGTCGTATCCGGCGCGACGTTGCGAGGATTCGTTCGATACATTCCGGCAGGCGGTGAACCCGTTTGAGCGAGTACCGGCTCTTAACGCAACAAGCTCTCCTCGCGCGTTTATCTAATTATTATAATTGTGCGATTATTCTTGGTCGAACGAGCCGCGGCAGGGGTGAGATCGCATGCCGACCAGTGAAGCCGGGAAAAAGAAAGGAAAGAAGTAACGGGATATATATGGAGCAGCACGCGATAGAATCTCCCTGGTCGAAGTCGTGATCGTTCGCATCACGAATTCTTTGCGCCCTTTGTGTATCGAGACTCGGTGCATTCTTTCCACGCGCACCTCCACCACTATTGCTCTCCGCCTTTTTACGTATCCGTGTAATAACAGTTCCTGTGTTGAATTTTTACTACAGAGCCACATTTATTTTTGTATCACCAAGAGGAACTCCTCTTTCGATGGTCGACAGAGTTTTTATGTTTCCCTATGTATTTGCAGGAATTTATGTGTTTCATTAAACTCTCGAGCGGCGACTCTCTCGGTGATTCGATTCGTTTCTGATATCGTTCACACGATGCAAATTCGATTCGTACTCCGATCGGTGTTCGCTCACGGTCATCGATTACGTGACCGTGCGGTTCTAATCCAGCGTTTTTAGAAAAGAACCGGTCGAGGGCGATTTTGTTTGATACCAGGTGATATTGAGAAGGCAGTGATTAACGGTGAATCGATTTTTTTCTTTGCTTCAGGTAAATGGTGTCCGCGTAGGGAATGGAGTTCGCCGCCGGACGCGCAGCGAGCGGCGAGCGACGCGCGTCGTGGCGTTCTTTACTCTTCCGTCTTCCTCGGTAGCCCCGGTAAGTTTTACGAACTTCTCTCTTCTCACTTCTCTTCTGAAACTTTTCACCCTTCTCTAAATTGAATATCCCAGGCGAAATATGGGCCGGCCTGGTTTTCTTTGGTCGCGTACTCTCCGACGTTCTAGCCGAACTCTTGTGGAAATTTTCAGCCGCTCGTATGTTACCCTTAATTAAACGGGACTCTGGCTGTTTAACGTCCCCGTGGAGTACTAGCATTAATCGTCGCGATTAGGCTCGTGATTTCGCGCGTAGTATATTTATCAGGTACTCGTCGGGAATTTCCACCCTCTCATCGAAAGCTACTAGCCTGGACGATGTTTACGAGGAACCTGAAGATTCTCGTTCCTAATCCTTCGAATAAATTTCCACGAAGGAAGCACTGGAGAGGAGACGAAGAAACAAGTGTAAAAAGGAACGAAACGGGAGCGAGAGTGTCTGAAATACGCATGCAGACACGGTGTGCAGTGAGAACGCGCGCGATATACGCGGCCGTCAGTGGGAGGAGCGCAATCGTTCGCGGCATAAACAAGTTTTAATCGTGCCTCGGGCATTCGCCGCGTTGAATAAATATTGATATCGGGTGACGCGACGGCCAATCAGAATCGGGGCTTATAAAGCAAGCCGCTTACACCTCCGCCTGTCTATCCATGCTGCGACGCGTACACACGCGCGCGCGATCCCTGTTCCATCTCGACGTGTTACAACATCGCTGCCTATCGACGATATACTCAGGCACGAAATATCGAGAGATAAAAAACGAAAAATATATTATATATGCTCTGCGACGCGAAAGAGGGGATTGATTTCTTGAATATTCCTCTTGTATGTCTCGTTAGTCTCGTTTTGCTACCGGTGGGTCGCGATCGCAGTGGCGTGATGATGTCAAGCATCGATACCTATCGATGCCCGTCCAATTCTCGCGGAAACGATCGTCAAGCTGTCCATCTTCGATTTCTCCTTTAATTAAATTACGCGGCCGCCAAGGAGGACCTCGATAAGGGGACGTAAATCACTTTCAGCCGATAACTAATCGAACGATTCCAAACGAAAGACGTCCAGGCTCGTCGTGGAAGACAGGAGTATCGCGCATGCGCCCGCGAACACCGCCGCTTCCCTCTTTTCTCTCCCTATCGCGTTCCTCTTTATCTCGGGCCCTCTCTTCCTCTTCGTTCGAAGGAACGGAGAGAATATGAGCGAATGCCAGAGGTAGAGAGAAGCTTGGCGAGTTGACGCGACGCGACGGGGAGAAACCCGGAGAGAGGGAATGAGAGAGACGGTATAAGAGATCCCGGGTGTGAGAACGGGAAGGAATCGACGATGGGTTTGGGGGAAAGGGAAGTAGAATCTGGGAGGACGAAGAAGACAGACAGAGGGTAAGCGAAGGTGAAAGAGAGAGGTCCACGAGGCGTCTCCATGGCAACGAGGCGAGGCGGGAATGCGACGGTAACCATGGCAGCCGCGGGTTCCTCTCTCGGACCGACCTGTCTGTCCCTCTTTCTGGTCCCTCTTCCTCTTCGTTCGCCTCTCTCATATGTACCTCTTCCTTCCGCCCACGGACTGAGCCACGAGCACACCGACGGATCCGCAAAGAGAGAAGGTGGAGCAGTGGACGCGGGATCTGCGCTCTCGAGAAAGCTCCTGGCTTCTTCGTTTTGCTCTTTTCGCTATCTTTTCTTCTATACGACGACAATCGCGATAGCAATAGCACCGTTTTATCGTGCCGGTTAAACCGAGATATCGACGCGATGGATAAATACGCGAAGTAGCAGAGGCCGATCGGGGTTTAATTGTAATTGCGGTGTAGAGCGCGGAACTTTGAAATACTTTGAATACATGTAGGGAACTTTGATAGACAGCTGGTAGAGAACGTTAAGCAAAAACGGGGATAAATAATGGTGTAGCTCATCGGTAATCAAACAAACTAGTAAAAGAAAGAACGATAGGTACATATATTTAGTTTATCGTGTTCGCTGTACAATCGGACGAGTTCCATACTTCGACACCTTCTTAGTCGATTCATGAAAGTATACAAAGGTTTAGAATTATTATTGCGCGTTTTCTCTTCGTCCATTGAGTTTCGTACGGTATCCATTCGTTAAAACGTCAGCCTGTTCCGCGGCGGTGCGTTAATATTGTCGTTTAAAAAGCGCTACGGGAGCCGCATTAATTAATCGAAATACGGAAACGGGGGATAAATTTTATCTCGGCCACGCAGCTCGACTGTTAATAATGAATCGTTAATGCTAATTTTTGATTTATGCGTTCATAATCTTTCCCCCCGACGCGTCTCTCTGCGGCTAGATCGCACTGGGCCGCGCACGTTTTTGAATGCAACCGATATCGGTGACTGAATTAAACGACCGGCCGGAAGCGTGGGATAAATTTTGTTGCAGGATGCACCGGTTATTAATAATGACTATTTCCTAGCAGCTCGTTAATAGAACCGCAGCAACGATTGCAATTTACGCGTCCCATCCCGCACTCGGTTGCATGAAATTTTCGAATCGCTGTTTCCACCCCTCGTAATTTCAAATCAACTCTTTTGTAGCGTTCAAGTTGTAAATTTCTCAGAATCGCAGTCGCGTGGTAAAACGTAGTTGAAGCTAATGGAAAAGTTCTCGGTAAATTCGCGAAAGTCTCGCTAGACACTTTAAATTTCTACTCTTGAAGACGAACGTGGACGACCGTTGAAACAGCGTGATGGCGGTGCGTGCGAGCGTTCAAGCGCACGTAGTTTAGAAGCTATCGACATTCTTCGACACGAAAACGTGGTTCGCCGTTTAACCAGCCGCGTGAAAGATCCCAGTCGTAGACCAACTTCGCAAGGCTGATTATGTATGACTGCCGAGAAATCGCGGGATTCCAGGCGTCACTTAATTCTCGATACGTCGACCCTTCCGCGCACGAGAATCGAGTTTCCGCATCGACGACAGCGTTACCGCGTCTGCATTATCCCCGATTATATATTTTTACCGCCTCATTCATTACGGGCCGGACCGTTCGCTCTGTGGTCTCCGCCCAATGCGTCGATGTCCACTGTTATTTTCAGTTTCGTAAAATTACAGCTCGCCTTCAAATAGAACTATTTTCGCTCGTTTAATCCAGCCGACGATAATGTTTGCAATGTGCTCTTAATTTTTATTAATGCCGTTGACGGAGCCAACAGGGATTAGCGCGCGGAAACAGCGACAAACTTGTTCCGCGACCTCATTCTAATTTGTTCTCTACTCCTTCTCTACGCGTTTCGCAGATTTTTCGTTAAGATATTTGACGTCAATCGCGTGTACTTTGTTTATCTTGATGAGGATAGAGACTTTTCAACGGACAATAACGTTCGAAACATCTGGAGAAAATAGATCGGTCTACGTTTCAACGAAAGACACGAGGTTACATGAATCCTCTCCTTTTTTCTTTCGTTCGTTCGTCAAACGAGAAAACTTTATCACTCCGCTTTGGTTACTCGAAGTGGGTCGCGCCTGTCGCCGACAAATTTAAGAGACGTTTAAATTTTCCTTCGTTCCGAAATAAATACGGCCGAGAAAGAAACGTCCTCAGTTTCGCCCCACTCGGCGGAATTTCAGTGTCGGTGAACAACCAGGGTGCGAGCGAATAAATTACTACGCGGTCGCGTCCGTCAAATTCGTTGAGGTTCCATCGAAAAGCTACTTGACCGCTCATTCACGGGAGATCTCGTTACTGTCCTAGCGGGTGTGTTGGTCGAGAGGTATAAGGGACTTGAGGAAGGGTTGGCCAGAGAAGAAGAGTGAGTTGGGACCGAATTCTCTCTGTTTGGTTTTTCGTGGATCGCATATCAACCCCCTCGGCGCCCCTTTATCCGCCTCGCAGGAACGGTGCTCTAGGCTAACCCTCTCCTCCTTCGCCACCCTCGGTCCACACTGGTGCAATGGTACACGACATGGCTCCCTTTTCCGCCGAGTGTAACGTAATGTAAGGGTTGCGCCCGCGTCGACGGTGTTTTGGGGTGAGAGAGTTTAAAACCCCTCGGGGCTTGAGGTCCAGGCCGGTTAGATTTATCGGATGTTTTGGTTGGCGGCCATTGTTAGCCGCCCTCTCTCCACTCTCTTTTCCTCTTTCAACCTTCTCTGCGGCCAGTGGCGTAGTCGATTCAATAGCAAGTCGTTTTTTCGTCTTTTTCCTGAGGCACTCGAAGGCCCATCGAGCGCGACCGGATATCGAGATTTTGCCGCGGTAATAACGCTAAGAACGTACCGATGTTTCGTGTTTGTTTTGCAGTGGAAATGCAACATATATTCCCTGTTTTTTCCGGCTCTATTCGGTGGTTCTCGGGTCATTTTCGTAACGTACGGAATACTTTAACGAAGATGAAATTTATCGTCTATACGTATATCCAGTTCATTGATAGATATCGAAGTTACGCTATTGTACCGTCCTTCGCGCGCAAACAGTCGTTCCAGTAGGATTTCTCGGTAACGCCAATCTCCAGCAACCCCTCCGCTATTCCGCAGCACGGTGGTTTGAACGATGTTCGAGCTCACGGTCCGCGACCCTTCGCTCCAACCCTCGTAACCGCACTTCTCTTTGCCCATTCTAACCGGTACATCGCGACTCGCCCGAGAAAACCGTGGAACACTGTCTCGCTCAGTGATCGATGCGGTCTTATAATTAGCTCGCCTTAAAAGCGAGCTTCCACCGTTCTAATTGCAGACTCGAACTCCCTTTATATTACCACTACGTTGCTTAAACGGTGTGTCCGTGAAATCTGCCAGAAACCAGCTTGAATTTCTCCATCTGTCGATGCGTTGCCGATGAACAATTGAAACGTTCGGCGTGGAAACATTGTTCCGCCATTGCGAATTCATCATCCTGGTCAAATTTTTCGCGGAAAGGAGTTAGCAAGGAGCGGGTTCGTACAATAACCGAGAATCAGGCTTCGCGAAGAAACGACGGAGGACAGAGAGAAGGCAGGGTTTCTCTGGCGAGGCCGCACAGGGCCACCTCGTGTTCTTCGATTAGCAGGAGACCGACCCGACCATGACCTCTCTCCTCTCCTTTTCTCGTCCGCTGCGTACCATGCCATAGGTGGAGAAGATTCTCCGGCTCTTTCATTCTCTCTCCGTTCCCTTTCCGTTTCTCTCGTGCTCCATCTCGCGGCACTGATTGGACGATCCATCACCGGCGCTCCTCTCTCTCCAGCCTTCGTCTTCGTGTCCCTCCCTCTCCTTCTACCCCTTGTCTCTCTTGCCCCTTACTCTCCAGTTTCCTCTGGAACCATTCTTACGGAGGAACCGGACACACGTTCACGTGCGTATGTACGCTCGTATATATGTACCTACATAGGTGAATACATAAGCTTACGAGAGGTATTCAGGGAGTATGGTGTCTCGGTATATGAGAATCGCACGGACCAATGTATTTCAGCTGTATTTCAGTTTTTCGAATTTCTTTCGTTGAAATAAAATATCTCGCGTATAAATGGATTTCTTAGAAGAATCTCAGGGATCTTCCCTTTCCTATAGATTTATCCTCTGTGGTTTCGTTAGAACATCATACGGAAGAAGTTTAGAAACAGTAATTGGGTCATTTACAAGTGCGATGTATCGCAACGCGTGCATTCGTGCGTGCACATAGCCTCTCGTACTTACACGCAGTCACTCAGCAACAGGAACACAGGCGACTCGCATACCGGCGACCATCGCCTAGAGGGGCGGCCATTCTTGCGAAAGGGTGGGAGGGTAATTGGTTCCCATGGAGGCAGAAAACGCCTCGCTCGAAAACGTCCCGTCGAAACTGCACGACGAACTCGGCCGTGACGCGAATCTCGAAGTAGGAGGAACTTTAAACAAGGTGAAACACGAGAGGAGGGGAACTTATTACGAACGATAAAAATTTCCGTATACCGTATGGAATTCTTCTGTGTACGAATCGTATTGTAACGAAACGAATCCGTCGTCATTATCTTCTCATTGAAATATCGTCGTTCCGTTGCGATACACCCTGTATAACCGAGGAGTTATGGTTGTCGGAGTATCAGAAAGAAAGGTGAAACGGTAGAAGGATTAAAGACACGGGGAATGGAGATAGGCGACCGGTGGCAGCGGGTGGAAATAGCGGATCGGTGGACGTTGGAACAATCGAGGCGTCACGTGACGATACGGCAAGTTAAAAGGGAAAAAGAACAGGCAGGGAAAGGAAGTAAGGAGACGAAGAAGGAAGGCGACAGCCCGATAAACGTGATACACGTCGCGGGATATACACAGGCGTGCCGCTATCCACGGTCCGTATTCATTAGTTCCTTACTCAAAGGCACGGAAATAGTTCCGGAGTTGCGGGAGGCACAAAGCACAAAGCTCTGTCGCAGAACAATGAGAGATAGCGGGGAGTGAGAGAGGAGCGAGAGGTGGAGTCATACATAACAGTGATAGTCGCGAGAGAGTAAGAGAGGAGGAGAAGAAAGAGAAGAGAAACAGAGAGGGAGAACTGCAGATTTCATGAAGTCGAAGATAGGCACAATGGTTTAGCTGGTGAGAGTGCACCATTTCTCTCTCTTTCTCCGTCCACCTTCTCCCCCCTCCTTCTCCGTTCTTCCTTTTGCTATCTACCTTGTTTCTTCCGTTCCTCTCCGAGCAATATTCATATGTGTTGAATATATTAATGCGCCGAGAGATATGTAAAGCGTGTGTGACTGGGATTCGCGCGACTCCGCTCTCGCTTCGGCGGCTGGGCCGCAGTGCAATATTAGTGAAATGTGTCTCAGAGCGTGCCCATATGCGACTCCGAT
The DNA here is from genome assembly GCF_910591885.1 of Bombus terrestris. Classification (NCBI taxonomy): domain Eukaryota; kingdom Metazoa; phylum Arthropoda; class Insecta; order Hymenoptera; family Apidae; genus Bombus; species Bombus terrestris. Next base: position 10,451,691 of record NC_063273.1, on the reverse strand, counting down.
ATTAAACAGCAGCCGTCGTTGCATCTGCGTTTCCCGTCTACTCCGTACGTGTTTCCACCTATCGCGTAGCAGACTCCCGCGCGGCCTCTCCGAATTTCGCCTCTTCCTTCCATTGTCGTTATCGACTGCCTCACGGCGTCTTTATTCTCGCTTCAGCGTCGAGCAACGCGTGTATCGCCTCACGGTCATGCGATATTTTCCGAAATATGAAAATCCAAGCGACCATGGTCCTTCATTGAAATGCAAAACGTGTCCGCGTACCGTCTGGAAATAATAACTATGTAGGTTACTTATTATTTCCCACGTTTTTCTTAGAGCAGATCATATTTTTCGTCGGAAAATTACGATTCTCACGTAGAACGTATTCCTAGTGTCGTTCATCAATCGTTGCCGGTAGTCCAGCGTTTTAGAAGCTTTTCAGGGCAGACGTGCTCTATTTCGTCCACCTCGAGAGATGTGCTCGAGCACATTGGCGAGTATGCGCGCCAAAGGACAAAGGAAACACGGTGGAATAATTAAAACGCGGAATTTACGAAAGGACGGAGGCAGCGAGTCTGCCGGCTGCATCATCGGGGGACAAAGAAGCGAGAGGACAGAGAGCAGGACAGGGAGAGAAGAACACGCCAGGAAAATATACACGGAGAAGCGAAGAGACAAAAAAAGAAGGCAGAAGAGAAAAAGAAAAAAAACGTGGAAGAGACGAATATAGCTTGAAAGTGTGCTAGTGGAGGGTGAGTCGAAGCTATATGGAATAGAGAAAGGTAGGAGGGAAGGGTGGTTTCTCGATGTAGCACGGTACGACACCGTACAATCGGTGGTACCGGCACATGGGCACACGCCGACTTGCTCTCCCTCTCTTCCCATCCTTCTCTCCACATCTCCCTCTCTTACCCCTTCGTCTTCTCTCCGCTTTGCTCTCTTTCTCTTTCTCTGCCTCCACCTCCACATCCACATCCACCTCGAACGTGCCCCTGCACGGAGTTCTCCCAACCTACGGCCCAGCCCCGGCAGCAGCAGCAGCAGCAGCCAACCCAGACCCTGGGGCTGTCAAACGCAGGCCGAATCTTCTTCTGCTCGTGACAGCCTGGAAATGAAGAGAGTGCCCCCGCGTGGCGTATCCTACCCGCTTTCCTATGTACGTTAACGCGCGTCCTAGGAATGTACGTTCTGTTCTCACACGCGTGTCCACGTTATCCCTTTAACGTGTACGTGGACCAGGGGCCTGTGTGACGAGCACGAGTTCAACGGAGGTCGGTGCTCTTGTCTCCGTCTCTTTCATTTTGTCCGGTTCTTTCATTACCCCCACCCCTGCCCCCCTTTTAATTTTGTCTGCGTCTGGATAGATTCATTTTTTTTTCTCGCTAATTCGTCCGTAATTGTTCTCTCTGTCGATGGGAGTTCACAAAATTGCTCGACAAAGGTGGATCGGCTTTTCTACATTTTTTTCTTTCATTTTCTGCCCTTCCTGTCTTGTTCGAAGGGCCGAAGGGAAGGGAATTATAATCCGACTCTCTCGTTGGCGTATACTCGAACGGTTTTATGCTTTTTCCCGACGGTGACACGATGGAGACTTTCGAACGATCCATAAGCCCACGACTGTGCGTAACCCCTTTTATTACGAATTGCAACTTGCACTTTTTAACAGATTTCAGGCTGGATGAAACTTGTAATACTTTCGTAGGATACTTTAAAGGATGACCAAAGAGGCTGAAGGGGTTCGTACCCACCGATTACGAAGCGCTTTTCGAGCGCGATCATTAGCGCAATTATTATTGTGTCGGAGCACAATGCGCGCACCGGCTTCGTCGACTACAATGGGCGCCGAAGGTGAAGAGGCGAAGGATGGAGAGAGCGCGTGCAGATGGAACGGACTGGAAACAACGGAGTCGGTAAATTCTTGAGACTTCGAGTGAAAATAGAACGAAACTTGGCGTAACCTTTCAAGAAAGGAGCACTCGGCAGTCTAACAGCCGATACCCGGATAATTAACGAGTTGGCCCGCTTTTAAAAACTATAAAAGTCACTGATAAACTTCATAGTGTTCAATGGGTATCCTATTACGCGAGGAACAGTATCGTTACGTTAACGTCTACGCCTTTGCAATACGCGATAGACGATTGCAAAGGAATTCCTAACGTATCCTTCAAACGTTAAGCACCAGACAGGAACAACGTTTTCAAGAAGTAAGTGCCAGCAGGTACCTTTAACGTGTATACAACCCGACCTTTGCCGCTCGGCATTACGAGCATAGCGACCGCATCGAATAGTCATTCGAGTCCGTTTTTGACGTTAGCTTAAAGTATGTTCGATGCTCATTGCTAAAAGGATATGGTGGAAGAGAAGGTATATCTATTAGAACGTAGCCGAGCGGCACTTGATGCGTTTACATCGTCGTACAAGAGGTACTTCGCATATACCTCGGCAGATATTACCAGTACGTTCACCGTGTTATTACGGCGTTACATTCCATCGTACAAGGAATCCGTCGCGTTCGATCCACGAGTACAATGATCCTCGTTGTTCTCGCTTTTTTCTCCTCTTTCGTAGCGGGGCCGTCAGAACTTGGTCGGGCTTTCGAGAAACACGTCGAAGAAACTCACAGGGACGCACGCTACGACCCCTGTTCCCTTCTTTCGAGCGGTGACACTCCTTGAAAAAACATTATCGACGATCATCGCTCCTTTTGCGAAATAACAGTACACGGAACTCGTCCACTTTCCATCCGTTTTATTATTGTTTTACTACACGCTCCGGTATATCGCCGTACGAGAGCGTGTACGCAGCCACGATGCCTCGCCCACATCGATAAATCGAATTTCTTATTAGAAACGGCGTGCACGGGGTGGGGGAGGATCGATCGTAATTTGCAATTCGATACAGGTGAGTCAAGCCACCTTTTCCAAGCCTTCGTCCCTTTTTTCCCTCCTTTCTTCTTTTATCGTTACACACGCGGTGCGCTGTGTTTTACCCTCTTCTTTTTCCTTTTACCGTGGATTCTCTCATTCCTCTATAATTGAGACAACTAACTCTCGATCTTCTCTTCTTCATCCCCGTCGAACGAGGAACGCTCGACGGGGAAAGAGGTAAGAGCACAAATTATTATGCCGGGCCAGATGGGTCTCTTCCTTCTCTCCTTATCTGTTCGCCAACGTGTTTCTCACCCCGCCCTATTAGTTGCCCGTGTCTCGAGAATCCATACGGTCGACCGATGCCCGTTTTTTCTTGCGGTCCCCGTGGCTCGTTTCTCGGGCTTGCGACACGCTCGTCGCGCGGCGACCAGAGGTTCAACCGGGGTCTCCTCCACGTGAAATACTGCGACTCGATTTCAACACCTCGCCGTCGTTAATTAGCCGAGCCACTCGACTTTTATTCCGGCAGCATCCTCGCCGTTTAATTACAACCGGCGTCTCTGCAACGCCGGGACCAGGGAGGGATAGGAAAGGGGGGTGAAAAGAAGGTTGAGCGCGTGTGCTACACGTTCTGCCGCTACCTGCCGGACGTGACACACGAAGCCTCGCGACTAACACGCGCTCCCACCACGTATCGACTAGTATCGCCGCTATCAGTGCCACGTATACGCGGCTCGCTCGCTGCCAGACCAGTTTTGTTCCACGTCGCCTAGCTCGATCTGCTGCGAGATTCGGTAATGAGCTTGTGCTTCGACCGAGTTCGACTTTCTTCGTTCTCCGTCTACCTGACTTTTATGTCGTCGATTGGAATTTCACCACGTAGACATTCTTTTTCCTAATTTGAAACTTAATTCGAAAATCGACTCCATAAATTCTGACAACAGTTCGAGGGCTGAGAGATACTCCATACGTGTGTTGTTCGGAGCGTGTAGCAAGCAATCGTGTAGGCTCTCACGATTTCTCGCCACGCTACATCCAAACACCGTCCACCCCAACGAAAGAGAGTAATCGCTTCTCTGTTTGTTTGTTGTTCTGGTTTAATTCTTTCGCAAAGCCGTTCCACGAAGGGGTCCGCGGTATAGGTCAATGGGAAACTAATTGTCGGCGTTTGGAGGGTGCGCGTGCATGGCCGGGGGGACTTTCCGCTGCTGCTTGGAGGGTCGATTCGAGGGTGGTTGAGAAGTCCAAGCACTCGACGAGAGCACGGACGTGGAGAAGCCGAAGCTGGACGATGAGACTAGACGGAGTAGAAGGGCGAATGAGAACGCTCGACTGGAGTGCTCCGACAAACGGATTGCCACGACAAGAGAAACAATGCGATTCCGCTTTCTCCTCCTCCTCCTCCTCTTCCTCTTCTTCTCCCTCTGCATCCCTGACAGAGAACCGTAACCCGTCCCTGTTCTCTCGTTCGTGTAACACGCTTCTACGTGGCACTTTGGCATCGTGTATCGAGGAGAGCCTCGTTCGATCTCGAAACACGAAATCCCTGCGATTTTATATCGACGAGGCTAGCCGGCCGATAAAGATGCCAATATCGATGAAATAGTACAGCGTTCTATGCATTAAGGGAATCCAGAAAATCGGGGGCGTGGTAATGGAAGACAGCTACCATCTGGAGCACCGTGTGCATATTTATATTCGCGGACGTTGTTGCATCGTAGGCGGCGTAAAAAATTCTCAAAATTGCACGGTCCTCGCCGGAGGCCACCACTTACCGGCGTTCTTTAGGTCTCTTGGCCGCGCAACATGTAAAGTACCGATATTATGTATTTATTATAATGCGATCCAGGCTCCGGCCGATCGAGAGCGGCTGCGTTGTTCCATCGGGTCCTCGCCGGCGAGAGGCGAGGAGGCACGGGCAGCAGGGATAATCAATTTATCACTGCAGGTGCCTCCGCGCATTTACATACACGAGGACGACGGAGAAGTCGTCGTTACCTTGCCGTCGCTCTTTTCGCATTCTCTGCGCAGTTATTCGCGCCGGTACAAATTGCTACGCTGAAACTCGATGCAAATTCCCCTTCGATCGCTTTACATGGTCGATCATCTCGCGACGCGATACCGGGAAAAGTACCGGGTACACGCCGATGCGTTTTTCGATATAGCTGAATATTCATTTCGCAGCCTGCAAGCCTTCGTGTAGCCCTGTTGTCGTGCATCGGTTAACTTCCAGCAATTTTCTACGATTTCGTCCCTCATTTTGTGTAATCGGTCGATCGAAATGTGTTCCTTTAAAGAAACACGACCTCGAGATGCCGAGTAAAATAGCAAGGTAATGACCTTGCCTGTTCAGAATCGGAACGTTTATAAATTCGTCGCTTTCATTAATCACGAGAAAGACAGGGGTTGCAGCACCGAAATAGCTTTTATGTAATCGTTCTTACAGAACGTTGACACGCCAAGGATCAACGTCCTGGACGGAAGATCCCATCCAATAGTTTCTCCAGCATCTCGGTATAGTTAACCAAACGGTTATATATACGGGCACTATCGATATTTCGCAATCGCGAGGTTTGCGGGACGCGTCTGTCGAAGGACGTCTGGATCTACTTCATCTCTATCGCGTAGCGCTTGTCGTAAAAACGGTGCTAATGCGAATGCAATCTGAATACTTATCCATCCACAAGGTCGTACGATTTTCCGACTACTCCATCCTATATCATAATTGTCTATCTCTTCTTTGACAAATTTTATCGGTCCTTGAAACTCGCTTTTATAGAAATAAGATTTAAATAATTCAAGGGACTCGCTCTAGACAACCCGAGAATTTATCGACGGATAACAAGCACTTGGACGTACCGCGCGAAGCAGCCAATTTCCTTATCCTAGCATAACTTGAGAGAACACAGTTTTTACAGTTAGCCGAACGTTCGAATAAAATTCGCTGGATCACGGGGCATCGATTATTCGGCGGGACATCCAATCCGTCGTAAACGATCATCTTTCCTCGTGTTTTCCCCTCGACGTTTTTCTGCTGCGATTTCAGCGACATCAAGTCGGGACAACCGTGCTAAAATAATCGTAAAGTAACGGAAGGTCTCGCCCACGCAACGGGTCTCCCGAGCGACGTTACATACTGTACACCTACTTCTTCTATCTACATATCGGCCAGCGCGAGCTCTCTTCCCTCCTTCTTTCACGCGGATTCACTCGTTTCGGCCTCTCGTGAGATAGCGACGTGCCGTGCGAGCCACGTACTCGCCGTCGCCATAAGGGGTTAGGTTTACGAGCCGAGCCGGGTGTCGATATCGTGGTCGTGTCGCTGCGAGTGTGCCTGACCTCGGCGACTTCTAGATCCATGGACGCGTGTATCTGGTCCCGCGCCTTCGACGAGTGTATTTGCTCGGTCCAGGTATCCTATGATCACGCGAAATCTATCCTCGTTTCGTGGTGAAATGTTAGGAGCGCTAACAATCCACTGTTTCGTTTTTTACGGATCTACTTTAACGATGATAAAGAAACGAAAGGGAACAGATAGAGAGTGGTGATATTTCAGAATGAATAATCACGGGCTTTTTACGCGCTATTATGCGCCAACTTCGGTTCACTTTGGTCGTTGACGTTTAGTAGAGGACCGAGACCTAGCGAATACATCGTTTGCTAGTGAGAGACGCGCGGTTTCAATAGTCGTGTGACGCGAAACGAACGGGAACCGACGCTAGACTTTATGTACTCTTACACCACTTTGAAGGTGCACGCCAAGGGAGAGACGCGAGGATTCAAATGAAACACAGTAGAAAGAAGGGGACATGAAATTCGGTTCCGACACCGTGTCGTCGTGGCCGTTTACATCGTGCTCGTTTTTGTCGCAGCTGTCGCTGTTTTGTCTGCGATGAACTCCGTGGGCTCTTCTCCGCGGCAACGAAGCTGAACGCCGCGTTTTTGCCGCTATTTTCGTGCCGTTAAAAATGCATCCATCGGGACACGTCAACGCGCCCATTCGCCGTCGCGTCGTCGACCTTTCTCGCATCCACGAAGACTGATGCCCTTGTTGTTGACACGGAATATCAATTCTGACGTCTCGAGAAGAATTCAAGTAGAACACGCGTCCCACAGTTTTCACTTCTTTCAGTCGTTTGTTTAAATTTCAACAGTTTCACTTCGTATCGCTTCGTTCCCCAACCGTACGAAAATAATAGAAACTAATCGCCGACTGCTCTGTTCGAGACGAACACGTTATTCTCCTCATCCTCTCGATCGGCGGTCCCTTGATCCCGCGCAGGCTTTACACGGTGTTCATAAAAAACGAGGCAGCCGCGGATGGAGCAGCGTTCGATCAGAATTGAGAGAGGAGCGGAAGGAGGATGGATGGATCGGGGACGAGCGCGGAAAGGAGATAGAATGGAGATACGTTGCCTGGGGTTTAGACGTACATAAGATGGAGTCTGGTTTGATGGAATGCTGCCTCCATCCCAAGCACACGGGGGCCCTCCCCTAACTTCTGTCCTCTCCCCTCCCTCGTCTCGGATGTTCAGCACCTCTCTCCCACCTTCGCCGTGCCGGAACATGTGTGCGAGGTTGTGTTAAGACGACTCTCGCGTTTACGAAGCCGGCGCGTATCCACCAAGATGGAAAGAGAAAGAGAGACGCGGTCTCTCGAATAGCCGAGGAACGATCTGTATCCACCTAAGGCAGCCAATGAGACGGACCGCCATATTAGGCGCTTGTATATGGCCTCCTCTATGCGCCGCAAGACGTTCCGCGTATGCTTAAAATGGAGATAATAATCGCGCCGCGCTGATTAGACGGCTGTCGCGGATTCCAGGTAGCTCTCGAATCGCGCCATTCACGGCTTCCCCTTATGCGATTCTCTCCCGGTGCAGCGCACGCTGGAGCCGCCGAAGACGATTGTCGGCGTTTCCTGCGTACGCCGCTCGTATTAGGGCACGTCGGTGGGAAGCACAAGGTACGGCCAAGGGCCGCCGAGATCATCGAGCGCGCGTACACGCCGCCGTTGATGGACGTCGTTCTCTGAACTCCTTGAAACCACGGCGCACACCGTTGTTTCTTATTAACCTTTTGGTACTTTGCGCGGTGCACCGCTGCGGTGCACTGTTATTTGCCGAATGGCTTCGCAGCTTCGCTCGTGGTATTCGATTTTATAATACGTCACGCAGACGGATGGGGATATTTGGAACGTGAGAAAGCGTACAGGAAGTTTGAACCCAAGTTTCGATCCAGGAACTTGTAATTCTGAAATTGTGCTACAGCAATACGTGACATATTTTGTTAGCCTTTCCATGTAGATTTCGTGGTATTACGATACGTTAAGAAAGGTTTCTTAAATGTTCGTATTGGTTGAACGATTTGCAACGATTCTTGAAGTAATATCTCGAAGAGATTGCTTTGTTATGATTTAGGAGAAGAGAGTATAAATTGTTAGTATACATCTCTACATGGGAAATTATTTATCTCGCACATAAAAAACGTTCTGTACTAAGGCTGTCTAGTTTCGTGGCTGTTGACAGCATTTCATTATTTTTGAAGGCAACTATGTTCTTTTTTAAGTGGAATATCCTATGTTTTATACAATGCTTCAGAAAATGTGTAATTACGAATAAAATATTCCGTGATATACCCATTAACAATTAGCAAGCATAAATTCACTAGTTGACAAAACACTTCGTTCTCTGTATCGGAAACTTACTTCTCCTAACAAGTTGAAAATTTGAAAGGTAAGTTTTTTATTTCTGTCGATACTCGTTTTATTCCGTTACTCTTGGGCTTTAAGGATCGCGTGTGCGTCGTGGAAAAATTTTAATGGCATAAAGCGTGTCGCGGTGCACAGCAGCCGGGCACGATCTCTTGCGAGCAAGGTATATCTCGTGCGAGGCATTGTTCGATAGGACGGGGGTCCAACGAGATAGCAGATCCGGGAGAGATAAGCGCTCTCCGGATGATGTATCGCCAGCGATGCTTCGCTGCGCCAGTTGATCGTAAGTACCGGCCTGAACTTGGTACCGTGCTGTTTTCCGACCAAGGACCCTCGAGATTCGAGCAGGCATTCGATATCGGTACAAACTGTTCCATAAAGCATCTCTTTCGCGCCTGCTTCTACGACCTGGAAGATCATTTATATTTCCAGCATGTATAAAAAATTTCTCATCTCTTTTGTACACTCCCTTACCTTTACAATCGAATGATCAAATATTCCAAAGAATTGCCATATTTTTGAAAACGACAAGTTCTATTTAAGATACAAGACAAGCGAATTTATTTGAGAAGTTTCTCTACTTCTATGTACTCGAAGAAATCTACTCGTTATTTAGGCCGACGGACGCGATCCGAGCCGCCCTTTCCCGCTTTCGACAAACTTTCCATTATACGTCCGATCCCTGACGGGACGGTACACGGTCACGCCCCCTTAGCGCGCCCTTGCCCCAAAGGGATGTAAGTCACCGGAGCACTTAAGCGAGTTGAGACGAGGCTCGCCACTAAATAACGCGACGCGTCCAAAAGGCGAGCGGGCAACAAACTAGCTTTTTGTACGTCGCCGTTCGACTCCCCCTCGCGTCATCTTTCTGATCCTTCAAACTTCTCTCTCTCTCTCTCTTTCTCCCCTACCTCTCTGTCACACTATGGAAACTCTAGTGGCCGCCTAGGTTACCGAATCGATAATGAAACTTCTCTTCGACGTCCAGCGGAAAATCGAAGGTCCCCTGTCCGTCTATCTATCGGGAAACGCACGAGAGAAAAACACGTTTGCGAAACGTTCTCCGGCTGGTGGAATTCACGGAAATGGAAACGGCGCGCGTAAATCACATTTACAGCGTTGGCAAAGTTATCGACGGTTTTATGGGAAATTAAAGCCCTGCCGAGCGGACCGCAAAGTCGCGTCATCATCGTCGCGGAGCGCGGGGGAGACTCGTGACTGCCGGGCTGGTTTCGATCGTGATTGCCGAGCAGCGAATTTGTCGCCACGTGTTTTATTGTACGATGAAATTGGATGGAGAGCCGCGGCCAGGATCGCGCGAAGGGGGACGCGAAACCGGGACCGTAATAAAACGGACGCGCGTGCTAAACGTGTCACTCAACGTGTCACAGATAGATGCGGAGCCGCGGCAACGATTCCGCACTCTAGCCGGTGCCGTAATATCCAACGCGAACAAGAGTTTTGTTTCTGACGAAAGCGGAAATTGCATCGGAACAGTTACAACCGTCGGACGGCTGCGTTCTGCAAATCTATTCCCGTCGACTCCAATATTCTTCGACTTTCGATTCGGCGAATCGTACGATTTGTAATCAACTGGAGATGATAAATAATTTCGCTAGAATATACGTTACGTGAATATGTGAACATACGGAAGACACACTCTGTGAGAGATCGTTGCACCCGTTTATCTGAAATCGTTTCTCTATCTAGATTCTATATTACCCATATTCCCCGACAAACAAGCCACGCCGCGTAAAAGGCATTCTCCCGTTGACAGGGAAGAGTGTCACGATGCCATTAACGTTAACAACACGTGTCGTGGCGAATTCGTAGGAAGGCTATCCCATTCCCCTGACAACGTTCTCAAACAACGATCTTCGTCGTCGTGAGCACGCGACATTACAGGCAGCGTTCTCCTTCCGTGCTCCTGGATAATTTACGATCCCGCGTGGTCGTTGATACGAAAAGTCTCACAGGCAGTCCTCTATCGACCAAACGGTGCCGACGGATCCGCCGCCCCCTTCGTGGCCTCCGAAACAAGGCCCGGTACCCCGGCTGAATTCCAGTTGATCCAGCTAAGCGGCCTCCTAATATCGTCCGGCCCGATTCTACCGGTCGGATTCTCCCGATGCTCGTTGTCGGGAACTCCTAATGGCGATGCGTCGAAAACTCGCGCCGGCTCCGGGCAAAGGGAGCGAGAAAGAGAGAGAGAGGGAGAGGAAGAGAGAGAAAGGCCAACGCGGTGGACCGGTCGAGCGACGCTGACGGGTCAGCATGAATAATGTCGACTCATTATTCTTTCGGGGGGATTTATCAGGTCGAAGTACCGATAACGCGCTCTTTTCGTTCGGTCGTTCCGCCGGGGAAGATGCGGTCGAAGATAGCTATGCATTTATGCGCGTTGGCGGAGTCAGAGGATCAGAAGAGCAAGAGGGTATATCTTGACTTCTTCCTCTTTCGCTTTCCTCCACTTTCGATCTTCTATCCTACTTCCACGTACTCGCTTCTAACCACGTCTTTGTATATATGCCCTTATTCTTCTTATTCTATCTCTTTCCCTCCGTTGCCCCTCCTTTGCGTCTCCTACTCGCGTCTATTTCTCGTTTTTCTTCTGTTGCTTCTCTCATCGTGGATCGTCGTCCCTCGACTCGTCCCTCGAGCGGGCTGCGTATATCGGTGGAACAGACGGTATCATAGTTAGGAGAGGTCCTCAGTTCGGTTTCTGCGGGGCGCTAACAAGACGGGCCTGCGGGCCAGTCGCAGTGAGTTATGGGCCCGCGCGTGTACCGGCACACCAGCGAGAACGCACCATGTGTACGTACTGCGAAGGAACAGAGACGCGGCCGTGTGCGAGAGTTAGATGCGAGAGAACGTCGCACAATATCGCGCCTCGTCTCGTTGGGATAGGATATAGAGGGCATAGCGTAGCTGTCGCCAGTTTTCTGGCTCATTACTGGCCACCGGCGCCCATTTCTCTTGAGCTCTTCTCCGCGTTTCTCTCCCTTCGTTCCCTTCGTGGCACTGTCTCGCGTCTGTCGGGCAAGAACTGTGCTCGCTATTGCACCGAGTTTCGTATTTGCATGCTGATGCCGTGCACGCGGTCGGCCGTGTGAATACGACGTCACGGTTAAATTTCTAGTCGGCTTGATAGATCGTCAATATTAAGGTCCACGGTTCTCCGTCTTCGGTGTTTCATTCTTCGAGTTAATTAGCCGGTTAATGGGACGCCTCGGCCACGAGCAACGCGCTAATTGCCACGAAGAAAGTCGGTGGAATCGGTCGAGTTTCTTCACGTTCGATACGAATTTCAAAATTTTCTACGGCGACGTAACGTAAATATAGTCGACGTTCGAAGGGGAGTTTCGACGCGTTCGCACCCGATTAGGTTATAAATATGTGGCAGAGGGTTCCTACTGGAAATAAACGGGAGTTAACGCGTCGTGATGCATGACGAAAAGTTTAAACGCGTCGCGACGCCGCACACGGTGACAAAAAGTAGAGCTGCCTACCGCTTCCCTTCCGTCGCCGGCCGCGAAAACTCACTATCTCTCTCTACCCGCTTACTAATTCCAAGGCGAAAGCCGATACGTACCAGTTCGAGACACGTGCTCGTCACATGTACCCGAAAGCCATCCCGCGTACGTCAACCAACAGAGAAGTCGGAGTAGACGGAGAAGAAAACGACGAAAACGGCGTCCCGACGTATCTACCGGTGGCGCATCGCCATTAACGCTTTTATTTCTACCACGCGTTAAGTTTCCGCTCATACGACCGATTTTACTGACTCTTCCGCGGATGTTCGTCTCCGCTTGAGAAAGTAAAGTAAACTTTTAGCCAGAAGTGTTTTAAAATTTCCATCCGCGAAATTAATCTACTTACATTTTTTTTTTTCATTTCAAGATAGTATACCTTATGATCGACGCTTAATTTTTCAAAGTTTAAACGATTAGCCCCGACGAAGTTGATCGGTTTCCTACTTCTCTGCGATCAAATCTTACATTTTTTCGTCCAACGTTGTAATTTACATCGTGCATTATCTCTACAATTTTCTTTGATCCATGTTTGTCTCGTTCCATTATCAAGTAACCACAAATCCGATCAAATGTCCTTTAGCATAGAAATTGCGTTCCCTTAATGAACGTCAACCGGTGACGTTCCCATCGACGATAACTAATCGGAAGCGAGCAATCGAGAAGCTGTAGGAGGTGTCGCGAAACGGGTCATCGTTGGTGTCGCGTTATTAATTCGCTCCGGTAGTCCCAATTAAGACGGAGCCTCACGTTCTGCCGGTAATTATCATAGTAACAGCGTCGTTCCTAGCGGCAGCACATCAGCGAGTCCACAGCGTCGGCCTCTCGGTCCCGTGGCATTAATTAGTGCAATCTCCGTACGTGCCTGGCTGCCAGCATCGGCCACGTTGATATCTCCCTTTCGCGTTTCTACGTTTCTCGTTCCATTTCACGTTCCACGCTAACGTTCAACGACTGCATTGCCATTCGAGCTGATGGCTTTTGACGCCAGCTGGACGTTCCAAGATGACATCAACTACCTATCTGTCAGAGAATCGGACGCAAGTCCAGATTCGAATCGCGTCACCTCGATTTGCATTTGCTACGATCGTTCCAACATCTTACGGTAGGTACACGAAACGAACAAAATACAAAATTCTCTGGCGTCTGCGGTCGACTCGTTTTTTTTTTTCGTTTTCTTTTGCATGCGCGCAATTACGCGATTCCTGACGCGGCGCGTTATCGCCATGGCTAATGCTCGCGTTAACGGAGACGCCTTCGGTGGTTGCGCAACGAGCTCCGCGCGTCGTTTCCCGCTGACGATCGTTATTTACTCGCCACGATAAATCTGCGTCGCGACTTTTATGTTAATGCGGCCGCGTCTGTCGAGGATTCGTCTTGCCGCCGAATATCCGTGCACGCGAACGATGCGTTAGCCGGGACCAGAGCAGATTAGTTCGATGGAGTCTCTTCCGCCAACGTTTGCTTTCTCTCCGACCGATCCGATATCGCTTTCCCACACGCTACACGCGTCCCGTAATCCTCTGTATCGCCTGCACGCTGCGCGATCACGACGAACGTAATCGTAATCGCTCGCCGAAGACGAAGACGAGGAGAAGAGGTCGAGAGCGGCTGGATCGCGAGGCGATTTACGCCGCGTCATTTCGTATCGGAGGACAACACGATGCGTCGATACAAATCGGCGATTTATCACGTAGATTGTTACCGGATAAGTATCTCCGCGGATCCTCGCGGAACTGGTACCCGGACGCCTGATGAATCGTAATGCGATGTTCCCCGCCGCGCAGTTCCGTCTAACGCGACGCGTTCGTTGCATCGTTGCTCGGCCGCGTAGCTTCTTCGCGTGAGTACGTGCTGCGGTGCGGCTTCGTCCGCGTACGCGCGCGTAATTGATATATCCATATACGCGGAGGTACCTATGATCTCCTCGGGCCAGTCGAGCCGCCACGGCCACCGCTGTCCCGCGTCCGATCGATCTGTATTCATAGGTCGTACGGCATAAAATATACTCGGCATGTCCATGAATCAGATAACTGTCACAGCTGCTCCGTCGATGTCTCAATCAACCGCTCGACTCGCTCGCTCGTTCGTTCCTCGCCTTCGCGCGCTGCGATCCAATGCTTGTCCCCGACCGCCTTCTTTTCCCTTCTTTCGTATGGATGGATTTTCTTGGCCGTTTTGCAACAGGTCATCTTTTTTTTTCTTTCTTTTATTTTTTAACGGATGAGACGATGGAAATGGAAGGAAGGTGTGGTTCGCCGGAGAGTTTCTTTATTTAAGAAGCGCGCGTGTGAGAGCAGGTCTAAGAATAAATTGCGCTCTCGTATTTCGAAATGTTTTGGATGGAAAGTTTAAAAACGTTGCGCAAGGGGATGTTATGAGATTGGGAAATGGATTCGGTTACGTTGGCGATTCGTTTCGGAAAAGTCATGGTTGAACGTGTTCGACCACCGCGAGAAGTGCCAAATAATTTCGTGGAATGAAGACGCAGAACCCTCTTTTACGAGACCTATTAATACCTTCTATTTTGACTCGGTAAATAAGTGGCGAGCGTACGACGTTCATCGTTGACGAGCTGCGTCAGGTGTCGAAAAATACGTGTTTCTCTTTCGACCACTTTGACGTGCTCGTCGCTTCGCGCGCCGTTTTCCCAAGTTCGTGTAAACAATTACTCGAAATCACTCGTTCGATTCAACATCTCCCCTACGTTTCTGTAGTCGCTTTCGGAAATCCAAAACGAACAAAAGAAGATGCAGCTTCGCTCGAAATGAGAAAGTTCCAGATATTACTCCGAGACATTAATTCGGACAAATTCGGTGTCATCGCTGGTTCTTTCTTCCCTTCAACTCGTGTTCTTCGCCCCGTGATGACAATAGGTCGGTATTTTCGTCTATACGTTCGGTTTTCGACGACGTGTCTTACGTCACCGTGGTTGCAGGAATTTTACAAAAGTAGAGTCTCTCCTTCTCAACGACTTGACTGCTACATTTTTGTACGTTACGCAATCGAAAACTATTTTCTCTATTGCGAGCCATCAATGGTTCATAATAGAAAAAAGTTTCATTAGACGAGCAATAATATATCTTAGTATGATTAACGTATAGCACTCTTCTCAATTAAAATATCCTACGAATAATTACAAAACGTGTATGCTTTTCCTCATTTCACTTCAAATATTTGGTCGTTATTTCGTAACAGACTGTGTAATATACCTTTACCTAAGATATAAAGAACACGAAGATTTTAAATGTTCCACGTTTCATTATTATTATCTTCTATAATCATGTGACTATGAAAAATAGGTTTTCGAATGATTTACTTAAAGTTCTACGATAGAGAGATAAATTTTTTACAAAAGCTCTCAGAGAATGCAATCAGCGATGAACGTGCCCAACTGTTGGAATAATATTTCCAACTTGAATTTCTTTAAAACCTCCAACGATTCTCTCTCTATACAAAGAATAAACCAGAATCCTACCGAACGTTTTCTCCAGGACGCGACGTGTCGTCGCGTACCACTTTCTTTCTTCGCATATAATCGAACCGTGAGATCTGCTCGCGATCGTTCGCACCGAATAAGGCATAGCCAGCCGCGTGGTAAGCAAAGCGTAACGAGCGCGTCCAAGTGTCGCGCAGCGAAAGGTTAACGCGCGCGGCCGCTGCGTACTAAATTATCCCCGTCGCTCGGCTCATTTGTAAGACAAACTCCTACAAAGCGTGCTCGCCGTTGGCTGCCGCCGCGCGACGCCGACGCGGGCCGATTTCGTTGCCGCGGGACGCCGTCACCGCGACAGGGCAGACTCCTCATCGCGCCTCATCTCTCTCACAATCGCCAATTAATCTTTTGGTTAAGCAGATTCTCGGATTAAGCGGTCTGTCCGTGTCAGTCGTGATACAAGCGCGCCACGAGAAATCGACCGTGGCGATCTTAGCGCAAGGGCGACACGAGAAATCTACCTCCGCTGGCCGTGGAGGAAAAAAAATGGGGGTGGGAGTCAACCACCAATGGAAAGTAGAGAGGGATGCGGGAGGTGGGCTACGATCCGTCGAGCTGCATTTCATCGCCGAAAATAGTTTCGGAATCGGTGAACAGAGAACCTGCACTCTCCTTCTCTCGCTTTGGTCGTGCTAGTATAACTGGTCGAGGCCGTTCTGAACGAACGAGAATAAGCGTGTTTTGGTGCGTTGACCCCTTTCGTGATTTTCAACCACGCGAAAAGTCCTTTCCTCCCCCCGGTCAAGATGGCGTATCGAACTTTATCTTACAGCCGTTCGATCTTTTCCAGCTTTCCCTTCCTTTTTTCCCCTCTTTTTTCTGTTAAACGGATATGGAGGAAATATCGGCGCGATTGTTGGAACTTTCGTTGACGTTTATGGCGCCTCTAATGGATAGTGGCCGTGCTGGTTTGGATAATCGAATTAGAAGCGAAATGGTTATTGATAGAAAAAAAGTGTTCGTTGCGTGAG
The DNA here is from genome assembly GCF_910591885.1 of Bombus terrestris. Lineage (NCBI taxonomy): Eukaryota > Metazoa > Arthropoda > Insecta > Hymenoptera > Apidae > Bombus > Bombus terrestris. Next base: position 10,435,132 of record NC_063273.1, on the reverse strand, counting down.
ATTGAAAAAAAAAAAAATAGGAAAATAAGAGCGGACATTTTAGTAAAGCACATTTTTATAGCGTTCGAATCTAAAATATACACCGGTACGACTTTATTTCATACGTTCGATACGTGCGTGGAAAACTGCGTGAAAATACAACGAACGTTTATTGCAAATATTACATCATAGAGAAACATGGGATATTAAATTTTCCACTTAACGGCATTCGCTCTTTATCGTTTATTTTTGCGTGACGTTCACGATGTGTTTTGAAAAATGAAATGTATATATACGTATCTATATACACATATATGTATCGCTGGGCTTGATTTAACTCCTTTCATATTTCACATCCTCTAATATCGATAAATAAATCGCGGCTTTAACGGGCCAATATTTCGTCAAACTTTAGCGACACTGCTCGCAATTTACTCTCAAATAATGTACAAACTTGCGTTTTCCATTAAACCACTTTTTTTCGTTTGTAATTTTACCATACACTGTTAAGTCGAACATATTTTGAAGAATGACTTCTTCGTTCCCTTATCTTTCCTCTTCCGTCAAATTAGTTACGGAGCAACCCAAGATTCGATAACTTAAGCATCTCAATTGCGTAGGAGACTTCCGCCATTTTTCTACGAAACGCGATAGTCATGGGAGCGTGTAGGACGATACTTTTTATTTCGTTTCTTCTTGCTTTTTGCTTGGACACATTTTCCAGAGCTTCGTGATTCTACGCGTGCCGTATCAGCTAGCGTATCAGCAAATAAATGCCTCGGTATCCGATGCGTTTCTCTACCTACGCTGGTAGACAGAAGGTTGCGGCGCCTTTACGCTTGGTACTTGCAAAGAGTTCGAAGCAGATCCACTCGGCTGGAACGAAGACTGGGACGAGGACTGGAACGAACAACCACGAGAGATAGTAAAGTAAGGGAAGAGGAGTTGAAGTGAACAGGGTTCGTTCGACGGAATGGGAATAAGGAGTTTATTTTCGGTGGCCATATGCGCGGTTTATTTCGACAGTCCGCACGGCCACCCTAAATAGAGGTAGGGCTCTCGGTTCCGAAGAGAAGACGTATTCGATGGTGTTGAGCTTCTTTATCTCGTCTCTGTCATCTTCCAGAACACCATGAGATTCCCTTTCGATCGTCGATAAAAATGACGACGCGTGACACTAATTGCTACTTGCTTCTATCGGAATTATTGTGTTATCGTAGCGTTTAAGCTCGTTGCTCCCTTGTTATCCTCTTCATGCACGCAACTTTGCTAATGATCACGTACATACGTCCGTCTCATTGGTTTTCGATCACGATTATTACAGTCATCGTGGCTTATTATTTCCAAAGGCGAATCACCGTGTACGATGCTCGGTCAAGCGAACACGCTGCAGGCCCATGAACTCCACTCGTGATCATCCTGATCATCCTATTCTCCATTCAGTTCAAGAGAATAACGTATTTATCACTGCGAGACGAATCGCCGCGTGTAATTAACCATTCTTCGATTGTTTCGCGGGCTTTAGATACAAAATATGACGTGACTTTCCTTTTGATACCGTTAATCCTATTTCATATAAAGATACCTGTATCGTGATATGCGATATGAAATACAGGGTGTCTGGGTGTCGAATATTTGCTTCTATAACACAGCATAATGAAATGTTTCGTATAGCACACATACAGTGTATAGAACATATGCATAATACCCATGGAAGGTATTGCCATACCATTTATAATATAGAATTTACATACTAATTATTTAGATCCAAGAATATTGCATTTCGTATCATTTAGTAGGACTCTCACACGTCTACCAAAATTTGATACGGAAATGAAACGTAGAACCTGATAAAAACACGTTTCATTGGAAGGTGAGGTGTCAATACCTTTTGTAACAACTGTAATATACTCATAAAATATGTCTACAATCATAGCGCTCTTATTATCGGTACGAATACCAAGGAAAAGGTTGTTTCCCCGATGGTAGCCAGTTCGGCGTAGAGACCGCGTGTTTTCACCGTGTCCCCCGAAATAGCGTATAGTCAGGCCGACGTGAGACTTCGCTTATTCTTGACCCATCGACTAAATATAGCTCGCGAAAGCTTTCGAAAGAAAGAAGCTAAGAAGGAGAAAGAAGGGAATCGGTGTTCTCTCTTGCATCCGCGTTGGTCCCAGAACGTGACGATCCTCTTCGTCGTCTGATGTTCCCGGCACCAGGGGGAACAGGAACGGCGTAAACGTATAATTGGCTACACTTAAATCTCTATAACGTGGCAGTAAAAATGCGCGGTGCGCCGCGGTAAATCAACACGAGGACGATATAGCTCCCACCATGGCGTTTGCCGCTGTGTGTCGCTCGTAAACGCGTTGTAGAGGGAACGCGCGCGTGCACGCGTGCACTAGCGCATGCCATCCACAATTTTCGCGACTTTCCGCCCTGGAATTTATCGCCGCGTTAAATTTCATCCCGATGCCTGCACGCGTTTAATTTCCTATGGCTGTTGCCTGGTTACACCGAGGAGACACTTGTTTCTGCTTCTCGCAATGTTTCGCAATGTGTTTAAGGTATTTTAAGGCGATCGAGAATCAAATTGGGGTAGCGGTTGGTCATTGGGTAGGATCGGAAGGTAGACAAACGTGGTTTCGATGATTGACAGGACGTGGGTAGTTGGTCACGCGTGAATAGCGCCGTGGCTGGATTATAAACGAGAACGTTATTAAGTAGTAGCGTAGCGAGGTCGTGCGGCTAAGTATCGAGTAGCTTTCTGATTCATGCAGTTTCAGCTAATGCGCTATGCGTAATTTTCCATACAGATTTAATTCGGACTAAATTATACTCCATAAAGATTTAATTTTGAAGATGTTAATCTTTATGTATGTATTTAGGTTTCTGTCGATTCCTCTATTGCGACATTTAAACATCTAAATATCGAAGCCTAATCGGTACATGTTATGATCTCATCGTACTTTCTTCACTGATGATGATACGCATCGCAGTTCGAACCTTGGTTCACGCGTGTTGAAGTTCATCTGCAAAACTGCGGATGTAAAATTGCGAAACGACATGCGCGAACTATACAGAACCGGATTCTCCTTGCCAGGATTCTTAATTGCCGGATCTTAATTGCTCTAGAATGGTGGGAAATTAGATGCATCGTGCGCTAGATGCGTATCCTTTAGCCTAGCACTTCTAGTTACCTTAATGCTTTAGATAAAACGATACATATAAAGAAGAAGCAACTCGCTTTAATCATCGACGGTGAATATTAGTTGGCATTTACGATACACAATTTTAATCAAACGTAACATTTTTCCATTATTTTTTCACCTTCGTTTCTGAAAACGTTCGAAATATTCCACGTGCTGAAAAGTGCGTGCCTTTAACACGTTGTCCACATTATTGTCGATAAAGAGGACACGGTATTTCTTTCACATAACTCTGATCAAACGCAACCTTAGTTCGAGTAATTCCATTATTCTACCTTTTTCCTTCCTGTCTGAAAACAATCGGAGCATTCCACGTCGCCTTGGAAAACGTATCTCTTTAGCGTTGGTGTCTAGTTTGCGACGTCCGTCTTCCGTTTCTTGTAGCCGCTCAGGATGAGAAGGTTCGTTTTTCGGTGGGATTAGTTTCTCTCTCGCGGAAATGAGAAATTCCTGACGAGCAGGAGCCGGAGAGCACGGCTTCTTCGACCGATACGTCAGGGCACGGTAACGGCAGCGTACGATCGGCACGCTACATTAACTCGATTCACCGAGTAAATTAACTGCAATCAGGGGGACGGTCCGCTGGCCATTCCGTTATTCCGTTAGCCGGTTGCTGGCCGTTCCGCGCGCCTCTAGACCGCTCTATTCTCCAGTACGGGCTCGCCATTACAGCCCGTGGAACAACGCTGGTCGACGACGAATCGAGAGAGGACCTAACGTCGTTTTTGTATTGTGAACACAAGGACCACCACGAACGGCTCTCTCTTGTTCCCCGGACGAAAACAAGCGTCCTACTCCAGAGAGGGAAACGGATCGACGCCAAGACTCCTGGCTCCTTGTGAATCCAACCGTGATGGCTCGCTGTGATGACGTGATTTCTTGGCCGTTATTGCGCGATTGCATGAGCCTAGTCTTCCTGCACCGCGGTCTATACCCGTTCTATCTGCACGTTCCATCGCACTGATTTCTACATTTAGTTAGATACATTAGAAGCAATTTGCGATTCTAGGATAAATCGTGGCTAGTCCGAGATGTAGATTTACCAGATTTCTCCCTGAATCTTTGATATATTGAAGAGAAGAGAGAGTTATTTACCTATTGTAGACATGTCTGGTCACGTTATGGGGGCAGAAAAATATAAATGCGGTAGAAATACGCTTACTGAAACTTGTCGGGAGACAAACAATTTATATAACTGGGATTCATGTAATAGGGGTTCATCAATTTCCCTCTCTGTGTATTATTTCACATCCGTGTAATAGAAGTTCTAGTAGCGCAATTAATCGAGCAATAACTAAAATTTCGTTTGATAAGTAAATATAAACGGAGTCCAGGTAATTAAGTTCTATTATACAATTTTCTTACAGCCTAAAATTTGTCACTTTATTAATGGGAAAATCACATGAATATTAATTTCTGAGCAGTACGTAGAAACGATTATAGAAATCGTGTCCTGACAAACAATTATTCGATCTCGAAGGATATAATATAAATCGTCTTCCCAGGGAATGTATCGAATTACTGTCGAATTACTGTTACTACTATCGATCTAGCCATGGCGATCGTAGTTCGAAAACCACACGTTCAAAAAGAATTCGCATTCTTAATGGAACATTCGTGCGTTCCGTACAGTGAAATACGCCGTCAGATCCGAAATCTCGTCGCTGAAATCGAATGGCAGGTGGTCCACGGAGACTGATCGAAGTCGATCGCTTTTCCCTTTGGTTTTCTCCAGCCCTTGATCGTTGCCGGAGAGAACGGCGAACGCGAAGATACGTCGTGCACGGCTCCGATTTCCATCGATCTCCCGCCGTTTCGCCCCGTCCGCTCCTACGACGGACAAATTTTTCGTCCTGCTACCGGCCACCCTTTTCGCCGGACGAATTCAAAGTTAATCTCGGTCACGAGACCGTTCCTCGGCTCTCGAGGGGTGGTGGCGTTGGTGGCGATATTGGGTTGGCGCCCCCGGGCGACCTGTCATCGTGAAACCCCCGGGAGCACTGAGGCTCACCCTGATCTCTCTGTTACGATAGAACCTTGGGAACCGGAGCCTTGGGCGGCACGATAAGGCTCGGTCATTTATAATCCGTCGGCGTAAGTAGCCTGCCGTTCTCCTTCCGCGCCAATCCACAGAGAGAGAGAGAGAGAGAGAGAGGAATAAGAATAAAGGAAACCTCGGACTTCCGGCCGTTTCAAACGAGATCGATCGACCGGTACGCCAGCTGAATTTTGATGATCGCGTTTATTGCTGCTCTGATTCAATCGTTCGTTACTATTTTTATGTACCACCTGGCGAGCGATAGCCCAGTACATAATCGACTTCAATTTAGTGCAATTTCTAACGAAGAATTCGTTTAGAAAGCGAGTCATTTGGTTTCGAATATGGGACCAAGTATCTGACCAGGATGTTCCTATTCTACTTACTAGTCCCAGAAGTAAACTTTTAAGGCTATGGTTATGGTGAATGCGTATTCGGACGATACTGACATTCTGACGAATTCAATGGCGTCAATGTAATCGAACGTGTCGGTATACAGATTTTTTTGAGCATAAGCATTGCAATCTTCGAATATTTAATTCGTCGCTATAGCCTTGGCGTTATGTGTAACTGAATAAAAGCGATCCGAGTTGTTTTGTGATACTTAGGCAAGTTCTGATTGTATAATATGCTGACTTCGCGAAAAATAACATCGAGTGGCTTTCTCGAAAGCATCAATTTTCAGCCAGCCGGCAGCGCCGGATGAGTTCATCAGCTCGGCTCTTAATTAATGCAAGGAATGGATCTGACGGAAAAAGGGGATAGAAATGAACGGGGAGGATACCTGGAAATGGCTCCGGCCCGATAATTTATAAAAATGATATTTGCTTCGGCAAAGCGTGACCGTAAGCCGTCTTAATATCTCTCATTACCGTCTCGCTGCTCGAGTCCCCGGTGACCGTGCAATTAAAAAGCTAAGATTGATAAATGACGGGGAATTAATGCGCCCAGGGGATGAAAGCGACGGATGGGGGGGTAGAGGCACGGCATCGGAATCGGGGCTAGAACGTTTAGGGGGGCCAGCCGGAGAAAGAGGGACAGGGTGATTGCGGGTGGCTTAATGGTGTTTGTATGCATGGGAACCGGTCATAGGGGTGAGGCAGTTATCGCGTTCAGTCTACTTTGCGCCGAAAATCGGGACGTGGTTTAAAGTACTTTAAAATCTCACCCTTAATAATACAATCGAAATATATTTCGGTTCTAAAAAGGGTGACGTACGAAGTGATCGTTGTAATTTTTTATATCTATGTTAAATTTTATTGTTGTTAGAGTTTATTCTTAGACCAAGTTCATGATACGATCGAAAACTCTTCTATTTCGAGGAATAGATTTGATTCTTTATACCATCTAACAATATTTAAATGGCACGTTATCGTACGTTAATCAATTGTTATTTTTAATCGTTTCAAATGTAGTTTTTTTCAGTAATTTTTAATAGAAGATTAATGTGATCGAATTTCGTTTGGTTACAGGTGACGCGAGTAACGCGAGTATCGGCAGCGGCGAGGGCACCGGTGAGGAAGACGACGATTCGTCGGGTAAGAAGAACCAGAAGAAGAGGGGCATCTTCCCCAAAGTCGCGACCAATATCCTCAGGGCGTGGCTGTTTCAACACCTCACGGTAAGTATTTTGCATATACCTTTCATCGCGTATCGCACGTTTCCATGACGTTTCTCTGTCCGTGAGTCTTTCACATGCGTCGCCAGGCAACGATAAACGACGTCGTTCGTCGTCTTCGTCAACGATCGCTCTGACTTTCACTCGTATATGTTCTTATTGCAAACCGTACACAAACGTGACCTACATGGAAGAAACCTACCTAAGTTTCTTCCCTGAAATAACGGCAGTAAGGCAAGTGAAAACCTATCCGTTTAAATATCGTTTCCAAACGATTATTCACTTATCAAGCGGCGCTTAAAACCGAGAAGCGAAGATAAACGACGCAACGAAACGTCGCGGCAAAAAGAAACATTTCCTAAATTGCTTTTACCCGGCGCTGGAGTTAAGCTCGGGGAACGATGAGAAAAAGAAAAAGCAAAGGCGAAGACGGAAAAACGCGTTCGAGAGCAGAGGGACGTACTAATCTCCTAATGCCAAGATAAGGAGCGGTGGCCGCGGTGCCTCCTCTGTTCGTAACCCACCGGGTCCTCGGCCATCTAATGATTCACGGGTAATCTGAGCCGCAAAAAGCGCAACGCGATTAAAGGGACCGGGAAGGGAGAAAAGAGAGAGAGAGAGAGAATGTTGCGCGCTGGTTGCCGGTGGCCGCGGTTGCGTAACGTTGCGCGCGGCAATTCGGAGCACGGTACATTGTCCCTCATACTACGGACACCCCATAGATTTCGGGTGTGATCAGGTTACCTTGCGAGAGCGGTAATCATATTGCAGCTCAGTTAATGCCATTACCGCACCGGGGGGAGGGTTGGCAGCTACCCTCGAAACCACCCCGCAACCAGCACGCCGTCCGCGTCCCCCGATACCCCGCTTTCTCCACGCTTCTCTAGCGCCGGCTTCACCAACCCCCTAACAACGTGTATTGGATATGACGTCGGGGATAGTGGGTTCATGGTTTAATGCATATACGCTGTTTGCGCGATGACGATATCGCGCGTTGTGAAAAGACGAGCTTCGCCCCCTGATACCGCGACCGCGGCCTTCCTCTTATTCGGTTAATCGCGTTCTCCAGAGCTTGCAGCAGGTTAACGCGGCGGTGCTTGAAAGGATTTTAATGTTACTCCAGAATGTGTCTCTGTGTTGATGCTCTTCAAGTACTTGGTCGTTTTAGGTTGCTTTAGCAGGCGATTTTACGAAGTGTTATTTAGCTGCTTTCGCTAGAGTTGGCGAACAGTTCACAAATATTGTGGATTGCAAATAGCATTCAGTGGTAATACGTGCTATCACGAGTAGCAAACAACGAACTCGTTAGAAATTATTATTCACTCGGGAGATCAGATTCGCGGTATATCGAAGTAATGTGAACAGAATGAAACGATAGAAATGGAGTTTAATTGATTAGAAGGATCCTGTTTTTTCAGCAATCTAACCACGTGACCAAAGTATCAATAATTACGATTAGAAGATAAAAATAATTTTCATGAGGGATATACTCGCAGAATTCGTTGCAAGTTTGATACTCCATGGCTGTACTATTACGCGATATCCACTGCCAGAAATTACAGCGGTTTTTCGTGACGGTCGTCTTGGTCAGGCATTCGTCTCGGCTCTATTACGAGCGATTAAGCAACTGTACCATGAACCAGAATTCATTCGGCGCACTGGATACATATTACGGCTTAAAAGAGTAACTGACTCGAGCCAAGTGTGTATTCACTCGAGTGACAGTCTCTTAAAGAGCTCCTTCCGACGTTCCCTTTTTCCAGCAAACGAATTACGGCCTCAACAGCCTTGATTTAGCGTCCTAATCTTTCTCCCGCGATGACTTACGACCGCAACAAGGGCTAACATTCTCCTTGTTCACCCCGCGGGACCGTTTCGTCGGTAATTATTGCGGAACAGATGTCTGAAACGAATGTGGCTCAATCACGGTACAACTAGCTGCTTCTCTACATTTTCTTCGATGTATCTTAACGTCATTATATCTATATATTCCACATATTCGATATCTACTTTCATCGGCAGGCAGTGTCTCTCTGGTTGCTTATTGTGTCACGTTAAAGTGCAAATAAATCGAGTAACGGTCGAACTTGAATACCAAGCTGTTCGCTTCGGTAAATTTATCACCGTGAAAGCGAACGCGACGTTGTCGTTCGTTCCATCGTGTCTTGTCGTGGACGTGGTCGGGCGTCGCGTCGTTTTCATCGAGGATTCCAGATCGTAGCAGGCCACCGGCCACGTCGTTTCACCCCGTCGGCGAAACATTTCGGAATCACGGGGACCCGCGCCAAGGAATTCGTCGGAGCTCGCCAATAACCTGTTCCCGTTCGAGAAAGCCAACGCCAATCTCGCGTTCCGCATTGACGCAGAGCAAAAGAAAGAGAAAAAAAGAAAGAGAGAGAGAGAGAGAGAGAAAGAGAGAGAGAGAGAGAGAAAGAGAGAGAGAGAGAGCAACAGGAGCGGGAAAGCGGCATCACATAGTACATAGACACAGTTTACATACAGCCATATATAGATGACTACGATTGAACAAGGAACGTGGCGGTCAGCTCGGATAAAAGCGCTTGTCGCGGTCGTAGACGATGAAAAGGGAAAAACTAATTTGTGTTTTGGCCGATGTTAGATCAAAGGAGACGAATATGTTGCATGGAAAGCTGCACGATTGGTAGACGCGAAGAGTTGTCAGCCGAGTCTTGTACGACCGAGTATACATTAAATTAATTTGATGGAGGCGGAGTGGCTACACTTAGTTGGCTTGCGTTAGACGCAATCTGATATTCTACGGTCTAACTTCTTCTTCTTTGTGTCATTAAATACCGTAACACAGCGAGTTGGAATGTTGACTCTGGTCGAGAAGTTTCGCGACGTGCGTCGTGTAAAACGCGAAAACTGAACGGGAAAGTCACGGTCAACCGGGTGAAAGTCGCGCCGGGAAAGAGCCATTTAATCCAGGAACTTGTAAATAGTGTTCGGGACATGACGCCAAATCGGTGATTTATTTGTCGTCTGGAAGCCGCTTAGAACATGAATAATTTAGACGTGGTCGCGAATAGAAAGGGTCGACGTTAATTCGATACAAGGATGTTCAAACAGCGAGAACGTCGTAACGCCGTCAGTGTACGAAATCGTTCCGGTTGTACCGACGAGAGGTTGGGAGAAGCGACGTCTTTCTCCGGTGGGTCTCTTGTTCACCAGTTCTCACCGGGTTTCAGCCGCTTTCGCTCCTTCTCTCTTGCTCCTTGGCTGTCATTTTGAAAGCCATCCCGACGGCCGCCCCTCGCCGGCCGTCCGTACGTCTGTCCGACCAGCCAGCGTACCAACCAACCGACCAACCAACCAACTCTGCGACCCTCCCCAAGTTTAATTAGACGGAAGAGGAGCATACATCATGGTCGACTCCGTGTCCCGACCTTCCATGCCAGCTAACTTGGGCTTTCCAGAATTGTGGCCACCGACCTACTACCACTTCTCTCTGTTCGTTCCTTCCTTCGCACACGTTGCTTCGGCAACTACGAGAGAGTCTTCTCTAGGATTGTCCTCCTTTTAGGATTCTGTGTCGTCGTACATGTATGTAGCAATCTGTTCTATGTAGGAAATTATTCTTCCCAACGAAACTGGCGATATAATCCGCGATTCGCCGACTGGTATCGAACTGCAGTTGATATATTGTATCTGAATTTACCAGCAAATCTAAGACAACGAAGGAAGATTTCAACGAAAGAATAGAAATTCATTAGGAAAGTTTCGTTCGAGCCAGTAACAATTGCACGTGGCGCTCGAGCGATAATGCGGAAATACGCGGGGCAGGAAAAGAAGAAAGATTGAAGATGGAGTCGACATATATAATCCATTTTAATTTACTTGGAAGATATATCCCGTCTAGCTTGCAGTTTCCTGCGACTTCGCCGCGCCGCGCCTTCCGTTCCCAACCCCTGGTTTCTCTCGTTCTTCCATTTTCTATCTCCGCCTTTTGCCCGCCTGTTCCTCGATCTTTCTTCCTGCTTCGGCGTCGCCCTTATCCCTAGACATCGTACCGGAGTCTTCTTATATCAATGGAAACATTTCGCGAAATTACATTTGCCAGTTCCGCGCGTTGCGCCGTTTCACGTATCGAGTGGCTCCCAGGAATCTCTTTTACCTTCGGTCAAATAAATTTCACGGCGAGCAAGCTAGTTTCGTATCAGATCCTTCCTCGGTGAGATCTATGAATGTTTAACTCCGACCTGTAGCAAAGATCTTCGTTTAGTCTTCGGTCATTAATCGATATAATTCTACTCGTCTTTCGTCTCGTCGAAATTAAGGGAAAGGTGAACTCTACCGAAAGAACGTTTAAGGCGTAAAGAGATAGAGTAACCGAGAAGCGTACGACTATTCTTATTCCGTGTTTCGTGTTGTAACGCGAGAACGGAGCATAGTCGTGGCAATCAATAAGCCATCTAAGGCAAGTAATGCTGCTATGGTACAAACCACAAACCGGCAATGCCATTATCTGCACATGCACACGCATACGTACAGGCGCACACGTACGCGTGCACACCAGCGACCGCAGGTTGAGAGATGCAAGCGTAGTTTCATCAAGATCGATAATGAACCGCGTTTCATTTAGCGTATTGCGCGCTGCCATACCAATATATCTTGCCGCGATCTTTAATTCATCCGTATCGCGCGCGCCGATCGGATCGGGACTCAGCGTGAAGCTGCTAACAAAAACGGGCAGATCGATCTGACGCGTGGCGGCATTCTTCCACGTTCGACGTTACTCTCTCCCTGTAAAACGCCATAATCCGGTCCTTTTTCTCTGACCAATAGAATTGCTAATCCGTTATTTCCGACCGAGATCATGTTTCCCCGTCACGACTACGGTCAAGCCTTTTAATCGTCTCTTTCTAAATTTACTAGCCGTTGTACGTCATCATTTCACGAGAGCCACCTTCCCGAAGAGTGAAACCTTCCCTTGAGATCGCTCGTCGAAATCGAGAGAATACAGTAAGGTAGAGTTATCCGAATTATTTAAGCTTCAACACCGTAAAATTCAGTCTTGAACTTTGCACGGAATTATGAAATTTGTTGTACGTTATGAGATTTCGCTATTATCTGATATTGCGGTGGTTTATTAAGAGACGTGTAATAAAATAGTCAGTTTATATTAAAATCACTTTAAATATAAGTGCAGATGTAGTCGGTTGTGATCGTCGCTCGCTCAATGCTACTGTACAACTCGCTATGCTGCTATACTGTATAATATACTATACTATACTGTAGGATTCGCTTTTCTGATTCCTAGAGAGCACGTATGTTTATTTATATCGATCGGTGGGCTTACAAAATGTTCAAATGTAACTCCGGTTGACGATTACAAATAATGGCGATAATGTTTTGTGCGAAGTTGGTTTACTTTTGAACCTAGCAAATCAAAACAATGTTGACACTCCACGGCACAACAATATGAGTCCCACGGATTTGAATTTTCCGGTGACTCGTGTGCCGCTACAATATAATAACAAGAGAATGAAAAAATATCGTTTAGATACAGTAAGAATCAATATCAAAAATGAGTACTCTATTGTAGGATTATAGACACGTAAAAATAAAGTAACACGCTATTGATTAATGATAATTACAACCGAGAATATTGACCTTAATTGAATAAACGTTTGATGAGCTTAATTGCTTTCTCGCAATAAGTAGAAAACAATGGCCGTCGAGCTGTCAATGTAAATACACGATATACTATTTCACCATTCATCATGCCACAAATAACAGGCCGAATTGGTCTATTTTCATATTACCTAAAAATCGTTCGTAACCGAGCATGGCGAATTACAAGGCAAATTATTTAGCTTGACTAAAATATTCTACGATGATCGTTCGCAGGATTTCTTTCACTGTCTGTCGAGACAGACCTCCGTCGGCAGTTGTCGACGAGTCTCGCGCAGCGAATTTCATGGAACGACGCCCTCCCAAAAGACGGTGGAACGGTCTTAGTCCGGATATTTTAAACAATTTGCATAGACAATCATAGCGGCCGTTTTTTCGGCCGTAAAGGGGCTCTCGACGACACTCGAGTCGACTGCCACGATCCGCCAGCTGGCTGACTGGTTGGCTTCTGCCCCCGTGCCGCCCTCTTCGTCGCCGCAACTACTACTACCCGAGCGTTTTATGCCGCCATAACCGTAGCGCAGCATGGCCCACTTAGATCTACTATCTCGGTCCCGGCGTGGTGTCCGCGTACACCGGCTGATATCTATTGTCCCCTTGCCACCCCTGGACCAGCCATTTAATCGACTCGTGTCCGCTACCGAGTTGCTCGTCCTTGCCAATTACTGGGTCAAGGTCTACGAGCCCGCCTTATCTTCTCTCTTCAATGGCGCCTGACGATTATGTTTGATGAGTTCGTTAGTTGTGATCCTTGCATCGTTCCCTTTGGTGGTTGGACAATTGTTCCGCCGCGAAGTTACAAGCTTCTTCGACGCACCCGTTGTCACCTTATCGGCTCGAAAGGACGTGGAGGAGACGTTTGCATACATCGGGCGGCAGTTTTCCGCTCGAACAAATCCTCGCGACTCATTTCGCCTTCCTTTCCCTGGCTGGGATGTCGATGCTTCTTCTCGCTTTCTCCTCTTCCTGCGCCGATACTGACGCTCGTTTACCCCTCTGAGCGGGCTCTCTTTATTCCAACGTGTTTTTCCGTTTTACGATCTGCCTACGTTAGGGATTTTCTCAGGGAAAGCGATACACGATTCGGATGCTGTATGTCATGGATCATGTTAAATGGATTTTGCAGTTAACTGTATCTTTAATCGTTTCTTTTATTTGTGTTGAGATTTATATGGGCCAATCACGTTCTCAGAATGATTTAATTTTATTGTATCGAGATTTTCAATTGTTTCATTGATGTGTATAAAGATGTGTTTGTACACCAGGAGCAAGTATATTAAATTTCATGCCATTTAGCAATAACTTCATTTAACTACAATTTAATACTATGAAAATAAAGCGCGGAATTCGAGAAAAAGCTTCAATGAAAATTCAAGTATGTTCAAATTCTTTTTGTGACCATTGTATGTTAGTTAGGACACGTCAATGGATTCACCAAACTTTGTTTTGTTTAAAAAATACGCATAATTGTTACAGACCATTTTTACAAACACAATGAAACACTTCAAGAAAATCTAACAAATCATAAACTCTTTCGCACTGTGCGTTTATGTCCCTAGATTCTCTTTCTCAAAGTGTGTAAATATATCCTTTGGGCGAGTTAGAGGGTTCAAGCAAGACGATGTAATTTCCTCTGTCCGTGGGGTAGTCCGCACGAAGGGACGTTTCCGTGTCCTCTCGGTTGTCCTAGTCTGGCGAAAGGTATGTCCCATCCACGCCGTGTCTCTACGGTCAACCTACAACCTTCAACCTCCGCTGGTTGGCCCCGGGATACGGCAAACCCTTCTGGCTTTTGGTTCGTGCTCACTGGCGCCGCCTTGGCTCGCATTTGAATATAATACTTGGCCCTCGTCGAGCGACCGTCCCGGCAACCGAAGCGAACTGTAATTATGTTGATGCGCAGCCATTGTTGCGTCCATCCTGGACGCCCGGCTGAATGCCGAATCTCCTTCTTTCCCTCTTTGGAAAGGCCTCCACTCTCGCCCACGCCGCCGCTATGGCGAGAGATACCGAGACGATTATTCTCGTATGCTTGATGCGTTTTACCGAAACCGGACAACGAGCAAAACGAGAAAGTTCTGGTTTGTTGCTAGTAACATGCTCTATCTTCATTCTACGTTTCTGGTATCTGTATTCGCTGGAAAAAGAAACATAAAAGGAAAAAAAGGAAAAGAGGATTGGTAACAATCGATCGTGCAATTTCAAAGGAAAACTACTGATCCCCGTGCGAAATTAATTGGCGGAGCTCAGTTTCCCGGAGATTAACTCTCCCTGGTGGAAGGACGGGAGCGGGCCACGTGGATGATTAAAAAAAGGAAGAGAATTCTTAAGAGCCGGTTGGATAATTGCAAAAACTGTACGCGGTTAGCGTCGTAGTGACGGTATTGGAAGTTAGCGTGTAGGAACGGTGCACCGGGAGCGTGCAACGGGTTCAGTGTCGAGAGCCACCATCCCCCGTCTAGGTGAAGGGGTGGCGCGCGCGGACCCAGGATTAGACTGTCGCCCCACGACAGGGTAAGCCCCTATTTTTGCGAAATTTATCGCCGTTAATCCCTCACCCTCCTCACCCTCGGCGTTCTCTCCATCGTGCCCGTTGTTCTCGTTGTCCTCTCCGGTTTTGCCATTCTCTTTCTACCTTCGCCCGTTCGTCTCCTCGTCTCTTGTCCTCTTGCGCTACTCCTCCTCCTCCTCCTCCTGGTGCTGCCACCGGTGCTGCTGATCCCTCCCGCCCCCGTTGTCGATATGAAAAATAATAAAATGCCGCGTCTTTATAGTCGCAGGCGCGCCCTTTGCCCCGCCGACGCGGCGCCTGGCCTCTTTCAGCTGCGCGCTGGACTACTCGTCGACGGGTAATCCGGCCAGGATTTAAAACATTCGTATCTTGAATATGCATTCATAGGTTTAAACCTGCGGGGCTGGCTCGCGTATATCCCATCGTCGGCGCGCGGGCAAAGGGGAGAAGAGAAAGTCGTAAGCGCAAACATGGACGCGTGTTCGTATCGAATCTATGTGTGTATACGTATGTAGGTGTGATTGTATGCGTCTCTCGTCCTTACGCTCGCTAAGCGGCGAGTAGAGCCCGGGTATTAGCTCGGCCACTCATTAGCCTTTCTGGTCCTACTTGTCGCTTGACGTAATCTCACGTCCGTCCCGACCGGCCGGCCAGGCTTAACTTTGACGCTGCTCCACGTCGCTACTTCCGGGGCTATCACCTTCGCCGTCGAGATCTGCAGCTCGTGACGCTCGTTAGGCCTAGGCTCGAGAGCCGCCTCCTCTTCTGTGCACTTTTCGCCACACACACGGGATTCCTAGCTCCGTTATCGGATACCACGGTAAAGTACTACGATGACAGACGAAATGAGTTATTATACTCGATTGGTCGAGCCGTGCAACCAAGGAGATTCAAGCGTCCGTCCTCTTTGCGGTTATTTTCTCGCGTGTCCGATTGTATACGTAACACGATTCGGTAACGTTGATTTTTCGCTCGATACCGAGAGGATACAACGATGGATAGACTTCCAGGTGAGAATCGTGTTCGGGATCTGTCAAGGACGGTGCTTTCGTTACAGTTTAAATTAATCCAATTATGCATGCCGAGCAAACCGAAGAATCGACTGCTCCGTCCGTCTCTCCGCTTTCTCTCTCTCTCTCTCTCTCTCTCCCTCTCTTTCTTTCACGGCCGTTCTCGTCTGGTTCGGACTTTAAAGGTTTAAGCCGAATAATGGACGTAAGGTCCGCGCCGTCATCCATATGCAAAACGTCCTCGCAGCGGCAAGGATTAGTCACGGTGATTCGAAAGGATCCGGGACGGCGGAATTTACGTGGCGACTCTCCTCCGCTGAACACCTTGCACGCTGATTTGTCGTCCATCGTCCCTCGTTACATTCGATTCAATCTCGTATCAAAGCAATTACTTCGACGTCAAATGTAAAACATCGCGGTTTTATCCTGAAAAATGTCTTTTGCCCCTGATCGCTTTTATCTTTAAAATAGAGCTCGCGTGTTTGCGTGAAGAGTAACCGGATGTGTACGCGTACTCTGTTTCATCAGCATCCAGCCGAAGCTCGATTACTGTTAAGAGTACTCGCTTAATAACCGCTTAACGTACCGCACTTATCGCGACTCCGAAAGTGTGTAGTCATGGCTGGTCCCATGGGTGCCTCCGGCGGATTTATGAGCCAGAGCCACGCTGTCCGTGAACTAGGTTGAGCCGAGCTCCACGGATAAAACGTGGCTCCTCTTTCGAACGCCTCGAATTTTCTCTCTCCTGCCGGTCGTCTTTAATGATCCTTCTGCGAACACCAATCCCATTAGAGGCGTCTTATCCGCGATTCCCCTTGGACCTTTAAATTTCTTCTAACCGCCTAACTCGCCCTGCACGACGAAGATCGGGAACAGACCGCGAGAAGTACTTCTGTTAGTCTATGAACTCGATTCTACTTCATCCGTGCCTTGTTCTAGAATCCATCGTGTCTAGGTGTGTTTGTGCCAGAGAACGTTTCACGGATCAGGATATCAAGCGGCACCCATTAAGGAGAGTACTGGACATCCAAGCAGCCTGTGTACTTAACTAGCATTAGACGCTCCCCTGTTCATGTGACGTCGAACGGGTGCGCGCGCGCGCGCATGTGTGTATGTGAATATTTCGAATCGATCAAATATCGATACGCGTACCTGTGCGTGTCGATCGACCGAGTGGCATTTATGTCTACGACCTTCCCGGTCTATCTATCTTATTCTTGGTTTTTATTCATTTGCTCGCTCTCTCTCATCCACGATCAGGACTAGCAGTTTAGATTGTGCCGCTACTGTATATAGTCAAAGCGCAGGGCTGTCTCATCGATTATATTATTCACAACACGTTGGACGCTTTGAGAGCGACGCTAGAGTCGCATTCTTTCGCGCATCTCCTTCTTTCCATCAACAAATGATTTGCAACGAACGGTCAATCAACAGCTTCGATCCTTTTTCGGTTCTCTGCCTTTCTTTTCTCCTTCATCTCGGGTTAACTAAGTCTTTTCGCCCGTAGCTCCCGGCATTCTGACACAATGGCGCGACGTTTATGTGCGGAACATTAATTACCGGGCCGTTAACAAAATATCATCGAGTTGTTTTCAATCGATAATAAAGGCGTAGCACAAAACACCGGAACTCCAGTATAAATTATTTACGGGCGAATAGCGACGAGTCGGCCAGCGTATTATGCCGGAAGAGCGAACAAACGCGCGCTCGGCTCGTGAATTTCTATCGCGCGCAATTAACGAAATGTTAATTAATAATTGCTACGTCCGTTGACCTGTGCTCGTTCCAATGGCTGACACGAGGCGCGCCATTCCCGCTGTTCGAAAAATACGACTCGATGATACGGCTTCGCAAAGAGCAAAGCGTTCCTGGTTTCTCGCGGTCTCTCAGGTAGAGGTTTCTTTCTCTGGCCACGTCCACGCGTGCCAACCGAACGAGGTGACTCTCGAACGAAGCCAACCTCGCGATTTTTGCGGCACCTTTTGCAGCCGGTACGCCGTCATCGCGATTGGACGGTTAACGAACCAGCGAAGCGAACGAATCGCCGTGGCGATTCTCCACGCGGTTCTCCTCGCGTTTCTCCTCGCGTTTCTCGCGCGAGTATCCTCCTTTTATTGGATTGGGCATCCAGAAGAGGGTTAGTGAGGAAGAGAGAAAGAGAGGGAGAGAGAGAGAGAGAGAGAAGAGTCTACGTTAGAGAAAAGAGAGTTGCTTTACCGGCTGAACGGGGCTTACAGTGGATCCGGATTTCACGGTCTTCAGGCGGTATCGTTCGTCGCCTCTTCCTTTTTCTTTTTCTCTCATTTCTTTCGCCGTTCTTACGCGGCGACTTCTCAGAGCCCGAGCCGTTCCGCGCTCCACTCGATCCTTCCGCCGGCATATTTTACGCGTACGTTCGGATATGTTTGTAGCGGCTGGAAATGATTGGAGAAGAAGAGGTAAGAACGAGAGAGAAGCCGCTAGGTTTTTGCGTTAAGCTGCGGGATATTCTAGCTGGTAGCGGTAACTCGTTGATGAGGTTCGTTGATTAGAAGACATTTCATTGCTGCGAATTTACGCTACGTAAATATGGTAAAGTTTGGAATATACATAGTCTGGTATGAAGATTAAAACGATGCGTGTCTAACTTGTAATTTCTTAGTTCTCGTATTCCTATCGTCTCAACGAATGAAAAATTGGGGTGCAAAACTTTGCGTATTAATGATGATTCTTCTATATTTTTCTCAAATTTGAGGAACTTCTTAAAGATAGAAAGATACGGTTGACAGCGAGGACGCAGCCGGATCGCGTAATGATAATTAAATAAATAGGAGCAACATAAAAGATTAACAATTTAAAATACATGAACTTCCATAATTTTGTTGATCTGTTAAACCATTGAAAGTATCATCAACAGTTATTAGCAACATAAAAAAGGCCTACTCCGAAAGAGAGAAAAGTAAAGTCTCTTATTGTCACCGAATTCCACACGAATCCCTGGTTCCATTAATGTATTACACCGAGACCCAACTAAGATCCGCTCGAATTCGCTGGCGAAACAAGCCACGAGAGTGGCCGAACGTGGACGTCGAAACACCGGTATCCTCTCTATGGTTCCTCGAAATGGGAGTTAACCTGATCCGAAAGACGCTTCAATTGCTAGAATCCAGCATAGGCGAGTATAGCACAGCCGGGTTCTCTCACACGCGTCCCACCCGACCATCCTTTAATTCAGGTTGACAGGTGAATTCCTTTCCCCCCCGCCGCGACGCCGCTATCCCTCGGGGTAAGATAGATCCGTTCCCGGGATTTCCTACGGGATCCGGTGGATCTTATATCACCGACGGCCATCTCTATATAAGCAATCCCGCCCTTCGTCCTGGCTCATCCGAATTGCCGGTAGCGCTGGCATTCGATCTGCTGGGAATCCAGAAACATTTCCTCTCGGCTAATGCGCCGGAATTACGCAATTCTGGCTGCGCCTTGCTCCTCTTTTATCGGCGCCTGGGAAATCCCCGCGCGATGGAAATTGGAACATATCGATCACCGGTCCTTTCCTACTCTTTTCTTTTTTTTTTCTTTTTTTTTTATTCTTCTGCAAAGATCTCTATGTCACGAGGAAGTTCACGCATCGTCATCTTAATCTTCTCGCATCAAACGTTTACAGATTGCCTGACCGAAGACTGTATGACGCAACTAAAGAAATAGAAATACCGATACCAATAAGAAATAGGAATTAAATATCAATTTATCTTACCTATTTAAAACTATAATGAAACTTACCTAGTATTTTTGGACTTTCCTATCGCCCATAAATGTCGTACGTAAAAACCCACTATCTACTAATATTCGTTGAGAATAGCAGCAGTTAGGATCGTTCGTCTA
Organism: Bombus terrestris; assembly: GCF_910591885.1. Classification (NCBI taxonomy): domain Eukaryota; kingdom Metazoa; phylum Arthropoda; class Insecta; order Hymenoptera; family Apidae; genus Bombus; species Bombus terrestris. Next base: position 10,415,247 of record NC_063273.1, on the reverse strand, counting down.
GTTCGAGTATAGAAAGCGTTTTCGTGTAACGTTGGTTTAGACACGGGCTCGTGAAAGGGTGTTAGAATTGCACAAAAGCATCCAGGAACCTTAGTTTGCGTTTCTCATAGTACAAGTAATCGCTTACCAGCCAGTGGTTACAGCCGACCAGGCTCAGACGGCCGTTTTTCTTCTCCAACAACGCGGAGAATAATTTCCCTGCGCTCTCTAAACGAAGCGTAATGATCGGTTCCGCGTGTCTTGGTCTTGGCGAACGGGGTATCCCGCTCCACGGTTCATCCTCTCGGTGATCTCCAGCGATCGCGACGGATACGTTCGCGATCGAATCTCGCGATGGATGGACTAAGCTCTCGAATCGGCCGGAATACCGACGTCAGATCGCATTAATCGTAATATCGCGAGATGTAGGACTGGCTCGCGGGCCAAGATTACATCGGACCAGAGATTCCGCAACGCGGTGCATGCTAATTGGAGAAAAATCGGGTGGTACTTGAGCGCGCGGACTTTCTCGTTTGCCGCTGAACGATCCGCGCTCGAATCGTCGGTCGTAGAGAGAACACGGTGAGATAGGGATCGGCTTTCGCTCCTCGTGAGCGTCACTGTAGGTAAGGTACGCGTATACAAGCCGTGGCTAACCACCGGGGAAACGAGGAGTAACGATTTTACAAAGTGCCTATCTCGACGTTGCGCCCTGCCTCCTCCCTCGTGCCGCGTCTCATCCGCTTTTTCTCTCCGCACGCACGATTATGCCGGCGCATTACCCGCGTACGTGCGTCGCGAGTACGTGTGGGCTGCGCCACTAGGTGTGCGTACTTCTTGCTCAGAATGCGTGCTTCGGCCTCTCTCGTAGTCGCCACTCGTTCTTTCTCCCTTTTTCTCTCCGACGAGATGCCCTGTCTGGAGGTCCGACCGCGGCTGCTAGGAGGTGGTAGCGTGAAGAAAGAGCCCGGACTGAAGGAAAAAGGAGAAGGAGAGAGTGACCGGCCAAAGAACCATTAGTCATGATTAGGCCGTTGACATTGACGCAAGCTTGTAGCTTGAGGCAGATGGAGTCCTTTGATACACACGAGCCGAGCCGCGCTCGACGATCTTCCCTCTTATCTTCGGGCTATCTGCTAGCACCGGTCGAAGCCCCTATGATTTAGCGGTGTTATTCGGTGTTCGCGGAACTGAAACCGCGGCTGGGGTCGTGTCGAGACTGGTGCCATCCAGGAAGAGTGTTTTAAGCGCGGTATCGCTGATCGGAGATGCGATCTGTCCGGTGAATTACGGAAACCTCACACAGCATTCGTAAACCTTTTCCTTTGATCATGATCGTAACACCCTGTAACGTTGATGGTACTCTGCCTCTTTTGTTTTTATTCCTGACGTAACATGTTTATACGGTTAATATTTGTTACCTTTGCTAGTTTTTTTTCTTTTTTTTTTTTTTTTTTATCGACGATCGTCAGCCATGTGTAAAATATACTTTGAATTGGTAGTCAGGGTCAGAAGAGAGCGAGTCTAGCGTCATGCATACGGGTAACCTTATACAGCCGAGCAGCAATACCGAGATAGCTCTCTGCCCTTTACGCAGCCTTCTTTACATTATATTACACGAACCGTGTCGGATTACGGTTGGAAGTGACTCTAGACGTGTCGTCTATCGTCTACGTTGGTGATCCAGTATGCCAACATCGATCGCGGTCAAACGCGTCGGGGACGCTCTCTCGTCGCGCGTTACCTTCTTGGAGTTTGACTACGTTTCTTCAGTCTTCTCAAACTACCTATTGCATCTTACTCTCGTCATGATGTCGTTAGAACATTAAGAAAATTTCTTCCTTTAAATCTTTTAACCCTCGAACTCTTAAAAACTTTATGTCTAATCTATCACTTCAAACCGTCACGTATCTCTTAAACCAACTCCATCAATTTGCACGATGAGCAATACGACTTTAACACTGAAACTTTTAAATTTTCTATCTGTAATCTGCTACTCCGAATCATCGTACGTTTCTCGAGCATCCTCCATCGATTTGCATGACGAGCAACTCGGCATCCATGAACCTCTGCCTGTAAAGATCGAAACGAAGCAGGCGCAAAATCCTCGAGATCCAACGCCGGAGTGTAGAAACGCCGGCGAGGGCCGAGTTTTTGCGGTCGCGTATAGCGATAGTCGGGCCGGCGAGGAGTCGGCGAATCGCATTCCAGTGTCTTTCATGGGCGAGAATGAGCAGCGGGCCACGAGGGCTCGGGGAGAAGTTGGCGAGACCGTAGAAAACATCCGTGGCCCGCGCCGGCTCATCAACGCCTCCGGCTTCGCGGCGAAACCCATTGGCGCCCCGGGACAATGCCATCTGCATTCCGATCCCGAGGGCGAGAAAGCCGACCGCACGGGCCCCGCGATCGTCGTTTCTTACTTCTATCTCCCTTATCCCCTCGGTACTGACGCGATTTCAGTCCGGCACCGACGCGCGCCACCAAACTCTCCGCCGCCAGCTTGATGAATTCCGGTTTAATGTTCTCCGTCCGCGTTCTTTCACCCCGTGGAATTTATTGGGGAAACCAGAAACTCGTCTTGAGGGTTGATGTACGTTATGGGAGACAGCAACATGGTTGTTTTATTTTATTTTATTTTTTTTTTCATTTATTTTGTTGGTGTTTTTAAGAGACGAAGGAAATATCGCTGTTTAAGTTCTGTAAATTTTTCGTTACGTCTTAATGTGGATATGGGTACTACGAAGCTCGGGTACCTTCATATTGGAAAATTACCACTTTCTATGAGCATTTTTCTTCTGGAAATTAAAATGGAAAGCTTAATAAAGTGTCAGGAAAATGAAACAGCAACGTAGAATGTTCTGTAATAATGTAGAAATTGTTCAAAATGCTCCTCGTGAAGTCAAAATATTCTCGGGATTATAGCACTATATATACTTTTAGATATATTCTTGATTCTTCAAACGCAGTCCTCGTATTTAATTGTTGAACAAAAATATTGAAAATCGATTTCCTTGAAAACAAAAATGCCATATTTTCGACTTATCTTCGACTTCATATAATCTTTAAATACACTTAAATTAACACATACATCACACATATAAATATATACTATAAATTATATACGTCATATAATTAAAGATCTAACGCCTGATTCAAAGAAACTTTTTCCAACTACCAAGCATTATATGAAATTAATCTCTGTAGTTTCATTAAACGGATAATCCCATTTCTTTCTCGCATCTTCTCAAGTTCGTTGAACTCGAAATACGTTTCGGGGATGTGCATGGAGCGAAAAGAAAATGGGGAGAACGCGCGGCAGCGTAGCTCTCGTCGGGAGCGTTTAAACGGAGGCGCGTGATTTATCAGTGCGACGTTGGCGTCGTAGCCGGTGAATTTCACCGAGCAAGCGTAAATGAAGCGTCTAACGACAATCTCACCCGCGAAGAAAGCTGCGACAAAAGACAGACGGGGAGGGTTGTAGGTCGCTCGGGGAGCATCTCCTGTTTTCCTTCCGTCTCTGCAAGTTCGTATCCTACCTAGTACTAGCTTTTTCCTCAGTCATCTCTGCTCCCCGCGTCTCTACTCAATTTCAACGAGCAAGCAGGAAGATTAGGTCGCGGAACGAAGAGTGGCTGCGCGGAAAGAAGCCGAAAATACGGGTTCCTCGTTATTTCTCCTTAAACAGAGAGACTACAGAAATGGACGTTCCGTGTCCCTTTCCCCCTCTGACCCCTCTGACCCGAACTTCTACCAGTCGGTGCGACCCGAACGCAGACGCGAAACGAGCGGACCCGTGCTCCGGCGAAGAACAGGGCAACAAGGTCGTGGTAAGAAGAAAAGAAACGTGGAAACACCGTGTCGGTGTAACGAGGAGAGAAAAGCCTGGAGTCTGTGGAACGCTAGGAGGAAACGCTAAGAAGAGCGACAAAGGTAAACGAATAGATAGAACGAAAGGTTAGAAGGAGTAAGAGAGACGGGGAAAGACGGATGGAGAAGAGGAAGGTCGAGGGTGGCCTCGTGGAGCGGGTGGTAGGTGGAAACAGTGGGACAAGGAGGAAAGGGGCAGAGGGTGCTCCTGGAGATTTATGACAGGCGTTAAGCAGTAATGAAATTGCTCGTTGCTCGTTCCTCGAGGGGTGTGGAAGGGATGGGAACCGAGTGGGACCCACACGGGGGGTTTGACGTTGTTCGAGGCGCACGAAGGTGCTGGTGGTGGAGACGGAGAGAAAGGTATAGAAGACGGGCGAACGGGGGCGGGAAAGAGAAAGGTGAAGAGAGGGTTGGTTGCTCGGTGCAGTGTACAGGAACAGAGTCACGTGGCGCAATTACCTCTCGCCAGCTGTGTATCTACGCTATTCTCTGAAGGACTTTTAATCGCGCGCCACCCTTCCGACTTCTTCCTCTACGTCGTCGTGTCGTTTATCGCATGCCGCAAAGATACGAAATGCAACGGCTTCTCAGTAAATCCGCACGGCCTGCCAGTCTCTACCGCGCTACACGAAATCTGCAAGGCGAGTTTTAATGCACGTGGTATCGCGACCACGTTTTGTACACGCTACACTGTCTTGGTTGTGTCGTGAACGTTGTACGTACGGTTCGTTTCACGGCCGAGGTGGTCGTCGTATTTCAGGCGGACGAGGAAACGTACAGTCTTCCGATCTAATCTTCGAGGATTTTCAGTTGGAAGATATCCCACGATATAAATTTCGAATGTTAGCAATCCTATATGCGTTAACGCTAAATTTAATTAAATTAAGCTGTGTCGTTGCGCTCGTACAACCGTATTTTTATCGTAAATTAATTACACATTAATAGAAACGAATAATCGATCGAATTGCAATATTTTTATTCAAACAAGTAACATTCAAAGAGTCACGCGCAAGAAGCTATGGCCTCTAGTATATCTCTGAAGGATTAAACGTTTACAACGTGCAGAGCAATTTGTCGTCCCCGGTCTTCGAACCGAAGGAATCGCGATCGAGAGGATCTCACGCCGGTCGGATCCATTTTCACACCGATCGTTGTAGAGTTCGGGTTACGGAAACGATCCGACGTGAGTATCGGAGCCGTATTCGAGACGGAATTCGACACGCGGCGAACGGGTCGATCGATCATCGAGCGGTAAGCGAGCGCACGCTCAGCGATCCAGCGAAGTCGTCGTGATCGTCTGGCATCGAGCACCACCTGTTCCGCGATTCAGCGCCGATCTACCACTCGCTTCGTCGTTCACTGGGACGATCGTCGTCATTTTTCTGCGTACGACGCGAATTTTTGTTTGGACAACGCACCCTTTGTCCAACGTTGATCCGCGAAGGGGGACGCTTTGTGTGGCCGAACGTGGATGTCGCGGACATACGAACCCAGCAGATCGCGTTCTCGTGCGCGCGACAGGATCTCTCGAATCACGTTCTATGCATGGCAGCCTCAGTTTGAACTTGTCCCGTATGATTTTCTTCCGTACTATGGAAAAACGCGAAGATGAAAAGAGAAAATAAAATAAACGATTACGGTTATGTTAATTGCAGAACACAATTGCAACTCTGACGAGTCGCATGGTTTAACAAACGATAACCGCTGTCGAGTTGCTGGAATCACATTTTTGAGATTCCTCCATACACGAAAGTATCTATTGAAGAGAATTGTTGAATTCGGTTTAGGAATTCCAGCGTGTAACAGGACTTTAGTATATTTGCCCTCCGGATATCAAAAGCTGTTACGAGGACGAGAGCATGGCAGAAAAAAGAATTCGCCGAGGCAAATGAAGTACCTATCCGCATCCGAGCACAAGCTTCTATTTCCGGTGTCCGCCAGAAGTTGGCTGTATTTCCGAGACGTTTATTCCGGTTTGGCTTTCTCTCGAAGGTATCGATGCAGAATCGCGGAGGAACTACGTCCTCCGAGGGTAGTCCTAAGATCCTGGGAACTAGATACGGATCCTTCGAATGGGCCGCTTTTGTGCGATAATATATCTTCTAGCGTGAGTCGCTGTTGTTACTTAGTAATTCAACTATTATTGCAACACGCGGGATAATAACGGAGTCAGTGCGTTACGGACAGCTAAATCGATGACGCTTGTTCGCGTTTTAATTCGACGCCGGCGTTATTACGATCTAATGTTCCGGCTTATTGCGCAGCCCGATAAGAGCCGAGATATGGAGTTCATTTGCATTTCTATATTTGCCTCGCGAAATGTCCTAACGACCGTGTCACGTGCGTGCGTAGCGCGGGTTCGTGCGCGTTAGAACGGAACAGGGAGAAAATGAAGGAAGCTAGGAGAATGGATACGCGTAGGGACAGACCATCGAGGTCCAGACGAGCCAACTCCGCGATGGTTATGGCAAACGGCCAATCAAATTCCATTCTCTGAAGTCGCCAGATGACGCCGGATAAATACGCCGCACGCTCATGACCCTTGCTACCCCTTGTCGCGAAAAAGGGACCGTCGTTTATCGTGGTTTATCGCCAATCGACCCAGCTTTCGGTTAAAATGGGCCTCACTGCGGTAGCTCTGTCTCTCCGGTCCTACGTTAGGATGTTAATTAGATCTGTCTCAACGAATAGAACAGTGGTTCCGGAACTGTCGACAATGGTTATCCCTGGAAGGCGACTAGGGCGTTTGATTTATGAACGGAGGTGAGGCTCTTTCTACTAGACCGTTTAGTCCGTTGCTACTTCGCCAGATCTATGCTCTTGTGATCGTAGTATTCTCTGCTTTTTGGATTGAAGCCATCGGTCATTGCATATCGATGCTTCGATATCCCAATTGTAGCACGATGTAATATATTTCGGAATATCAGAGAATGTAATAAACTCCAAAAAGTTTTATTACTCAATAATATCATATTTGCATTTAGTATAAAATTTGTGGACTCGACCACTTGCCTCTTATTGACCAGTATTTTTGTGATATAAGTTTATGCTTTTATTATTTAGTATACTCTATTTACGTAAATGTATACGTTGCTCAATATCGAACTATCACGGTGATGGTTGCAAGTCTACAAATTTTCCCACTGAACCGAACTATATATACTTGGCTGAACTATTCTACAATTCTTGTTGTAAAAAACCACAACTTGTTGTAAAACATAGCGAGAACTTATAAAAGGGGTCGGGTATCATGCGACGAAACCATCGTGCAACACGGAGCAGCTCCAAAAGCCATCAAATAGCTCACGATCGGGTCCGAGGGCAGGTGAATAAGTTCCCGGACGAACGCGTCGCGGCGGCTGTTGGCGAAACATCGGACAGGTCCGCCGGTGACGGGCCTCGTTCTCTGGGGAGAAGAGAGGAGAGCGTTCGATGCATCGGGAGCTTTAGCGGGAAATAAATTTCGAAAGCGACACGCGGCTCTCTGGCCTCGCCGCGACAAGAGAAGTGGATGTTTTCGAGGGCGTCGCGCGGTGCATTGTTTGCCGTGAGAACCCGCCGCGGAGATGCGCAGAGAGATATTGCGAAGAGATAGAGACAGAGAGAGAGAAAGAGAAAGAGAAAGAGAGAAAGAGAGAGAGAGAGAGAGAGAGAGAGAGGGACAGACGGCGGAGAGGAATGGAGAAGGGAGAACACAGAGCTCTGGCATCGATCTAGTCGTCGGTTCGGCCGAGGGCGGAGCAGGGACACAGGTGCTTCTCCGCGTCTACGGGCTTAGTGTCTGAACCAGCCCCAGAACCACCTCTGCGAATCAGCCTTGATAGCGGCCACCGGCTGCTCCGTATAGTCGTGCTCGGGACTCGCGTTGGAATTAGGCGATACCGTTCCCCCCTTTCTG